>NC_090268.1:52806127-53451752 GCF_040414725.1 Anabrus simplex
TCATCATCATCATCATCATCATCATCGTCGTTATCAACAGTTCGATTGCTATACCATTCCAATTTGCTGCCGGCTAGTGCACTATCTATCCAACCCCCTGTGGCTGGGGGACGCAAATGAAGAATGCACCCACGGTATTTCCTGCCTGTCGTTGGAACCATGAAACTACTTGCGATTAGTACCATCACTAGGGGAACACCATGGGTACACAATAGGTTTGTGATTAGTAGCAAAAGAGGGTGAATCATTACGGGTTTTACAGTACCCGTGATTGGTATCATTGTGAGAAATACCACGGGTCTGTGATTAGTACCCCTGTATGAGCGACACCGCGTGTCTGCGTTGCCTGTGACTAGTACCCACTATGTGAGGAACACCACGGGAATACCGACGCCCGTAATTAGTACACCTAGGTGAGGAACACCATGGGTTTGCGTTGCCTATGAGTGACGCCATTATATGAGAAACACCATAGGTCTGCGTTACCTGTACGACGTACAACACTTGTGAGTAGTACCATAATGTGTGGAATACCGCGATTCTACGCTACTTTTATTACCACAACAACATGACAAATACGATGGTTCGCCGTGAGCTTGCATCCGGGAGATAGTAGGTTCGAATCCCACTATCGGCAGCCCTGAAAATGGTTTTCCGTGGTTTCCCATTTTCACACCAGGCAAATGCTGGGGCTGTACCTTAATTAAGGCCACGGCCACTTCCCTCCAACTCCTAGGCCTTTCCTATCCCATCGTCGCCATAAGACCTATCTGTGTCGGTGCGACGTAAAGCCCATAGAAAAAAAAAAAATACGATGGTTCTACTTCACTAGCGATAAGTACCATCATGAGAGGCCGTTGACCTGGATTTTGGATCCCTTTAGACAACAAGCATCCTCGATTCAGGATTGTGCTTTAGAAGCAGTCCCTTGGTCAGTAATACTATTGTTTATGATGGTTTCTGGAAAGTGGAGCATTGCGGGTCGGATCCTCTGATTGTTTTAAATTAATATCCATCCATTCATTCTTCATCATCAGGTTTTTAAAATTCTGGTCAATGGATGATTTAGAACTTTTGGTTGTGGTGTGTGCTAGATGTGAAAAAGGTTAAATAGAGGTTATAGGAGTGGGAGGTAGGATTGTGGGCGTCTTGACTAGCGAGTCTTGAGGTAGACACATTGTTCTGTACGTAGTCTTTTCTTAACGTTTCTTATTACTTAGCTTTGTTGTCTTCTACCATTTATATTTGAACAGAAGATTTTGTTTGATTACACATATCATACACAAAATGCAATAAAGCAATAATACAGGCTTATTTCGTTAACAGCATAACCAAAGAAACTCCGCTATTTTCTGCAGTATTATCAATGAGAGTGTTTCGATAAATAGACCTAGTACGCGTTCTTCCACATAATTATATACGAATATACTGTTACTAATGTTATTATTAGTTATGAAAGGAATGAATGAAGTCCGCAACCTGGTAAGAAAATATTGAATGTGAAAAAGGTACTTTATTGTTATTTATCGCATGATGTGCACAGATAGATTATATAAATAAGTATACAATATATACACAATATATACAAGCAGAAGCCTATAGTTCCAAATCAAGTCCATTGATCCATTTTAAGGCCTCCTCAGTTGCGTTATGAATGTCCTCCAAAGGACCTTGAAATGCACTCTGTGGACACTCGGCAATTACGTGGTGGATGGTCTGTGAGGTAGCTCCACAATCACACCCAGAAGACTTCTGCCAGCCCCATTTATAGAGAGTATAGCCGCATCTTCCTTGATTGACTCTTGTCCTGTTTAGAGTCCTCCTTTGACGTCTGGGTAGATGGAATCCAGGAGGTTGAACATGAGGTAGAGTCACAAGATGTTTATTGGGAACAGAAGACTGCTGTTTCACGTCCGTAGGTGAAACCTTAAATTACCCTACACGTGTCCCCCGGGTGGTGCTAAGAAAGCAACGGCGAAGAGATGCGATCGAACTGTCTGAAAAGACCTCTCGGTCATAATGCACAGAGTAATGAAGAAATCGGTCCTTATCAGGACCCGGAAGCCTATAGCCGAAAAAGGTACTTAAATAAAACATTCATCTATACCAACTATATACAGTACAATTTGGAACTATATACCTATGTACAGGTTGCCACAATTTAGCAATAGGCTACAGAAGTTCTATGGCTGGAACATATTCTGGGTTCTTTTAGTTCTTGACAACATAACCGAAAGTAGCTTAGCTACTGTATTTTTGCCGGCTTGTTGAAGAGAGGAACAAAATGAACAGACTTAGCCAGCAGCTTTCTGCTGTTGAAACGTATAATTGCTGAAATTAAATCAACAATCCGCTAGTAATGTAAAGTCCGTGTAAAGAAATTGGTGAGGAAACATTGATCTATAGTAATAATAATAATCGTATGGCCTAAGCTACCGTGTGCAGACATTTCAATTTGACGCCATCTGGCTGTCTGCTCGTCAATTTCGACGTTCCGTTTTACTCTAAGCCCACTAGATGGCAGACCGAGTAAACCGAAACTCTCTTTGGCGTCTATGGCTGAGATTTAATGAATTTTGTCGGGTAAACACCAAATGTCTCACCAGAGATCTTTTACATGCCGACATCATACGACATGGAGTGTCGAAAGGACTTTTTTTCCGCCCTTCAAAAATCCGATTACCTCTGCCGGGTTCGAACTCACTATCTTGGGATCCGGAGGCTGACACTCTACCACTGATCCACAGAGGCAGATATTAGCTATATATAATACAATTTTAGGACTATATACATATGTACAGAATGTCCCGTTTTATAAAGAATCTGGATTTGTCCCTATAGCTGGAACACATTGTGGGTTCTAATGCTTGATAAGAGTGGCTTAAGGGGAGTGCTATTTCATGGCCAATGGTGAGGTGGTCGATGTGGTGTCTTAGGAACCGTAATATCGAAAAGTAATAGTGACAGTCATCTCTACGGGATTGCCGGTCTGTGGTTTGGATGAGGATGTGGTAAAGGTGGAGCGGGGATAGGGTATGTCGAGGAGTCTTAAAGGGTAGTCACCACAGTGGCGATGTGACGGGGTTGTTGGGGGAATCTTTGGTACAAGAAGGAGCTAGTGGACTACCACTACAACAAAATGTTTTCATTCCTGCCCTGAAGGGGGGAGGCGGGCCTCCTGGACGGTGGTGCCGTCTCTCAGGCCAGGAGATTTGTGTCAGAGAAGATGAGACTGTCCCGGCATTCGCCTTAGTGCACGAGAATGGAAAACCACAGAAACCATACTCTGAACAGCCGACGGTGGGGACCAGCCCCTCTCCGTGTCCCGAATACAGAGGCGTAGAGCCACAGTAAAGCCACGGCCACCTCTCCTCTGCTCGGTTGGCGGGTCACACTGCAGAGCTGTCGGACCACCGACCAGCCGTGGCCACATGTAGGCCGAGACCCACTATGCATTCGCCGACCTAGTGCACCTAGGACCTAGGGACCTAGGGAAGGTTTTTATTCCCGGGCCAACTAGAAGGTAACGCCTTCTCTCTGGCCAGGAGATTTGGCGGGTTTGGTGGCTTGATGGAGTTGAGAGGGGGGGGTGGATATTTGATTCGGTGAAGTAGCTGGGAGGGAGTCTCGACCTCTTGGCTAAGTGCTTTATTGAATGTTTCAAAATTATATATTGAATTTTATGTGATTTTGCAGTTTACATCGCTGTATTTTCGTTTGTACAATTGGTTATAATTGTGTTTTACATTTTGTTTCATTTTCTGAGCTGGATTCTGATTTACATTTACATGGTTACAAAAATATTACAGTTTGATCTTTTACAGTGTTGTTACAATTTTCAGTTTGAATTTTACCACATTTTCCTTCTTCTTTTTAAATACTTTATGGTTTTTTTCCACTAATTACAATATTTACAATTTTTACAGTATACATGGGTGCATGCGTGATTACCGACATTGTACAATTTTACAATATTTACAAGGTTTTGAGGCTAGGTATTTACAGTTTTCGGGATTCAGTTGCTTATGTGTTGCCAAAGGATATTTACAATTTTCCTTGTATTTGTTTGGCATATTCTTATGAGCGTTTGATATGATTATGGTTAGTAATATATTGTATATTGTGAATCTTGGGCTGGTGACTACTGGCTTCTGAAACAGATTGATATATACTAGTACAATTTGTCTTTATCCCCACTACAAGCCTCCTATGTAGGACAGTACAGTGATGGTGCAACTAGAGGAAGTACAGTATGTGCCTCAGCTTGTATAAATGCCTGCCTTTGCTCTTTATAATAAAAAAATTAAGTTCCCAGAAGGAAACCATAATTTAATTTCATCAACTGCAAATGTTATTTAGACTAAGCTTTTCAGCCTTTTCATTCGTGAAATTCATTCATTCATTCATCATCTGTTTACCCTCCAGGGTCGGTTTTTCCCTCGGACTCAGCGAGGGATCCCACCTCTACCGCCTCAAGGGCAGTGTCCTGGAGCTTCAGACTCTTGGTCGGGGGATACAACTCGGGAGAATGACCAGTACCTCGCCCAGGCGGCCTCACCTGCTATGCTGAACAGGGGCCTTGTGGAGGGATGGGAAGATTGGAAGGGATAGACAAGGAAGAGGGAAGGAAGCGGCCGTGGCCTTAAGTTAGGTACCATCCCGGCATTTGCCTGGAGGAGAAGTGGGAAACCACGGAAAACCACTTCCAGGATGGCTGAGGTGGGAATCGAACCCACCTCTACTCAGTTGACCTCCCGAGGCTGAGTGGACCCCGTTCCAGCCCTCATACCACTTTTCAAATTTCGTGGCAGAGCCGGGAATCGAACCCGGGCCTCCGGGGATGGCAGCTAATCACGCTAACCACTACACCACAGAGGCGGACCCTGTTTTATTTTCATTTCTGATTAGTGTTAAGAGAGAATTGTTGCCTAGTTGTACTTCCTTTCAAACTTATAATAATCACTACCACCTGAAGTTTGGTTTCCCATTTCCACAATACGCAAATATTGGGGATGCACCTTAGTTAAGGATATAACGCCTTCCTTCTCAGACCTATCATCAAAATCCTATCACCTTTAGCGTACTCTTTAAAAAAGGAAGCAATGGAATGAACGAATAACATTCTGAAATAGAAAATGTTCTTTATAATTTATTTTTTACAAATTGCTTTACATCTCATCGACACAGATAGGTCTTATGGCGACAATGGGACAGGAAAGGGCTAGGAGTGGGAAGGAAGCGGCCGTTGCCGTCTCCATCAAACAGGATCAAATAACCCGTTAGGTCTAAACAGAAATTCAGATAAAATCCCATTCCACCCTTATTTGCCTAGTGTGAAATTGGAAAACCATCTTCAGAGCTGCCGTCAGTGGGGTACGAACCCACTATCTTCCGAATACCGGATACTGACCACACTTAAGCGTCTACAGCTATCGAGTTTGGTATATAAATTCTTCACGGAACTTCTAACTATATTCGAGGAGTCACATAACTCAGCTACATACTAAGCCGTGTTAAGCCTAAAGGAAGCCCATTTTCTGTTCTAAAGTGAGTGTACTACTAGTATATTAGCTTCTGAACTTGTTTTAGTGTCAACAGTTAAATGTTAATTTGCTGCGAGTCAACAGCGCTTGCTCGCCTCCAAGGAGCAGTCGGGAAGCGGCACAATACCTTCAATTAGACGGAGGGTGGATTCACATCATCAAAGGTGTGGCTTTGAAAGCGCTCGCTGCAGACTCACTTCAAAGTTAAGCAGCTGAATTAAAACCAATGTATGCGAGTAAACCCATAGTAGTTATAACTCACTTTTCAATAGCTCGTGCTTGTAAGGTTTCAGTTCTAAACTGGAATATTGTCATTTGATTGGCTTCTCTCTCATAAAAATATTGAATAACGTTTCAACTCGTTCTACACTTTTTGTAATATAGTCTGCTAGTTACCTTAAAAGGCTGCACGATCCACTGCTATTACTGAAATGGCCAGGGTGACGGACGTCACTGGTCAGAAAAATCAAGAACGTAGGGTTTCATTCTCTACGTGAGCTGATAACATGCCAAGGACAGTAGTCGCTTTACCGTTTCCAAAATGACGTCGTAGGCTGTGTTAGGTAAAGCCACTGGAGTTATTTGCGTCAAACGTCTATCGTATCTTGTAATTAGGACTAATAAACAAGTTGAAATTTTCGTATTTTATTATTTATATATTTCGTTCGTTCTTTCTTTCTTAATCCGTTTACCTTCCAGGGTTGGCTTTACCCTCCAACTCAGCGAAGGATTCCACCTCTACCGCCTCAAGGACAGTGTCCCGGAGTGTGTAACTTAAGGTTGGGGATACAACTGGGGAGGAAGACCAGTACCCCGTCCAGGCGGCCTCACCTGCCATTCTGAGCAGGGCCTTGTGGGGGATGTCAAGATTGGGAAGGATAGACAAGGAATAAGGAAGGAAGCGGCCGTGGTATTACGTTAGGTATCATCCGATCATTTGGCTGGAGGAGAAGTGGAAAACCGAGGAAAACCACTTCGAGGACGGCTGAGGTGGTAATCGAATACCCCTCCACTCAGTTGACCTCCCGAGGCCGATTGGACTTCATTTCAGCCCTCGTAACACTTTTCAAATTTCGTGGCAGAGGCGGGAATCGAATCTGGACCTCCGAGGGTGCTACCTAATCACATTAATCACTACATTACAGAGGCGGATGTATTGTTTTATTAATGCATTTACATTCTCATTTGTCCGGACCCATGGCTAAATGGTTAGCGTGTTGGCCTTTGGTCACGGGGTTCCCGGGTTCGATTCCCGGCATGGCCGGAAATGTTAGTGTCGTCTTCATCATCATTTCATCCTCATCACGATGCACAGGTCGCCTGTGGACGTCAAATCAAAGGACCAGCACCTGGCGAGCCGAACATATGCTCGGACACTCCCGGCACTAAAAGCCATACGCCATTTCATTATTCAATTTTCATTTGTACAGTTTTTGGCCATAGTCAAAATATTGAACAATTGAAAATTATGCAAGAAGTAAGAGATGTGTAATTTATTTCAAGAATTTCGATTGGCTCTCCGCTAGCTGTTTCAAAGAAGTACTTACCACCGCTTCGTCGCAAAGAATGACATTTCTGCAATATAAGGTATCGTAACTTTATTCACTTTTCGAACATCACAAAACAGCAGATAAAAACATAAAAACATAATGGTGAAACATTCCTTTCGAACGAAATCGTAAGCTGTTTCGATTATTCTAGCGCGTTGCGCCCGCAAAATGGGACCAGATTGAAGCTACAGTATGTAGACTGCCCAGGATACAGAAGTGACTGGTGCGCATCATGCCTCGGAGTTCAGTTGGGTAGTATCGCTGAGAGAGCCGACATATCGTCTTGTAGTGTGTCGTACTCTCTTCGACAGGGTTTAGAAGTGTAACATCATGTTCTTTTTTTAAGTTAGGTTAAAGTAAATTATTCCGCGGTAATTTTTTTTTTGCAAGTTCTTTTACGTAGCGCCGACACAGGTACCGGTACGCCTTATGGCGACGATGGGATAGGAAAGGCCTAGGAGTGGGAAGGAAGCGGCCGTGGCCTTAATTAAGGTACAGCCCCAGCATTTGCCTGGTGTGAAAATGGGAAACCACGCAAAATCATCTTCAGGGCTGCCGACAGTGGGGCTCGAACCCACTACCTCCCGTATGCAAGCTCACTGCTACGCGCCCCTAACCGCACGGCCAACTCGCCTGGTACGGTGAGGTTTGATTGAAGTGATAGTGAACCTTTTGTCCTGCTGAAACCAACACGAACTGCTTGCGCATAATTTCGCGTCAACAATAGAATCGTGATGAATTGGACGTATGGATGGAACAATCGTCAACAACAGGGTTTGGGGTGTAATTAGCGTATGCGACTGATGCATTAGGTGTAGATGAGTTGCCTGAATATCCATTAAACAGTTTAAAGTGCACTATGAGGAGATTTCTCTGTAAATTATAGGATAAATGGAGAAAAGCAGAAAGACATGCGAACGATTTTTTAACCCGTGAGGGGTCGCGTCCGGTCGTTCCAACCATTTCTGTTTATTTTGATCAATCCTTCCGCGAACACTCTTTATTATACTCCCTACCCCTTTCAATGGACTCGTCCACACTTTTGTCACACCACTGTTATCACTTTCCACTCCTTCAGTGAGTGACAAGCTGGCTATCCGGTCGTTTCGTTCGCACGCGACTCTTCACGTTACCTGTCTCAGCATTATCTAGACGTGTGTTAAATGATATTAAAAATCATTTTAAAAATATTTTTCATAAACAGAACTTGAAATTTTATTTTCAATTTCATCAGTAAAAAGCAATCTCATTATAATTATTATCTTAAAAAGTGTTGTCTGTGTTTAAATAGTATTATATTATATTATTGTAACAATAAGTAGCGTATTAAGTAAGTGTTTCGTGTTTTATTGATTTCCGGTCGAAACGACCATACGCAACTCCTGATGTTACACTCGGCACGCGACCCCTCGCGGGTTAAAGGATTATGCATCATGGCTACAACTTTTCCCGATACTGCGGTTCAATCCGTGTCTAGTCATTCAAATTCTGCAGCAGGTAGATCTGGTAGGTCGGAGAAGACGTTTACATATTGTTCTCCAAAATTGAAAACAAGAAAACTTAACTATATTGTTCAGTCGACAAGCCTTGTGGTACTTCTATCAGCCCGTCGAGGTCAGCTCATGGTCAACTATGACTGTGCTTCAACTTAACTTACTTCAGCTACGACCTAGAGCACGGCACGTTTCCTTTTGTATTTTCACAAATTTTAACCTTAATAAACACCACTGAGTATTAATGAGCCACTTTATTTTTTCACTTTTGGAATGTACCCTAGCTCAGCTACCGGAATGCAAATTTTGAACGAACTCGGAGAACAACTTGAATTCTTCTTTCCATGATACATTCCAAAATGGTTTGTCTAGACTGGATTCGTACCAAGACACATTCCAAGACAGGACTGTGGAGTTTGTCTTGACTGTCTATTCCCTGAGATAAACTCCTAAACTACAATAGGACGGGAAGACTAGTTTAGTTGGTAGGCGTACTGTCCGAGCTGTACGACAAGACTGGGAAACGTATCTTTTCTGGTTACGGTACTCGTAATGTTTTAAAACCGCTACACGACAAGACAGGGAAGGTATTTTGATTGACTTTTCCCGAGCTAATCTCTGTCGCACTTTACAAAAGGAAAAGAATGCTGAGACTTTCAACTGAGAAAATCTGCTTAAAATCCCACCTTCCAACATCCTTCAAATCATTTACTGCAGTTTTCCTCTTCAGCTCCTGAATAAAGCCGATTTTTTATTTATTGTATGATGAATCAAAGTTGTTTACATACAAATTTTATATACAAAGTTTGTGCATAAATGCGCAGTCACAAGGTCCTACAATCTTACAATTCTAGGTCTAGTTCTCTGACCCATTCTATTGCTTCAGCTGATGTATGTCCGTTATCGTTTCTCTCAAAGAACGAAGATAACAGTCAGCGACAATGTGGTGGACAGTCTGCAAGGAGGCACAACAGTCATAATTTACAGAAGTAGCCCATCCCCATTTGTAAGCAGATATCCAAATCTGCCTTCTCCGGTTCAGATCCAGTTGATGATCCTCTACTGACGTCTGAGAAGGTCGAATCCTTGTATTGGCTTAGAAGCGTCTTCAAGTAGATATTGATATTGACTACTGAAGACTGCTTTCACTGAATTTTCCATAAAATGGTAACTTTGAAGGAGGATCTTTCAAGGTTAACTGCTGTGCTCCAAGGTCAAGCGTTTATGTTCTGTTTCTGCAATATCCTGGTGAATGAGTAGCTCTGGATTCAGTTGAAGTGTTTTTACATACCTGTACTTTCAGAATTCCTTCTGATATTCTTAGGGCTGGAGCTGGAATATCACTGAGAACAGGTAGCCATAGTGTGTTCGTACTCCGAATACATCCCGTGATTATTCGCATAGCTTGGTTGAGTTGTACATCTAATTTCTTAGTGTGAGCACTGTTGATTCAGGTTGGACAGCATTATTCAGCAACGTAATATGATAGTGCTAAGGCTGGAGATCGTAGGGTGTGAGTATTATCTAATAATGCTGCTATTGTACAGAAAGTAGAGGCCATGGAATGGTAGTTGTGGCCATTTCTCGCACCAGCATCATCTAAAATTAGCATATGTTAAGGTTCCATTAAATCTTAAATAATAACAATAGTAACATAGCTCTCTCAAAACAGGACCTCGGGAAAAGAACAATGATTACATATTCGCGTTATGAAACGGGTGATTTAGCATCACAATAACATCATGAAGAACGAGATGAGATGAAAAATTTAAACAATAAATATTTTATAGTATTCATTAGAGTTAGAAAACAAGAGAGAAGTTCAGCACACAGAGTCCAATGGGGAATACAGAAGGTTACACACGCCGGCCGTAACTTACATCTCCAGACATGATTACCAACTTTCTCCACTCGTTCAATATATTAAAGCTTATTGCCCCTGGGCTTTGTTACTCCTCTCTCCCATTTACTGCAAAAACAAGTAAATTCTCAAGTTTTGGAAGTAAGTTGCACAATCTGCGCTTTTCGACCTCCTCCTTACAAGTGCTCCAACATTTAGTCTCCCTTGAAGAACTTGTAGAGTGTTCGTAGTTGTAAGTGAGAGACGGTCTACAGTACATAAGGTCTGTAAGAAAGAAGCTGCCGGAGTTGGTTAATGACAGACTGATCGCCAAAAACAGAACAAAATACAAAAGAGATTTGTTATATTAATATTATCTATCCGAATCCTTGGCTGAATGGTCACTGCAGTGACCTTCGGTTTTAGAAGGCCTCGGATTCGATTCCCGGCCAGGTTAGGCTCTGAGACTGAATGTTTGTGGTGCACCTAACATCCCCGAAACTCATACGTATACACAACAACTAAAATTCGTAGGCCTAATTACCTTTATTTGGCAGGTGCTACCCTGGCTCGTTGAAGGATCTGCTTTCCAAAGGCTACACTAGCAATAGCCACATGAAATAAGATTATTATTATTATTAGTTGCGAATTCTCCCAATATTGGAAGACGTTGAGCAAATAACTTAATCAATTCTTCTGTCGGCTCTTCTTGTTCCCATAGGCTTTCATTCTTTCCGAGAAGGCTTGTTTACTTTTTCCGAGACCACTTTGGTCTGTACTGTTTTTGTTATTGTTTGAGTCATCAGTATATAGACTGGTTTGATGCAGCTCTCCATGCTACCCTATCCTGTGCTAACTTTCTCATTTCGACGTAACTATTGCATCCTACATCTGCTGTAATCTGCTTGTCATAATCATAGCTTGGTCTGTCGTGTCCTCCCAGGGACTTGAACCCAGGACTGCTATTCCCTCCGAGGATCGAACCCAGGGAACGTAGGAGGAATAGCTGTACCTGACGTATTGGGATCAGCCTGTAATAGAGGCTAGGAGTCAGGTATAGGCATGCCTAATAGGCGTACCTGATAATAATTAAAAAGATGTAAAATAATTATATTCATTGAACTGAATAGTCAGCTAAGAGTGGAAATCATGTTTCTTGCATGTAGGAAATCTTGAGTAACAGAGAAGTTTGTCATACAGGATGTGACTCATGTTGACAGGGCATGGTTCAGCAGCATAGACGCAGTAAGAATATACTAGAAGGGTCTCTTGGATACAGGCCTCTGATTGGCCAGAATCACGGAAAGTTAGGCAGTCACGTACGCAGGTTACCACAAGCTTCGAGAACATGGGGTGTGGCCCCACGAGGCTATATAAGGGCAAGGAAGCCATTATTCAGGGCTTCTACTATTCACTTCGCGGACCAGTTGTCAGTAGAATCCCTGCCGGTCGGTAGGACGATTACGCAATCAGTAAGAATAATAATAATAATAAGTATTATATACTTCAACGGACGACTAGTAGACAGACTTCTCGCTCAAGACTTGCCAACATAAGTCTTTATTTTATATTGTACATAGTGTACATATTGTAGTCAACCTTCAGTATCAGAATATATTAACTTCGTGGGAATCCACTTCGTCTTCCTCCTGATCTGCACCTTAGTTGAAACTTCCCAACCTATACGTTCCAACCGCTCGGGAACGATCCAACCAACCTTCCAACCAATCTTACTTTTCCTAAGAGCTCACCTATAAGCTCAAATCCTGTCTGTCACGACAGAAGACAAAATTTTTGGTGTCAGATGTGGGGTGGGAAGCAGACAACCTCAGCAGAGAAGGAAACGATTTATTTTAAGCCCCGCAGAAGAGTCTTAGCTCAAGAAAGAAGTAACGGCCCTGCAGAGTTCCCGTTCCAGTGAGAGGTGCCAGCAGCAGCAGCTCGACAGCAGCCTACTGAGCCAGCCCAGCGCGCGGTAGCAGACAGCGTCCAGAGACCGAGGATCCAGCCCATCTTCAGCACCGATCAACCTTAAGGGTGAGTGCTTATAATTTTCTCTTCTATAATGGCAGAGTCAAATGTAACGGGCAACCTGGTAGATAATGTCAGTGACGCAGGTTCGGATACGGGTAGTGTGCATGCAGAGGAACGATTGTTTATATCGGCATCAGAAGGCCATAAGTTAATCGGTCATGAATTTGACGGCAGTAAGCCGGAACGCCTCCGCGAATTTATTGCAAATGTAGAAGCCGCACATTGCATGGTAAGACTCAATGAGAAAGGATTATTCTTTAAATATATCCTAACGAAGATAACGGGTCCAGCTCGCGAGAAGTTACTATCACGGGGGGATATCATAAATTGGAGGAACGCAAAAAATGCGTTATGGGAATACTATGGCAAACAAGGTACGTTTGAACTATATTTATGCAAACTATTTCAGTCCAAGCAAGGGACTAAGAATTCCGTAGCAGAATGGGCTCACGAGGTCGAAGAAGTAGTAGTCATGTTCAGAAACGCGATCTTAGAGGAAGAACCGATAGAAGGCCGCGAATATCAGCGCCGAATTATAGTTAAAATAGCAATAGCCGGTTTCACTCAAGGGCTCCGAAATAGGAGGATCCAGCACAAGGTGCAAGACAGAGATCCTAGAACTTTCGAAGAGGCTGTAAGTACAGCCAGGCAGGAAGAGGCATTACTGCTCTCTCAGGAAGAGCGTGAAGCCCTGTACAAGCCACAACCGGTTAGAACCCCTCGTAAGGAAAGTTGGCAGGTAGTGCCTACAAAGGGCAATTTAGGGCGACGTCAGGCAACGGGAAATAAGCAAGGCAAATCCCGAAACGTATTGGTAACTTGCTTCAACTGTAAGCAAGAGGGCCATATCGCAAAAGAGTGCGAACGGCCAAGAACCAAGTCCGACACACCGGCTCCTAAGTGCACGTACTGCAAAAAGTTAGGCCACAAGGAGCGAGAATGTAGAAGGAAATTAAAAGACCAAGAGAAACCTACTACCGGGGAAGTAAGGATAGTCAGGTCTACGAAAGTACCAATCAAGGTACAATCCCAGCATGCGCAGGGAGCAGGAAATCGTAAGGGGCCATCTAAGCCCGTCATACGATGCTATGAGTACAATGAAGTGGGCCATAAGAGGCCCGAGTGCCCACGACGAAATAAGGACCGTGGACGCACTCGTAAGCGGTGTTATGCCTGTGGGAGGCAAGGCCATTTGCGGTGGCAATGCACCGCCAAGCCAAGCCGAACGGCTCAAGTTAGCCCTCAAGAAAAGGGCAAGCAAAGCCAAGAGGCACAAGTTAGCCCTCAAGGAAAGGGTCGGAAGGTAGTAACTCAGGCTGGTGTAACACAAAACAGCCGAGACAAGCCGAATAGTCCTAATAAGACACGGTGTAAAATATGTAAGCGATGGTCTCATGATAGCAAAGACTGTTGGTTCAATACCCGGGACACGTTAAACTAATAAGGGGTCACGAGCAAGGGACTGCTGTGACAACCCCGAAGGTATCAAGTCCCGCCGCAACAGAATTACCTAAGACAGAAGGCTCAATCTTAATAGATTTAGCCGGTCAGAAGATCCCTACTAGATTTTTAATAGATACAGGTAGTGATGTATCTCTCATTAAGGAAAAGTGTGCACCTAAGGACGTTTTCGTGAATCGAAAGGAGATCCTCCAGTTGAAAGACATCAGTGGGGACGTAGTATTCACGAAGGGGGAAGTTCGAATCCCGATAGGAGGAAAAATCCTAGAATTCCACCTGGTAGGCAATGATTTCAATCTGAAGCAAGATGGGATCATTGGGAAGGATATCCTGCATAATAGCATATTGAATTACCAGGATGGGTATGCGCTAATAGCAGGAAAGAAATATCCCTTTGGTGCACGGCAAGCCGTATGGGTCACTTTGGAACCCCGAACTGAAAAGATAGTGGCTATCGAAGTAGATAAGAATAATGCCGAAGGCCTTGTTGAAAAGCAAGAAGTAAGACCGGGCGTTTACTTAGCAGAGTGCTTGACCAAGTCGGAAGATTACACGGCTATTGTCAGTATGTTGAACACTACTGATAAGGCTTGGAGATTATTGAGTCCAGTGGTAGAACTTCATGCTGTAGGGAAAGAGACAGCTGAATCACCCACTGTAGTAAATAAGGTCGAGCGAGCCGCCTTATCTAGAACAAGCAGCGGAACGCAAGAGCACTCAAGGAATGGCAGTAGTAATAATAATAATAATAATGTCAGTGGTGAACAAGTGGAGATCAGGTCTCCCGTCACCAAGTCCAGGGCTCAAAGATTGCGAGAACAGTTGCGTTTAGACCACTTAGCGCCTAAAGATCGCGAAGAGATATGTGCGATATGTACCGCCTACCAAGATGTGTTTTACTTGGAAGGTGATAAGTTGACGCACACGGATGTGCTGCAACATACCATTCCGACACCCGCGGATCAACCTCCCATACATTTACGGCAATATAGATTGCCCGAAGCCCAGAAAGAGGAGATAGGTAGACAAATTGACAAAATGCTAAACGAACAAATTATAGCTCCTTCTACTTCTCCGTGGTCCTCGCCCATACTTTTGATCCCCAAGAAAATGGACGCCTCTGGGAAGCAAAAGTACCGTCTGGTAGTTGATTTTCGTGAGCTCAACCGCATTACAATCGGTACAGCGTACCCACTCCCGTTAATTACGGAGATATTAGATGCCCTGGGAAAGGCCCGATACTTTTCCACCATGGATTTGGCGCATGGCTATCATCAGGTCATGTTGAAGCCAGAAGACAGAGAAAAGACCGCATTCTCTGCACTAGGGAGGCATTACGAGTACTTAAGAATGCCCATGGGGCTCAGGGACAGTCCCGCGACGTTCACGCGGTTAATAAAAACCGTATTAACAGGCCTAGAAGGCATAAAGTGCCTCTGTTATTTAGATGACGTAATTGTCTATGGTAGCTCGATAGATGACCATAACCAGAAGCTACGAGACGTATTGGAACGGCTAAGAGAAGCCAACTTAAAATTAGGACCGGACAAGTGCGAGTTCTTACGAACTGAAGTCACATTCTTAGGTCACGTCATTACGAAGGACGGAGTCCAACCCGATGAGAGGAAAACCCAAGCAGTGAGGGATTTTCCACAACCCACTACCACGAAACAGTTGAAGGGATTTTTAGGGTTGTCAGGTTATTACCGTAGGTTCATACCTAATTATAGTAAGATAGCGAAGCCACTGTACAAGCTCCTAAAGAAGGACGTACCGTATGTGTGGACAGAACAGCAGGAACATGCGTTCCAGGTACTAAAGCAGAAACTCATTGAAAAACCAGTCTTGCAGTACCCAGACTTTGAGAAGCCATTCATTTTAACCACAGACGCAAGTGGGGAAGCGCTAGGTGCTATACTGTCTCAGGGTCCGCTAGGCAAGGATTTACCGGTGGCGTATGCTAGTAGGACACTAAATAAAGCAGAAAGGAACTACAGCACCACGGAAAGAGAAGCATTGGCCATTGTATTCGGTGTGAAATATTTTCGTCCTTATTTGTTTGGACGTCATTTCACAGTTGTGACCGACCATAAACCGTTAAAGTGGGTTTTCAGTGTGCGAGACCCATCCTCTAGGCTACTGAAATTTAGGCTTAAGTTAGCCGAATACGATTTCGATATCGTGTACAAAGAGGGCAAGCGTAATTGCAACGCAGATGCTCTGAGTAGAATTCCTGCTACCTCTGAACAGGAAGTGAGAATAGTTAGCTCTGAAGGCCAAGAGCCAGACATGGCAGGCAATGGGGAACGAAGTAATGACAGGACGTCGACTCCAGCATGAGGTCGAACGGGGAAAGTAAGCAGACAGACAGACTCAGCTCTGAATCCGAGGACGCTTCGGTAGAGGTGACAGAGCCTGAGAATGAGGTAGGAACGCCTGCTACAAGCAATTCGAAGTTTGAGCTAACAGAGCAGGAAAAACGGGACATAATTGAAGAAGCGCATGCTTCGCTGGTCGGAGGTCACCAAGGCATTACCCGAACGTATGCTAGGGTGAAAGACCACATCCAGTGGGATGGGATGCACAAGGACATAGAAAACTATATTCGTTCATGTCCTTCGTGCCAAAAGAATAAGATTACCGGGCCAGAAGTGAGAGCCCCAATGGTCATAACAGACACTCCAGCGACAGTGTTTGATAAGGTCTCGTTAGATATTGTAGGCCCTCTAGGCCTAACAGAGGCCGGAAATCGATATATACTCACCTGTCAGGACCAGTTATCGAAGTACCTGGTCGTGAGTGCAATGCCGGATCAGACCACAGAAACAGTAGCCAGAACACTGATAAATAGTGTAATCAGTATTTTTGGAATACCAGGAACGATCTTAACAGATCAAGGTGCGAATTTCATGGCGGACATGTTTAAGAAACTGTGTCGAACCTTACGAATTAAGAAGGTACACACAGCCGCTTTCCGCCCACAATCAAACGGAAGTTTAGAAAGGTCACATAGAGTGCTAGGTGAATTTCTGAGACATTATGTGTGTAGCTCTCAGAATGACTGGGATAAGTATCTCCCAATGGCTATGTTTGTGTATAATACTACCAAACATACTAGCACTGGTTATACACCATTTGAATTGATATTCGGAAGAAAGGCCAATATTCCAGGCGTACTACAGAGAAAACCTGAGCCAACTTACAATGAATATCAGAATGTGGTAGAAGAATTAACACAACGACTCCAGGAGAGTCACGAAATAGCCAGGAAAACTCTAATTAAGAGTAAAGAGCAAGAGAAGTGTAGGTACGATGAATCACAGAACGAAGTTTCCTTTAAGGAAGGAGACCTAGTATTGCTCCGTGATGATGCTCTAAGACGAGGGCGTAGCAAATCAAAATTATCGCCACCATATCAAGGCCCCTATAAGGTCATAAGGGTAAATGGTGTGAACTGCACACTGGAGCTGAATAAGCGAGGAAAAAGGACCACAGTCCATAAAAATAGATTGAAGCTATATATTGATTAGAAACGGGCATAAATAGTTGTATTTGGTTCTGATTTCGGCCGCGGTAAACACACTCCCTTTACCTCAACGGCATTGTGAACTTTCGATGACTGCTGATAAGGTTAGTATGAAATACCCTGTCAAGTCACGTGCCAAATTAGGGATACCGATGTTAGAAATTTAACCTAGAAATTCCAGAACCAAGGATTATTGGTACGGGACGTCAAACAGTGCACGATCCTCAGTACCCGTCAGAAAGACCACAGTGGCGAGGCTGTGAGTCTAGATGTCAACCCTCGCCAAACTTGACCCACGAGGTCTTGAGCTGAGCACAAGGCTCACTCATGTAGTGAAAGCAGAAGGCTTACAATTTAGTTCAGAGTTAATAGGAACATTGCTAATACGCAGCATAGTATTTTATTGAACGGGCAGGATAGAGAAAAGGCTGCACAAAAATCACTAATATGAAAGGTAGGAAATTGTGAATAGGTACGATCACAGAGTCACAAATCGGTGTTAAGAAATTAAACAATACGGTCATATACACAGTGATTCTCTCACGGAAGAAAGAATAGAATGAGTCCTGTAGTAAGGCACACGGAAAAACCCCGTGTGGTGCCGGGGATCAACATAAGTAATCCTGTATACCAGAATAGCACCACAGCCGATCCAGCTTGTCGTAGGAGGCGACAAATGGATCCTCATAGGGAGCGGCCTTGCATTTAGTCTTTAGCACAAGTGCGGGCGCCCTATGTGAGGTGTGAATCCCTTGGGACGGATTCCACCTGGGGTATGTCACCACTGAGCCGGTGGCTACTCAAGGAGGTGCAATTTCTGCACTACACAGAATCCACCTAAAGAGAGAGAGGTTGTGAACCACAACCAGGTTTTGTTGTTGTTAGAAAGGAAAGTCATACTGTGGACATGAATTGTAATGAATCCAGACCAAGGCATCATATGCCACTCTGCAAGCTCCATGCACGGTTACTCTGTGCCACTCTGCGCACAGCGAATAACTGGGGAATGTATGTCCCATAAGACGTTACCCTCAAGGTAAAATTCTGACCTTCAAATTACATAGCCGTTACCTTGGGCCGGCAACGCTATGTCTCCTATCAGAGGATGTTGAAGGCAGAAGGTGAGCCACCCTTTGGCCGGGAGTCACCCCTTGAGAAGACCCCGTAAGGCGGGTGGTTACCTGAGTGCTTATGGATAAGCCAGGTAAGAAGAACCATAATCTGCATCCAATAGCATATTGGAGAAGGTTCTTGCGAACTTAGGACTCATGATACCGAAGATTGCTGTAAGATTAATAAGGAAAAATGAGTTGAAGGCCATACTCATGGAATGAAATCGAACCCGAGACCCACGGTTCCGCAAGCGAGCGTGTGGTCAGTATAAACAATAAGCCCCGTAGAGTTACTCGAATGTCATTCGGAAATGAATAGTGATAGCCTATTGTGTTAACACCTTAGTGTTGTGATTATCTAACTTAAACGTAAGACAAGCGTAAGACAATGTTAGGTCAGCATTGCCAGAAGATAAGATGTTGTATTGACTTGCGGGCCAGCACGGCCAAGCATGCATGATGTCCAGTAAGCGGTCAGAGACAGCGACTTTGATGTTGATAAGGCAGCACAGTTAGACTTAGAGATAACCCATACAGCGAGCCAACAGACGTGTACTTCGGAGAGAAGAAAGAAACAGAACTATGCGCGACAGTGATTAGTAAAATTAAATCGGTTATCTGAATTGTATATCGTAGCCATGAGAACCTAAAACGGACACAATTTTGTGCACTATATCAAGGAAGGAATTGACATGTAATAGATGGGTTCGTGTATATGTATTGAGTATTCAGCCCGAAGGCTGATTGGATCCTCGAAAGGTCCACCGTAACTATCGTAGACGGCCTAAATGCCATTGAAGAGGCGCGCTAGAGCAAGAATAATGAGATAGCTTCCGATGCTTTCCTCGTTTTGGGATAAGGGATACAATAGGATTTTTCAAAGGGATAGACAGACATGAAAAGCAGGCGAGATAAACGTGAATTAATCCACGTAGTAGATACCATAACTAGGACACTATTTGACATGTTAGTGTTATTAACACACGGAATGATATTGCCGTGAATGAGATAAATTCAGTGGAAATTGTGAACAATTTAAGCAATGTTCAGAGGCTTTCCGACATTCAGAATTAGAGATAAGGTTAAATAAACACCTGATTGAATTGCAAGGTGTGTTACTTCAGCTGCATGAACACTATCAGATAATTTTAGATAGTATTATACATGCTCGGTTAGGACTAGTACAAGTACGCATTCTTAGTCCAGATGATATCTTAAAGGCTTACAAGAAGGTACAAGGGGAATTTCCCAAAGGTTATGACCTGCCAATAGAGATAAGAGAAAGTTATGGGTATCTCACATATCAAATTTCAACAGTGAGCGTGTACCTAACAAAAGACTCCTTGGTATATATTTTAAAGCTTCCATTGACAAACGGAATTAAATATTCCCTGTATAAATGTGTTCCCTTCCCTACCAAAATAAAGAACAACCCCAACCATTTTGTATACCTACAGGAAGAAAAAGAGTATGTAATCTTAGACAAAGAGAAGCAAACTTACGCACAACTAGGTAAGGAACAAGTGCAATAGTGCAAATTAATAGAAGACAATCAAAGGTTGTGTAAATATAATTTTCCTCTAAGAAATGTAATTACCAAGAGACCTTGTATAATCAGTTTGTTAACAGGTGTGAATCACCTTCCCGAAGACCGTGAAAAGAGGGTATTGCCAATTTTCGAACTCACTTGGATCCCTGTGAATGATAATAAATACATTTACATATCCCCTAATGAAACCCAAGTGACATGCATCTGTAAAGAGTCTACTAGTGATGTAAAATTACATGGCCTAGGTATAATAAGTTTCATGGATTTGTGTACTATATATTCTGTAGATAGTAAGATACAAAGTTCAGGGAGTATAAACTCCACCACGAAAAAGGACATTATACCAGAAATTGCACTGGAATATGATTGTTGTGAATCGAGTTATAGTAATATAAAACTCAGTGAAATTCCTGAATTAAACAAAGTGACTGTAGGTAACTTGTTGAATCATGTAAACGACCTGAAGTGGACTAGCCAAAAAGTAAGCGAGGTCGAACGTTTAGTGCAACAGCAAGAGACTGAACTCAAGCACAATATAGCATTAAGATATGTAAGTGTATATCAAATTGTAACTTGGAGTGTTTTAACCATAATGATAGTAATATTGTGTTGTTGTTGTGGCTGTTGTAAAAGTTGTAAGTATAAACCCAAGTGCATTGAGGACTACAAGGAACGCTGCCCCAATCTCTGTATCTATCAAAATGTGATTACTGCCAACAGTAAGGCAAGAGTATCGGACGAAGACATTACCGTCCAATTTAAGCAACACAGGGCTACTGGAAGGGCCCCCAGTAAGCCTGATTTGCAATCAGAGTTAGAATTAATAGAAACACCAGAGTCAAGGGTGTTACCGGAAGAGATATTGGCACAGCGTAGTCCCACTAGTAGGAGAGTAAGCTCCAAAAGGTTGTAATTCATAAGTATCATAAGCTGTGAAGATTACAGTTTGAGAGTAGCGAAATGAATGCAAGAGATGTTTGCATTCATTTCTCCCTAGGGGAGGGAGGTGTCGTGTCCTCCCAGGGACTTGAACCCAGGACTTCTATTCCCTCCGAGGATCGAACCCAGGGAACGTAGGAGGAATAGCTGTACCTGACGTATTGGGATCAGCCTGTAATAGAGGCTAGGAGTCAGGTATAGGCATGCCTAATAGGCGTACCTGATAATAATTAAAAAGATGTAAAATAATTATATTCATGGAACTGAATAGTCAGCTAAGAGTGGAAATCATGTTTCTTGCATGTAGGAAATCTTGAGTAACAGAGAAGTTTGTCATACAGGATGTGACTCATGTTGACAGGGCATGGTTCAGCAGCATAGACGCAGTAAGAATATACTAGAAGGGTCTCTTGGATACAGGCCTCTGATTGGCCAGAATCACGGAAAGTTAGGCAGTCACGTACGCAGGTTACCACAAGCTTCGAGAACATGGGGTGTGGCCCCACGAGGCTATATAAGGGCAAGGAAGCCATTATTCAGGGCTTCTACTATTCACTTCGCGGACCAGTTGTCAGTAGAATCCCTGCCGGTCGGTAGGACGATTACGCAACCAGTAAGAATAATAATAATAAGTATTATATACTTCAACGGACGACTAGTAGACAGACTTCTCGCTCAAGACTTGCCAACATAAGTCTTTATTTTATATTGTACATAGTGTACATATTGTAGTCAACCTTCAGTATCAGAATATATTAACTTCGTGGGAATCCACTTCGTCTTCCTCCTGATCTGCACCTTAGTTGAAACTTCCCAACCTATACGTTCCAACCGCTCGGGAACGATCCAACCAACCTTCCAACCAATCTGACTTTTCCTAAGAGCTCACCTATAAGCTCAAATCCTGTCTGTCACGACAGGTCTACCCCTATCTTCTTCTGGTCAAATTTAGCCAAACCGATCTCACCTCACCGATTCTATTCAGTATCTCTTCATTCGTGATTCGATCTATCCATCTCACCTTCAGAATTATTCTGTAACACCACATTTCAAAAGCTTCTATTCTCTTTCTTTCCAAGCTAGTTACCGTCCATGTTTCACTTCCATACAATGCCACGCTCCAGACGAAAGTCTTCAGAAATATCTTTCTAATTCCTATATCAATGTTTGAAGTGAGCAAATTTCTTTTCTTAAGAAAGCTCTTCCTTGCTTGTGCTAGTCTGCATTCTATGTCCTCCTTACTTCTGCCATAGTTAGTCATTTTACTACCCAAGTAACAATATTCATCTACTTCCTTTAAGACTTCGCTTCCTAATCTAATATTTCCTGCATCACCTGCCTTCGTTTGACTGCACTCCGTTACTTTTGTTTTGGACTTATTTATTCCTTACCCAAGACTTCGTCCATACCATTCAGCAGCTTCTCGAGATCTTCTGCAGTATCAGATAAAATAACAATATCATCGCCAAATCTCAAGGTCTTGATTTCCTCTCCTTGGATTGTGATTCCCTTTCCAAATTTCTCTTTGATTTCCTTTACTGCCTGTTCTATGTAAACATTGAAAAGGAGGGGGACAGACTGCAGCCTTGCCTCACTCCTTTCTGGATTGCTGCTTCTTTTTCAAAGCCCTCAATTCTTATGACTGCAGACTGTTTTTTGTACAGATTGTAGATAATTCTTCGGCATCTGATCCCAATCACCTTCAGAATCTTAAATAGCTTGGTCCAATCAACATTATCGAATGCCTTTTCTAGATCTACAAACGCCATGTACGTGGGCTTGTTCTTCTTAATTCGATCCTCTAGGATCAGACGTAAAGTCAGGATTGCTTCACGTGTTCCTACATTTCTTCTGAAGCCAAACTGATCTTCTCGCAACTCAGCCTTGACTTGTCTTTCCATTCTTCTGTAAATAATACGTGTTAAAATTTTGCACGCATGAGATACTAAACTAATGGTGCGGTAGTTTTCACACTTGTCAGCACCGGCTTTCTTGGGAATAGGTATAACAACATTCTGCCGAAAATCGGATGGCACTTCTCCTGTCTCATATGGAATAAACTTGCTATGTTGGTTTCTGCTAAGGCTGTCAGTAATTCAGACGGAATGTCATCAATTCCAGGTGCCTTGTTCCTATTTAGGTTTCTCACGGCTCTGTCAAACTCTGACCTCAAAATTGGGTCTCCCATTTCATCAGCATCAACAGCCTCTTCTTGTTCCAGAACCAAATCATATGTATGCAGCATCTTCCTTTCCAAGGACCATACAACCTTCAACATCCTTGCACTTCTCCTTCAGCCATTCTTCCTTAGCTACCTTGCACTTTCTATCCACTTCATTCTTTAATCACCTGTATTCATTTCTGCCCTCTTCATTTCTAGCATTCTTGTATTTGCGTCGTTCATCAATCAGGTCTACTATCACCTGAGTTATCCATTGATTCTTAGTTGATATCTCCTTTCTTCCTAACATTTCTTCAGCAGCCCTACTGACTTCATTTTTCATGACTGTCCACTCTTCCTCTATTGTGTTTCCTTCAGCCTTTTCATTTAGTCCTTGTGCAACATGTTCCTTGAAACAATCCCTCACACTCTTTTCTTTCAACTTGTCTAGATCTCATCTCGTTGCATTCCTTCCTTTCTTCAATTTCTTCAATTTCTTCCATTTCTTCAACTTCAAATGGCATTTCATGACCAACAAGTTGTGGTCAGAGTCCACGTCTGCTCCTGGAAAAGGTTTGCAATCCAACACCTGGTTTCTGAATCTCTGCCTAATGATAATGAATTCTATTTGATACCTTCCAGTGTCTCCAGGTCTCGTCCACGTACACAGACGTCGTTTGTGCTGTATGAACTAAGTATTGGCAAGGACCAAATTATGGTCAGTGCAGAATTCAACCAGCCGACTTCCTCTTTCGTTCCTTTGACCCAATCCGAAATCTCCTACTGTATTACCTTCTCTTCCTTGGCCTACCACTGCATTCCAGTCTCCCATCACAATTATATTCTCGTCACCTTTTACATATTGTGTTAAATCTTCTATCTCTTCATATATTCTTTCGACTTCCTCATCATCCGCTGAACTAGTAGGCATATACGAGACCTGCACTATCGTGGTGGGCATTGGTTTGGTGTCTATCTTGACGACAATTATCCTTCACTATGCTGCTCGTAGTAGCTTACCCGATGCCCTATTTTCTTATTCATTAGTAAACTAACTCCTGCATTTCCTCTGTTTGATTTCGTGTTGATAATTCGGTAGTTGCCTGACCAAAAATCCTGTTCTTCCTGCCAACGTACTTCACTTATACCAACTACATCTAACTTTAGTCTATCCATCTCCCTTTTCAGATTCTCTAACCTACCACAACGATTCAAACTTCTAACATTCCACGCTCCGACTCGCAGAATGTCAGTATCCATCTTCCTGATGATCGCCCCCTCTCGTGTAGTCCCCACCCGGAGATCCGAATGGGGGACTAGTTCACCTCCGGAATATTTTACCCGGGAGGAAGCCATCATCAGTACATCATTCGTACAGAGAGAGCTGCATGTCCTCGGGAGTTAGTTACGGCTGTAGTTTCCCGTTGCTTTCAGCTGTGTAGTGGTATCAACACAGCTAAGCCATGTTGAGTATTATTACAAGGCCATAATTACATTTTACGCAGAATTTGAACCCATACATCTCCGAACAATTCCAGTGGTGGCAATGACCTCCAACCGCATTCTGCATGGTGTTGGTGTTGACATCCAACTTCTTCAGTCTTTCCACCAGAGTTTTGGGTACAGCAGCTGTACTCGAAAGGATGATTGGTACAATTATAACCTCGTTACAGTGCCATAGTCTTTGAATATAATCCACTAGGGGTGTATACTTGTTGATTTTATCGGTATACTTTTCATTGAGGTTCCCGATGTTGGTGACAGCTATGTCGATCAGAGCGACACGTTATGCTTCCTTCTCTAACACCACTTTATCCGGTCTGTTGTTTTGTCAGCAGTTTTGTCTGTGATAATCGTTTTGTCTTAGTAGATTTTGATCATGTCATTACCGAGTATAGTTTGAGGGCTGTACTTGAAATAGGGAAGTCTTTTATCAACCAGTATGTATGATTATTATTATTATTATTATTATTATTATTATTATTATTATTATTATTATTATTATTATTATTATTATTATTATTATTATTATTAGGGCAGCATCCTGCTTCATGAATTTACCGAGCTCAGAACACTTTAAGCAAGCCTCGGACCTATGGGAGTAATGGAGTCCCACTCCCATTTGACAGGCGAGGGACTCCTTGGAAACAACTTGGCGAACGAAATGGAATTCGATGGGGAGCTATCAATATTAATGGGGCTTATGGAAGAAAGAAGGTAGAACTGGCTGAGTCGGCAAAGAGGATGCATCTGGATGTGCTAGGAGTAAGTGATATTCGGGTAAGGGGAGATAATGAGGAAGAGGTGGGAGATTGTAAAGTGTACTTGACGGGTGTTAGAAAGGGAAGGGCAGGGTCTGGGGTAGGGCTCTTTATCAGGAATACCATTGCACGCAACATAGTTTCTGTTAGGCACGTAAATGAGCGAATGATGTGGGTAGATTTGTCAGTGGGAGGAATTAGGACAAGAATTGTGTCCGTGTATTCACTATGTGAGGGTGCAGATGAGGATGAAGTTGACAAGTTTTATGAAGCATTGAGTGACATCGTGGTCAGGGTCAACAGCAAGGATAGAATAGTACTAATGGGCGATTTCAATGCAAGAGTTGGGAATAGAACTGAAGGATACGAAAGGGTGATTGGTAAATGTGGGGAAGATATGGAAGCTAATGGGAATGGGAAGCGTTTGCTGGACTTCTGTGCTAGTATGGGTTTAGCTGTTACGAATACATTCTTCAAGCATAAGGCTATTCTCCGCTACACATGGGAGGCTAGGGGTACCAGATCCATAATATACTATATCTTAACAGACTTTGAATTCAGGAAATCTGTTAGGAATGTACGAGTTTTTCGCGGATTTTTCGATGATACAGTGAACTAAGTATCTCTAGGTCTAGGGTAGAGAAAGAGAAATCTGTCTGCAAACGAATAAGGGTAGAAAATCTCCAGGACGAGGAAATCAGACAGAAGTACATGGATATGATTAGTGAGAAGTTTCGGACAGTAGACAGTAAGCAGGTTCAGGATATAGAAAGTGAATGGATGGCATACAGGGATGCTGTAGTAGAAACAGCAAGGGCATGCCTAGGAACAACTGTGTGTAAAGATGGGAAAAGGCGAACATCTTGGTGGAATGATGAAGTGAGAGCAGCTTGTAAACGTAAAAAGAAGGCTTATCAGAAATGGCTCCAAACAAGGGCCGAGGCAGGCAGTGATTGGTACGTAGATGAAAGAAACAGAGCGAAACAAATAGTTGTTGAATCCAAAAAGAAGTCATGGGAAGATTTTGGTAATAACCTGGAAAGGCTAGGTCAAGCAGCAGGGAAACCTTTCTGGACAGTAATAAAGAAAGGAAGGGAGGCAAAAAGGAAATGAACAGTGTTTTGAGTAATTCAGGTGAACTCATAATAGATCCCAGGGAATCACTGGAGAGGTGGAGGGAATATTTTGAACATCTTCTCAATGTAAAAGGAAATCATCATGGTGGTGTTGCAAACAGCCAAGCTCATGGGGAGGAGGAAAATGATGTTGGTGAAATTATGCTTGAGGAAGTGGAAAGAATAGTAAATAAACTCCATTGTCATAAGGCAGCAGGAATAGATGAAATTAGACCTGAAATGGTGAAGTATAGTGGAAAGGCAGGGATGAAATGGCTTCATAGAGTAGTAAAATTAGCGTAGAGTGTTGGTAAGGTACCTTCAGATTGGACAAAAGCAGTAATTGCACCTGTCTATAAGCAAGGGAACAGGAAGGATTGCAACAACTATCGAGGTATCTCATTGAGTAGTATACCACGCAAAGTATTCACTGGCATCTTGGAAGGGAGGGTGCGATCAGTCGTTGAGAGGAAGTTGGATGAAAACCGGTGTGGTTTCAGACCACAGAGAGGCTGTCAGAATCAGATTTTCAGTATGCGCCAGGTAATTGAAAAATGCTACGAGAGGAATAGGCAGTTGTGTTTATGTTTCGTAGATCTAGAGAAAGCATATGACAGGGTACCGAGGGAAAAGATGTTCGCGATACTGGGGACTATGGAATTAAAGGTAGATTATTAAAATCAATCAAAGGCATTTATGTTGACAATTGGGCTTCAGTGAGAATTGATGATAGAATGAGTTCTTGGTTCAGGGTACTTACAGGTGTTAGACAAGGCTGTAATCTTTCACCTTTGTTGTTCGTAGTTTACATGGATCATCTGCTGAAAGGTATAAAATGGCAGGGAGGGATTCAGTTAGGTGGAAATGTAGTAAGCAGTTTGGCCTATGCTGACGACTTGGTCTTAATGGCAGACTGTGCCGAAAACCTGCAGTCTAATATCTTGGAACTTGAAAATAGGTGCAATGAGTATGGTATGAAAATTAGCCTCTCGAAGACTAAATTGATGTCAGTAGGTAAGAAATTCAAAAGAATTGAATGTCAGCTTGGTGATGCAAAGCTAGGACAGGTCGATAATTTCAAATATGTAGGTTGTGTGTTCTCCCAGGATGGTAATATAGTAAGTGAGATTGAATCAAGGTGTGGTAAAGCTAATGGAGTGAGCTCGCAGTTGCGATCAGCAGTATTCTGTAAGAAGGAAGTCAGCTCCCAGACGAAACTATCTTTACATCGGTCTGTTTTCAGACCAACTTTGCTTTACGGGAGCGAAAGCTGGGTGGACTCAGGATATCTTATTCATAAGTTAGAAGTAACAGACATGAAAGTAGCAAGAATGATTCCTGGTAAAAACAGGTGGGAACAATGGCAGGATGGTACTCGGAATGAGGAGATAAAGGCTAATTTAGGAATGAACTCGATGGATGAAGCTGTACGCATAAACCGGCTTCGGTGGTGGGGTCATGTGAGGCGAATGGAGGAGGATAGGTTACCTAGGAGAATAATGGACTCTGTTATGGAGGGTAAGAGAAGTAGAGGTAGACCAAGACGACGATGATTAGACTCGGTTTTTAACGATTTAAAGATAAGAGGTATAGAACTAAATGAGGCCACAACACTGGTTGCAAATCGAGGATTGTGGCGACGTTTAGTAAATTCTAAGAGGCTTGCAGACTGAACGCTGAAAGGCATAACAGTCTATAATGATAATGTATGTATGTATGTTACTATTATTATTATTATTATTATTATTATTATTATTATTATTATTATTATTATTATTATTATTACAAGTTGTTTGACGTCACGCCTATACAGATAGGTATTGTGCCGCCGATATGACAGGAAAGGGCTAGCAGTTGAAAGGTAGCGGCCGTGGCCTTAATAAGGTACAACCGGGCGAGTTGGCCGTGCGCGTAAAGGTGCGCGGCTGTGAGCTTGCATCCGGGAAATAGTAGGTTCGAATCCCACTATCGGCAGCCCTGAAGATGGTTTTCCGTGGTTTCCCATTTTCACACCAGGCAAATGCTGGGGCTGTACCTTAATTAAGGCCACGGCCGCTTCCTTCCAACTCCTAGGCCTTTCCTATCCCATCGTCGCTATAAGACCTATCTGTGTCGGTGCGACGTAAAGTCCCTAGCAAAAAAATAAGGTACAGCCACAGCATTTGCCTGGTGTGAAAATGGGAAACCACGGATAACCACCTTTAGGGCTGGGGATTCGAACCCACTATCTCTCAAATACTGGCCGCACTTAAGCGACTGCAGCTATCGAGCTCGGTATTATTATTATTATTATTATTATTATTATTATTATTATTATTATTATTATTATTATTATTATTATTATTACAAGCGAATGGACCACTAAGGATCACGCTACAACTTCATTTCTTTCTGTGTGGAGTTTTCTCTGTATCCAATACTCCTTCATGCGTTCGCTAACCTGCTTCCGTTGTTCATCTGTCCAGGTTCTTCCGGTCTTCTTAGTTCTTCCCGCGGCTTTAACACCTTCCAAATTCTTCAGTGTGTTCCTAAACGTATTCCTTTCTAACAACTGGTCTTCCTAGATGCTTAACCTTTCCATAACCTTCTTCGTTTCCTTAATCCATGCTGTGGTGGTCTTTTTTCTTCAGAAGTAATCAAATATCTGTTTGGTAGTCTGTTTGCGTTCATTCTGTACAGATGTCCAAGAAACGCCAGCCTCCTTTTCTTCATAGTCTGTGAGATTCTTTCCACCTTCTGGTGAACTTCTTTGTTGCTCCAAAGTTTCCATCCGCTTTCAGTTTGGACAGCTCCCATAATTTTTTTGAGGATTCTTCTTTCCAGGAACTCTAGCTTCTCCAACCTGTAGTTATTATTATTATTATTATTATTATTATTATTATTATTATTATTATTATTATTATTATTATTATTATTATCTTTAAACAGTTTACTAGAAGCAGCTTTGTCCAGTCCGTCCGGTCGTTCTAGTTGTACAGAGTGGCTTCATTATTTTTTCCTATTCTCTCCGGAATTACCAGCTGATGAATCATTAGGCATTATCAGGTCTCTAAGTTCAGCAAACTTTGAGTAATCCTAAAAATCAAATAACTAAATTACTGTACTTAGCGGGTTGCACACAGTTAAAGAACACTGCCTTTAATCAAACATATCGGCGAAGCTAAACGATTAAAACTGACGGGCGCCTATAGGCAAGTCCGCCGTTTCAACCAAACTTGGTACACATAGACTTGATATTATGATTTGTAGAGAAACATCGTGGTGGTAAGACACCCCTAGCACCCCTACTTTTGGAGGTTGGGAGGGATTAACATGAAAAAATCATCGAAAACGATCAATATCAGTGTCGAATCCATACATTTCGGGATGGCTAAGATGAATAAAGACACTGCGGATACTGTTCAAGTCAAAGTTCAGCCTCCATCGGCACGAGATTCAAAAGTGTTAAAAAAGAAAGTATCAAATATTGCTGACATTAGTGATGAACTCACACCTCTCGGGTTTGATTGGCTATTGGTGGCAGTCCCAATGACCGCTGGAATCGTGTACATCATATCTATAGTGCAAAGCGGAAATACTCTGGCGTAAAAACACCAATAAGGGGTTGTGCTAGAACAACGAACGTTAGTGGGCGTGTTCATACGTCTGAAAGATGACGTTGATTCCAATCTCCTGCAAATCGCATTAGCGTGGCTCTAGTAGCGGCTCCATGACGTTGCACATCAGCTTTGCTGTTCTGTACTGTGCGAGAGTGTTAGTTACCTGTGAGATTGGACGGAGTGACTGTGAGTGGGTCAAGAATACCTTTACGACGACGAAGAGGCCGGCATAAACAGCTAATTGCGGTTGAACGAGGCCGTATAATAGGGCTACGTGAAGGTGGATTTTCCTTCCACGCTATTGCAGAACGACTTGGCAGGAATGTCTCCACTGTGGATGCCTGTTGGCAGCAGTGGTCACGAAAAGGTAAGCTGGCAAGAAGACCGGGCTCCGGACGTCCCCGTTGCACCACCGACAGGGAGGACCACCGTATTCGGCGTATGGCTGTGACGCAGCGGACTGCGTCTGCAGCAGCAATTCGAGCGGCAGTTGGCACCACACTGACACAACCGAATTCTTCGAAATCGATTACTTGAAGGACAGCCCCGAGCCAGACGCCCTACGGCGTGCATCCTACTTACCCCAAACCACCGCCGCCGGCGACTTCAGTTGTATCAACCGAGAGCTCATTGGACGACGGAGTGGAGGTCCGTTGTGTTTTCCGATGAAAGCTGGTTCTGCCTTGGTGCCAGTGATGGCCGTGTGTTGGTTAGAGGGAGGCCAGGTGAGCGCCTGCATTCTACCTGTCTGCAGCGTCGACACACTGGACCTTCACCAAGAGTTCTCTGGGGAGCAACTAAGCACTCTGGTGGTTATCCCGCGTATCCTGACTGCAGATGTGTACGTCCATCTGGTGATTCGACCTGTTGTGCTGCCATTCATGAACAGCACTTCCGAGAGAGTTTCCCAACAGGATATTGCATGCCCCCATACCACTGTTGTAACCTATGGTGCTCTAGTGTTGATATGTTGCCTTGGTCTGCTAGATCCCCCGATCTGTCCTCAATCGAGCACGTATAGGACATCATTGGACGACAACTCCAGCGTCATCCACAACCGGCACTAAACGTCCTTCTATTGACCGACCAGGTGCAACAGGCATGGAGCTCCATCCCACAAAGTGTACGTCACAATGCATGTAAGTTTGCATGGCTGCATTCAACAGTCCGGCGATTCCACCGGTTATTAATGGACCAGCATGGGATATTTGCGATGGCTTTTCTAGCGCGGATATTAACCTGTAGTCTTGTACCTTTAATCAATTAAATATATTACCTCGACAAATAGATTGCCAAAATTTCCGTATACATTCCTTATTTCATGGTGTTTGGATATTTTATTCCGCCAGTGTAAATAAAGTGACCTTCTTTTTATTATTTGTCTGAAAGTATCATCTACTTCCTAGATATTTTGGACTGAAACTAGGACAAACTTCCACCTGAAACAAAATAAAACTTTCAATTAAAGATAGGCCTAACATAATTCTAAATCTACAAAATAGTTCGTAAAATGTCAATCGTCCGCCTCTGTGGTGTAGTGGGTAGTGTGATTAGCTGCCACCCCCGGAGGCCCGGGTTCGATTCCCGGCTCTGCCACGAAATTTGAAAAGTGGTACGAGAGCTGGAACGGGATCCACTCAGTCTCGGGGGGTCAAATGAGTAGAGGTGGGTTCGATTCCCACCTCAGCCATCCTGGAAGTGGTTTTCCGTGGTTTCCCACTTCTCCTCCAGGCAAATGCCGGGATAATACCTTACTTAAGGCCACGGCCACTTCCTTCTCTCATCCTTGTCTATCCCTTTCAATCTTCCCATCCCCCCGCCCCCGCCACAAGGGCCCTGTTCAGCATAGCAGGCGAGGCCGCCTGGGCGAGGTAAAGGTCATTCTCCCCAGTTTCATCCCCCGACCCAGAGTCTGAAGCTCCAGGACACTGCCCTTGGGGCGGTAGAGGTGGGATCCCTCGCTGAGTCCGAGGGAAAAACCAACGCTTGAGGGTAAACAGGTTAAGAAGGAGAAGAAAATGTCAATCAGCGTCATAGTAAGGAAATCTACAAAACATTACTTGACATATAATTAACACGTAATATAAATCCTAAAAGTTTACATTAAAAAAGTACCCCGGCAGCTAATGGAGTAATTTCATATCTGTTGTTGTTGCTATTTTGCTTCACGTCGCACCGACTCAGATAGGTGTTTTGGCGACGATAGGAAAGGAAAGACCTAGGAATGTGAAGGAAGCGGCCGTAGCCTTAATTAAGATACAGCCCCAGAATTTGTCTGGTGTGAAAATGGAAAAACACGGAAAACCATCTTCAGTGCTGCCGATAGTGGGATTCGAACCCACTACCTCCCGGATGCGAGCTCACAGCTGCACGCTCCTAACCGCACGACCAACTCACCCGCTTTATTTATTTTAATTATTATATTATATTATTATACTTAAGAAGCTAGATGTCCATTTATTTTATATTCAATATTTATTATAGGGTAGGGTTGGGCTCTTTGAATCATTTCAAACTCAAGTGAATAGAAGTACATGTAAAAAGAAATTTTATGTGATGACAAAATACAGTCTACAGTAGTACTCTGTAGTTTGGGGCAACAAATGACACAATAATTAGTGCAATTAATCGATTTATTTACAAGCAAAATATAAAAATTACACATATAGTAATATTTACAATATTGTGGGGTAAATAGGACCACAGATGGGGCTACTTGGATCTCCCATTTTTTAGCACTTCAGGTGTGTACAACTAGTAACATAAACACGCTCAAAAATATGCTTCTTCGCATAAGCGTTTTTTCTGCCATTCCCAGAACATTAAACAAATTTTCCGCAAATAAACTGCTTTTGTTTACCTGCTCGAATACCAGCCTCACGATAACAAGTTTCGCACTTCTCACAACATATCCAGTCACCTATCTTGAATGATTCTGACTCCAAGTACAGCGTCAGGCAGAACCTGCTCGCTGAATTTTAATAACGGCTTAGATCTAATGCTATCTGAACACCTTTCTCTTTGCGAAGGGTGCAGTGTATTAGAGGGGCGTGCAACGGGAGCATTTTTGTTTATAGATGTACTGCCTTCATCAGTAGGAGAGGTTGACGGTCCTGGATTTCTTGTTGATCCAGATAACTCATTGAGATCACGATTTCCTCACCATGTGAGAATTAATAAGAGGTAGTAATAATTAATATATGGTATTCTTCATGCGGGCGGTGTTACAGAATATTATCTAAACATAAGTGATGCGTAAGAAGCATGTGTATGTATGTATGTTTAGTCCTCAGCCTGAAGGCTGGTTGGATCCTCAACAGCTCCGACATCAGTGCCATAGATGGCCTAAGCATCACTGAAGAGGCGTACTAGGGAAATGAGAAGTGAGGTAGTTTTCCGTTGCTTTTCTCACCGAGTCAGAAGTTGCTATTACAGATCAGTCCGCCAAGCCCATTGAAATTCATGCACCAACCGACCCTATGAGTAAGAAGCATAATTATTGTTTTTCCAAGATTTTTCCAGATATACACCTACAGATGCATGAATTCAAGCTCACTTAAGAACATGTTACACGGGAAACACTCTTGCTAGTGTTTCGTAGTATCAAAGACTAAAGTGAAAGAAACCATTATTTCCAAACGAAACACATATATCCCGTTGAGAAATACTGATTCTAATAGCTCGCGAAAGATAATTCAAATAGCCCCACTAAAACATTCTACTAAAATTTTAACAGTTCATCATGTTGCCAATAGTCATGGTGGGTGATGTGTTAGGCCCTCTTCCCACGCCTACAAACAAGGCACTAACTTATTCTCAATAGAGTGGACACAATTTCTTAAATATTACGTCTCCAATATTACATCAAGATAAATTACCAACTACTGTCTCCTACATCAGCTTACTGAAGTTAGTATTGGTGGAATTTAGTGATGATGTATTTGTATAGTTAATTCGTACTTGAAGTCAGACCCCAACCCAGACACTTCTCGTTCGCAATGACTTCTTGAGTGCACAGTGGACAAAATGTTTATTTTGGTCCGAATAACCCGATGATTCAAATAACCCCACCCTACCCTATTTATAGTGAATTATGTTGTATGTACAGTACGACAGCACAGTAGTATAGAAATTTGTTTCCGTTTTTATTTTATGTTATTTATATATTCACGGTTTAAGTGTAAGACAGGGACAAGTGTCTCTAACTTTTCCAGCTAAAATAAATCATATCTGTCTGTCTATCTGTACATCCATCTATCTCACCATGATGAGTGGGGGACAAACTTTCTTTTTGCTAGTTGTTTTACGTCGCACCGACACAGATAGGTCTTACGGCGACGATGGGACAGGAAAGGAAGCGGTACAGCCCCAGCATTTTCCTGGTGTGAAAATGGGAAACCACGGAAAACCATTTTCAGGGCTGCCGACAGTGGGGTTCGAACCTACTATCTCCCGAATACTGGATACTGGCCGCACTTAAGCGACTGCAGCTATCGATCTCGGTGGACAAACATTCAACACCATATGAAGTTTCAGGACATACCGTACTAATGTGGTGCACTGGCAATATCTGGCCTGCCATGAGGTCGATCTAGACTGATAAGTGGGTTTGCAGAATTGAAAATCTGTTTCCATGCGTTTAGCCCGATATATCATAGCTTCTCTCTCTGAGGCACTGAAGGAAATTATCCTTTCAAGATACTTAAAATGAATGCGACGTTTGCTTTTTCCTTATTTGGTACAGAAAAATGCAGTAGTTCTATGACGGCAAGACATCATTATTTCAGTAAAATGAATGGAATGGCGTATGGCTTTTAGTGCCGGGAGTGTCCGAGGACAAGTTCGGCTCGCCAGATGCAGGTCCTTTCATTTGACTCCCGTAGGCGACCTGCGCGTCGTGATGAGGATGAAATGGTGATGAAGACCATACGTATACCCAGCCCCGTGCCAGTAAAATTAACCAATTATGGTTAAAATTCCCGACCCCGCCGGGAATCGAACCCGGGACCTCTGTGACCAAAGCCCAGCACGCTAACTATTTAGCCATGAAGCCGGACATTATTTCAGTTTTTTTTCAAAAGATATTCATGGACCTACAGCTGCAGCTACTTGTTCTCATGTATCAATCTGGATGCGGTCGATGTTGCTAGTTGCTTTACGTCGCACCGACACAGATAGGTCTTATGGCGACGATGGGACAGGGAATAGCTAGGAGTGGGAAGGAAGCGGCCGTGGCCTTAATTAAGGTACAGCCCCAGCATTTGCCTGGTGTGAAATGGGAAACCACGGAAAACCATTTTCAGGGGTGCCGACAGTGGGGTTCGAACCCACTATCTCCCGAATACTGGATACTGGCCGCACTTAAGCGACTGCAGCTATCGAACTCGGTGGTCGATGTTGAAACCATCAGCGATTAGAACTACATCATCTGGAAAAGTGAGGGAGTCGATGTTCCGAGAACACCGTTGAAAATAATAGGAGAGATCCCATCGCCTTAACGAACACCAGTGTTAATCTCAAAGGATCTAGAGTTTTCTCCGGAATATGTGTTGGTCAAAGTTTCTTTGAAAATTGAATGAAGATATAAGCTAATCTCGTAGGAAATATCAAGAAGACTGAATAGGTCTTCTAATCAGCAAGTGGTTTGGCGCAGAGAGATCTGATTTTGTTGTTACTCTTTACTGTAAAATTCTATTGGCTACAGAAGCGGGTCTTACGGAACTCGGCTTGATATTCACCAGTCTGAGGATCAGCAATGTCCGGTTCCATGGCTAAAGGGTTAGTTTTGGTCCAGGGGTCGGGGGTTCGATTCCCGGCCGGGTCGGGAATTTTAACCATTATTGGTTAATTCCGATAGCTCGGGGATTGATTGTGCGTGCCGTCTTCATCATCAGAATTCATCATAGGTAGGTCCCCATCCTCATTGGTGCGCAGGTCGCCTATAGGAGTCAACTCGAAAGACCTGCACCAGGCCTCTTCGGAGGGCATACGCCAAAGAAAGAAAAATGATCAATAGGTTCAATGCATATCTCCACAAGATGACATTACAAGTAGATGTTTAAAGTGCTGCCTAACTGTACGGAGTATCCTCTACATGTCACACGAAGAATTACAAGTGTTGCTCCTTCTGAAGGTTTCTTCAATGGTCTCAAGCTAAGCCTCTTCATCATCACGTTTTGTTTCCCGATCACTTCAGCAGTCAGTTTAAGTTGGATGAAGACTTTCCCTGTCTGCAATTGCACGTCTGAGACCTCGTTTTGAGAGCTTCATCACACAGTTCAGTCCAATTTGGGTATTTATTATTCCTCGCTAAATTGATCGTTAGAGTAGCGGTATCCTGAACTTTTTTTGGAAATGTCTTGCCACGTGTGTGATTCTACAAACTCTTTCTGGTAATCATGAATGGCATTTTGATTTATCATGAGTTCGTTGATCCGCATATTTCCTGAGGTGAACTGACAGGCTCTTTGGTCGGATGGTGTTCCCGAAGAACAGATCATGTGTCATAACACCAGCTGGAATCTCACTGTATTTCCCCACCGGAGTTGACATCCACTTTTAAAGAATAGTCTATCTTACTTGTATTTTCCAACATTACATAGTAATATTTCGACCATTTTAAGTCCAGTTTCAATGGAACTGTGTGATACCGTGTTCAGAATCTTGATTTTCCTGTACGAATGTCTGCATCTTTAATTGATTTCTTCTGAGCTACTCCTGATGATATTGAATAAATGCATCATGTCATCATACGGATGTGTGTCTTACTGAGAAACCGCTACACTATTCTGATTTGATTTTCGGTCATAATAATGTATCTTATAGACCTCACCACTGTCGCTGGCCTTCGTTCCAACTCACTTGGTGTCTTGTACTCTTCAGGACTGCTGCAAGCTCGCGCTCCGGCTGGTGAACGTATCGATGTTGATAGTAGCCAGACGTAATCGGTGGACTAGCTGCTTTGGTCTGCTCCCTCCTTGAGCTGATAGTCCTCGCACATTTCCCTCGTCGTTCCCGCGTGTAATACGCGCTTCATTTATGGAGGACTACCTAACTTTTTATTCATAGTAAAGTTCCGACGGAGAAATTTTCCAACCGATGAGCCGCTGCTGTGTGATATTGTGTTCAGCATCTTAATTTTCCTGTGCGAATGTCGTCTTTAAGTTATTTCGTCTGAGCTACTCTTGATGATATTGAACAGTCTAAATGAAAGTTCAATACGATGAAAGGCCACCCTTTACATAGAGTACAGATGGTGCGTTATAGGTTCCAGTGGCATTTCCTCCACTAAGGGACTATCACCCTCTTACAAGAATTCATCTCCCAGAAATCGTCTGTTCCCCTCGAGTTCCAGGTTAACTCCCATCGCCCAGACTTTGATAGATATCCAAACCCCGCATCGATGGACACTCTTATATGCCGACCACATTTTATTAGCTGACGAAGAGCGTCTGGACGTCTGGACGTTCAGAAACAAACGTAAACTTGCTAAGCCAGACTTCCGAAACCTGGGCTGCAGATAAACATCAAGAAAACAGAGTACATGGAGTGAGAACAGCAGACAGACGGGACCATCCAGGTCTAATTTAAACAAACCTGGCGAGTTTAAATATCTCGGCTCCCTCACCTATGCAGATGGTGACACTCTTCCCGATGCCTGTCGTCCTGTCAAACCGGTCTGGCTAAAGCAGAAACAGGTCGCTGGAGCCACCTGCAACCGCAGAATACCCTCCCACCCGAAGGCCAAGGTCTACACGAGTGCCGTGGATCCCGTCACCTTTAATGGATATAACCACCCGCGATCAAACATGAGCAAGCTTGTGCATGTTCTGCTGCTATAGATTTCGGTCCTCATGAGACTAGACCAAAGCAAGAATGAAGATGATGTCCGGGCTGTCCTTGAAGTGGTACCCACACAAAAGATAATGCGAGGGATCCGATGCATTGCTATGGCCATATTGTACGCGGTTATGAACCCTCAGTGGCCAGAAGGGCGTTCTAATTCAAAGGACGCTGACACCTGGCCAAACCAAGAATCACTGGCTTTATCGGCTGAAGGATGACAAGGAATTCCTCAGTCCACCCCCAATGATGTCCTCGACTACAGAAGTGGCAATTAGAAGTTTCTATTTTTCCTTCTCACTCAACAGACTCTCCATGTTCAGACTTAGATTGAATCACTTTAAGAGAAAGTAAAGTGAGGTAATTGTAGAGAGAGTATTTTTTTAATTTAATGTTTGTTTATACCCGGAAGAGTAGTGAAAGTTGCATGACTGTGCCAGTCTAGATGAATGCTATAGAAGATGCTAGTACCTTTCTTTTTCATGCTCCCTCGTTTTTATTCCATTCATTTAGGAAATTTTTGCTGAATATCTAAAAAGTCAGCGCTGATATCACAGCTCTCTTGCTTCCGATCCTTGGCGGGGACGGAAACGAGCAGGAGAACGATGAGAAATTTATTCCAAGCGGCAGCTCGCTACATATCAGAGAGAGAGTGCAGTGTGAACATGAGACATTCAACTAACGTTGTGCGTTCAAATGTTCAATAGTCCGTATTTCTCCTATTCCAGAATCATCATCATCATCATCATCATCATCATCTGTTTACCCTCCAGGTTCGGTTTTTCCCTCGGACATAGCGAGGGATCCCACCTCTACCGCCTCAAGGGCAGTGTCCTGGAGCTTCAGACTCTTGGTCGGGGGATACAACTGGGGAGTATGACCAGTACCTCGACCAGGCGGCCTCACCTGCTATGCTGAACAGGGGCCTTGTGGAGGGATGGGAAGATTGGAAGGGATAGGCAAGGAAGAGGGAAGGAAGCGGCCGTGGCCTTAAGTTAGGTACCATCCCGGCATTCGCCTGGAGGAGAAGTGGGAAACCACGGAAAACCACTTCCAGGATGGCTGAGGTGGGAATCGAACCCACCTCTACTCAGTTGACCTCCCGAGGCTGAGTGGACCCCGTTCCAGCCCTCGTACCACTTTTCAAATTTTCGTGGCAGAGCCGGGAATCGAACCCGGACCTCCGGGGGTGGCAGCTAATCACGCTAACCACTACACCACAGAGGCGGACCTATTCCAGAATACAATACCAAAATATTTAGGCTGGCTGACTACACGGATTACAGTGTTGCCAACTTATATTTTCAAAATCCGTTAAATACTACTTAAAATCCGCTAAAATTCCGCCAAGAAATCCGATAACAAATAATGAGCAATAAAATGAGCAATAATAATAATAATCATCATCATCATCATCATCATCATCATCATCATCATCTTCCTTCCAAGTATTGGGCCATGTTTACCGTTACGGTCTTGCATTTTCCTTTTTGCAAGACTTGAAAGCAATCAAAAGTAAATGTCTGCACTCATCTGATCTGTGAATTTCACTGGGATTAACCCCCTGCCTGCGAGCCGGCGAGCTAAAACTTGTAGGCGTTTTAGTGCCGGATGCAAACTAGGTGAATCCCCTACCTGAAGGGCCACACACAAAACAGGCCAGTTTATTAAACGGTCTTCCTTCGTAACATGAATATAAATGCTGTCGTCATTCGTCAACTAAGAGATAAGTACCCTTTCCCCGCGCATTAGAAGTTTGATACCATGATCTCATAACATCAAATCCAAATAACATGTTTTCCTTATGGGACTGCTAGCTCCTGACAAGAAATACGGAATATCTCGGAGACAGACTGGAGTACAAATTTAAAAAGAACGTAAAATGGATAAAACACTAACTTCCGCTATAATAAATCTAGAATTCCGCCAAATATTCCGCTGTCCGCTAAATGATATATTTCTCAGCCGACAGTCTTCTAATTCCGCCAAATTTAGCGGAAAATCCGCTAAGTTGCACGGATACCCCACAGAAACATATAGACTACTGTCACTATTTTCCATACGGCAATCCTCACTTGGAGCTAACTTACTTACTTACTTATCCGGCGCTACAGCCCTGTGTGAGCCTTGGCCTCTTCTACGATAGTCCGCCATGTCGTCCGGTTTTCTCGTAGAAGTTTTCTGAACAATACTTTTTTTTACAAGGTGAGGCCGTTAACCCCACGCTCAACCCTAGCCACTGGCTGGGGACATTGATTTTGGAGCATCCTACTCCTAGACAGGTTGTCTTCACCACGACTAAGGAGTTCCGTCTACCCCGTCTTACGTCCTCAACTAATTAACCCCAGTGAGGATGGGTTGTCTCATCCGCCTTTTCCACCATTCTGAAGGTCTATTTCTCTGCTGGATCCGCCGTTAGGGTCTTCACCCGTAACCCTAGGCATGGGTTCCACATTATACCCCGTGGGACTGGGTCCCCACCTGAACTTAGCCATCCTTTTACACCGGTCTACTGGAGTAGAGGATGCCCACCGCCGCAAAGTGGATACGCCAGGCAGGAGTTACTCAAGTGCAGAATAGGGAAGGTGGCCGTATCTCCCTTGAGTCGGGTTAATGGTTGTGTATGGTACCATAACCAAAGGCACTCCTTGGAGCTAAATAATTACAATAGTAACCCCTGTGGGTGGGGTATGCAGATGTAGAATACCCACGATGTCCCTTGCCTGTCTTAAGAGGTGACTAAAAGGGCGACCAAGGGATAACGGATCTTGAACCATGAACCTACTTGCGATTAGTACCATCACGCGAGGAACACCATGGGTCGACTTTACTTGCGATTAGTACCACCATGTGAGGAACACCATTGGTCTGTGATTGGTAGCATCGTGGGTGGATCACTATAAATTTACAGTGCCCGTGATTATTATCACTATACGAGGAACACCATGGGTTTACGGTGCCTGGGATCAGTACCACTATCAGAGGAACATTACCGTTCTGGGCGACTCCTGTAATTAGTACCACTGTGTGAGGAACACCATATGTCTGCGTTACCTGTGTGAAGTACATTAACTTTGATTAGTACCACTGTGTAAGGAACACCGTGAACCTACGTTACTTGCGATTAGTACCGCTACATGAAGAATACCACGGTTCTACTTTACCAGCGATTAGTACCAATATGACGGGTCGGTGACCCGGATTTTGGACCGCTTTAGACAACAAGCATCATCGATTTAGGATTTTGCTTTGAAAGCAGTTCCTTGTTCAGCTTATACGATTATTTTAAGTTATTTTATGAGACGGAGGGGCATAGTTGGCCAGATCCTCTGAATGTTGTAAGTTCATAATCATTGTTTATCGTCGTCGTTTTTAATTCTAGTCAGTAGATGGATTTTGGAATCATTTTAACCTTCAAAATTGGAGTTTTAAATTCATATTCTTTCATTCTTCATCATCATGTTTTTTAAGTATGGTCAATGGATATATTTTGGAATTTTAACTGTCATTATATTTCGTCTCATTTCGTACCATCAGGGGCCGATGTCATAGACGTGCGTGGGATTGAACACCACCATCAACAAGGAGACCATAGTAGCCGAAATTAATGCAGTGCGCGTTACAAATAGTAAGGCTTTCCACATTTGAGCCCACCTTTATGGTGCAAATCTGTCTGTCCATATTAGATTACATAGACAGGGTGTATCCGAAAAATATATGCATTATAACGTGCTCCTCCTTCTTCCTCTTCTTGACTGAGTTCAAAATCTCTGGGGGCGAGAGCTTTGTGTAGATCTGACTTAGATTTACTGACGGATGCCCTTCGGGAAGCCAACACTATGTGGAGTGATATATTCAAGATTGCGTGTTGCTTTGGTAGTTCGTGTATGGAGCGTTGTGTGTAGATGAAGATATATGTATTGAGATGAACGTAAATACCCAGTCCCCGAGCCAGAGGAATGAACCATACGCATTCCTTGCCGGGAATCGAACGAATGTTCACCTGAACTTAACGCTACTAAGCTAGCCATTCATAAAAGAAACTGCACTCCATATAGCAATAATAATAATAATAATAATAATAATAATAATAATAATAATAATAATAATACCGAGTTCGATAGCTGCAGTCGCTTAAGTGCGGCCAGTATCCAGTATTTGGGAGATAGTGGGTTCGAACCCCACTGTCGGCAGCCCTGAAGATAGTTTTTCGTGGCTTCCCATTTTCACACCAAGCAAATCCTGGGGCTGTACCTTAATTAAGGCCATGGCCGCTTCCTTCCCATTCCTAGTCCTGTCCTGTCCCAACGTAGCCATAACACCTATCTGTGCCAGTGAGACGTAGGCTAAAGCAACTTGCAAAAAATAATAAAAAATATTAATAATAATATTACCTCCATCCCTCCATATATGGTTGGTGTCAGGAAGGGCATCCGTCCGTAAAATAGTCCAAATTAGCATGTGCGGCACAGTTCACACGCAAGTGTAAGAAAAGCGTTAGGTTAACCAAGAAGAATCTTAAGACCTCGACTACCGCGTGTGGTCATTTTGATTTGACATCATCTAGTTTGCCTCCCCTTGAGGTCCGTGAATGTAACATACACGCACGGTACCTTCTGTCTCTCGTAAGAGATGAATAATACGGTAACACCCCCCCAGCGGCTCTAAACTCGAGGGCGTGAGATGGCGAACACATGATACCTAGCACAGTCTGACATTCCTTCCACTTAATCCTCTACTGCATGAATTATTGTTAGTTTACGTTTGGTGAAGAAATTTTCAAGCTTTAAATTTTAATCCAGGGCCTCTCAGGGTGCATGCACTGTGCACGGTGCAAAATACGACTTCGCTTCGTTGCCCAAAGTGCAGACCCCCACTCCTCGATTTGGAGCAATAGCGCTTACTCTCTCTTTCCTCACGCCTGTCTCGCTCGCTCCCTCTGACTCCCTCTTCCTCACTTGCTCCGTAGCGCTCCAAATCCGAGCCGAGTTGAGCCGAGTTGAGCCGAGTTGAGCCGAGTAGCCCAGAGACGAAGCGTTGGTCCGAGCGTTGGTCCGAGTGGAACCGATGCACACTGCACGAAGCTCTTGCGCCTCGATTTGCACGCGTGAGATTTTGGGCGTTTGCGAGGCCCTGGTTTAAGCTTTTAACATTCAAAGGGGGAACGTTACTGCCTACTGGTCATGGGTACGTATTTCAAGGCGCAAGTATACTTGCACGACCGTAGGTCAGTAATGTCTTTGAGGTTGAGCCAGAGGTACTCCCGAACCCTGTGGTAATGTGATGAGGACAGCCCACGGGAAATAAACGGTGGTTGGTACGTGTGGATGTTGACAGGGTGGAAGGAGTACCTTTGGTTGTAGGGCTGTTACTTTAAATGCTTGTGCGAGTCTCACAGCTTTCATCTTTCCAGTCTGACCTGCTTTGGTCAATTCTTGTTTTCTTCCGACCCCGATGGTATTATATTTACGAGACTTGACTTTCGTTTTCATGCCCTTCGAGGTTCTTCGCATTATTTTTTTTCCGATGCCATCGCTCATCGAAACTTAGAACACGTTTCTTTTCCTATCCTGCTTAGTGTCAGGAGATGGTGAGTACGCAGTTGTACTTCGTCTTAGCACAATAATCACCCCGAGCTAGTTGTCCATGCGCTTAGGATCGCACAGCTGTGAGGTTGCACTCAGGAGAAAGTAGATTCGAACTCCATTGTCGGCAGCCCTGAAGATGTTTTTCCGTGATTTCCCATTTTCACACCAGGAAAATGCTGGGACTAAATCTTAAGCAAGGCCTTCACAATCCTAGCCATTTTCCATCGCACCGTCGCAGAAAACCTTCGATGTCTTAGTGCGACATTAAACAAGTAGAAAAAAGCATCTAGCTTGCGTGTGTGTCAATTTCAACGTTCCGTTTTATTTTACCATATAGCAGAGAAATGCATCTCTATTGGGCGATGTACAGCTGGGTTTAAACAGGTGTATGCATAAGTTTTCTCCGGTTTCATTAAGAGATGGCGCCAGCGAACAGTGAGCAGCGTATGAATTTGACACATACGTCAGTTTGTTCGCCTGACATTGACCTATCAACACACTCAAGTTGAGTCCTCCAAACACTAGCGTCTGTGTTGTATCGTTCGGTGGTCGTGTCGACGTTTGTGACTGTAAAAGAACATTTGCGGCACGCATTGCTTTTCTTGTTTAATGAAAAGAAAAAGGCTGTGGAAAGTCATCGTTTTAATGGTAGAAACATATGGTGAACACGCTCCATCGACTAGAACATGTGAGGCATGGTTTCGACAATTAAAACATGGTGATTTCAATGTGAAAGACAGTGCGCACTCTGGTGGAGCACAAGAGTGCGAAGAATCTTGAAGCCCGGCGAAACCGTTAACGCACAACGTTACGCCAACAAATGATTAATTTAAATCGCGCATTGATCGAAAGACGACCAGAACGGGCCAGAAGGCATGGCAAAGTGATCTTGTCACACGACAATACGCCGTCTCGCACAGCAAAATCAGTGAAAGACACCTTGAAATCGCTTTGTTGGGACATCCTTCAGCACCCGCCGTACTGTCCCGACCTGACACCATCTGACTATCACCTCTTCGCATCAATGGGGTACGCGCTCGCAGAGCAGCACTTCAGCAATTTCGAGGAAGTTAGAAAATGGTTCGACGAATGATTTGGCGCAAAAGATAAGCAGTTTTACTGGCATGGTATTCATAACTTACCTGAAAATGGGGCGAAGTGTGTAGAAGCCGATGGCCAATATTTTGAATAAACAGGAAATGAATTTCCTTTGAAAATTACGTGTTTTCTTTACCACAAAAACAGGCAAAAATTTATGCATACCCCTGGTAATATTTAAGTTTTACATGCCAACAGCGTGTGGCATGGAGCGCCAAATGGGCATTTCTCCACCCTTCAAAAATACGACTACCTATGCCAGGGTTGAATTCGCAATCTTGGGATCTGGTAGCATGACCGACGCTCTGTCACCAATCTTTCTCTCTTTCCTTTCCTATCCTTTCTTCCTTTTCTTTTTCTTCCTTTCCTTTCCTTTCCTTTATTTCTTTCTTTCTTAATCTGTTTACCCTCCAGGGGTTGGTTTTTCCCTTGGACTCAGCGAGGGATCCCACCTCTGCCGCCTGAATGGCAGTGTCCTGGAGCATGAGATTTTGAGTTTGGGATACAACTGGGGAGGAGGACTAGTGCCTCGTCCAGGGGGGGTGCTTCACTTGCTATGCTGAACACGGGCCATGTGAGGGGGAGGGGAAGGGATTACCGGAAGGGATAGAAAAGGAAACGGCCATGATCTTAGATTTGATACCATCCCAGCATTTACCTGGAGGAGAAACTGGAAACCACAGAAAACTACTTCGAGGATGGCTGAGGTAGTGATCGAACCCCACTCTACTCAGTTGACCCCCGAGGCTGAGTGGACCCTGTTCCAGCCCTCGTACCACTTATCAAATTTCGTGGCAGAGCCGTGAATCGAACCCGAGCCTCCAGGAGTGGCAGCTAATCACACTAACCAGTACACCACAGAGGCGGACGGTCGTAATTCTACTCGGAGAATACGAAATCTTCAGCCAATCACAATCACATTCTGTGCCAGTATACAAACTGCCAACGAGGTGTGGATCAATTATCGTGGATGTCTGCCTTTCTCCGGATTTTCTCACTCTAGGATGACCCTTGCCCATGAAATGATGCTCCGTCGATAACAGACGGAAACGATAGTAAAACAGGAAATGACTAGAGGGATATAACAGGGGAGATAGACTCCATTGACGGTAGAATCTAATTACCACCATTAGTAGAACACGACATTCACTGTATATACCATGTGATTAGTTCATGTACACGCAGCAATACATCGTCCAGTGACGTCACCATTGACCACTGCAGTAATTAACGAAACATGAAGCCCTAAATAGTTTTATGTGCTCAATCGACCTATCATTAAAATCTAACAATAACACACTTTGTAAAGGTTCAAACCTGCGTCAAATTTTATTCCTCATATATGCAGTAAATTATTATCTCCTTTCAAACGTTGCATCAAATTAATCCTATTTACTGATATTACAGCGAAAACGTAATTACATTGCATTTCAGAACGAATAGAAATGTTCTAAAAACTGGAAAAAGACGCCCGAAAGGTGGGAGGGAGGAGGCAGTAAAATACATCCACCTGTCGTAAGAGACAACTAAAAGGAGAAACCCAGGGGTTCTCATCTTGGCAACCAGGGTCCTCAACCTGAGCCTGGCATTGTTTCCACTTACTTTTGCCAATCTCATCCCTTGGTCAACTCTCCTTTTCTTCTCATGCCGGCGGTGTTATGTCTGTGAGCCCTTCGTGGCCCTCCCCTTGCTTTCGCCGATAAATCTTCTTTCCTTCTCTCTTTCTTTCCTTCTATCTTTCTTAATCCGTTTACCCACCAGGGTTGGTGTTTTACTTGGATTCACCTCCTCCGCCTCAAGGGCAGTGTCCTGGAGGGTGAGACTTTGAGACGGGGGGATTCAACTAGGAAAGAGGACCAGTACCCCGCCCAGGCAGTCTCACCTGCTACACTGAACAGGGACCTGTGGGAGATGGGAAGTTCGGAAGGGATAGACAAGGAATAGGGAAGGAAGCGTCCGTGGCCTTAAATTAGGCACCATCCCTCCTGGAAGAGAAGTGGGAAACCATGGAAAACCATTTCGAGGATGGCTGAGGTGGGAATCGAACCCCCACCCCTTTACTGAGTTGATCTCCCGAGGCTGAGTGGATCTTGTTCCAGCCCTCGTAACACTTTTTTCGAATTTCGTGCCAGACCCGGGAATCGAACCCGAGCCTCGAGGAGTGGCAGCTAATCACAATAACGACTACACCACAGAGGCGGACTTGCCGATACGTCAACGGCCCTATTTCATTTTTTCCTCTAATTAGTGTAGGGGTAGCGTGCCTGCCTCTTACCCGGAGGCCCCGGGTTCGATTCCCAGCCAGGTGAGGGATTTATCTGGATCTGAGGAGTGGTTCAAGGTCCACTCAGGCTACGTGATTACAATTGAGGAGCTATCTGACGGTGAAGTAGCAGCCCCGGTCTAGAAAGCCAAAAATAACGGCTGAGAGGATTCGTCGTGTTGACCATACAACACCTCGTCATCTGCAGGCCTTCGAGCTGATCAATGGTCGCTTGGTAGGCCAAGGCCCTTCAGGGCTGTAGTGCCACGGGAAACAAAAACAAAGTGTAACGAGATGAACATGTTAGCTGAGCGTATTGCGGCACGACCAGTTATGACTGCTAGCTCTGTAGTCGGGAGACAAATGGATTCGAATCCCCCGTCGGCCATGGTTTCAACCCCAGAAAAATGCCGGTATACTATCTTTCTAAAGGCTTCCTCTCCATTGCTAGCCGGTACAATTATTACACCTACACCCACAGACAACAGCCTCACACAGCAGTGTATGAAGCTCACCCATTTGGAATGTACTGGGAAAAGCAGTTGCAAAACTGGCGAACCGAACACATCCTTGGACACTACTTCTCCAGGCTGATTAGTCCCACTGATACGCGGAGTCACTACTGCGGATCTGCCTCCTTCATTGAACGTCAGGTCGTCCTTTAACAGCACCTCTTTATGATTCGAGAAGACAGAGTCCCTCCATCTCCTACGGGACCTACCCACTCCTTTGTTCCCGCAGGGAAGCTTATCTGAGGCTCAGCGGTGGCCTGTGGACTCTCTGGTCGGCGGGAGGGGGGAGGGTAGACACAGTACATTTTTTCACAACTCTTTCTTTGCTACTGACCAGTACCAGCACACTCATTCAAGTCTTTGGCGCGAAAACAAACTAATTCTCTCCTGCCAACCCTCACAAAACGCGGGATGCTAGACAGAGGCCCAATTTGAATCAAAATTCCTAGTCTCATACGTTACATTTCAATATAATTATTTATTATTTGTCTCCCTAAAATGTAAACAATAGAGAAAACAAGGTCTTAAATTATTATTTAATTTTGTTGTACGCAACCCTGGAGATTTGGCTGGAGCATGCTTATCTACGGGTTTGTGAGGACATATTTACTGCTACACTGCTACGGACTCTGCCCAAGAGAAAACCTCTTCCCGCAGCCTTCCTCATCCCGAAACCATCCACCAGCGCGCTACCCCCTTACATCTCAACCCCCTCACCATCACTATATCCTTGGACGGAAGCTGGAGAGTCCGTGCCGTATCTTCAACCTGAAAACACTTACCAGCGAACGCGCGCAGAAAGTCAGTTACCTATGTTTGATATTGCTGAGCAGTCTTCTTTACTGAGGAGAATTTACAGTTTTACAATGAAATGTAATTTTCTTAGCATCATTCGAGTCCTATATTTGACTTCGAATGTCGAGAGAAAATAAAAGAACATTTTAGTTCTCTAGGGAGGACACCGCCCGGTAGTTCTTAAGGACAGGCCACTACTATTGAGGCTCCTTCCCACATAGTGACTTCATCTCCTCAAGACGTGGCCAAACCATCTTATCGTTGACAACTGCGTCTTGCCTTCAACGGCGCTTACCTTTACCCAGCCCTGTATAGTTACATTTCTGATTCTATGTTTCCCTGACACGTCACATGCCCTTCGCAGCATTTTCATTTCTGCCACGTCAAGCTTTATTTCATAGGATTTTATCATTGGCACTGTTTCCGCACGAAATGCTAAGGCAGAATGAATCATATGTCCAGGGACGACCTTGGCACTAAAAGCCATACGCTAAAATAAATTAAAACTTAAAAGTGGTTCCTCAGTTGTAATTTCTCTTGAAGCAACAGCCACCACGAGAGAGGTTAAAGGTAGGTTTTAATCTGTTCTTTTCCTTTCGAATTGCTTTACGTCGTACCAACACAGATAGGTCTTACGGCGACGATGTGATAGGAAAGGGCTAGGAGTGGGAACGAAGGGGGCGTCAGTTAATCCCCAGCATTTGCCTGGTGTGAAAATGGGAAGCCACGGTAAACCAACTTCAAGGCTGCCGACAGTGGGATTCGAACCCACTATCTCCCGAACGCTGGCTCACAGCTGCGCGCCCCCAACACCACGGCCAACTAGCTCGGTACAGAAGACAAGAATAGTATACTAATGAATGATTAATCAGTATTCTCCCAGCTAATCATCAACCAGTAAACTGTTAGGCTTTTGCTTTTATAATAACACCCTTGTTTATACTTTGAACTAGTAGAGTTTTATCAAAGAAATATTCTAGAATATGAACGTAATGAGGACGATGTTTTCTCTCTGGTTTGAATTCTTAGAAATGTATTCAAGCAAAACGTTCATTCTTTGATGAGGGTAGAGGAAGGGTCGTTGAGTGAATGATGAGAAAAATCATAATAGGTGCTTTCTGGCGCTTTTTTTTTCTCGACAGTTTACATGCTGTTCATTAGCGAAAACGTGCCTGAAAGAAATCTGCGTGTGGGGTGAATAGCCATTGTCGTAAGGTTTACACACGCAACGCAAAGCATATGCTGCCTTTGTTTGAGAGGTATAGCCACTTCAGAAAGACGTATGTGGGAGGCTGCACAGAATTCACAATGACATCATTAGACACACTTCGTTTGAGATCTCTTTTAGAGTCCCTCTTCTCTAATAGGACCAATGTTAACAAACAGGCTAGGAGTAAAACTTGTGTTTCGGTAACAGCGATACTTGGTGATTACTTCAACGTATACCCATGGCTAATATAACATCAAAATATTTTAGAAAAATATATTTTTATACCACCGTTAATTTATACAGTGCGCAGTTGAGTGTATAAGGCGTTGAAAGAGTTAATTAACTACAACATAATTAACTACACTACTTCAGAAGATAAGAAACGTCTGGAAGCATTTGAGATGTGGTGCTGGAGGAGGATGGAAAAGATATCATGGACAGTAAAACTCACCAATGAACAAGTTCTTCGACGAATAGGTGAATAAAGATCCCCTTTAGCAACAATAAGAAAGAGAAGAGACCAGTTAATTGGTCATTTCTATGAGCACAATGATTTCATAGTTAATCTCATGGAAGGAATGATTCAAGGTAAAAGAGGAAGAGGAAGACCTAGAATGCAATATTCAAGACAGATCAGAGATAACGTAGGAACAGGCTCATATGTGGAAATGAAGTGATTAGCGGATTACAGAGAAGAGTGGATAAGACGAATTGCTGCCAACCAATCTTAGGATTGAGAATTAAGAAGAAGACTTCAGAAGATATGCTTGTAAAAGACAGTGTATATCACTTGCTATGTCCCACTCAGCCATATCTGTGTTCATCATCTGTCGTAACATTCATTTTTTTATTTATCGTTGTTATGTATGTATTGTTACGGGGCTACCCGTGAAATGCAGAGGTGAAAGAAGGTGCGGGCTGGAATGGGTCTATCCACAATATGAAACTAAACTTAAAATTTTACTGAAGGTTATATTTTCAATAGATAACACGATTTAACAAATTTTCATTAGGTGAAATAACAATGAAAGATCAGGTACAAGGTATAATTTTACAACCAAGAGCACGGAAGCACAAGTTTAGGGGTCTTAACAAATTCTGGGCTTCAAGCCCCACTTTTTACAATTTTTGAGCTCTCCGCTCAACTTTACTAAGGCACATTTTTGTCCAAAGGGCAGAAAACCCTTTCATTCAAGGAGCCTTTGCTCCAAAAACAATATCAGGCCTCCTAGAAGCACTTTTACCACATATAAAAGAGCTGACCCGCTCTCAATTTTCTGAGCCTATCAAAGGCCACAACAGACTTTACCATTAACTGCCCTCAAGGCACACTTACAAAGAAACAGGGGTATCTTGTACCCAACCTACTGGGCCTTAGTAGAAAAATAACAGGTTAAGTTAATGGCCCAAAAATGCAAAATGAATGGAGGCGTGAATTTACACTCCTACATGAAACTTCTTAAAACCTAAGAGGCACTAGGCCGATGAAACAAGGGCTATTCCCAAACTATGGAGCTGACTCGTATAAAGAAAATTTAAGACATTACAGAAAGGAAGAAAACCAATTACAAAACGTAGTCACCTCAAAACAATATGAAGGGGAGCTCGAGAGGGTATATCACTCCCTTTCTCCGAATTGTAGTTAAAGATATATATGAAGTTTTACAAAAGTGACGGAAAATTACATGTTTGAAGACAGATTACATAATAAAGGTTTTGGACCTTCCCCGCGGGTTAAACTGCTGAGCTAGCAAGAAATAAAGATGTTAAGCAGCCATTACCTTACTGAAGATCTGCTGCCTGAAGGCGCTTCCCGCCTCCCGCTATACGTCCATACACTAAGTTAGATGTTGATGATGTGGCCGAGAGACAAGAAAATCAGCAGTTTTTATACCCTCGAGGAAAATTCGAGACCTTTCATGAATAAAACAGCCACACCCACAGGCTTTTATTGGCTAGCTAAAACTTACGTATCAAAATCGAAGAAGAAGAAGAAGAAGAAGAAAGACACGATTGGTCAAAAATTAATTGGCTCAATTCAAAAATGGTGGAAAGAAAAGATTAATATTGCCAATCCACAAATGAATGAACGAAATTTAGTAAAGAGAAAACTTATGAATACAAAATTTCTTCAAAAATGTTCCTCCACTTCGCACCAGGGTGCATGATCATAGTATTTTATTAGAGACATCTTTAAGAGAATGTCCACACTTCTTGATCAATGGGAAAACAAAACAATTTTAAATCCACACAGTATTGACAACTTCGTAATCGCAAAATTTACGGTAGTGACATCTTCTGAGAAACTTATGAGTTGATCCAGTTTTTAAAGTTCAGAGTTTCTCCTGTAGAGGAGTACTTAAAGGCGGAAAATTCAAATGTGCGGCGTAGAGGTGTACCAGCCGGTACATGTATTATCAATGATGCCAAGTTTAACTAAATTAATTTGTAATGTTGAAAATATTTCTTACTAGACAAAATAGGGGTCCCAATTGCACCAAAAACGTAAAATTAATCAATGTCCTCAATTGTGTCGAAAGTTGAAGGGGTAAAGGGCCCGGAAAGATTTCAAATTGTGAGTCTTGGATAGCTCTATCAACATAAAAAAGCAAATTTCGAAAATCACTGCCGGCCAAAATGCAGTTCCGGAAAAAGAGCATAAAATCACTGTTTTCCTTACTCGTTCTCTGTTTTATTCAAATCCTAGCCAAATTATTTACATAATTCCTTCTATAACCTGTTCCTTCTTTCAATACCCTCAGCCATTTCTTTTTTTTTTCAAATGTCCACACCGAGTATAGTAATAAGGGCTTAAGTGAAACTCTGCACTGACTCACATCAGCGCTCGAATTGTTCTCGGTGATTTTCGACAAAATAGTGGCGTTACGAAAATGTTGTAAAGTTTGATCTGGGAAGACTCGGGACAAAGGAGACGAGCTGTTCTACTAAGCAGTGAGTTCCGAGGTGTCAGTAGAGAGAGAGCGTGGAATAACATTAGTAGACAAATAAATTTGAGTAGTTTGTTTTAAAGTAGGAAAGATCACAATATGAAGATCTATTTGGAATTGAAGAGGACAAATTGGGTCAAATATTCATTTATAGTAGAAGTAGTGATTGGAATAATATACCAATGGAGATGTTCAACAAATAATTTCTGAATTATTTGCAATTATTTAAGAAAAGAATATGTAAAGTCGTGTCCTCACCCCGAGGTGGCGCAGCTCTTCTCAGGCACACCCCCACTGGAGGTGAGTTGCATGTACCATTCCAACCACATAGCAGCTTCCTGCCATTCCTAAATTTCTGACAGTACCGGGAATCGAACCCGGGCCCCCGAGGACGCTGGTTAATAACACTAGCCGTTACGCTACGGAGGCGGACAAAAGAACAGCTGAATAATAGATAGGGAATCTGCCACCAGGGCGACTGCCCTGATTCACTACTGTAATATTTAGCTAAGTTCAAATGTTTATGGATTCTTTTTAATATTTGTTTTACATCGCATTGACACAGACAAGAATGTCGAAGCAAGGAATATACTGTACACGCTACACATTTAGTTTGCGATTTTAGTGTACAAAGTTGTTTTAGGCACCCATACTATAATCTCAAGCACACAAATATTCATTTATTCGTCCTTCGTCGTTGTACTATTCATACCGAGACGTCAATCTTTGTAGTCTCAAATTACTTACTTAGATACTTAATCTGTTTACCCTTCAAGGTTGGTTTTTCCCTCGGACTCAGCGAGGGATCCCACCTCTACCGCCTCAAGGGCAGTGTCCTGGAACATAAGACATTGGGTCCGGAGATACAACTGGGGAGAATGACCAGTACCTCGCCCAGGCAGCCTCACCTGTTATGCTGAACAGGGGCCTTGGTGGAGGATGGGAAAATTGGAAGGGATAGACACGGAAGAGGGAAGGAAGCGGACGTGGCCTTAAGTTAGGTACCATCCCGGCATTTGCCTGGAGGAGACGTGGGAAACCACGGAAAACCTCTTCCAGGATGGTTGAGGTGGGAACAGAACCCACCTCTACTCATTTGACCTACCGAGGCTGAGTAGACTCCGTTCCAGTCCTCGTACCCCTTTTCATATTTCGTGGCAGAACCGGGAATCGAACCCGGGCCTCCGGGGGTGGTAGCTAATCACACTAACCACTGCACCACAGAGCCGGACGTAGTCTCAAGTTAAGGGATTTACACTTTCCTCTTTGTGGTTGTTCAGTAGTACGAGTCGCATCTAACACCCGGCACATAATTACAGCATCAGCCTCTTCTTTTTGAAGGCACTTTATTAACTAATATATTGTAGTGTGTTTCGTCGATACCTTACTCTGAAATTTGTTGTGCCAGGCGTCTGTAGCATTATTTCTTCGTTAGACTTGGTGGCTTGAAGTATTGATTCCATATTGCAGGTTGAAGTCGTGCTTGAGTAGGAATCCGACGTCCTTCAGGGATCAGTCCAATATATGGTTTATCGAAATATTGTACAAAAATTTTCGTTTCTTGGGGAATTGTTGGTTTCGTAGTAGAGCTTAAATGAAACAATGCATTGACTCATATTAGCGCTCGTAGTGGTACAAAAATGCAAACTACTAATCTAAACGACCGGATAACGATGATTAAATCGAGCTGCTTTTCCTCTGATTTTGTCCAATTTTCGAATCAAGTAATCCTGGTGAGGGTTTCATAATTGTGGCCTTACCAGGGACTTTTAAGACCTCTTCCTTACATCCATATTAAAATTCCTAAACACCCGCATAACATGTGAAGAAATGTGTAATCTTTATTTACAGTCCCGTTTATGTGATTACACCAAAGAAGATATTCCCTTATATTAACACCTACGCTCCTTCCAACTAGAGAACAAAGTAAGCGTAAACAAAACCACGTGACTTCGACTGCTTCACACTTCTTTCCTTCTTCGTCCGCCCATATACAAATGTAAAAATACGAGTTGTTTCTGAAAGTTTGAAATTTAAAGTATTGAATGCGAAAGTGCTTTATCGATTGAAAAATATTATTCCAAGCTTCTGATCATTCATTCATTAATTCATTCATAGGTTGTTCTGCCATCCGGCAGGTCCAGTCATGGCTGTGACCTCCATATCTCTCGATCTTGTGCCCTTTTCTTCACTGCTGCATCACCTTCCTTTCTTTTTCTAATGCCGTCTAATAACTGGTATCGTCTCCTTCCCCTTCCTCGTTTTCCTTTTATCATCCCTTCAATTGCTACTCGTAGTAAGGTGTTGTGTCTTCGATTATGCCCTATCCAATTTTTCTTCCTATTTTGGATTACGGTCATCATGCTCCTCACTTATCCCACTCTCTTCAGAACTTCCTCATTTGATATTTTATCTTCCCACTTTACTCCTTCAATTCTTCGCCAAATCCACATCTCAAATGCCTCTATTCTTCTCTGTTCTTCCTTCCTTAATGTCCATGTTTCAGCGCCATATAGAGCTATACTCCATACGTAACACCTCATAAGTCTCTTCCTCAGATCTTTCTCTAGCGGGCCACAAAGCAGTTTTTTCTTATTATTGAAGCTTTCCTTGGCTAAGGCAATTCGAGCTTTTATGTCTGTTATAGAGTGAAGGTCTTCAGTCACAATACTTCCAAGATACTTAAACTTATTCACCTGTTCAATAATTTCTCCCCCTATCTTAATTGTTGCTTTTTCACCTTTACCTCCAAGTATCATTAATTTGGTTTTCTTTTTGTATAATGCTCATTCCATACTCTTCACACTTTTTGTTTAATTCTCTCAGCATTTTGCGGAGGTCCTACACATTTTCAGCTATTACTGCCATATCATCAGCAAATCTTATACATTCAATTCTCTTACTTCCAACGTTGACACCTCTTTTACCATCCAAGAATTCACAAATAATTTCCTCCAAGTAAATATTAAACAAAGTTGGTGATAAGCAGCAACCCTGTCTAACACCTTTTCCCAGTCTGATCAATAACTTAAATATCCGATATCTTTCTTTCTTTCTTTCTTAATTTGCTTACTCTCCAGGGTTGGTTTTTCCCTCGGACTCACCTCTACCGCCTCAAGGGCAGTGTCCTGGAGCGTGAGACATAGGGTGGGGGATACATATGGGGAGAATGACCAGTACCTCGCCCAGGCGGCCTCACCTGGTATGCAGAACAGGGGCCTTGGTGGGGGAGGAGAAGATTCGAAGGGATAGGCAAAGAAGAGGAAAGGAAGCAACCGTGGCCTTAAGTTAGGTACCATCCCGGCATTTGCCTGGAGGAGAAGTGGGAAACCACGGAAAACCACTTCCAGGAAGGCTGAGGTGGGAGTCGAACCCACCTCTACTCAGTTGACCTCCCGAGGCTGAGTAGACCCCGTTCCAGCCCTCGTACCACTTTTCAAATTTCGTGGCATAGCCGGAAATTGAACCCGGGTCTCCGGGGGTGGCAGCTAATCACACTAACCACTACACCACAAAGGCGGATAAATGTCCGATATCTGATCACGGAAATCGCTGTTTATCTGGTACCAGTAGCTGTCAGCCGCACACGACGGCACTACCTTGAGACAGTTCGCTTCAATCGCGCTCCAATGGCTGGTGTTGTAAAGCATAAGCGAGGGAAACCTCTGAAAAGTGGAGAGAAGACTTTTGTCACAAATGCATTTAATAGGTTTCTGGAAACATCCCTCAAAATAATGAGAACATGAGTGTGAAATGTAAACTTTGATTGGGAGTTATCATCATCATCAATATCATCGGTTCTCTGCTTATCAGCAGATTTTCGCATGCATTTTCGAAGCCGATCTGTCTAGTACCATACTTTTAGTCTTTCAGTATCTTCCATTAATTTTCACACTGCCCATCATCTGATACCTCTTTCTTCCTCTCAACCTTCTCCCTGCAGCTTTTCCTTCTACTGCCTGTGTTAATAAACATTTCTTTCGTGAACAGTACCAAAAACCAAACCAAAACCCATGGCATTACAGTCCTTGAAGGGCCTTGGACTACCAAACGACCGCTGCTCAGCCCGAAGGCCTGCAGATTACGAGGTATCGTGTGGTCAGCACGACGAATCCTCTCGGCCGTTATTCTTGGCTTTCTAGAACGGGGCCGCTACCTCACCGTCAGATAGCTCCTCAATTCTAATCACGTAGGCTGAGTGGACCTCGAACCAGCCCTCAGGTCCAGGTAAAAATCCCTGATCTGGCCGGGAATCGAACCCGGGGCCTCCGGGTAAGAGGCAGGCACGCTACCCCTACACCACGGGGTGAACAGTGACCTAACCAATTCTTCTTTCTCTTTTGAATGGTTTCCAGCACTGTCGTCCTATCTTCATCTACTCTTTCCAACACTACTTCATTCCTTAATTTGTCTTGCCAATCGATCTCCTCCATTCTTCTCCATATCCACATTTCAAAAGATTTCAATCTTCTTTGTTCCTCCCTTCTCGATGTCCTAATCTCAGACCCATAAAGACGGGCGTCCATACAAAGCACTTCAGTAACCTCTTCTTAAGGTCCATATTCAGCAGCCCACTCATCAGTAGCCTTTGCTTCATATACGCTTCCTTGACCATTGCGATCCTTCAATGCTTCATGATATCGCGTTTAGTTTCACTTAGTTAAGGGTGTAACGTTAGGGTCTTCAGTACAGGCGGGCCCGGGCCTTCAAGGGGCCCCGCAGACTCCTCGCCAAACATAAGAAGTATCAGAAGATCAGATCACGACGAAATAGTTGGCTTTTACTATTTGCACGTAGAGCAATTGCCATTTGATTGCATGGTCAGCGTACTGGCCTTCGGTTCAGAGAGTCCCGGGATCGATTCTAGGCCGGGTAGGGGATTTTAATCCCTTCTTATTAATTTTTCTCGTTCGGGGACTGGGTTTGTGTGTCCGTCCCAACACTCTCCTCATCGTATTCATACAACATACCACACTACCAACCACCACAGAAATACGCAATAGTGATTACATCCCTCCATATAGGGTTGGCGTCAGGAACGACATCCGGTCGTAAAACAGGGCCAATCCACATGTTCTACGCAGTTCGTACATTCTGTAGGAAAATAGGAAGCAGAAGAAGAAGAAGAAGTAATCATAACTGTGTTGAATTTAACATAGCACAGTTGTAAACCCCGCGACATGCTCCTCTCAAAAGACCTGCACTAAATTATTAAAAAATAATCACAGGAATGAAAATCGATAACAAAATATAACACTGTATTTTAGTTAGACAAATATACTTTCTTGATGTATAGTGTACCCGAGCTCGTATTATCCAGAAAATTTGCTTATCATTTAACTTTTTCACACATTTAATCAACAAATAATTCGTCAACTCAATTTCGAACGAGCTTTCTTTGCGCGAAGGTACACTTACACCAATGGTGATTATAGGCGTATAAGTTGAGCGGTTTGGTATTTTTCAGACTGTATTTGAACAGTTTTTTATTTAACTTTGTTCGTATATTTTTCCGGATTGTAATCGAATAAATTATTATAACTATGACTTCAGGTACAGAGTATAGTTCTGTAGTTACTGAAAAATGAAAGCACTTTTAAGTACGAATAACTAAGTGGTGTACGGTTGCGTTGGCAGTTCAGCAGCATAGCCGTAAAACCACAGGAAACAGTCAAATCCTGTTAAAACATTATTTTTTAATAATCTGTATAATCCCTTTTTTCATATAATTTGACAATATATTGCGTTAGTTCTACGTGCAATAATTACATTTACTGTACATTAGTTGTTCACAATTTTGTTTTGTGTTTTTTTTTAAGAAGGAATCCATACTTCCCAGTGTCGACTTAGTAACATGTAACCTAAAGGTTTTCAGTTTGTCCAACACACAACTTTAATACAGTGGAACCTCGGATTGCGAGTAACTTGGTCTACGAGTGTTTTGCAAGACGAGCAAATATTTTAAATAAATTGTAACTTGATAAGCGAGTGAGGTTTCGCAATACGAGCGTCACGTGTACGTACGTTTCCACCTCCCCTGTGCCTTTGTTTTCCCTCCCCCTGCCACTCTCTTTCCTGGTGTGTAATCATTTCCCGCGCGGGATTTCAGTTGGCGTGCCTCGCTCGCATAGTCAACACCGTACGAGTGTACATGTTTTGTTTCTGTCATCTGAGATATAACTGTTCTGCAATGATGGGGCCTGTGAACGAAAAGAAGGCTAAAAATGAATTCGATCGGAAGAAGGAGATGATTACAGTGGATGAATCTGTTCAATGAAAATGCAATGTCACATTTTCGTGAAATCCGCAAAAAGAGGCAAAAGCAACAGTCATTGGACAGGTTCCTCGTTAAAGTTGCACGAAAATAAAACACTTCCAATGAGCCAACCGATAGCAGTGATTCCGTTAGTGCTACACAGTAACTCTTCTCATGTCATCTCTCGTCTCCCTCACACCAACAATGATTCTATTCTAAGGTAAAGTGCAGTTTAATTGTTTTACGTTATTTTTTGTTTTAAAAATGTTATGCGAATAAATCTTTTTGTGTTGTGGACGAATCATCCGAGTTTCAACAGTTTCTTATGGGAAAATTTGCTTTGATATACGAGCGATTTGGATTACGAGCATGTTGCCGGAACGAATTATGCTCGCAATCCAATGTCCCACTGTACTTATTTAAATAAACAATTATTCATGGGTTTTATATTTCATTTGAGGGCGCCCGATTTTTTATTTTGGCGGGTGGGCCCGTATCACATTCGTTACGCCTCTGCAATTAGTGATAACACTGATAACAATCACTTACAGTAATGTCTCGAAACATAAAAAGAACAAAAAAGAAAAGAAAAATAAATTTTATTTCCTGCATCTTTGGCGTATTTACTAATACACCCTGTTACGGAACGTGTTCAGTAAAATGACTGCTATTTGTTTCACAATATCCACAATACAGCACGTTATAGCACTCCTTCGAAAACAAGTGACTAGGCATCCCGTGCATCACTAGTGCATGTGGGACATTTGTAAGTAGAAAGTACGGCGCTCGCGGGTCGCCTGGTATGATTTGCTTTCATTTGTTCTTGGTCTTGATGTACGCGGAGGTGAGTGACTGGCTGTAGGGGCGGGTGCGAAGGCTGACGCATTCTTTGAGCTTGAGACACGTTAGTAAATACTTTCTCCCAATTATCAGAGTTATGTATTGTGTTCCTGCACATATCTCGTAAACACAAGACTCACAGGTATAAATCCTTTCCTTTCCTTTCCTTTTCTTAGTCACCAACAACTGCTGGACATTTCACTTGCTCATGAAAGATATAATAAAGCTATTGGCTTTACGCCCCACTAACTACTCTTTTCCGGTTTTAGGAGACGCCGAGGTGCCGGAATTTAGTCCCGCAGGAGGTCTTTTATGTGCCAGTAAATCTACCAACACGAGGCTGACGTATTTGAGCACCTTCAAATACCACCGGACTGAGCCAGGATAGAACCTGCCAAGTTGGGATCAGAAGGCCAGGATCTTCACCGTCTGAGCCACTCAGACCGGCGATCATGAAAGATATTTATCAAATTTAACATATGTAAGAAGAAATGTATAATATTTTGTTGTCACATGTAGACATTCATCAGTCGAACAATAAAGAATAAATGCTTAAATTTAAAAGAAATTAAATGATCTAATTAAATGATCTAATTAAATGATCTAATAATACTTCAAAATGCCCTATATATTGACGTAAAACCTTCTTGAAAGTTGAAATAATGACTGATCATCCCAAATAGAAAAAATGCAAAAGCATGCAAAATAAAAACGTGTTGTTTTCGTTTTCTACAGTGCAGAATGAATTCCTATACTACTGAGCAAAGTCCTAATGCAATGGGGAAAAGAGATCATCCGTCCGCCGGTGATCGAACAGCAGAGACTATTCGTAGACTCATTTGTTCCGTGAAGTTGAGAGTTTTTTTCGAGTTAGGTTCTTTCAAATACTCGAAGGCAAATGTGGTCGAACAGGAAGATTTGAACGAGATTAGATTTCGAAAAACTGAACGAAACCTATCTCTTATAAATTTGAGCCGGTCTATACGTCGTTTTGCTCAGCTGTACTCTATAATAAGGTATTAGGTTCTTTTTAATCAACTCTTTCTGGTATTTCTTCATTACGGTCGTTTAAGCCTATTTCAGCACGAGTTCAAATATTATCATATTCACGGCTCACTTTTAAAAAATATCCTTCAAGCGTTTGCTAATACAATAGCATTAGATTGTAAGTTTTGTGGGATGCTATTTGTCAAAAAAAGTCGTTTAATTTATGTATGGAGAATCTCATTTTAGCTGAGTTCGATTTGCCAAAGCGCTATCTTGATAACTGAAAACGTAAATCTCATTACTATGCAAACAAGTTTGCTCCAATGTATGTAAATTCAGGTCACGTTGTAAAACGATGGACCTAATCGAAGTGAACGTGAAGGATTGAATACGCACTTTTTCATCTCCCATTGCAAATTTTTATAGGATCTATTTTTCATATTCGAATAACAACTAGATTGAATAAAAGTTACAAAGAAAATATCAAGTAACTCTCATGGTCTACATATGTATAGGACTATATATTGAACGTCATCTAAAAGCGATATTTATTTCTGTTGCTGGTTTAAGAAAAAACTCGTTCAATCGATATAGGATTAGATGTCAATGTAATTTAATTTTGGATGTGTGTCTAATACAGGGTGAGTCCCGCATAGGTTGCTGTTCTTCCTGCAAGCCGCGTGTCAATAAACAACAGGACGGTTGCCGTCACAACATTCCCATACGCCCGCAGAAAACCTGTTAGCTTCAATTACCTCACTTTGCATAGCCAGTTTCCTTAAAGATATTTGTGGTGATTCAGTAGCGTAGCCAGGATCGGCCAATGGGGGGGGGGGGGGGTTACAGTTACAAAATTAAGATATAACATACGGTAATGAAAGTGCTTGTGCTTGTGCGTGTCTGGTACGCGCATGCATGACTGTCATAAGGATACTGATACAAGAGTGAATTACTGTATGTGATATTCAGATTGCAATACACTACAAAATTCTTACTTTAAAATACAGAACAAGAACAATATGATCGAGGTCAGCAGTTTTATCTCAAACGGTATGTTCAGTTTACAATCTAAAATCTAATTTTCGAGGCTTCCTAGAAAATAAATTTAACACATCTGTTGGTTTTACAACTATGTCTCTGTGAATGTTCAAGGGAGCCAACCCGTTGAGTCGACTTTCACTTGTGGTATTTCTGAGGTAGGTTTTAAGGCGTCTTAATGTTGAAAATGATCTCTCACTGGCTGCAGTGGTGACAGGTAGGGTGGCAAACACTCTCAACAAGCAGTAGATTGCAGGGAGTTTATCTTGATCACATAAAAGAAGTTTATTGTTTACTGTCAGTTTCTATTTATTTTCTTTTTGTGAAAGTTCAATGGGGGGGGGGTTCTAAACCCCAGTAACCCCCCCGCCTGGCTACGCCCCTGTGGTGATTGCTCTTTTCGTCAGTTCATACAGTCAGTTGTTTAACTCTTTTCTTTTTGCTTGGCACTGAGCCCACAGTTTTGAATGTATTCACAATTGTCTTAATTCCGTAACACGTTGACATTCGCCTTGTAGGAAATTGATCGCAGAATTCCTTTCTTGCGCTCCCAGCAGATTCGTGTTTTAAGTACGAACGTACGCAGTTCAACACTTTATTCAGAGACCATGAAAGGCATTAACCTAGTCAATTACCCCTCTATAAGAAACAATCACACTGCATGTTGTACGGAAGCTTGTCGCAAACTAGGTGAGATCATGACGTCACAGGCGAGCTGTATGTGCCGAGTGAGTATTGCATCATCCATTCGCCCAGACACGGCACAAACCGGCGACTCATGTGAGACTCGCACTGTATAAAACGTTCTCCCTGGCAAGGATAATGGAAGACGTGCGCAAAAATAATAACCTTCAAAACTAAACTTGCTTGAGATGGTTCGTCCAACGTGAGGGAAGCTCGCGATGATTAAACCAGTCCACCTGAATTTCTTGCGTGTCTGCCAAAGTAGATTTGTGAAGCATAAAAATGGTCTAACTCACCGAAGAAGTAACCAAGTAGGCAAATTTATAACGAAAACTAGTTATACTATCCGTCGTTGATGGGTTATAAAGCAAGTAAAAACCATGTGGTTATCAGGAGAAAGTAATTAGATACAATTTATCTTGACCCTGATGAACAGAGGCTGATGACGACACCATTATGGATAGTGGGTTCGAACCCCACTGACGGCAGCCCTGAAGATGGTTTTCCGTGGTTTCCCATTTTCATACCAGGTAAATGCTAATGCTGTACCTTCATTAAGGCCAAGGCCGATTCCTTCCCACTCCTAGCTCTTTCCTATCCAATCGTCGCTATAAGACCTATATGTGTCGGTGCGACGTAAAGCAAATTTGCAAAAATACTATTCTATACCTTACAAAAACAATCACTCCAACAAACACCAGAATCTTCAGTTAACTCTTTACCATGATTACTGAATAATATTTCTGTCAGCGAAATTCGCTTTTGATGTACTTAAAAATAAGAATCTAAATTAATGAATAACTCCGTTATAATGGCTGGTACGGGAAAAATATATCTAATTTTGAAAACTGGCAAGACCTAGTATTTACAGTGCACTATGCCTTCTGGTATGGCCTAGAGCAAATTTGTTACTTTCATTGATCTGTCTGGCTTTGACAATATGAAAGCGACTAAGGTATGAGCGATAATAGTAATGTCACTCCTTATACAGCCACTACCTGCTATGAACGGTGTGAAAATGTTCCTCCATAGGGTCTGTTGGTGCATGCACTTCAGTGGGCTTGGCAGGGACTGATATGTAATGCCAACTTCTGGTTCAGTGAGGAAAGCAACGGGGAGCTACCTCACACTTCATTTGCCTAGTACGCCTCTTCAGTGATGCCTAGGCCATCTATGATAGTTAATAGTAGATGGGTTGACGATCCAACCAGCCTTCAGGCTGAGCACTGAACACACGTACACATTAGATAGAACTAATACTGTATTTCCTGAGATATTGCGAGTTTATGAAAAATGTAATGAACGCGAATATTTTCATTATTATTCCTCACTAGCTCATGACTAGAACCTGGATTTCCATTCACTAACAAATCTCAAAATATACATGCATTCATGCACTATCAAATGATGGACCATGCACAATAAACTGGAAAATATTCACTATCAAAATTCAGTTCAACATTGTTATATGTCCACTTCCTTTTGAAACATTGTATAACAACTAGTTTCTCCACATTTTCTTCATTTAAGTTCATTCGTTTATCTGACAGAACATGCATGAACACAGGAAATTAGCTTTCGACGTCACAAGAAATGACACGTTCATACTTAAATGAAGACATTTATGACGAAGTACATCTGAAGTTATCTCATTTCGAAAATTAACTTAGAAATTCCTTACCTCAATCCGTTTAGACACGAGGTAGACTTTTAACAGGTGCCATGACACCAACACTTCACAGCACAGTCGAACACTAACTTACAATTTCAAGCATATAGGAGTGCTGCTCTCCAACTCCCTTCACAATTAGTTTGGCCTCAGACGTGAACAGTGAGAGTTCGGAGTTGGGATAGGAAATTGCAGGAAAATCAAGGTTTGTAAACTGCTATCTCAGTAACGCGACACACAGTAGTGTGATTCAAGTTTGGATTTCTTCTTCTAACATAGACCAAAAAAAGAAATAGCACTTAGTAATGAAAATTTAGGGTTCAGTTTTTACTGTGATACCTAATTTTTATCCACAACTTTGGTAATTGGAGATTCTCGACGCATCTATTCATTATATTTACCAGCCATTGAATTGTTCCTGGCCCAAAGTTCTTAATTTGTTCTGTCCTGATGTCATATGGACCTGTGGCTTTGTTGACCTTCAGAAGTTTGATGGTATGTTCTAATTCTGCTGATGTGAATGGATGATTGAGGAAATTATTTTCATCTGCAGTAGATTTTAGTTTCACACGTTCTGCTTTCTTGGCAGATTTCCCATTACAGAGTAACTGGTGAGCTATTTGGTTTGGTGTAACTTTGGTGAGATCCTCTGATGGACTCTTAGGATCGTTGTTCAGCTTCCATGCTCTTCTACTGTTCTGGGCCATGTCAAAGTCCCCACGTAGGTTCTGTCTTTCGTTACTTCCGTCGGCGATGCTCTTCAAGAGTTCTTCACCTGTCTGAATGGTTTCGTCCGCAAAAGGATCCTTCTCGTCCTTCTCCTGGTAATACCGTGCTCGATAGCTGCAGTCGCTTTAAGTGCGGCCAGAATCCAGTATTCGAGAGATAGTAGGTTCGAACCCCACTGTCGGCAGCCCTGAAGATGGTTTTCCGTGGTTTCCTATTTTCACACCACGCAAATGCTGGGGCTGTACCTTAATTAAGGCCACGGCCACTTCCTTCCCACTTCCAGCCCTTCCCTGTCCCATCGTCGCCATAAGACCTATCTGTGTCGGTGCGACGTAAAGCAACTTTAAAAAAATCTCCTGATAATCTTTTGACATACCTTTGGAATCAGCATTGAGACCAGCAATGAACTGGGTATGACAACCTCGGGGAATATGTTTACGGGAGATCTTCTTGACAAGTTCCACGAAATCTTCATAATGACTTGGCTCTGGTTGTAAATTGGTCAATGCCTCATCCAGCTCGGTGGAAAAGGTCTCCCAGTGTGCCTTTTAAAAACTGAAACGACGTTTGAAAGGAACTTTCTCGTTGCTGACCACTCCTACAACTGAACAAGTGATTGAGCTATGTTGAGTCGTAGGGATGGACTCCTCTACCAGTTTGGTAACATGTTTAGTTGGTTGTTCGCTTATAAATATGTTTTCAGGGTTGTAACCTCTGCGCCATCTGCCGCTGTTGAAAGATGGTCTTAGTTTGGGACTTTAAATCAGTCTCATTCCTTCCTTCTCTGTCCATTGTTCGAGTTCCTCCCCATTTGTGTCTGTGCCGTTATATCATCAGCTGGTGTTCTTACAATTGACATCCCTCAAGACAATTTTGTTATTCTGCTTATCGAAGTTACTTGGCTTTTCAAAGACAAAGTTTTCACTTTGTGGTTTACTCATACATGTTATAGAATAGGATTCCAATTCTACAGTCAAGATTTCTATATAGTTTCTAAACATCATTTGAGATGACTTGACACTAATCTCTGATCTGACAAATACAGCACTACCATACTGTTCATGGGGGCGTTCAAGAATCAGTCGCATCCCTTCTATCTTAGGACTGTTGTTGTTGACCCCTCTGTGAGTTTCTTGCACCACTAGTATGTCAAACTTCTTACGTTTCCACATGTCAGAGAGTAAGATCACTTTATCTCTGGATAAACCTTGAAGTAATCGTTAGTCTTGGAAAAGCCTGTTCGTTTTTGTTTTTATATCTATATCTCCCGGTGGCTGAAGGATCAGCCGCTGGTCTGTGACAACCGTTGCCCAGGGTACGCCAGACTGCAATATTCATAATTTTTTGCTTATCTAGTAAATATTCGCAATGAGACTTTATGATAGTAAATAACCCTAAATCCATTTTTCGTGAAATTTAGAAATGAGTTATGAATTCATTAATACAAAATAAAAGAAAATGTCCTGCTCTAAAATACCACCGGATGGAGCCAGGATCGAACCTTCAAATTTGGGGTCAGAATGCCAGTGCCTCAAACGCCTGAGCCACTTCAGTTTTTAACCAAATTTTTATTCTATGCTTCAATATTTACAGTCACACATGAAATAAACCTGTACGTATTGGTGAAGTTTTTTAACATTTCCCATAGTTCATTCACTGTCGGGTAAAATAATTATTATACCTTTAAAGTGTTAATTGAAATTTATAACTGAAAACAATACCACAAAGACATGTTATACTTCGATACACTTCAAATAGTGGTCATACCTATCTTCTAGCTGTCAACTTTCACTGAGTTTCCACCTCTCTTTCCTCATGTGGTACAAGAGAGCCGGTAGTATAGCACCATCAACACTGTCCAACATGTATGTAATGCATTGTCCATACAACCGCTTGCTGTTTGATTTGGGGAAAGGACGTCACAGACAGTCGAATCAGCTTCCTGTCATCGATGTCTCCAAGGGGAAGCTTCATGAGACGACACAACTGTTGTTTACACCAGCTCCATGTGTGCGCGGCATTTGTCCATGTTGCTAAGCGGTGTATCACTGTATCCGTCTGACCACACACCGTACACCAAGGCGATTCTTCCAGATGTATTTTGTGACGACGTTGTGCTGCTGGTACCAGATTGTTTAGAAAAAGAAATATTTGAGAACGTGCGTGTGACGAGAGTTTCATATGGCTAAAATTTACCCGCATCGTAGGCGAGTGTAAAATGCCGTGGATTCAATCCATGGGGTGAAGTTCACAGCTCGTCGTATCATATTGTAGACGGTCTTGGTATTGGCATTCGTTCCTGACGGTAATTCATTAACGAACGTTTGGAGGTTCAGTTGGTTATTTCTACAATTTTTGGAAAAGAATGCCTTTGTAAAGTGCCTTCGAGACATTACCCGACTGTAATAATATAGAAATATCATTCTTAAAGAAGGAGCGCTTGGCATTTCGTTCCGTGTACGATGAGTCCTAACCCACCAAGTCTATATGGGAGATACAGTTGTTCCTTTTGTACTCTAAATAGATTGACTTGCCTTATAAACCAGCCAATATACTGTATTTTGAACATTAATAATAACGGTAACCCAGTTGGTTTCTAATGTATCGATCACAGTCTTTTTCAGTTTAATACCAAGGATCTTCACCTAATCAGCAATGTGAAAAGAGTCTTTCTGTACGATGTCTGCCCCTCCGTTGAAGTAACGTAGTTTTCCTGGGATTGGCTTTCGCCCCTGAACCGGCGTGGTATGTGCTGAGAACTTGAGAGATATGTTGAATATCCTTTGCACCTCTTACTAATATCGATATGTCATCAGCGTAAACACACATTGAAAATGTATGTATATTCACTCTGTATCCTTGTAGCTGTGGTTGAAGTGCCCTAATAAATGGTTCCAGACCTATGTCAAAGAGTAACATGGAAAGGGGGCATCCCTGTCTCACTGATCTATCTATCGGTATTGGCGTCGAAAGGAATCTGTTAACAAGGATTCTAGAAATAGATTGGAATTAATCATTCGAATGTAATCGATCACTGTGTCAGGAAATTGGAAGTGATTTAAAACGATGTACAGGTACTGATGACTAACACAATCAGATGCTTTATCAAGATCTATATTCAATAAGCTGAGGTGGTGACTCGGCTGGGATTCTATTTGCGAATGGATATCACGTAGTGTTCTTAGGTTTGTCAAAATGGTACGTCCGGAAACACTGCAACACTGTTCGGCTCCAATTATATCTGCAAGAACAGTCTTCAGAAGACAGGATGACACTCTGGTTAATAGTTTATAATCACTGCATAGTAGAGTAACCGGCCTGAAGTCCTCCACCTGAAGAATTCCATTCTTTTTTTGGGATGAGAACTATAATACCTTCATGGTGGGTTTTACCTAGAGCACGACATTTCAAAATAGTACGGATAACGTCACGGAATTCCTTGCCGATAATAAGCCAGTATTGTTCATAAAATTCATATTAACCCCCGTTGATTCCTGGAGAGAGATCGGACGGAAGATTTTCTATGATGGCTTGAATTTCGTCATCCGTAATGCTCATGCTAAGCAGTTCTTTATTTTCTGGAGTAAGTTGGACATCGCAGGACTGAAGCAAACTATTGACTTTGTTTATATCGATAGATTCTCTGGCGTATAACCGTTGGTAGAATGAGGAAATTATTCTCCTTATGTCTGCCTGTGACGACACCTCACGTCCATCGAGCGATATTATTGTATGAATGTACCGACGTTGTTGCTCTCGCTGAGCACGTACTATATAATAGACATTTGCAACTTCATCAGGTAGTGCCGTGTAATCCTTCAGTGTTACGTTTAATTGTGTGAGCATCCTCTGCTGTACCTTCAACAATTTATCTTTAACATCCTTCATCTCATTTTAATTTTGTACACCGGCATTATTCTTCTCCTGGAGCTGTTGGAGAACACTGTAGAAGAATTCAGGTGTATCGCGTCTCTCTTGGGCCTGTTGATACGCAATGTTTTTGAAGATTCTTCTTATCCCTGATTTGATTAACCGGTCCCACCATTCTGCACTGTCGCTCTATTTACATTTCTGAAGTATCAATTTATTCCATTGTCGTAGAAATGCTTCTTTACAATGGTCATCCTGTAGTAGTGAGCAGTTCATTTTCCAGTATTCTCTCCCTATATAGTAGACTTTGTGTGGATAGTTTATTCTATATACAACTGCGTGATTATTGGTGAAGCTAACAGGGATTACCTCGCAATTTCTAGGTTGAATGAGTGTTCGTGAAACACACATACGGTCAAGGCGTGAGGAATACTGGATGTAGGTATAGTGAGGAAGGGGCACATTAAACTTATTCACAATATCGGTCCGATTCAACGAGGTTAGTAGATAATTTAAGGCAGGGCTGGCCGCATAATTTTGTCCCATCGAATCTTCTATTCGTTGAAAATTAAAATCCCCGGCGAGGATTGTTTTCACTTTTAAATTATGCAGGTGTGGAAGAATATCTTTCTGAACGAATGTCTTGCGATGAGCACGGTTTTGGTTCCCTGATGCTGCATAAATATTTATTAGGGTGGTGTCATTAATGTGTCCAGATATGATCCTTCCTGAATGGTGACTCTGCACACCTTCGATTTCCAGATCGCGCCGTGTTATGAATACTGTGCCCCTACTGGCATTGCCTATATAAGGAGGAGTATCCTATAGCGGTCAGTCAGATGGATGGTGAACAGTAAGGTAGTCAGTCATATGGAGAGTGAGGCCAGAGTTGGTTGGTCAGGTGGGAAAAAAAGCCTTACCACAGTCAGTGACATGGATACGTAGTCGTCAGTGACCAGATGAATTCTATGTTCGAAGTGTCAGTTCGGTCGAGTTCTTGTGTCAGACGATGACAGCCGAATATTGAGTCGTCATATTAACACTCAAAGTGTCCAAGGTACTGTTAAGTAAAACAGTGGGGAATAAATTTCTCGTACAGCTTTTAAATGTCCGGTCAAGAGGATTTCAAATGCAAAATTTAAAGAATATATTTTGTTTAGTATCAAATACAATTAATTGTTTTATTTCAATGGTAGATCAGATAACCTCAAATTTTTGTTGGAAAACAAAACGTCAATGTTCTTTTACTAGAACCTATATGTTATGGTGTCAAAGTAAGCTTATTACCCAAAACCGTTGAGATAATCAAGATTATCATTCTATTATCGTTACATTTATTTGTAGCTGGCGCCCATCAACAATTGTATGTGTAAGTAATCAGGTAAGTACAAGGAGAGACCATATAGTCCGACCATCGATCATTCCATTTCATGAATTCTGTTTCATTTCAATTAGTGAGCAATCACATGTGGAAGGGAAGTGTCCCGTATAGCATGACTGGTGTTCAAAGAACAGATGTTAGTGTAGTACAAAGGGCACTAGGAAAGTTTTGCAATGTGAGTGAACGCTTTAGACTTTTTGAAAATAATTTCCACCACACTCAATACACTTCTCCATACGTCGAAACCAGTCACTGAACCAACTCTGCCACTTTTCCTCGTTACACTTTCACACTCTTGATCCCATGCTGCCAGAAGCTCCTAGTCGGATGCAAAACGCCTCCCTTTCAGCTTCATCTTCACTTCTGGGAAGAGTACGAAGTCACATGGGAAAGGTTCAGAACTGTATGGAGGGTGATCAAGCACAGTCAACCCTGATCTGGCAACAAAATCCATTGTTACATTAGCACGATGTGCTGGAGCATTGTCGTGATGCAAGAGCCAAGTGTTGAGCCGTGACCTTGGACGGAGCTGCTTGAGAGCCTGGATGACCTGAGGCAGACACGTCTCACTGCACCACTTCGCAGTAACTGTCCTTTGTGTTTCTAGCACAACCCGAGTCACGATGCCCCGTTTAGTGAAGAATACAGCAGTCATCCTTTTCTTCACTGACCTTCACTTAAGCGCAGTCACAGGAGTACCCTCATCTTCAAACACCCACACCTTGTTCTGGGATTTTGTTGGGAAATCGTAATAATAAAGCCAAATTTCGTCACCTGTAACGATGCTATTGACGTTACGCGAAGTCCCATTTTTCAAACTGTTTTAGCATTTCTCGGCACCATTTCACTCGATGTGCCCTTTGTTCCTCGGGAAATGAATGGGGCACCCAAAGGGAACAAGCCTTTCTAACATGGAGATGGTCGTGTAGAACTGAATGAATAGCTGGTGCAGGGATGTGGAGTGTCTCTTCTACCTGCCAATATGTCAACCGCCTCTCTTGCCGCAATGTTTTCCTCACAGCTTCAATGTTTTCCTGTCACTAATTCAGACGGTCGCCCAGAACGAGGATCGTCTTCAACCCTAAAATTTCCCTTCTGGAACTCTTTGTACCAGCGGAAAATTGCTGCCCGATGTGGACAGTCCTTCCCCAGCACAGGAGTCATTTCCTTCAGGCACTGGTCAACCGTTAATCCACGAGCAAAATTGTAGAGGATAATTGCGTGATATTCACCTTTAGACCACACTGACATCATAACTTGCTTTCAATCCCACTGCTTGGTAACAACTGGTATGAAGGTCGCGCCTTGCTGCCTTCTAGACCGGTTTTCACCCCTCTTTTCATCCCTCACCATAACAGGGGTGTCCAGCCAACCGTTTTTGCGTATTGCAAAACTTTCCTAGTACCCTTTGTATATTTTAAACATTAATTAATTATTGGGACGGCATTTAGGGGGAAAATGCATAATGCAATGTCCACGTGAGTGTTAAACACCAGTCGCGCTGCCAGCTGGACTTGCGATAGAATATGGGGGCGGTTGAAGAGAAAGACGTTCTGTAACACCATACTTAGGAATCGTGTCATGTTCTCAGAGCTGGGAGCGGGGGGGAGAGATATTGAGCACAGCACCTAGAATAATTTGATGGGACTTAGCATCTTTCATAAATGTCTAAGTTTGAATTTCCTTCAGCACCAATATATTCCAACTTTGTCATAAATTGTCAATAATATATAACAAGAAACTCTCATTTGTCACTTTCAAACTTTTAAGGAATAAATAATTTTGGATTTAATTTTTAATATATGTTGAGTGCAGTAAATAGATAAATCCGGCATTTTCTTTTAACATTTCTTGATTTTGTTTTACATGAGCTATGTCTGAAAATGACACGAATTAAACCCTACTTTCATATTATGCAAACATATTTCATGGTTTTAATTATTAAAATTACTTAAACAGTTTTTCTCAAAACTTTACTTTTGGTCATTATCTGATTTTTGCAATCAGGTCCTCAGTATATATTATACTTTATCAATATCAATGTACGTATTATGTATGAGACTGGTATATATTTCAGTAGAAAATTGCTGGTATATGCCACCACCTAGTAGTTATAATATATTATTTATCCACATTTCTGATAGAATAAAATAGTAATGTCTTTGGTAAGTCACTGATAAATATTTTTACATCGTGAGCAGGTATTTACGTTTCATACCTACACTACGCCACATGAGTAGATATACAAAATATACCAGTGCATTGCATGAACTTACAATTTCTTGACTGAAACATAGAAACCTACAGATAGCTTTTCGTTCCGTGGAAATTTGGAAACTTACAATTTCTTGACTGAAACATAGAAACCTACAGATAGCTTTTCGTTCCGTGGAAATTTGGAAACTTACAATTTCTTGACTGAAACATAGAATCCTACAGATAGCTTTTCGTTCCGTGGAAATTTGGAGACGCAAATTCAGGAGGGAATAGTTAGACAAATATAAGTGGCTTGCCTACAGTGAAGAATGGTGCAGCTGTTTCTGAAAACACTGTGTACAGTTTGCTCCCTCGAGGGCTGTAGTGGACATTGAAATAAATCGTTGTTAATGAGTTACGCAAACTTCGATTAAACTTACAAGATTTTAGTGCTCAGGACTTTGATGTCGGATCAAATATGTCAGGTAAATTTTAGTGCTCAGGACTTTGATGTCGGATCAAATATGTCAGGTAAATTTTAGTGCTCAGGACTTTGATGTCGGATCAAATATGTCAGATAAATTTTAGTGCTCAGGACTTTGATGTCGGATCAAATATGTCAGGTAAATTTTAGTGCTCAGGACTTTGACGTCGGATCAAATATGTCAGGTATATTTATTGGAACCCAAGTTTGAATGAGCAACCCCCGGCATTTTACACACACTGCTTCCGCCATCAAACTGAACTCGTGCATTCCAAAAAGCTGTGAATTTAGACGAATTAATAATATGGTAGGGATTACCACATCGGTGACAACGTTTGTTTCTGCTTCTATGAAAATAGCATCTGCTCTTCAAAGAGTTATTAGTGAATCTGATATCATTGAGTCAAACGATACTAAGTTAAAAGCATTTTGTCTTAATTTTTGGGTAGAAAGACATGATTGGTTCATTGTATTTCAGAAACTAATGTTACACTTTGTAAGCCTTCTTGAACAAATGGGAGAAGATCCAGATAGTGAGACGTTAGGTAAAGCTGTTGCCTTGGGCGCGGCTTTAAGAAGAAGGGAATGTATTATTATTTTGGAAACAGTTGTTCACTGTGTGGGCCACACTGTGAAACAAAGCAAGTTCTTGCAAGATCCTAAACAATATTTGCCATCTGCATTGTCATACTGTGGCCTCGTAACAGGAAGGTTGAATATAATAACAAAAAGTAGCGATGAAAAGTGTAAAGGCATTTTTGTTCCATCAAGTGATATGGCTGCTTCAATGGGTGAAGAAGTCCGTCTCCCAAATATTTGTAGCAGGCAGACTTAAAGAATGAACGTGTCAACCAAGGAATCTGAGGAATACTTCAGGAAGGTAGTATTCTTGCCTTTTGTCGACCCCTCGTTACGCCAGTTAGAACAACGCTTTTGTTCCTTCAAGTGATATGGCTGCTTCAGTGGGTGAAAAAGTCCGTCCCCCAAATATTTGTAGCAGGCAAACTCAAAGAATGAATGTGTCAACTAAGGTATCTGAGGAATACTTCAGGAAGGTAGTATTCTTGCTTTTTGTCGACCCCTCGTTACGCCAGTTAGAACAACGCTTTTGTGATAATGTTAACAAAGTGACCCCTTTAGAAGGGCTTATTCCCAATAATGTTTATAATTTTTCAATAGGCGAAATTATTAAAGCAGCAGAGATGTATGAAGTATATTGCACAATAAATGCTGAATAAAGAGCAGAAAACAACGTTTCATCCAGAAGAAAATATAAGGCCAAACATTTTCATATATTAGCTCTTATGTAATGAAGACTTCTTTTCCAATATTAGGCTATTTTTACAAATGTTTGCCACCCTGCCAGTCACAACAACCTCGGCCTTCCGTATGCTAGAAACCTAGTACAAGCACAATGTGAAAGAACCGGCTTAAAGGCATTGCATTTGTAAATAACCATAAGGAAAGGGCAATAAATGTTGAAGATCTCTTAAGTCGAAACCACGAAGGCTGCATATTTCTAACTGGTCAAATGTTGATTGATATGAACGGCTAATACGTAACTGTGCGTAGTAAAGTTTATGTAGTGCTTTAAACATTATTTAATTGAATTTTGTGGTGAAATAAATATCAATAAACTACCTTAACTAGCGTTTATTAACCTATACTATAACAATTTATTTAAAACAAACTTAGGAAATATCATCACTATAGAAGTAAAATAGTCCTAATTACGTTACTGGTTTCTTGCTTTGTGGTATGTGTTTTTCTTTTCTGTTTCAGCCCCTCTCTTTAGGGAATACTGGATCCGCCACTATGTTTCAAAAACGATGACTGAATAATGAATGAAATAGGTTTATCCAACACGAACAATAGCATGTAAACAACTGAATATTCACTGATAACTTTTGACTAAAGCTCTGATTTCTCCTTTGTCTTGTTGGCTTCGCTCTGTGTGGAAGCCGTTGAAATCGAGCAGCCTCCGTAAAGCCGTATTGACCACATCAAACAGATAGACACAATCATGAGCCCTTTCAGCTGCTATTGTTAACTGATAGATCTGCAGACCGTGCGCAGAGAACGGCGAGGAAGATTTAACAAACCAAGAAACAATCCCGTGTTTTTATCCCAGAGTAAGCTCTTCAGGGTAAACACAAATATTGCGGGAATCTACTTCTCCGTTAAATACGTCGTTCTGGATAGACTGGAATTTATGTACATAAACAGGAATAACGTAAATAAAGTTAGAACAGAATTTGAGCAGCCTATTGGAAGACTTTCATAACTAAAATGATTTGAAATAGTTTGATATCACGTCGAATGAATGGATGAATAAACAGAAAATTCTGCTCTCCAGGTAACAGATGATTAGCAAGTAGAAAGGAAGTATGCATTCATTGTTATTATTACTAATACATGAGGTAGTTACACATGGACCAACATTTCCCTTAACCGTTAAATTCCCCTCTTTCATTAGTCACCGCCGCGCGGCCGGCGGTAATAAATATTTAATCTAATCACAATGTTACCTTTTTATGTACGATCGAGCTCGATAGCTGCAGTCGCTTAAGTGCGACCAGTATCCAGTAATCGGGAGATAGTGGGTTCGAACCCCACTGTCGGCAGCCCTGAAGATGGTTTTCCGTGGTTTCCCATTTTCACACCAGGCAAATGCTGGGTCTGTACTTTAATAAAGGCCACGGCCGCTTCCTTCCCATTCCTAGGCCTTTCCTGTCACATCGCCGCCATAAGACATATCTGTGTCGGTGCGACGTAAAGAAATTAGCAAAGATAATGTACAATTCTTGATATATACACTTAAATCAGTGCATTTAATATAAATGTATATATTAAATAAATTATTTATTGTTGAAATAAAATAGATAATGAATATAGGATATTATACTTAAATCTTAAAGTTACTATATACACTGACTGACAGAGCAAATGCAACACCAAGGAGGAGTGGTTCGAAAGGGATGAAAGTTGGGGAAAAAACAGAGACGGCACGGACGAATAATTGATGTTTATTTCAAACGGGTATGCAGGTTACACAATGCGCACGGCATCGACTCAGTAGGATGTAGGACCACCGCGAGCGGCGATGCACGCAGAAACACGTCGAAGTACAGAGTCAATAAGAGTGCGGATGGTGTCCTGAGGGATGGTTCTCCATTCTCTGTCAACCATTTGCCACAGTTGGTCGTCCGTACGAGGCTGGGGCAGAGTTGGCAAACGGCGTCCAATGAGATCCCACACGTGTTCGATTGGTGAGAGATCCGGAGAGTACGCTGGCCACGGAAGCATCTGTACACCTCGTAGAGCCTGTTGGGAGATGCGAGCAGTGTGTGGGCGGGCATTATCCTGCTGAAACAGAGCATTGGGCAGCCCCTGAAGGTACGGGAGTGCCACCGGCCGCAGCACATGCTGCACGTAGCGGTGGGCATTTAACGTGCCTTCAATACGCACTAGAGGTGACGTGGAATCATACCCAATAGCGCCCCAAACCATGATGCCGCGTTGTCTAGCGGTAGGGCGCTCCACAGTTACTGCCGGATTTGACCTTTCTCCAAGCCGACGCCACACTCGTCTGCGGTGACTATCACTGACAGAACAGAAGCGTGACTCATCGGAGAACACGACGTTCCGCCATTCCCTCATCCAAGTCGCTCTAGCCCGGCACCATGCCAGGCGTGCACGTCTATGCTGTGGAGTCAATGGTAGTCTTCTGAGCGGACGCCGGGAGTGCAGGCCTCCTTCAACCAATCGACGGGAAATTGTTCTGGTCGATATTGGAACAGCCAGGGTGTCTTGCACATGCTGAAGAATGGCGGTTGACGTGGCGTGCGGGGCTGCCACCGCTTGGCGGCGGATGCCCCGATCCTCGCGTGCTGACGTCACTCGGGCTGCTCCTGGACCCCTCGCACGTGCCACATGTCCCTGCGCCAACCATCTTCGCCACAGGCGCTGCACCGTGGACACATCCCTATGGGTATCGGCTGCGATTTGACGAAGCGACCAACCTGCCCTTCTCAGCCCGATCACCATACCCCTCGTAAAGTCGTCCGTCTGTTGGAAATGCCTCCGTTGACGGCGGCCTGGCATTCTTAGCTATACACGTGTCCTGTGGCACACGACAACACGTTCTACAATGACTGTCGGCTGAGAAATCACGGTACGAAGTGGGCCATTCGCCAACGCCGTGTCCCATTTATCGTTCGCTACGTGCGCAGCACAGCGGCGCATTTCACATCATGAGCATACCTCAGTGACGTCAGTCTACCCTGCAATTGGCATAAAGTTCTGACCACTCCTTCTTGGTGTTGCATTTGCTTTGTCAGTCAGTGTATTATATAAACATTTATAAATATATAAATTCATATTTAATATATACGTAGATTATATTAAGAAAAATTCTCGGATCAAGAGAGATGTGCTGACACATACCGATTACGCAGCAGCATGTAAAACATGCAGCAGGATTTCAGATACAATACGCAAACGAAGGGTTAAATTCTTTGGACATATTTCAAGAATGCCCGAGGACAGACTCACTAAGAACATTTTTAAACATTTCAACAAACCCAATAGGGAAGGCATTCTTATAACATAAGGTATGTTAACACCAAAAAGGACTTGCCAGAAATGAACATCATGGATCAAGACCTCCACAGCAAAACCACTTTCAGAAACAAGTTACACACATTTGATGGTTTTCTGGAGCCAGAAACAGCGACCAAGAAGGAACAACATTGTACGGCTGAAAAGAAAGAAGCTGTAGGCAAGAGAATGGAGGAATACTGGAGCATTAAAGAAAACCTGGTCATGAAGAGTTATTTACGTGTTCAATAATTGAATGAAATCGATTATTAATGAATATACGTAGATTAAAGAGGTTAATTTAAAACAATAAAATACTAAAATACAGCGCATAAAAAATAACAAATCCTCCCTGGATGTGTATTTAACAAAATGAATCAAACCTAGGCTTTATGAAGTGTTTCCTAAACTCATGTGGGTGGGGGACGCAGATGAAGAATATATCCATGGTATCCCCTGTCTGCCGTAAGAGGCGACTAAAAGGGGCTCCAGGGGCTCTCAAATTCGGAGCGTGGGTTGGTGACCACAGGGCCCTTAGCTGAGTCGTGGCATTGCTTCCACTTACTTGTGCCAAACTCCTCACTTTTATCTATCCTTTCCGACCTCCATGGTCAACTCTTGTTATTTTACGACCCCGATGGTATTAGAGCGTTCGAGGCATAGGCAGTCTTTCATTTTCACACCCTTCGTCGCCTTTGCCTTTCTTCGTCCGTTACTTCATTTTTCGAAGTGATGGATCCCTTCTTTTCCTTTTTTTTTCTCTCTCTCTTACCCTGTGGGTGGGGGACGGATCCCCTCTTTTCCTTTTTTTTCTCTCCCTCTCTTACCATGTGGGTGGGGGACACAGAGGAAGAATACACTCACGGTATCTCCTGCCTGTCGTAAGAGGTGACTAAAAGGGGCGATCAAGGAATGATTGAATTAGAACCATGAAACTACTTGTGATTAGTAGCAGCAGAAATTGGTTCACTGTGTGTTTACAGTAACTGTGATTAGTAGGCTACCACTATATGCGGCGCGCAGCTGTGAACTCGCATCCGGGAGATAGTAGGTTCGAACCCTACTGTCAGCAGTCTGAAGATGGTTTTCCGTGGTTTCCCATTTTCACACCAGGCAAATGCTGCGGCTGTACCTTAATTAAGGCAACGGCCGCTTCCTTCCCATTCCTAGGCCTTTCCTGTCTCATCGTCGCCATAAGACCTACCTGTCTCGGTGCGCCGTAAAGCGAATAGCAAAAATAACTACAGTATATGTGTAACACCACGGGCTTACGTTGCCTGTGCTATATGAGCGACACCGTGGATCTGTGTTACCTATGATTAGTACCCACTATGTGAGGAACACCACGGGAGTACCGGCGCTCATCATTAGTACACCTATGTGAGGAACACCATGGGTTTGCGTTGCCTCTGTGTGGCGTCATTATGTGAGAAACAGCATAGGTCTGCGTTACCTGTGTGATGTACAATACTTGTGAGTAGTAGCATAATGTGTGGAAATCCGTGAGTCTACGCTACATTTGATTACTACTGCAACATGAGAAATACCATGGTTCTACTTATTAGCGATAAGTACCATTATGAGGGGCCTTTGACCTGGATTTTGGACCCTTTAGACAACAAGCATTATCGATTCAGAATTGTGCTTTGGAAGCAGTACCTTGATCAGTAGTACTACTATTGTTTTAAGATAGTTTCGTACAGGGTGTGGCATTGCGGGTCGGATCCACTGATTAAGTTCATAATCATTGTTCATCGTCGTCTTTTTGACTTCTAGTCAGTGGATCTATTTTGGAATTATTTTTAACTTTCAGTATTGTGATTGGATCCGCTGATTTTTAACTTCATATTCATCTATTTATTCTTCATCATCACGTTTTGAATTCTGGTCAGTGGATTAATTTTGGAATGTTAGCCCCTTTAAACAACAAGCAACATCATCAGTAGCAGCAGCATCAGTATTTCCTAGACTTCATGACTTACAAGAGAAGCTTACTTCCTCATACATATCCTCACTACTAGCTAAATGCATCTTTCCAGCTTTTCACCTTCTTTCTATTTCTTTTCCCACATTCCGCTGATGGTATTACATAGATTTGTTGCTCTCCCTGGTTTCTTCCGTTCGTCTGTTTAACTTAACGAGAGTGTAAATGCAAGTTCATTTTCAGTTATATATAATGTCTTTGCGCATGTGAAAACCATTATGTGAAATATCTAAGTTTAGAACTTTGGCCAGTAAGGTTCTGTTATATTCTTATTCTTCTTCTTCTGCCGTTCTTCCCACCCCCTTGAGGAGTGGTGGGTGCGAAGTGTGTCACACATGTGGATCTGTCCCTGTTATACGACCGGATTTCCTTCCTGAGGCCTACCCTATGTGGAGGGATGAAATCACTATTGCGTGTTTCTGTCGTTGCTTTTAGTGCAGTGCAGTCTGTATATGAAGAGGAACGTGATGGGACAAATACAAACAGAAGCCAGAAGAATAAATCACATGCGATTAAAATCCCCGACCCGGTCGGGAATCGAACCCGCGACCCTCTGAAGCGAAGGCCTTAACGCTGACCATTCAGTTAAGGAGTCGGAGTGTAAGGTTCTATTATCTAAGGTTCAGTAATGTGCGCGTTACCTCAAATAATGCCAGTTCTTCATTATGCATGTGCTGCAGGTCAGTATTTCTTCGACGTCATCATTATCTCATAGAGGTTTTCGCAGGCTCATGTACGAAGTATGGATATCTTTTATATTAATGACAATTGTGTTACATCGACCATTTTTTTTAAATGCTATTTGTTCGGGGCGTCGACTCATGTGGATCTTTTGCCCCTACTGGCACCTTATTGTATGAACCTGCGTGTAATTGGAATGTTGTGTGTGAGGAAAGGAAGATTAAGTACGTCACAAACACCCAGTCCCCAGGCCAGGGATATTAATCATTACAATTTGAAAACCCTGACCCGGCCGGGAATCGAAGCCGGGACCGCCGGGTGACAGGCGGACGCGTTGCCCCCTACACCGCGGGGCCGGACTACATCGTCCAATAATGCTGCAGCAATATGAAATCAATTATGCATATGCTTTGGAAGACCAAACCAGTTGACATCTAATGAGGTCGGGGTGCAAAAGTTAACGGCAGGAGGAAGGTAAGGTGCAATCAAAAGATACGCATATAGAACACATTGTTGCAGTATTTTATTGTTCAGGAACTGAACACAAACGCTCATTTCAAACCGCTATCATCCTTCAAAATGGTCCTCTGGGGCATCAACACATCGTTACCAACGATAGGTAGGTAAGGGTTGTTCTGCCCGAAGGCAGGTCCGAACCTCCGCAGAGGTGTTCCTGAGCCGGAGTTAACGTGCGGTAAGGTGGCCAGTTCCTTTCCGCTCCTCCATTCCCTTACCCCCACCAACAGCGCGTGGCAACCCATCCAACTCCTGATCACTTCCAATGTTGCTTAACTTCGTAGATCTCACGGGATCTGGTGTTTCAACACGGCTACGGCCGTTGGCAACGATAGGGAAGGCATTGAATATGTTAGACAGTGTTTACCTGTCACCGATATGCTGTTACGATGACCACCCTGTCAGCACCACAACCCACCCAACGCCTTCTTCAGTTTCGGACTGAGGTCTGGTGAATAGAGAGGACATTCTAAGACTTTTCACTCCCTTCGCTGTACAAAACCCCTGAAGAGAGTCATAGTGTGGACTGTGGCGTTATCATGATAGATAGAGCCCTGTACGGATGCCGAAAATATTGCCGATAATTTCTAAATAATGACGCTTATTGATTTTCACTCAGGTATACTCTTGTTTTTGCTTGTGGTTAGGCGACCCTTGACGCTGGTATAGGAGAATAGTGATATAAAAAGAGCCTTGAGACCATAAAGCCGTAAGCCTAACTGACTCCTGCCCGCAATTAACTGAAGGAAGGAGCAAAGGCCATTACGTCGGTAGTTGTTGCAAGACAGAATCCCACATAAACCTATGACTGTAGGGGTTCTGGTGTCAGGTGTCAGGCCTGTTGCATTATGTTAACAGATCTATCCGTTTCAACACCTTGAGTGTAATATACTGTAGTTAAATATCGATTATATTCACGGGTAACCATTTTGCGGATGCGGACAACCATTCGCGGATGCGGAGCGCATGCGAATATTACTTTTCATATCGACGCAGGTCTCTAATGATAGAGTATGGCGTTGTCAAGCAGTGTCGGACATTTTCGATGAAGGATACGACGGTGCAGAATGTGCGGTAGTACTGGGCATTGACGTTGTTGCTCCCGCGAAAAGGATAACAAAAATCTTGGTTCTCCAGCGCCTAAATGAGCATGACTTTCGTAGGCGATAGAGTCTGTCGCACCTCATACCGTCGTGGTGAAGTCGAATAGTGCCATTCAGCTGATTGACGCTTAAGTTCTGGTTCACTCCTTGCGCCCAGGTTGTTCCCTTCGCCCTGAAATAGCTCCAACAGGTCTGGTATCGCGTCGACTTACCTGCATCTTAACTGATGTGACATCAAATTTTAATATTTCTTGCGCACCTGCAAGTCCTGTCGTAAAATGTGGAACACTATCGACCAGACATACCCGTACGTGTGAATAATGCCTGTACAACGAAGAATACGCCCACGGTATCTCCTGCCTGTCGTAAGAGGCGACTAAAAGGGGCGAACAAGGGATGATGGAATTGGAGCCATCGAGCAAGTTGGCCGTGCATTTAGGGGCGCGCAGCTGTGAGCTTGCATTCGGGAGATAGTGGGTTCGAACACCACTGTCGGCAGCCCTGAGGATGGTTTTCCGTGGTTTCCCATTTTCACATCAGGCAAATGCTGGGGCTGTACCTTAATTAAGGCTACGGACGCTTACTTCCTACTACCAGCCCTTTCCTATCCCATCGTCACCATAAGACCTATCTGTGTTAGTGCGACGTAAAGCCAATTGTTAAAAAAAATGGAATTGGAACCATGAGATTACTTGTGATTAGCACTATTAAGTGGGGAACACCATATGTCGAAGTTACTTACGATTAGTACCATTATGTAAGAAACACCATGGGTATGGGCGTTGCCTGTGATTAGTACCACGGCGTGCGTGCGGGAGGTGCCACCGTGCGCCGCGGTGAATTGCGTTGGTTCCTCTGTGTTCAGAATGGGTCTGCAATACCTATGGGTAGTATCAGTATACGAGGAGAACCTTTGGGTCTGCGTTACCTGTGATTGATACCACTATGTGTGGACCACCACGGGTCTGCGTTGCCTGTGAGTAGTGCCTTTATGTAAGGAACACCATGGGTCTGTGTTACCTGTGGGTGGTACCATAATGTGTGATACAAAATGGGTCTACCTTGCCTATGATTAGTACCACTATGCGAGACACCGGTACACCATGAGTATATGTGGCCTGTTATTAGTTCCACTACGTGAGGAACACCAGAAATCTGCGTAGCTTGTGTGTAGTACTCTTATGTGAGGAACGCCATGGGTCTGTGATACCTGTGATTTGTATCACTATTGGAGGAACACCATGGTTCTGCTTTACCAGTGATTAGTACAATTACCAGGGGCCGGCGACCTGGAATTTGGACCGCTTTGGACAACAAGCAACATCTCAGTATATGAGGCATTGTGAATTGGATCGACTGATAGTTCTGCATTTATGGTCATTTTTTCATCAGCATTCGTTTTAGAGTTTAGTCAGTGGACACATTTTGAAGTTTTAGTTATTGTTTCAATTCGTTGCACCTCGCACCATTAGGGGCCGATGGCCTAGCTGTTAGGCCCTTTTAAACAACAAACATTATCAACATCATCATCATCATCAATTCCTGCACAATCCTACGTCGATCTTCTATTAAGCACTGATCGATAACGAATATGGCACGTCCACTGCTCACCCGTCCTCAGAGTTGCTACGCGTCTTCGTTGGAAGGCCGCCGCCCGAAGTGCAACAGTTCGATATAACAACGCCGTAGCACTATCAGTTTCTCGTAGCTCCGCAATATTGACGCATATTTCTACCATGGAGAACATTAATTTTCACTTATGACATCTGTTCCACTTTACTTTCTCCCATCTTGGAGCACGATCGGTCGCACGCTCAATGATACTAATTCCACTGGGCAACAATATTTAAATTTTTGTTTGTTAAATGGAAGTGAAAGGGTGTTTCTGGTACACTTTTTTCTGTTGATTTCAAATCTGTTTTTAGAATTTTTCTATCACGCACAGGTTTTGAGTAATTTTCAAAAAATTAAAAAAAATTTAAAAATTGTTATTCCTACTAAAGTGTATTATCTTAACTTACATTGAATTTACATGCATTTTAATTTACATACACTTTTTTCTGCTGATTTCAAATCCGTTTTTAGAATTTTTCCACCACTCACAGTTTTTGAGTAATTTTCAAAAATTTTAAAAATGTTGTTGTTCCTACTAAAATGTATTATCTAAACTTAAATTTCATTTACATACCTAAAAAGTATGAGAGGTAGATTTTCGGTTGAACTTAGCTTGAGGAACATCCCTTTTGAGTGACCAGCAGTAGTCAGCCAGCATATTTGGACCCCATTTTCCCTGGTAACGTCAAATTCGACGATATCTTGATGGAAACGTTCCCCGTGTTCGTCTGAAACAGCGCCGAGATTTTCAGGGAAAAAGTCAAGATGCGGGTCCAAGAAGTGTATTTTAAGAGACATATTACATCCCATGTGTTTATAGTTTTGTGGAAGTTCACTAATATTGTCCCCGACGTAGTCAGTCAGCGAACACGAGACACCCCAGGGGTGTTCAGTTCAATGGCTGTAGGCTTATAAAATAAATGAATGTGGCAGGATTAACATAGGGTTCGAAAATAAGCATGTTCAAAATGTAGAACAAATATGACACTTTTATTGAATAAAAAGATATATTGGCCATCCTGCTATCTGTGATAATGGATATGATCACTACTTTATATAATTTACGGTGGCTCTTGATGTAACAAAATCAAATGCAAGCAACTGGGATGGTACACGTAAGTTGTTTTCCCTACCATTCTAACAGAGTATTTTACATTATTTCCATTTATTCGATTTCATGTTATTAAAGTAGTAAAGTCGAATTGAAATTATTGATTCAAAAAAATGAGGTCTTGACCAAACATTCCTCGAACAATCTGGAAAAAATCATTAATTTTAATAACGTGTATAAAAAAGAAATATCCAAGATTCATTAGTTTTACTTTCATGGCAATATAAGATTGAAATTCGTTTTATCAAAATTTTAGTTGACATTAAAAAAATATGAAAAGTGGAATTTGCCTTTATTTTTTTCTAAGTTAATCCGAGACGTCGGATATATCTGTTCATGTCGTCTCACATCTCCTTTCGTGAGAACTAATACAGAACCTATGATCATTTGGTTATAAATTGAACAAAATAACACACCATCTGGGCTTGCAAAAATTAATAAATGGAGAAATATCATCAGTGTGGAAATCCTATCCATCATCCATCAATACTGTCAAAGTGTCACACATCAGCACATCAAACGCATAGAAAATAATTATCTACAACTAGAAAATCACTACAGCTACAGCTAACTACTGAAATTGTCAAGAAGAAAATATATACAATATTTACACGTCGTCGAGTGTCGATCAATCATATCACTCTCCTGTTAACACATTCCAATATGTTCCAACAAGATCGAGTTACCACATGAGTGCGAAATACTACTTTGAAGAATGAGCATGACTGGTTACGAACCGAATATTCTTAAAATATTTAATGGAAGATCTGTTCTCGCAGACCTAAGGTCTTCATGAACATCAACCCGTACCTTAACTCGAAATTATTACATTTCCTAAACACGATTGGAATATTATCACGAATTTGGGGAGTACCTCGAGAAACATGGACTTTATCATCTGAAGACACTATCATCTTAACTACACTGCATAACGTCTGGAAGATTCCATATTTTCATTACATCCTGATCGGCATCAGGCACAACAGTATTACAACATTAACATGTGAAAAACTCAGTTTCGCGAAGATTCATATCATACGCAACTACTCCACCTAATTTACACATACAGTACATCACAATGACGACTCTAACTTGTCGTATCCCAATATCACACATGAGTAGTCACGAAACATAAGGACCTACCATCGTCCTAAAATACATCATATCCTCCTCAAATGCGTCTCAATGATTAATTAATCCAATTAATTATCACATGCTACAATGCACGTACTCCAATTAAATTCATACATGTAATCCAGAATTAATATCCCGATGACAAGTTATCTCAAACGTGAGGTACAAGTAGAAGTCCTATTTCCATAAAAATGTCGAAAATATCAGCAAAATATTACTTCATCGAATTCGCCAGACATAGATTAGCTCACATTCATAACGAAATTCACACCATAAGCAAGGATGGTTTCGATAACACATGGATAACTCTATCAGAACCCTCGCTGTCAAACTCATTGCCACGTGGTCATTAATCGGCCAAGTGCGCTAATTTTATGACATATCCTATCGGAAGAGACAACCAGAAAAATGCCTAAAAAGAAATAAATTACTAGATAATGAAGGATAAATCTAAGAAGAAAGAAAGAATAGAATAAAACTACATAGAACAGATATAAATAAGACGTAATCGACTTAACTTAGGAGATGTCTTCACGTCAGGACGTCTGGATCCTCAATCTGCCATTCTAGGGTGAAAGACTCTGCATCCCGCCGCCGCTGACGGTGGTCGATGGTTTAAAACTTCCTAGTGACACCCTTGTAGTCCATAGCATGAAATTCCATCTTTCCTTGGAGATGATAACGTTGAGGTCCTCATTCACGTTCACTCGTGAAATTGCTGAAACTTACACAAAGCGTGTTACAATAAATTCTAAACACACACGTAATTATATGCTGGAAATAACACGTACATTAAGAATTAATATCTGCACATTCGACGTCTGATCGCAGCACTATTCCAAGTCGTAGGTTAACATAATTTTAAGAAGTGTAGAGCACAGGAACGAAGCCACTATCCCGGATGATTGTATTCCAAGAGGTTCTGCGTTGAAAATCCACTGGCAAGGTCTCCGAAGTAACTGATGATAATAGTTCAGGAATACGTCAACATGTGTGCATGTACTCGTATGACTTGACTTAAAATATCACGTCCGGCGCTCATGAACGGAAGTGAAGTCAGCTTAAGTATTGCATTCTTCAGCGGTATGATTATATCATTTTACCATCATTTTAGCCAAATGTCGTGGAAATTAATTCAAAAATTTTAGTTTTTAATTTATATAATCTATATGTGCAATTACTGATCCCATTTATTATAATCTGATCCATGAGCATTCCATAGTTATACACATTACGCCACCAGAGATATTATAAATATTTCATTCATTTTGTTCCATGTAATTACAGGTGACACGCGCTAGTTGCTTTTTATCTCTCGTCCATTTTTCTTTTTGTTTTGTTTTTTATTGGCCGAACTGCCACCCTCTTCACGTCAGAAACCAGTTCTTTGTCACCGAGTCAAGGCCGCTTGCTCACTCTCGCCGACAAGTGAACTCGGGCCGCACACTAACACATACACAGTCAGCTGTAACTTACTTACGGTCACATCATGTTCCCTGTAATTCTCTGACCTGTAGTTTCCTAGAAAGTTTGTGACCACCTTCTTAAATGATGAACATGCAGCTAGTTCGTATGTTTTTAACTTGTTTTCAAACACTGTATCTTTCATCAGTTCTTTGATCTGAGGACCAACAAATATGCCTTCCTTTAGTTTAGCTACAGATATTTTTGGAAATTTGGTTTGGAGAAATTGAAATGCATCTGTACTATGATCAAGTGCTTTTACAAAATTCTCAATCAAACCTAGTTTTATGTGTAATGGGGGCAGTATGATTTTGTCAGATGCAAAAAGAGGCAGATGAACGACATTTTCCTGTCCTGGAGTAAATGACTGTATTTTTGGCCAGTTCTTTTTTATATAGTGATTATTTCTATCTCGACTATCCCACTTGCATAAAAAGCAGCAAAATTTCGTATATCGTAACTGCAAGCCAAGTAAGAGAGCTAAAACTTTCAAATCTGAACATATCTGCCAGGAACACTTTTCATACTGGATAGCGGATAGTACCATTTTCATGTTCTCATATGATTCCTGTAAGTTAGCTGCATGGGCTACAGGAACTGATGGAAATGTATTTCAATTGTTAAGCAGTACCGCTTTCAAACTTATTTTTGAAGAATCAATGAATAAACGCCATTCTTCTGAATTATGCTGCTGCCCTAGTAACTCGAAGAGACCTGTAACATCATTGCAGAAAACTAGTTCTTCCTTTTTAGAAAAAAGATGCTCAAATTCCTTTTGACGTTGGCAGAAGAAGCAAACTTTGGTATCTTTCTCTATAAGGTTCCAGCCTTTTAGTCTTGAAGCAAGTAATTCTGCTTTGGCTTTAGACAAATTAAGATCACGAACTAAATCATTTAGATCTGATTGTGTAAGTAAATGAGGCTTAGAAGAAGCAGCAGAACTTTCTACAAAGGGTTGGTCATCATCCATTTTATCATCGCATAACTCTTCACCAACATCAACTTCTTCATCTCCATGCATCAACGATCTATCTGGTGGAGAAGGTATAGGAAGCCCTGGACCATGTAGAACCGGTCTGGTTGCTGATTTCAGAGACGGATATACATCTGTATGTTTTGACTTTGAAGATATACCAGAGATATTAGTCACACAAAAATAGCAATTGGTCAAATAATCCGTAGGTTCCCTCCACTGCATCGGAATTCCAAAAGGCATATGGTGAGTCCCCTTCATCCATCGAGTCAGTAGAGTTACACATGAAGCACAACATATGTTAGGGGCCCAATTCTGATTCAGATCCATCTTGCAATCAAAATACAACTCATAAGCTTCCTTAATTAAAGTAGTAACACTTCGCCTCTGCGCTTTAAGGGTTAACTCACCACATATATTACAGAAACTATCTGGTTTATTTTTACAGTTGCGAGGCATTTTTCACACAATAAAACAAAACACTTCTGTATATTGAACACAAACTATCTCCTTTCAATAGACTTTGGAAGCACAACTCTATGCAGACAGTCGCATGAAAGAAATCTCTAATTCAACTGACAACTGCAATGTTTTAAAGTTTCTAATTGTTGTGGCAACAATGAATAATATGGAATTCTGTACATTCTTAAGAGAATAAAAAGTAAAAAAATATAGTAAGAGTATGATAAACCAACAATTATAATAGTTTATTAATCTTTGATAATGGTAGCATGCTAACCCGTAAATATGAAAACAAAGATTTGAAATCACAAAAAAAAAAACTGTGGGTGATGGGAAGTTTCTGGTTTCATATTCGTAATCAGCACACAAAAGTACATAAAAATCACCATAAATTATGCATTTAACAAAATCATTGTTGACCAGTGTTCTTAAAGGACTAAACAATGAGATTCAAAGCATTAGAAAAACACCAGTCAAGCTAGGGAAGTGTAATAGATTAAGATACAGTATCCATAAGAAATAATTAATTTGTACTCAATTTTATCCCCTAAAATTATTTTTCCTCCTTCTTCGTCGTTTAAATTAATGGAGTCTGAGGTATATGGTTTATGCCTAATTTTCAAATTGTTAATCATATATTAAAAGATTTTACTAAAAACAACTTTGACAAATTCGTCCGCCCGCTCTACTGGATCGATTTGCGTCAATTTCGTTTTGTTCTCTCCGGAATTACCTACCAGTGAATCAGGAGACATTGGTAGTAGGTCTCTAAGTTCAGCCAACTTTGAGTTATCATAAAGTCAAATAATTAAATGATCACTCCAATAATTGCAGGCGAAGGCTTACCCTAACCCGCAATACATTCCGTACTTATCAGGTCGCTAAGAGACTAACACTTTAATTAATATTCTGATAGATAATTTTCATCCTTAGTGATGTCATTGCATGCTGCCATGTTTGATTATTAGATTCCCTGTCAAGCCAGAGAGTATATACTTTATCTGATCATGGAAGATTCTTGGTCGCTGTACATTTCCATTGCAACCAATACACTAAGAAAACATCGCTTTCATTACGTTCAAAGGAGAAAATTGCACAAATTTTATTTCACTCTGTTCTGAGTTCAATCTCTCTACCACTGCATTTTTTTCTGAAAACATCAGCAGCATCACACATTATGACGATAGGAATTTTGTTGTGAAATTAAACACGAGATCATGTTTTTTATCAGCAGCTTAGTTGACAAATGCATTTTTGTTGCACTTTAAGCATGTATTATTAAGATTCATGAATGATGATTCACTATAAGGTCTATTTGCTCTTAACTACCTACAAATTACATAAACACTCTACCCAGGTACTTGATTGGTGATCACCACATACTGCCCAACTGTAAGCAGTGCAAAAGAAGTGAGTCATTCTCCACAACTTTGAAGGAGACATGGCACATATTTTATTCTTGTGAGGTTTCTCTTGTTCAGGTTTGTGTACTTTTGCATTTACTTAGAGTATTTCACGTAACATTGCTCTCAACGGCCACAACAAAGTTGGCTGTCTAAGCCGGTGCCGAAGGTGAAGTGTAGGCTAATCAGATAATCACTCAGTTGGGGGCCTTTCCTTAGAATATTGTGGTAGTATGTTGTGTAACTGTTGACAGGGAACATGGTTTCTTTTCTTCGTCGCACCGACACAGATAGGTCTTATGGCGATGAAGGGAACATGATAGGAGTTCTTAATGGCTGGTAATTGCACCTTTATACCACAATGCAATTTTTATTCCTCTTTTCTATTTAAATCTTTTTAATTTAAGAATTATAAATCATTTCAAAAGATAACATAGTAAACCAAGAAATACTTAATAGGACTCCAAAAGCTTCTCAATTTTATTTTCAAGTTAGAAATCTACTCTGGGATGATAAAATACTCCAGAAAGCAAAATTGGCCATGTTCTTTATTCCATTTCTCACATATGGACTCGAAATGGGGTATGTACCCTGCATAACAAGGCACATAGTAAAATCCAGTCAACAGAAATTAAATTTATCAGAACAATGAACCAAGAGCCCAGGAAAGACAAGATTAGAAATGAATCAAACAGGAAAGAGACTGGCATCAAAATACCTGTTACCAAGTTTGTAGGAATATGCAGGCTACAATGGTTTGGACTGTTATGAGGATGGTCAGCACGAAAAGAGCAAGGAATTACTTTGAGAGAGAAGTGAAAAGTGAGAGGCCAGTTGGGAGGCTAAGGGATAGATGGATAGTCACAGTGAAATTAGAGGTTAGCAAGGTCAGCAAGAGGACATAGATGAACAAAAACTATACTCTGACATGAAGAAGTCACGAGTGCTTGTACACCACACCCAGGAAACTGGAGCTGGAAAAAGGATGATGATGATGATGATGATGATGATGATGATGATGATGATGATGATGATGATGATGAAATCCAATGGAACTTACAATTTCTGGCAGTCTACCTTCATGACATAACATTTCCATCACAAGATATATTAACAATATGAACTGCTTTCAGTTATTTTTATGCATGATTTGACTGAGTCATATGGACTCCTAGATTTATAGATAAGTCATTGTTGAAACTGTCATCAGGAATATTATGTGCTACCACTACTACTGAACGTTTTCATTCCTCCCCTGAAGGGGGAGGCGGGCCTCTTAGATGGTTACGCCGTCTCTCAGGCCGGGAGATTGGTTACGGTGAAGGAGATGTGCAGAGAAGGTGAAGGGGTGGGAGGCCGTGGCCTATACTACAAACTGTCCTGGCATTCGCCTTAGTGCAGGAGAATGGAAAACCACAGAAAACCATTCTCAGGACAGCCGACAGTTGGGGCCTGCCGTGAGGTCCAGCCCTGTCCCGTCTCCCGAATTCAGAGGAGTAGAACCATGGTAGAGCCATGGCCACCTCTTCTCTGCTTGGATGACCGGTCAGAATACAGAGCTGTTGGACCACGAACCAGTCATGGCCACTTAAGGGACAAAACCCAAGGGCCAAAACCCACTCTGCATCTACCAACAGAATATTATGTGTTTTTTGTTATCATTGTATCAAAGCTGAAGATGCCTCATATAAGGGAAACAAAACATGTCCCTTTTTAAATAGAGAAAGGAATAAAAGTTGTATAATATTTTAAAGCTGGAATTACCCAACTATTAAGAACTCCTAACTTGTTAAGGTTGACAATATGGAATAACTATGAAATTCATTTCTTGTGGTAAAGAACATGTTGATTATGTAGAAATAAATATATAGAAGGCAGTATTGAGACTATCTTATACAGTCCGTACTGTCACATTATTACTAGCCATTCATTCCTCAGATGACAGCAGCTCCGTAAAACCCCAATGAAATTACTTCCACGCTTTCTGAGGTTAGGGTGCATACTGGGAAAGGTACTGAGAAGGAAAAAGCAAAAAAAAAACATTGTTACCAGAAGGATGGGGGAAGCACGTTTATTTCTCCGAACATCTTCCAGCAGACAAATAGTTAGTGATGTAGGGTTAATAATAGATAATTCTATAGTAGTCACTTTGGAATTGAGACTGGTGATAAAACACACTTTCTGGAAGGAAAGACACGATTCTGTGTTGATTAATCAAATTCAAATCAATCAATTAAATCAGTCACCTATGATCTATAATTAGAGCTGTTGCCCAGGTAGTAGATTCCCTATCAATCGTTTACCTAGTTTTATTGAAATGATTTCAAAGAATTTGGAAATTTATGGAACATCTCCATTGGAAAATTATTCCAATCTGTAATTCCTCTTCCTTCCTATAAACAAATATTTACCACAGTATGTCCTTTTGAATTCTAACTTTATCTTCAAATTACGATCTTTCTTACTTTTGAAAACTCCATTAAAGCTTATTCATCCACTAATGTCATTACTCATTACATGCCATCTCTCCAATCAATGACAGTTCGGAACATACCACTATTTTTTTAAATTTGTTTTACATCGCACCGACACAGATAGGTCTTATGGTGTTGATGGGATGGGAAAGGCCTAGAAGTGGGAAAGAAGTAACCATGGTGTTGATTAAAGTACAGCCCCAGCATTTGCCTGTTGTGAAAATGGGAAACCACAGAAAACCATCTTCAGGGCTGCAGATAGTGGAATTCGAACCCGCTATCTCCCAGATGGAAGCTCACAGCTGCGCGCCCCTAACCGCACGGCCAACTCGCCCAGTAAAGTACCACTTACATTACATGTTAAGAATTTCATGATTTTGGTGTATATTGAACAATGTATTACTTCAATGAAAAGAAGAATTTTCCTTGAGGATCCACCAATTAATTCAACATATAATCTCACTTAATTAGATATCGACCATGCACAAGCAATACCTCACATCCCGCAATGCTCTTCCGATCTATTATCCTCATTAAGACTGGTCAATTCAGTCACTATTGATCTGTATTTAGGGCAGTCGCCCAGGTGGTACATTCCCTATCTGTTATTTTCCTAGCCTTTTCTTAAATGATTGCAAAGAAATTGCATTATACTGTATGAATGCGTAAATACTTCATGAAAATATACATTCCTACAGTACAGTGTAATAAGGTTCATGTTCCTTTACATGTTGGCATAGGAAAATGAACACAACAAACGTTGTTCTGATGGACTGCATATCCATGTATGGCTGGGAGGCGTGACATGTATTAAGGAAAGTAATGGATAGGAAGAGCATTGTGGGATATGAGGTATTGCTCGCGCACCACTGATATACATTTTAAAATGTCAGATTGCTGGATATGTTTTGCCTTGATTTAGGCATCTTCTACACATTTCATTTTGCAATGATAAATAAGGTCTAAATTTTTCTTCAGAGATAACCTTGAGAAGTCCCCTCTTCTGTACAGCAAATAAATACAACAAAAGCAGCCCTACTTAATTGATCCTTAAACACAAGTTTTTTAAAGAAGACGTGTTAAGCTACCAACTTCATAAAAAATTAGTGCACATACAGTATTGCCAGATTCTTTAACATGTAGATATTTAAAAAACAAAAAATTATAAAAAGCATGTGTACTATTTTTGTAATTTGTACTGTTTTAATCATTGTGTTCTTTTAGATAAGGGCAACACAAATTGTTTTAAAGCTTTTTACAAGGGACAGAACATTCTTAATAGCCTAAGAAAATATGTTAGTAATTTTGATCTTAAAACAATTATATGCAGCTGAAGATGCCTAAATCAAGGTGGAACATGTCCTGCAATTGTTATTTATTTATTTATTTATTTATTTATTTATTTATTTATTTATTTATTTATTTATTTATTTATTTATTTATTTATTTATTTATTTATTATAGAATGTTCAAAGCTTCCATGGCTCAGATGGCAGCACGTCGGCCTCTCACTGATGGATACCGTGGTTCAAATCCCGGTCACTCCATGGGAGATATGTGCTGGACAAAGAGGAGGGGGGACAGGTTTTCCTCAGGGTACTCCATTTTCCCTGTCATCTTTCATTCCAGCAACACTCTCCATTATCATTTCATAGCATTTATCAGTCATTAATAAACCACTTTTGGAGTGGCAACCCCATTGTAATAATAACCTATATCTGATTCATTCATTACATCCCTGACCCAGTCAAAGACTGGAAAACAGGTTGTAGGTTTTCATTTTCATATAGAATGTTCCAGTGAGATAGTGGCTCAATGAGGGACTGCCCTTTTAAAATGTATACATAATCAAGTGAGAATATATGTTGTATTGAATGGTGGGATCCTCAAGGAATATTCTTCTTTCCATTGAAGTAACATACCACTTAGTTGAGCAGCTCCTCTCATTACTCCCAGATCTTCCCAGCATAAAATTTGCAACATTTTCATAACGCTACCCTTTTGTCAGAAATCACCTGGAACAAAATCATGCTGCTTTCCTTTAGATCTTCTTCATTTCTTAAATTAAGTAATCCTGGTGAGAGTCCCATGCCTTGGAACCATACTCTAATTGGGATCTTATGAGTGACTTATATGCCCTCTCCTTTACATCTTTACTACAACCCATAACCATACAAAGAGATCTGTAAACTTTCTTTACAACATTATTAATGTGTGGTTACTCCAAGAAAGATCTGTCCTTGCTTTAATAACACCAAAGTACTTACGGTGATCCCCATGAGGTACTTTCACACCATCAGCACAGTAATTAAAACTGAGAGGAGCTTTCCTCTTGGTGAAAGTCTCAACCTGACTTTTCACCCCGTTTACCATCATACCATTGTCTGCTACCCACCTCAAAACTTCGTCAAGGTCTTTTTGGAGTTGCTCACAATCCTGTAACTTTTTAATTACTCTATACAGTATAACATCATCCATGAAATGTTTTATCTCTGATTCCAGTTCTTTATTCATATCACTACATATATAAGAAAACAAAGCTCCAATAATACTGCCTTGAGGAACTCCCCATCTTAATCATTACAGCATCAGATAATACTTCACCTACTTTCACTCCGCCAACACAGTAATTAAATCTGAGAGGACTTTTCCTCTTCATCTCATAGAGGACTAAATTCTAATCATTTCAAGAAATATGTCTATGATTATGTTATCTTAGTAACCAATTAAATGTGCTGCACCCATCTGAATGGCCAAAAATCTTAGATGCCTTATATGGATAGGAGAGTGTTAGGTATAGTCCACGCACCATTTAGCGATATTTCTTTTTACGGTGATGAGGTGTAAGGAGGGAGCTCTCCCGGTTCCGGTAATACTGCCAACTGAATGGAAATGAAATCTGAATTGAATCGATAATATGATCGATTGATATGAATTTTCTAAACCTTTATTACCTTAAGCCATCAACTGTGTCATACATACATTATATAACATTTTTCAATGTGAATCTTGTTCCTAGCATGAATGTTATAGTTTGGATTTGCTGTGTAAACAACAACAGTACTAGTACATAAAGTGTACACCAGATGTCGCACAGCAATTCATAGTTTGTGTTTGAAAGGTTGTCAATACGAATCTTGAAAATACCCGAGGTCGACCGATTCAGCTCTAGGGTGTCCATGCACCACTAAAAGGTGCGCGTACTATATTTGTGTTTGTGTGATCAATTTAACATGTGAGATTTAAGTAAAACAATTAGAGCTTACAGACAATGGAAGGAAGATAAAAATGAAGGCAATAAACCAGATGATCTCCTCACTCATTTGTCAGTGGCCAGCACTATTACATTATCCCCAGCAGAGGCTGAATGAGCATTCAGACTGTGACTCCTAATAGAAGTGCTCTTTTAGTGAAAGAAGTAGCAGACTTATTGTTTATTAATGGTATATACAGGACCTACACTCTACTGCCATATGTGAAGACTTGGTTGTCATCTGGAAATTGTTCAGCAGATGATAACCAACTCCTGGAGAAGAAAAACTGAAAACAGAACCTCATCCATGTAGAAAATGCTGGAACATTATATGAGTACTGTTAGTTCATATTTTACAATTAAAGCCCTGCACATATGATAACACAAGGCTGGACCAAGACAAAAATAAAAATAATAAAAGAGTAGTATCTGTACAGTATATGATGCCATAGGCCCAAAACACTTGAAACCTCATACTTCTCAGAAGGAACAGAATGACCCAGTGTCAGTGGTGTACGCTGGGATCAAGATGTGCACTACCACTAGACTTAGGTTACTCCTTTTCAATGGTTGGTTTAGTGAACGACAAGCCTTCAGCGTTTTGAGCTGCAGCCAGTAGCCAATGGAGAAGTCTGCTGTGTTGTCAAGGCTGCTTCACAAGCTCATGCCCTGGTCTCTGCTACTGCCAAAACTCAACACCTGATCAGTGGAGATGGTAGCCTAAGGTTTAACAAATTAAAGTCCAGCTTTGTGGCCAAATGGATAGAATGCTTGCCTTTGGTCCAATAGCCCCGGTTCAATTTTCAGAATCAACCCCCTCATAGTGTTAATTCCCCTGGCTTGGGGACTGGGTGTTTATAACATCTTTGCCATTTATTTCATCCTCATTAGGTCACTACCAACCCTATCCAGATGTCATGCACCATTATTATTATTATTATTATTATTATTATTATTATTATTATTATTATTATTATTATTAAATTAAAATGTTGAATTTTACAGCCGTCATACCCATCATTTACTGGTTAATGAGCTTCCTCAGGAGATCAGTAGTGGTGTCCGACCTATGATTACGGGTTTGATTCCAACCAACAAAAGAGAACACTAAACTTGAAGTATTGCATTTCATTTTAGCAGATCTACCAATAAAAAAGAAAACTATTGCTCCTATAATAGCAGCCCTGCAGTGTTTTCCTACAAGGATGTACACGTAAACGGGAGTTAGATACCAGCACTCTGTTATCTATATAATTAAATCTGAAGGATAAGGTGAGGAAGTATATATGATGAGTAACACATGGTTGATAGTTAGCAGTGGTGATCTGACAGAGCAAAGCCTAGCACACCTATCCTCCCCCACCTACCTATATGATATACAACAGCAAGTCGCACAGGGCGAGTCGAAGGGAGAGGGGTGAAAGTCTGGGCTGCAATATCAGTCCCCGATGCCTTGCTTTCAGAAATACATGCAAAGTTTTTACTCACTGCTTTCAAGTTTTTTAAATGGAACACTGTGTCAGATGCTTACATTCTGATGTGCTTTAGACTTCCATCATTCTCAATTGAGGTTTGGGCTTCACTGATAGCCTTGGTAGCCCTCAGTATACGCTACTGCCCAATGTATCCCATATAATAGATCAGTATCTCATAATCATACACTGCCATGAAAAAGAACAAGCAACATCTACAAGGACAAGGTCATTTAATTCACAAGCAATGTGACAGGTAGTTCATCATTGCAGGAGTATATTATTACAAATACAGAACCAATGAAACACACATGTCACAGTAAAGGGTGGCCAATCAGTTGCATCAATACACAGTGTACCCCCCCTCTGGCAGCAATACAGGTATGTATCCATGCATGCAAATGATCATAAAGGTGCCAAAGAGAGTCCCAAGCATTTTGCACCCTTTGAGCAATTTGGCAATGGTTCTTTCAGTCTCTGGAGAACACGAAGTTCCCGCTTCATCATGTCCCATACATGTTCAATTGGCGAGAGATCCAGTGATCTTCCTGGCCAGGACATTTGTTGTACACCATGTCGCAGCAGCTGTAAGTAGACGTGCAATGGCTAGCTGAAAATGCACATCCCCTTCCTGTCGAAGAAATGGCAGGAGCACGGGGACAACAACCTGTGCAATGCAGCAGATTATGTTACCCTGCAGAAACACCAACTGTGATAGCGAGTTGTAACTGATGCCTCTCACACCATGAAGCCCAGGGTGGGACCTGGGTGTTGTGGGTGAATGCACTCTGGAATAGGCCGCTCACCAGATCTATGCCATACACGTGTTTGCATTGAACATTTTAATATACATCTTCTTTCTCAAGTCCAAGTTGAAACCCCATTCGAATCTTGTATTTCATTGTGCATATTTTATGCGGAACAACACATGACTAAATGTTTGTTCACTTTTTTAATGTGTCAAACATGGCTACATGCCTTCAAAAATGAACCGGCCAGTCAACAGTTAAAATATTATAGACTTAAGCCAATAATCACACTCTACTACAATTTTACATTACAAGAACAGAATTTCTTTCAACAAGTTAATCCTTTTTAATTAGAAATATTAAGATGTACACCTATAGAAAAATGACTTACTGACCTTCAATATATATGTAAATACTATTTTAGCCACATCATGTATATGTCTTAAACTACTATTGTAATCTTAACATAAGAGTCATAATCAATGTAACTTGTCTTTGTATAATTGTCCTTGGCTGATGATGACAGAGAATCTGTCAAAACTGGTACCAAATATACAAAAATTGTGATGTTTTAACAGAAATGTAAAACTTTCACACAATATATAGTATTGAAAAGGTGGAAATTATTGTCCTTTCTTTGATGTAAATCTTGATTCAATACGGAACCTAAGTATGATATTCTTAACGTTAAAAAAAAAAAACACGTGTACGTCCATCACTTGCATACAACCACAACCTACTCCCGTCACTGAAGACAACAGGAGCACCATTCCCCTCTCCAGTTGACTCTTTCACGACACCACAGTAGCCGTGTTTGGCGGTGTTGTGGTGTCAGTGGTAGCCTAGCCAGAGGCACACATGATCGTAATTCTGCTGCAAGCAGATGGTTCCCAATGGTCCTTGAAGACATGACAGGAGCAACATGTGACCGTATTTCATTCCTGGATGATGTTTGGTCGGCCACCGCTGCTCACACAATGCGTCAATCTTGACGTGCGTCTTTACTACGCGGACATCTGGAGCCTGGTCTACGGGTATGGGAATGTTTCACAGACCACTGCTGAAAGCAGAGACACATCACTGATACATTGCACCCAGGAATCCAGCAATATGTCCATCCATCCTTCCAGCTTCCCGCAGGCCCAACAATGCGACCCCGTTCAAATGGCTGCAATTGTTCAACCGGAGGATGTATACGTTGACAGGGCATGGTTGTACCCTAGAATGAATGCTTCAAACACTGGTCACCTCTAACCTCAGCACAGTTACTGCCTGCACAGTCAAAACAAAGTGCACATGGACAGGCCTCCTGAGCACCATCTGATCGCCGATGTCCGTGACAAATGAATCATTAACACAACGATCCCTCAGTATGCACATATTATACCCTGGTGCCATAGAACACAGTCCTTGAGTATGTTGCATGTTTTTCCTCTGGCAGCGTACAAGATATGCGTTGAATTTCTCTTGCTGTTTAACTCCTCATCATCTAGAGCATTCTGTCCTGTTCAAGTAAAAATACTAATCCTAAGATTAATTTAATGGCTTAATTGAAGGATACTGAATCTAATCCACCAAAATTCATTGATAAAACCATGGTAAGATGAATATGAAAGGGACTCCTATAGGGTCTAAGCTTTCCTTTACACATTTGCTCTCATGTGTGTCATCACAAGCTTTCAGCTGGCTCTCTCATTCCATCAGTCCTTCTTCATAATGAGTCTCTGTCAATTAAATAGACAAAGTAATTGCATTTTATCAGTTTCTGTTTGGAGTCAGGGATCATATCACACCTCTTGATTCAAATATACTAAATTATCCACCCATAGGTCATGAGTCAAAATTGTACTGAAGAAGAAACCAAAGATCAGGATTTGGGAATTGGAGGAGGAGGATAAAAGAATGGCATTTCAAGATTGTATGAAAAGGAAGTTGCTTAACACAGAAATACGAAGTGGAGAAGAAGAATGGAACAATTTAAGATAGAAATTTGTGGAAGCAGCAATTGAGGTATGCGAAAAAACAAAAGCAAAGGTTAAGGGAAAGGAGACATGGTGGTGGACAGACAAAATAAAAAAAGAAATAAGAGAAAGGAACAAGGTGAAGAAAGAAATGGATAAGGAAAAGCAAGAAACATATCAGAGGGATGAGAATAAGATAGAAAGGTTACATGTGGAATAAAAAAGATTGAAACTACAAGTAAAGAGGAGTATCAAGAAAGAAAAGGAGAAACATTGAGGAGAGTTTACGAACAAAATTGAGTAAGATTGTCAAGGAAGTGAGAAACTATTATACAGAGTAATAAAATTGAAAAGAATAAATCAAGGAAAAATCAAAGCATTAGAAAGAGAATATGGATCCATAGTACATGATGAAAAAGGTCTTCAGAAGGTGATGGCAAAATATTTTGAAAAACTTTATAAAGACGATGACTGCTCGGAGGAAGAAGGAGATAATAAAATGGAAATAATAGATGGAGAAAAAAGAAGAGAACCCAATAACGTGGTTGGAATTTGAAAGGGTAGTGAAAGCAATGACCAAAGGTAAAGCAAGTGGAATAGACGAATTCAATGCTGATATTATTAAGGCAGCAGGAAGCTGTGGACTACAGTGACTATACTGAGCCCTCAATGCCATATGGAAGGATGAAAGGATACCTGAAGATTGGTAACAAGGTACCATTGTTCAAAAAAGGAAATAGGAAAAAATGTGAAAATTATAGAGGTATAACCCTATTATCACATGGGCTAAAAATAATGGAGAAAGTCATAGACAAAAGACAAAGGGATATAATAGAAACACAGTTAGAGGAAGAACAATATAGCTTTAGACCGCATAGATCAACAATAGACTTGATATTTACAGCTCAAACGATAATGGAGAAACATCTGGAATGGAACAATGAAATCGTGTTCGAATTTTTGGATTTGTAAGAAGCTTATGATACAGTTAAGAAAAAACATCTATGGGAATGCCTACGGAAAAGGAATGTACCAAAATCATTACTTAACAAGATAAAAATGTTGTATCACGAGAGTAAAAACAGTGTGCAAGTGGGAAGTGGTGACTCTAAAACATTTTATCCACAAAACGGTCTCAAGCAAGGAAGTGAACTATCACCATTATTGTTTATTATATTGATGGATGAAATCATAAAACATGCAAAACAAAGTATCAGTAGTGATGAAGTGAATGCTTTGGTATTTGCAGATGATGTGGTGATTTGGGAAAAGGTAGAAAAGGAAGTACAAAGGAGACTGGACATTTGGAATGAAAATCTGAAGGAGTTTGGAACGGTAATTAGTAAAAAGAAAACTGTAGTCATGCACTGTGGAAAAGAGGAAAAAAGAAGTGAAATGAACGTAGACGGAGAACGGTTAGAGAATGTAGAACAGTTTACATATCTGGGTAGCATTATTAATGGAAGTAATGGAATCAATCCTGAAATTAATAACATACTAAGTAAAGGTACAACCTTTCATCATCAAGTCAGAGGACTTTTATGGGATGACAAAGTACTCAAGAGAATAAAATTAACATTATATAAACAGTATTTCATACCAATTGTAACATATAGACTAGAAACGCTGGTAACTAATAAGAGACGAGATAGTAAGATCCAAGCAGTAGAAATGAAATTTTTAAGAACATTGGTTAAAAAGACAAGAAGAGGTAGAATCCAAAATATTTAAATCAGAGAAGAGCTAAATAGAGAACCGTTAGTACAGAACATACAGAAAGCAATACTGAGATGGTTTGGACATGTAAAAAGAATGGGAAAGGAATGGATAGCAAGAAGGGAATTAGAAAGAGAAGTTGAGGGAAAGAGACCAGTTGGAAGACCGAGAAGAAGGTGGATGGATCAGATTTGGAAGGACAGAAAGGAGTGGAGAAGGCTGGTTAACAACACCCGGGCAACTGGAGTGGGACATTGATGATGGTGATAAGGTCATGAGTGTTTTGGGAGACCAAATTGCGAGTGGTATCTTTCAGAAATGTTTTCCAGAACAGAGTTTTTGCACTTCTTCCAATATATTTTATTCCACGCAAAGGATTTACTTCATTGTCTCAGATATTTTATTTCTGAACCAGAGGCTGGATGTGACTCCTGTCCATTATGTCCAGTACTGATATATCAAATTTTATGCTGCTATATTTGTTTGGATCAGTCAGCATGGCGAATATCATCCTGGGGTTCTCTTATGCTTATTGTTCATTTTGTGTTTTTGATAGTCACCAGTGGCATATACTGAGGGCTACCAAGGCTATCACTGAAGCCCAAACCTCAATTGAGAATGATGGAAGTCTAAAACACATTGTAATGTAAGAATCTGACAAATTGTTCCATTACAAAACTTGTAATCAGTGAGAAAAACGTTGCATGTATTTCTAAGAGCAAGGCACCAGAGACTGATATTGCAACCCACACTCTCGTCCTTCTTCCCTCGACTCACTTAGCGAGGCTTGCTGCTGTACATATGATAGAAGTGGGGATCGGGGGGAGATGGGTGTGCTAGGCTTCGGTCTGTCAGATCACCACTGCTTACTATCAACCATGTGTTACTCATCGCGTATACTTCCTTGAATCATACTTCTGACTTAATTATATAGATATCAGAATGCTGGTATTTCATTCCTGTTTACTTCTACATTCTTGCAGGAAGACACTCAGGGCTGCTGTTATAGGAGCAATGTAGTTTTCTTTTTATTGGTAGGTCTGCTAAAATGAAATGCAATCTTTCAGGTTTAGTGTTCTCTTTTGTTGGTTTGAATAGAATCCGTGATCATGTGTCGGACACCACCACTAATCTCCCGAGGAAGCTAATTAACCAGTGAACGATGGGTACGACCATTGTAAAATTCAACATTTTCAAATAGTAATATAAATAATATAATATTATTAATATAATAATAATTATGGTGCATGGCATCTGTATAGCCTTGGTGGTGACCTAATGATGATTACTGGCAAAGATGTCATAAACACCCAGTCCCCAAGGCAGGGGAATTAACAGTATGAGGGGATTTATTCTGAAAATTGAACCGGGGCCATCGGACCATAGGCAAGCATTCGAACCATTTCGCCATAAAGCTGGACTTTGATTTGCTAAACCTTAGGCTACCATTTCCACTGATCAGGTGTTGTGTGTTGACAGTAGCAGAGGCCAGGGCAGTAGCTTGTGAAGCAGCCTTGACAACACAGCAGACTACTCCGTTGACTATTGGCTGCAGCTCAAAGCATTTAAGGCTTGACGTTCACTAAACCAACCATTGAAAAAAGGTAACCTAGCCCATGTCTTTATCCCAGCATACACCACTGATAGTCATCCTAGTTCTTTTGCCAACCTCAAAGTTGTGGTTGTGTCCGCCAAAGGCATAAAACAAATGACAACCTCCGTGAGGTGCATTTTCTCTCCATCAAATACATTGCACGATAAGAGATGTGGTGCTATACAATTTCTAATCATCGGATTGCGTGCCAAAAGCCTGGATTCAATTCCAAACCTCTCATATGGAGTGAGGGCACACGACACTGTTGATGGTGATTCATCCATCGGATGGAGACGTAAAATTTTGAGCAGACCCCTTGGTGATTCATCCATCGGATGGAGACGTAAAATTTTGAGCAGACCCCTTGGTGTTATCCGACAGGAGTAGGCTATGTGCCGATGCTCGGTTTCACTCTCTCCCTACCTCATCATTATTATCAACATCCGACATTCAGGTGTGTAGGTCATCCATGAGCGTCAAATAGAAAAACCTGCGCCAGGCGAACCAAACATGTCCTCGGACATTCCCAGAACTAAAAGTCATACGGTAAGTAAGTATTTTATGAGCCTTGTAAGTAATGCTTCTGAATAGACTGTACTAGAAGATCAATGAAAAGTGATTCTGCCACAGCTATCAAACTACTGTATAATATAATTAAGTTTCCATGGTCTGTTGAATTACTATTATCAGTATGTTCTTAATCTGGGCTGGACTGCGTCATTTTTCTATGCTCAATATATACAGGTCGACAAATCTTTAAGTACATTAGAGTATCCTTTATCAAGGTGACTACTGGGTGAGTTGGCTATGCGGTTAGGACCACGCAGCTGTGAGCTTGCATCTGGGAGATAGTGGGTTCAAACCCACCCGTCAGCAGCCCTGAAGATGGTTTTCCATGGTTTCCCATTCTTCACACCAGACAAATGTAACATAGTGCGCTATAGAGCTGAAGGGATTTAAAAAGGCTGGGCTGGAGGTTTAAAGCACCCGCTGAGGAGCCGGCAGTGAACATGATAAATATTTGTTCATGAATGAAAAATGTGCCAAAAACTTATCTATTTTGAATGATACTTTCAGGGATTGAGAAAAACTCACACCACAGGACAAAATTACAATGCTAATGTAAATATACAAACCTTATTAATGTTGTAAACAGTACCTAAGGATTGCAACAGTGTATACAAATGTGAAACAACTACACCAGCAGATAAGCACATCAAGTGCTTTGCTGGTGTAAATAATTGCAAATATAATGCATCATATCTTACTGCATATTTGCAAATGTATTTTAGATAAGTTATAAATAAATAAATAAATAAATAAATAAATAAATAAATAAATAAATAAATAAATAAATAAATAAATAAATAAATAAATAAATAACATTATTATTTTATATATATAATTTGCTGGGGCCGTCAAGGACCACGTTAAGTCTTGTTGCATTTGACACTGAACATGGCCTTCTTTAGAGCCCAAATTTCCCTCATTCTTTGTGAGTGGGCCTGCTTACGCTCTTCTGTCCAAGGGGCACCGTGTCTTCTCTTCAGTTGCTCGTCTTGGTTTAGCCCGTTCGTCAATATTTTCTTGCGGAAGTGATCTCTGTTAAAGGCATCTTCAACTGAGATATGTAGCATTTGCAGGTCTTCTTTGGTATTTCTACACCAGGGAATTGTGGTTTTGGGGTTTGAATCAAAAAATTGAAAGATTTCTTTAGTTAACATTCTTCCGTCCATTCTTTTCAGATGACAGTAAAATTGTGCCCGTCTTTTTCTAATTGTGTTGGTAATTTTCTCTATTTTGCTGTAGACTTCCTTGTTGGATCTCTTTTGATGGATTCCATTTCTGTACTTTGACCCCATGATTCCTCTCACAATTTTGCGCTCTTTTTTTCTCCAGTTCTTCAAGGAGTCCTTTGTTGGTATTTCGAGACAGGGTTTCGGCTGCATATAGAACTACTGGCTTCAGAACTGTTTCATAGTGACGTATCTTGGTGTTTTGGGAAAGGTATTTTTTGTTGTAGATTGTGCGGGATGTTTGGTAGGCTATTTCCAGTTTGCGTACTCGCTCCTGAAGTGCTTCTTTGTTCAGTCCATTTTTCATGATGATCTCACCCAGGTATTTGAATTTGTCCACTCGGGTGATGTCCCCATATTTTGTATGGAGTTTTGGTGGGGCCTCTTTGATGTTAGTCATTACTTCTGTTTTCTCAAACGATATCTACAGACCAGTTTGTTCGGCAATTTCCTTTAACATTTCAACTTGAGCTCTAGCGGTTTCTATGTCGTTTGAGAGAACAGCAATATCATCGGCAAATGCTAAGCAGTCTGTTGTGATCCCCTTGGATTTGGTTCCTATTCTTAATGGACTGTAGTTGGTTTCTCACCTGCCAGGTCCTGATGATCTTTTCAAGAACGCAGTTGAAGAGTATCGGGGATAGCCCATCACCTTGTTGGACTCCTGTTTTGATGTCAAAGGAATGCGAGAGACATCCGTGGAACTTCACCTTGGATTTTGTATCAGTCAGGGTGGCTCTAATTAGTGCCAACAGTTTCAAATCAACTTCAAATTCATTTAAGTTGTTTAGCAGGACTTCCTGGTCAATGGAGTCGTACGCTTTCTTGAAGTCCACAAAGACAGACACATACTATTTGGACCTTACTGTACAATATCTGATGATCGTTTTGAGATTTTGGATCTGTTCAGCTGTTGAGCAACCTTGGTATTCACCTATTTGATGTTCAATTTGTGCTTCCAAATGCTCCAGGATGGCAAGTAATAGAATTTTGTAAGTCACGGGTACCAAAGATATTCCCCTGTAGTTGTTGATATTCTTCATGCTGCCTTTCATGTGTAATGGATGAATCAAAGCTATTTTTCAATCTTCGGGTAGGCTCTCCTTGCTCCAAATTTCTTCTATTTGCTTTTGCAAGATATCAAGTGATTCCTCTGGTGCATATTTCCATAATTCTGCTACTACTGAGTCTTCCCCCGGCGCTTTGTTATTTTTGAGACGGGCAAAGTGGCACTTGATTTCATCTCTGTCGGGTGGTCTGGAATCTGGGTACCTGAGTAAGGGTTCCTTGGTCTCAATGGGGCTTTGCGGTTTAGAGCAATTAAGTAAATTCTTGAAGTAGTCTGCCAGAATGCTGCAATTTTCTTCATTTGACGTCGCCAGTGTGCCGTCCTTTCGCTCAAAGCATAGAGATGGTGGTTTATAGCCAGTGAGTTTGCATTTGAAGGCTCTGTAGTACTGCCTGCTTTCATTCTTCCTAAAGTTTTGTTCTATCTTTTCGATGAGAGGTTTTTCATATTTACGTTTCTCAGTTCTGAACACCCTAGCTGCTTGGGCACATTGGGTTTTGTAGGTTTCACAATCATTTTCTGATTTTGTAGAGTAGTGTTGTTTCCACGCACTGAGTCTTTCTTTGAGGACTGATTCGCAGGTACCATTATTATTATTATTATTATTATTATTATTATTATTATTATTATTATTATTATTATTATTATTATTATTATTATTATTATTATTATTATTATTATTATTATTATTATTATTATTATTATTATTATTATTATTATTATTATTATTATTATTATTATTATTTATATTATCATTATTATCCCTCAACTGGCATTGTGAAAACTTTGGTACATAAATGGCGTTGTGGGGTCGAAAATGATACCATAGAATAGATGACCTCATACACCCTTTATTTAAGTTTCAAAAATAAATACATGTCAATTATATTTCCTTATACCTTTTGCATTACCTACAATGAGAATACATTTACTGATTATAGTTTTTTTTTAGATAATGCACAATAATTGTTTTACCATCGCTGATTTTAAAAGAAAATCACACTCTCATGAATTAAACGTAAATGAAAACAAATTTTAAATGTTTAATGCTCCAAAGCCAATTCAAAGGTACATTTAGTATAGCTCCATATTACTCGGGCAAGTAATTACACAGGTCAGCAATTAATACCATGCTTACATATCACTGGGTAACAAAGTACATGCGAACCGCACAAGATGATGAACACAGTGTATATATAATTCACTGCGTACCCGCACAAGACATAGAATAAACTGACATTGAATGACTGAACAGAATGAGTGAATAGAATAAGTGTTTGACTTCAAGTTGCACTTTCTTATATTGTGGAGCTAGCTTGGTACTACGAGAGGTGGCAGACCATACCTATTTGCCAAACATCGGTCTGCTAATGCCTGCTTCTCAATGTTGATTGAGGTTTCAAATTAAAGCTCATATATTCTTCCTTCTGCCAATCAAATTTCATTCTGATCGCATAGTAGGTTTGTTCACAATCACTAAAGCATCATTAGATAATTTTCAGCTTGGGGACGCCATGCCATGGGGATTTCTGAATTTCTGTCTCACGGTCAAGACCGAAACATCTGTTTGTTATCAATTGCACCCATATAAAGTGTGTCATTAGTGATACATTAAATATGTAAGACACATCTTGATACCATAAATCAGTATAAAATTCCCTGATTTGTATGAGTCCTTGTTCAGAAATATCCGCCATGTATTTCAGAATTTCCATTATTATTATTATTATTATTATTATTATTATTATTATTATTATTATTATTATTATTATTATTATTATTATTATAAATCACAGTAAATGATACGAATACTTCAAGCAAACATGCACAGGAGTCAAACAGCTAACGATCTTATGACACAGCTGATTTACGAGATGGAAGTAGACATCGTTATTATTAGCGAACAATATCAAGAGAGGGACCATCCAGGGTGGTTTGTGGATAACCTTGGAACATCTGCAATTTGGATACCAGATCTAGGAAAAGTTCCAGTAACACAGCATGGATGCAATGACAGTTTTGTTTGGGTACAGACTGGAGGAATCACTATTGTAAGCTGTTATTTTATGCCAAATGAATCTGTTTCCAACTTTCAGATGAAACTTGATGGTCTTGAGGATGTAATACGCAGAATGGAAAAAAAAACTAGTGATCGCTGGTAACGTAAATGCTCAAGCGTCGGAATGGGGCATGCCACAAACAGACTCCAGAGGACAGCGTATAATGGAGATGGCAGCCAGAACGGGTTTGGTGGTCAACAACATTGGAAATGTACCAACATTTCAACGGCCAGGATGTCAGGGAACAATACCGGATGTAACCTTCTCATCAGAGGATATCAGGCCTAAGATTTCTGAATGGCAAGTGATCGAGAACTACACGGGGAGTGATCATCAATATATAATCTTTCGACTGCTTCAAGAATCTCCTCAAGAAAGAAACATCTTGCGCAGGCCAGCGCAGTGGAATATAGTCGGTATCGACAAGGAAAAGTTCATTGATGTAATACGGAATGGAATGGAGAACATAACTGAAAAATGTTTTGCTCGTAGAGGGAAAGAAGCAGCTGGTGTATGTGTTGAACTCACTATGCAGCTAATCCATCAAGCATGCAACGCCTCAATGTCCTGAAGAAGACCGCGAAATAGCAAGCGCCCAGATTGCTGAACTGAGAAAGAATTGTCTGCGACTTCGACGTAGGGCTTAGAAGATGAGAGGCAGTCAAGAGAATACCTCAGTCACAGCGGAGTACAAGTCAGCGAAGAAGGAACTCCGTAATGCAATCAGAAAAGGTAAAGCCGATAAATGGTGGGCACTGGCTAAAGAAATAGAAGATGATCCATGAGGACAAGGTTATAAGATTGTAATGAAGAAACTCGGGACATTTTCAACCCTGATTGCGGACCCGCAAACCATTTAACAAATTGTGGATACACTATTCCCAGACCATCCAGACCATCCAGACTGTGACGATGAAAAAGAACTGGATGATATACCCCTCTTCACAGTAGAAGAGCTTAATAGAACTATTAGCTCTCTTAGAAATAAGAAAACTCCAGGACCAGATGGTATATACCCACAGAAGTGCTAAAGATAATATCAGAACTATGTCCAGAACTGTTGCTGAATATGTACAATCATTACCTGCAAACGGGTGTTTTTATTCCCTGATGGAAAATGGCTCGTTTGGTTCTGATTAGCAAAGGAAAACTAGATGGTTATAGATGTTTATGTATGCTGGACACAGCTGGAAAAGGCATGGAGAAACTTCTGCAGACCAGAATCCTCTCAGCAGTTCAACTAGCAGGGGATCTATCTGTTCGCCAACATGGATTTCGGAGAGGACACTCGACGCTAGATGCAGTGTGGGAGGTGGTGAATACAGCAGAAAGGCCCAAATGGGCAACCATCATTCCCGTAAATTGACACTTCTTGTGACCCTGGATGTGAAGAATGCCTTCAATTCGGCAAGATGGAGTGACATGTTGGTAGCTCTTGAAGAAACTTTCAAGCTACCACAATATCTTATGCGCATAATGAGAGATTACTTCAAAGATCGCACTCTGTTGTATGATATGGAAGATGGACAAAAGACAAAATGTCTGATGGCTGGTGCAGCGCAGGGATCAATCCTTGGTCCAGATCTTTGGAACATAATGTATGATGGCTTGTTACGTTTGGAGATGCCAGAGGACATGAAGTTTGTGGGCTACGCTGATGATGTGGCCGCCTTGATAGTAGCTCGTAATGTTGAAATGGCTCAAATCAAACTGAACCAGGTGATGCGGTGCATAAAAGAATGGATGATGGGCCACAGTCTAACATTAGCCGAACACAAAACGGAGATAGTTCTTCTGACGAGGAAAAGGATCAAAACTCTTGTACCAATGACTGTTGGAGAGTTAGTGATTGAAACATCTGCGAGCACAAAATATCTAGGAGTGACACTTGACTCCAAGCTCACATTCTGGAATCATATTCAGAGAGCGACAGACAAGGCAGTAAAATACATGACTGCACTTAGCAGACTAATGGGAAATATTAAAGGTCAGAAATCCAGTAAACACTGTCTTCTCATGTCGACGGTTCAGTCAGTGCTCCTATATGGCTCTGAAATCTGGGCTGAATCCTCGAGATTTGCTTGGTATCAGAGAAGGATAGCTGCCGTACAATGGAGAGCGGCTTTACGTATTGCATGTGCATACCGCACGGTTTCCGAACCTGCAATCCTCACGGTGGAAGCAATAGCCCCAATAGACCTACTTGCATTGGAGCGACATGAAATCTGGTGTACCCAAGGAGAGCTGGGAAAGAAATGTGCAAAGAAGCGTGCCTTCAGTCAACGGATGAGGCGATGGCAACTCAGATGGGAAAGTGACCCTTGAAGCAAATGGACCAAGCGACTGATACCACGCTTGGATATCTGGGTTGAAAGGGGCCATGGTGAAATAAATTACTACCTCACATAGCTTCTAACAGGACATGGAGATTTCCGAAAATTCCTGCATAAAGTGGGCAGAGCGAGTGACACAGCATGCATATACTGTGATGACATTGACGACGTATTTCACACCTTTTTTGTATGCGGCCATTGGACGATTCAAAGAAGATTTGTGGAAACTGAACTAGGAGAATTGACAACAGATAATATTATTTTGGTGATGCTGCGAAACGAGGAATCCTGGGATCGCGTGGCAGTGTATGTGGAGGACGTCCTTCGTCAGAAGAAGAAGGATTTGGAAGCATACGAACATTCCTAAAGGAGAAATGAAGAAAGAAGACATCTGAAAGACAAAGCACGATATCACCCTGAAGTAATGCGAGAGCGGTTCCGGGGTGATGATACACATCGTGGGAAAGAGGTGTGTGGTTTTTAGTGGGTAAGAATCCCACACACTTGTGGAGTGCAGACCCTTCACAAGTGTCTTTTGAAGATTTTCCACAATCCCTCGTAAAAAATTATTATTATTATTATTATTATTATTATTATTATTATTATTATTATTATTATTATTATTATTATTATATTATATTATATTATATTATATTATATTATATTATATTATAATAACAACAACAACAACAACAACAACAATAATAATAATAATAATAATAATAATAATAATAATAATAATAATAATAATAATGACAGCTGAGGACTGTAGGTTGGTATCATTGGATTTGTAGCTGCCTCTGTGGATCAGCGGTAGAGTGTCGGCCTCCGGATCCCAAGATAGCGGGTTCAAACCCGGCAGAGGTAGTCGGATTTTTGAAGGGCGGAAAAAAGTCCATTCGACACTCCATGTCGTACAATGTCGGCATGTAAAAGATCTCTGGTGACACATTTGGTGTTTACCCGACAAAATTCATTAAATCTCAGCCATAGACGCCCAAGAGAGTTTCGGTTTACTCGGTCTGCCATCTAGTGGGGGCCTAGAGTAAAACGGAACGTCGAAATTGACGAGCAGACAGCCAGATGGCGTCAAATTGAAATGTCTGCACATGGTAGCTGAGGCCATACGATTATTATTATTATTATTATTATTATTGGATTTGTAGGGAAAATTGCAGAGTATTACTATTTCAAGTGTTGATACGCCATAATAAGTTCCTCCTTTTGACCTACATCTGCTCTCGTGCATAGCGTGGGTATTCTCTTCCCTCTCTCGCAGAGTGAGAGCGCTTTTGAAGTACCCGCTGGTGCGAGCTCTCTTTTATCTCATTATGCGCAAATAGACTGCAGCTCTCCCAGCCAGCGTAATGTCAGTTGTGTCCCGGTTGGGGCAAAACATGCTGAATACGACATTATTTCTCATAGAATGTTGCGGAAAACGGCATATTGAATTAGCAGTATATTATGATGTACTCATTACGATGTATTGAACGGTTTCAATATATATATCAAGGTGACTGATGCAGCCCTCCTTTTCTAAGGTAATCGGATCTCATCATTTTTCATGTCATCAAGTTGCGTCTTTTGGAGGGCAGTTCTAAGAAATTTCATTTCACAGGCTTGAATCCTACTACAATCCTTTGATGTTAGTGTGCAGGTTTCTAGAGAATATGTAAGGATGGGAATGAAATATGGTTCAGTATATTTATATTATTATTATCATACTGAGGAAAACAGTTTTAAATTATTTGTAGGATATAGGATATCTATCAGTTCATCTTCAGGAAAACTCTTCACTATATCAAAATTTTACAACAGCTTACCAAGTCCTCAGGTTGAAGCCTTGTTGATCATGAGTGGTACATAATTGGTGAACAAATAAGCAACTCATTTTTAACAAACCTGAAGTGCAGAGCAACTGCTCCTTGCAGTGTAACAAGCATAGATTGCAATTCCAAAGGAAATGAATCAGACTTTATTAACTTCATACCTTCCTACCCAAATAGGAAGTGTAATTTCTAAAGTGTACAAGTCCTTACACTTCATGATGAGCGTGCTAAAGGGCAGCAGTTCCTAGGTGAAGGCTCAAAGCTACATAACCCTCATTAGCCCAGTCCTGGAATATGAAGCAGCTGTATGGGATCCATACCAAACAGGACGTGTTAAGGAACTTGAGATGGTACAGTGAAAGGCTGCAAGATTCGTGCTTAACCATTTCAATTCTAGAAGTAGTGTGACAAGTATGATAGAAAAACTTGGATGAGAGACACTAGGGACTAGAAGGAAACGAACACTGTTTTGTGCCATGTATAATGATTAAGGAATAAGTTCACTTGGGGAGAGTTGAACAGTCAGCTAGAAAAGCCCTGTTACATAAGAAGGCCAAATCATTTGCATAAAGTAAAAGGCAGATTGCAGAAAACTAATTATAGTAAATATGCATTTGTAAATTGGGGAACAAATGATTGGAATGTATTGTCTGCAGATGTCTTAGAACATTTTCTCAGATATATAAGATGCTTCAAGAATAGACTCCAGCATTCTGTAAACTGTGTGCAAATGTCTATGTGATGGTGTCATATTTTAATACAGTGCTCAACCCACTGTTAAACTGTAGTATTAAGGCATCAGAATTATTTAAGGTATATGTGAATTTATATACGAATGTGCTGCATTTACAATGCTAAGATAATAATAGTAATTTAACCGCTCAGTCATAGTGTAAAATTTTGAAATACACTGACTGAGCAAATGTCATGGGATAGCGGAGCACTGATGCGCAGGTGTGTTGTCTGTGCACCACACGCCCCCTGTGCCAGCGGCAGTTGTATAGGAGACCTTGTGAGAAGTGGCTGTGCATGTGACAGGTGTAACATCATCGAGAGCTGACACCGTTTGAATGGGGTATGGTGGTCCAGGGTGCATCGTGAATGGTTGTTTGCGGGTGTCACCGTCCACAACAGATGAACGACCGGCCGTCCAGCCACCCTCGATGACGGTGACCGGCAACATCTGAGACGGATTGTCAATAGTGACAGACGGGCAACCGTGCAACAAATCATGGCACAATTCAACACAGGCCGTGCTAGACACATCTCCCAGTGGACAATCCATAGGAACATGGGTTCTATGGGGTATGGGAGCCGGCGCCGCACACGGGTGCCACTGTTAACCCAACGTCATCGGTCACAACAACGCGCATTTGTCGCCAGTCACCAGGGATGGACACTGGAACAATGGCGTAACGTGATATGGTCGGACGAATCACGATTTCAACTGCACCATGCCGATGGGAGGCACCGTGTATGGCGCAGACCACATGAAGCGATGGATCCCACCTGCCTCGAAGGTGTGGTCCAAAGCGCTGGTGTGTCTGTTATGGTCTGGGGTGCATTTTCCTGGTATGGAATGGGCCCCCTAGTTGTTCTGGAAAAGACTTTGAATGGTACGTGGTATGTTGAGCTGCTTGGAGACCATCTCCACCCATTTTTGGCCTTCTAGCGCCCAGACGGTTCTGCGGTGTTTCAAGATGATAACGCGCCGCCACATTGCTCCCACGCCACCCGGGAATGGTTCCAGGAACATGCAGCGGAGGTCCAACGACTGCCATGGCCACCCAGGAGCCCTGATATGAACCCTATCGAGCATATCTAGGATGTCCTGGAACGCAGGCTCCGTGCCATGGATTCTGCACCCACGAACAGACCAGCATTGGCGGCCGCTCTGCAAATGATTTGGTGTCAGCTGCATCCAGAGGACTATCAGGGACTTGTGGACTCACTTCCACGGTCTCACTGCAGTTTGCAGGGCCTGAGGTGGCCCCACACGCTATTAGGTGACTCTCCCATGACATTTGGTAAGTCAGTGTACTTAAGGTACTTGTGAATTTGTATATGACAGTATTGTAATGTTAAGATAGTAGTAAGCTCAACGTACAGTATTGTAAGCCGTAGTGTTAAGCATGAGAAACATTTAAGTTGTGTGTGTATTTGTGTACAATGATGAAGGATTTAGAATGTTAAACTAGTAGTATTTCTGGTAATATTTTCTTTCCATGGAATCACGTTTGTACTCTTGTTGTTTCTGATGTGTGTTTATGTTTTAAGTTTATTATCACACTACTGTAAGTGATCATTGCCACGAGGATATTTCCCAGTTGCGATGTTAATTAATCAATGAAGCACGAGGTTGTCATATTTTGTACTGACTCTTGTCTAAACATGAACACAGAGGAACTTAAAACTCAGCCCCTGTCCTGCAGTCTCAATTGCAGCCTTGCATTGCCATCCCTTTATTGTGTTGTATTTTCCATTCTGAGTAGTGTGCTTTCATCTTTCCAAAAACCATTGGAAACATGAATACATTCCAAACTATTTTCAAACAGCTGTATCTGGAAGCTCTATTACACAACAAAATAACAAATTTATCACAGAAGAGACACAAAAACATATTTTATAGCACACAGATGAATACTCCAGCAGTGGGAAAGCAGCTAAGTTTTGCCATAAAAGGATGTTGATAAGGTACTGTAGACAGGAGAGTAATCAAACAACCAAGGGTTAAATGCAATAAAATTCCATATACAGGTGTTAATTTTCTTTGTTTATATTTATGTCTCTTACAAATTTACTATCATATCAACAAATTATTACACTGTGCCTACTCCTAAAACAAAACAGGAGCAGAACATTCCAGAAACACATAGAATGTAACAATTGACAGCACGGTCAGAGTAGAAGACATGTAGGTTTATGGTTTGTTACGGTTTCTATCACTTTAATGCTATGTAAAGAATGGGAAGGAGCACTTGCTAAATTAAGTTGTATATGTGAAGACAGGAACTTAAATAGGACAAGTTAGTGTACAAAGAGGGAGCAACAGATAGAAGAGATAAGGTCAAACATGAATACAAGAGAGGACAAGGGTGATCTTCATACACTGTCATCATAGCGAGTAGAAGAGAAAGTGTGAGCTCTTAAATTGTTCACTATTGGCTAGTTTAGGGACTATGGTAAATCGTTCACTAGAGGCAGCTACATATATAAACTGACTTAAAAACTAAACATAACACACATAAACAATAATATGACATACAAAACCTAAACATTATTTATGAATATTTTTACATTTTCATCTTATATATGTATATATATGTAGTAACACCTGTCTAGAAAGCCAAGAATATTGGCCAAGAGGATTCGTCGTGCCGACCACACAACACTTTGTAATCTGCAACCTATTGAACAATGGAGTCACTTGGTAGGCCATGACCCTTCGGGGCAGTTGCATCATGGGATTTGGTTTGGTTTCATATATGTAGCAACACACAGGGCACTGGTTAGAAGGTCATCACAGGCAAGAGGGAGAGCCGTTTCCTTTCCTGTCAATTTTGCCTGAAACTTTTGGATCAAACACATTCATTTCCCAATTTCACTCGGTTTCCATATGACATAAGGATACTCTCCTTCTCACAAGACCCCACTGGCATTTCTCTTCGATATAACAATCAAGTGTCATTGGTGTCAACAATAGTTTCTTCAACGCAAATTTGACTGACCAAGTGTAATACATCATTTGGTAATTCACCAACGACGTAATTGTAAACAAGTAGAGAATATTTAAGAATAACTTATATATTATATTTAAGTGGTCCACCTATTCAATACATACAGTATATAATTTATTAAATCTAATACATGTTTCTTCCTCTAAGGAACATCATCAGCTAGAATAAATCACACAATATATCAGATACAAAAATTACATTACTAAATTGGTAAGACAAATTCAAAACACTTTTATACACAAGGGCATTTAAAATAAATTATTAGCAAACTTTGTTAGAGTTTCAAGTCATATAGTCAATGAAATTGGTGTGAATTGTTCATTTAAATTCTTGATGTCAAAGTTCGTGGAAACTAATAGTTGTATTCGTAAAATCGTAATATGAACATTGATATGAACAAAAACCTTTGATTTAAAATATTTCTTGATAAAAGATACTTAAGACCTTTGACAGACATTCCTTTAAATTGTATTTAAGAATGAAAGCTTCAGGATTCAAAGTCAACATGGGGCTGAAGCAGTAAAGTTATTTGTAGAACTGAATAATTTTCTGTCTGAAATTAAAAGAAAACTAAGTATAAGTCAAAGAGATGGAAGATGAAATAATATAAATGATTTAAATTGTGTTACTTACTTCCTTGTTATTGGCCCCGTTGCACAAAAGAGGACTCGCCTCTGCTGAGGAATGTGTCTATCTGAATTCAAACAAGTAGTTGCTACGTTGAGTGGGGAGTGTCAAGGGGAAGTTTGTTTATGTTTATGTTAAATCATGAATGTGCCATACTTTATTACTGACTAAAAATTTTGAAAAAATGGTGAGAATACTTCTCTATACAGACAATTAGAGCTTTTTAGATTTTTTTTAAGTGTATTCATAATTCATGGGGTAAATCCTAAGAAGCTTTAACAATAGCACATGTGGATGTTTTTCTTAATCTAAATCAACAGAGACTATACCAAAGATGACATTGTAAAGAATGTTCACAAAAAAAGTTTTAGATCACTTTATATACTATCTGCATCTCACGAGAGGTGGCAGCAGCTTGTAGGTACGGCATGAGGAACAAATACTACACTACGCTACAAACATTAGTTGTGATAAACAGTGCGAGCTCTCTGAAAGGGATGCGTGTTCATTATTTAACTGTTATTTAACTGTTCATTACGCAGTACTTACAGCACAATAAATTTCACAACCAATTTGAAACTTCACAGCAGCACCTTAGTTCACAAGAATCACCATGGACGGATGTTTATTGTCAGGCCTTGAGACTTGAGATTGGCACGTGAGCAGCAGCCATGTTTACCCTCCGTACCCCTTACCCTGCATGCACGCGACTTCTCGCCACACGACCATAGTATGTATGTAGCTGAAGATGGTTACACAGTGACTGAAACTGGCACTACTTCTTATGAGATAGGATAAGATTTTGTGTACAGTATTATATAGTGTTGATTAGGTGGGTTCCTAATAAAAGTCCTTTTCTACTGAAATTGGGAAATCAACATGGATCATGAAAATTATAAACGTTGCTATGTGAAGGTTGGTATCTGTAGTCTTGATACATTTATGTTCTGTAGTGTTGTTCTGTGAAAGCAAGAACCTAAGTGTCCTATTAATTTAGTTAGTGTAAACATAGTGCTCAGCTTATAAAACTTACAAAGATACTGAAGTGTAAAAGAACACCTACTTGCTTTTGCTTCATTCCACGCTGTCTCACTACAAAACTTCTAAAGGTATACACTTCTTCAAACCACCTAAAGATCAAAGAATATTCAGAATAGAAAAAGACAATTCCCAGAAAAGATAAAAATCTTTCTGATTAGTGTTGTGTTGTGCTATTCATATTTCTGATGAATTTATAGTTAAAATCAGACTCATTTGTAGTACAAGACAAACAGGTAGAAATTCCTAGAAATTGAAAACTGCTGCTGTCCCTCATATATTCCCTAATTTACCACAATATCTCATGAAACAATTAAAGATATTAAAATCACCCTTTAAAAGACAGCCTGCGAAGACAGAAAGAGGTTCAAGGAACAAATTACACAGGCCTCACCACAAATTAAATTTTGATGCTTGTTATCACACTGCTAAAAGAAATTAAGTAGGCCCATACACAACTAAGAAAGACAATGAGTTCACTTACAAAATCAACTAAAGAAATGGGAACATAACTGAATGATTATCCATAATAAATTGAAGAAACAGCTAAGAGACTCCAAGTCAATACAAGCAAATTATTTAAGTGAGACGACATTAAGCAGAAAGTAAAATGTGATTTGACACCTTGTTCAAAAAATGCCAGCTAGGAAATAAGAAGGGGATGAGATTTGACAATGAATTCCTTCTAGAGAGCCTATTATTTAAAATGTTAAGTCACCTAAGAGCTATAGGTGCTGTTTAAAGCATCACATGCTTCTCCTTCCTTTGGAGGCTCATCTGTGAAAATTAGTTAAAGATGTAAATGCCCTTACAGGGTGAACACCCATGTTATTAGTGCTATTGAGACTACATCTATGCAATGAGAAGAGTGAAAACAATTTCACAGGAATTATCGTATTTGACGATTTCTTTTTTTTTTTTTGCCTGGTGTGAAAATGGCGAACAATGGAAAACCATCTTCAGGGCTGCCAACAGTGGGGTTCGAACCCACTATCTCCCGCATGCAAGCCCAAAAGGGCTCTGAACTTTGGAGTGTGGGTTGGCGACCACGGGGCCTTTAGCTGAGTCCTGGCATTGCTTCCACTTACTTGTGCCAGGCTCCTCACTTTAATCTATCCTATCCAACCTCACTTGGTCAACTCTTGTTATTTTGCAACCCCGACGGTATTAGGGCACTCGAAGCCTAGGGAGGGAGCCTTTCATTTTCATGCCCTTCATGGCCTTCGTCTTCCTTTGTCCGAGATCTTCATTTTTCGAAGTGTCGGATCCCTTCCATTTTTTCTCTCTGATTACTGATTAGTGTCACATAGAGGATGGTTGCCTAGTTGTACTTCCTCTTAAAGCAATGATCACCATCACCACCACCACCACCACTGACAGCAAAACTTGGTAACATGTATCTGTTTAGTATCAATTGTAATTAATTAGTTACCACTATTAAATTTCCAACCCTTGTATGTATTAAATACTTCTACACCAGGAAATGCTCTTTATAAAGATTCAGTAGGGCATCAGACCTCAGTGAGAACAATAATACTTTTGCTTAAGAAAAGACTCTTGAATCCCTAGGAGTACCCATTGAGAGCACCATACAGGTGTCTGAGTATTTATGAAATGAAATAATTGATTCCAGTATGTGGTCACAGCAAGTTTAATCAAGATCCGCTAGAATGGCACTTTGGTATATTACCCTCATTACGTTGTGACTACCACACTTTAACAATAGATTTTCTGAATTTACGCATGTTGCAGTCTATTTATTTCCCAACAAAACTTGCCCTGTCATTGGGTAGTAATTGTCAGCCCAAACCTCAATTGCCATTGACACCATTCATCAATGAAATGAGAACACTGGCTAAGAAGACAGAAGAGACAAAGTTCTAGTAGAAAAAGCACAGAATAAAATAAAGCAAACACTAGATTTCACTGAGAACATGGATGACCTTTTAGCGGACTGGGAAAACAATTTGGGCCTCCTTAATATTGATAGCCACAGTCTTGCTAAGGTGTGTCTGATTTATTATCTGGGAGGATATATAGTACGCAACTCATTCCAAGGTCACAAAATTTCATAAATGTGTCAGGCTGCTTCACAGAAAGCATAAGTACTTGCTGCAGCCCTCCCACTTATTAGAGACTATAGCAGTAAATACAAGACTGACAGCACTTCCCTCACCCATACTTCAAGAGCAGTTTATATTGTGTTCGTGCAAGCTGAAAGTGTAGTGGAAAGAAAACTCTTCTGGAAACGTACAGTAGTCTGTGGGGGTAATATATTTTACAAGTGTTTGGACAGTTTACACAGTGTTACTATTAATTTGAAAGAATTAGAACATCCGAATTGGAAGACCCAAAGACAACATAAGCTTAAATTGCCTAGGATTTGCCGATTACCTTGCTCTCTTGTCCAACAATATTCAGGAAACCAGACAACAAGTTATATCACTACAAAAAATTAGTCTTGGAATATCTTTTGAAAAGACAGTAATCATGTTAACTGACCCACCACTCATAAACTAAATTGCCATAGGAAATCAAGAAATCAAAATTTTAGATAAATTTATATATCTGGGAGAAATCATAACATAATATAACCTCAATGAAAAGCCAGCATGGCATAACAGAATAAATAAACTGACCAGAGCTCAATGTCACCAAGAATACCTACAACAAAAAGGGCCTGTCAATAGCAATAAAATTAAAACATTACTACACAGTCACTTAACCAGAAATAACATATGCAAGCAAAACCATCTTCAAAACAACTAACACTGCACAAATAGACAAAATACTCAAGATAGAGAGAAGAATCATTAGAATGTGCATCAACAAATCATACCAAAAAGATGGACACTGGAGAGTAGCTTCTAATGAAACAGTCTACAAGGAAATAGAACCAGTAATGAGCACAATCAGGAAGAAACGCATTTCATTTTTTGGTCATCTAATCAGGACAGCAGAGAACAGGATCATCAGAAGAATAATAGAAAAATTATGGAATAGTAAGTGCAACATTAAGTGGATTACAGAAATCAAGGAAGATATGGATGAACTACAAATCACAGTGGAAGACCTAAGAAACAAAACCGACAAAATCAAGAAACTCACAGACAAGCAAACCAGACTGCAAACCAGAATCAACAAACAGACAATAGGAAGGGTGATTTCCGATGAAGAAAGAAGGATAAGATCAGAGAGAACAAAGAAGTACTGGGCTGACAGGAAACTGAAAAATTCTCAGTATTAAGTTGGCTAGAGTGGTGCAATTAAGGCCATAAAATGTAAATAATAATAATAATTTGAAAGAATTAGGGTGGTGTGATGACTACATTGTGGACATTATCCCTAAACTTGCTTTGCATTATACGAAGTGTCAATTTTATTTTGTAACGAGACAGTTGAGAGAGGAACTGTAATCTTCTTAAGACCACTAAATCTACCCAGAAGCTATCTAAACTATCTGACAATTGACTTCATTTTGTGGAAGAAAAGCCACCAAACAGAGGAACCAATGAACTAGGGGAGAGATCACAATTTATTTTCTATTTGCTATACTGCCATCTTCATATTTATTTATGCTGATGATCCTGCACTCTCAGGTCAAGATGATTCTTTTGAAAAGGTTGAGCAGAGACTAACTCGGCCCTCTAGGTCCTTGAATTACCAAAACTTGCCAGAATCAAATACCATTAAAACCTAGGTTTGTTGTTTCCACCTCTGAAACAAGCAGATATCATGGACGGGAGTTCAGGTGGCACACAGCTCCATGCCAAAATATCTGCACGTCAGTCTGGACAGGATGCTGGCCTTCAAACAGCACTGCTTCAATACAAAATGGAAAGTGTTTGCAAGGAATAACATATTACACAAAATAACTGGAACAACTTAGGGGGCCACACCAAAAACCGTTAAGACCATCATCACTTCACTCTTGAGGTAGAGTACAGTGGAACCTCAATATCTCGAATCACCTCAGGAGCTTAATTTTATTTCGAGTTATCGAAATTTCGAGATATAGAGAATTCCATTTTTGAGCATGTATAGCACATAATTGAATCATATGTATCTATGGGCTTATACTGAATGCATTAGCTTTAACAGTATTTGAAAATATACAAACAAACTCTATTTTACAGTATCACTTTAATTGTAACCCTTATTACAGTAACTTTTTAGAAGACAGGATACAAGTACATACAGTAGTGAAACAAGAAACATACCTCGGTTAACACCTTTGGAAAAAAGCCGTTAGTCTCTTCTCTTTGTTACTCTTAACCTTTCCTCCCTTTACGTTGAAACTTCTTGTCAATACCACGCAGCCGAGATTCGTAAATGTAGCTTGTCATCCATGACTTTGAGGTTTACTTTCGTAAGTTACCGTTAATTAATTCACATGATATACTAACAATTTGTTGGTTGTTTTGATCCACCTTTTCAATACAAATTACAGTTTGTGTTGCTAAGTTGTAATGTTACAACACTAATTTACCGGGACATGTTTCGCTTTTATTCACAAGCATCATCAGCCTATACAATTGACTCAAGGTTTGTCATATTTGGATTGTTGTTACAAATTTCATTACATTGAATGTAAATCTAATTTCAGTGATAACAATATTTAAAACATAAGAATAATATACACATTAAAAATTATGACAATATGATTTGCAATGATAAAATGGAGTAACTCTTAGTTCTAAAACACATTGACGTCCAAAACACAGTTTTTACAATTTGAAAATTTGGCTAAAAATTATTTGCAATGTTAAAATAAAATTGATACAACTATAATTTGGCATTAAAATTTGAGTCATAAATATAAATATTGGATGTTAATATATAGGAGCCATGGTTTCTGAAGTGCGTTGGTTTCTAGAATACAGTAACATTTCAGTATTGAGAATTTTAGTTAAGAATTGTGCTCTCTAAACAATATTATTTAAAAAGACTGTAATTTTGCATCATGCGTGATTAGAGTCATGATGATAATCTAGAATTGAAGTCTTGTGTTCGTTGGAAAATGGCTTCTAGATTTGATGAGGCTTGCTGCTGCCGTTTGGAAATTTGATCAGAGGAAGTATTGACATATTTAATTCTTGTTTGTAGCGACCAAACTCTCCGTTGGAAGTTGATTGTTTTGATGTAAGTTATGGTTAAAAGGGGCTTCAATCCAAATTTTGAGTATCTGATTATGTTTCTTTCGATTTATAGACTAGTGACTAGTCACAATAACACAATAAGGTCCACAAGATTCTGTAGCAGCAGACAAAGAGATGCTTCTTCCATTCTATAAATCGAAAGAAACATAATCAGATACTCAAAATTTGGATTGAAACCCCTTTTAACCATAACTTACATCAAAACAATCAACTTCCAACGGAGAGTCTGGTCACTACAAACAAGAATTAAATATGTCAATACTTCCTCTGATCAAATTGCCAAACTGCAGCAGCAAGCCTCATCAAATCTAGAAGCCATTTTCCAACGAACCCAAGACTTCAATTCTAGATTATCATGACTCTAATCACGCATGATGCAAAATTACAGTCTTTTTAAATAATATTATTTAGAGAGCACAATTCTTAACTAAAATTCTCAATACTGGAATGTTACTGTATTCTAGAAACCAACGCACTTCAGAAACTATGGCTCCTATATATTAACATCCAATATTTATATTTATGACTCAAATTTTAATGCCAAATTATAGTTGTATCAATTTTATTTTAACATTGCAAATAATTTTTAGCCAAATTTTCAAATTGTTAAAACTGTGTTTTGGACGTCAATGTGTTTTAGAACTAAGAGTTACTCCATTTTAACATTGCAAATCATATTGTCATAATTTTTAATGTGTATATTATTCTTATGTTTTAAATATTGTTATCACTGAAATTAGATTTACATTCAATGTAATGAATTTTGTAACAACAATCCAAATATGACAAACCTTGAGGCAATTGTATAGGCTGATGATGCTTGTGAATAAAAGCAAAACATGTCCCGGTAAATTAGTGTTGTAACATTACAACTTAGCAACACAAACTAAGGTGGATCAAGACAACCAACAAATTGTTAGTATATCATAGCATAGTTCAATACGGGTCTAATAATGAGATTAGTTACATGTAATTAATTCACACCCGACAAACAGCGAGGCTTCGCCGATTTTCCGGTTATTAGAAGTTTTAGTTTTTGGTTCCCACCACATTAGCTCCCAGCATCACTGTAAACCTTTCTTTATTTGTTAACTGTTCCTCACAAACCACAAATGCCGTATTGAAGAGTTAATGTTGCACAAAATTCGAGTTACAGAGTATTTTTTGCTTTAAGCAAGGAAATGTTTGCTTTGAGTAACCGAATTTCGAGTAATAGAGAAATAAGGTACATGTGAAGAATAGAATAAATGGCCGGGAAATTTAAGTTACTTCGAGATAATGAAAATTCAAGTATTGGAGTTTCGAGATATCAAGGTTTGACTGCATATGCAAGCTCTGTTGGTGCAATTCACTACATGTCATGCAAGTTGTAAATGCACCAATTGAGGCATGTACTCTAGGCTGATGACTGGGTGTTTAAAACCAACTCCACCTAATATCTGGCAATATCACCACTGGGCAGGACACATTTCATTTTCATTATTTTGCATTAGTCTATCACCCTATTCTGTCCAAAGGAAGTTCTTGGCTAGGCTACTATTTGGAAATCTTTTTGAAAATTATGTTTTGAATTGGAGTAAAATAACAATGTAAGTAGATATGGCTCCAATCATTTTAAAACAAAAAGGAAGATCGAGTGGAAAAATCCCGCAAACTGTGAACTTTGTCCTGCAATCCTTCAACTGGCACAGGAAAAGCTGAATATTAGAAATCATATCACTACTAAGTGGTTCTAGCAAGAAGTTATTTAACAAGATTACAGTTTGTGTAGCTTCTGATACAGCCATATGGCATGGCAATATCATTAAGCACAGCTTTGCAAAACAAACAGTTAGCATTAATAAGGAACTTCCATTTCCATTAATGTACCGATGCACAAGCAGAAGTAAATATGCAAAATCAAACAAACACTGGCACAGCAATGGGACACCATATATGTAATTTACAGACACACAAATATCGAATAAATCTTTATAGGTATGTCGCAATCGGGTAATGTTATAACGTACATAACTATAAAATGAAAAATTTGGCCATTGTCGTGCAAATGTACTGCTAATATTTAAATCAAGTTGAAAATGCATACCAGAATGGGGAGGTTTATCATTTTCTTGCTGAATAATTCTCAATACTTCAGTGAGCTGAAAATTCACACACTTTAAGCCATGCCTAACAAACAGTGCAAAATGGATGTACTGAAGTATTATGGTACTAGTTTCTACAAAACATATATAAAACATTAAGTAGAATAAAATGAACTCATAAAACGCAATATCTGACCAAAAACAATCCACTATGAACGTAGTCAGTAATATCAAGCTAATGATAAGGATTTCTAGGCATAAAATTAAGTAGATTTTGTCATACTTGGTTCTTCCTGAAAGAGAGGAAAGGATTTGTTCAGTCTTAAACATTTGCTGCAGAATGCACTTCATTCTTGGTCTATAGAAGAAGGATAAAAACCCAACAGAGAGTACACTGGTTAGAGCCAGAGAAATGTGTTCAATACCAGAAACAAATTCAGTAAGATCCATTTTTGTTGTAGTTAAGTCATGAATAACAATTATAGAATAAACAGAATAAACCATTAATACACCAAAGGAATATATCAGAGAGATTCTTGAAGTTCTTACGTATCCTTCAGAAGAGCAATAGAAATTATTTACAGCCATTATTTTACTCCAGTAACAGAGTGGTCGAATAGCCAACGGGAAAGATATCATTTTCCAACTCCTACTCTCCCTTTTCTTTCTTAATATTCACATAGAGGCTATCAATGAAAGACAAACTATCCACTACAAACACACTCTATAATATCAATTTGATGAGTTGATGATAACATTTTCTACCCATAAAACTAAGTAGATTTTTGTTATACTTGGGTTCTTCCTGTTAGGAATAAATGGGATTACATGGTTCATATCTTATCTACCATTTCCAAAACTAAAATGTACTTCTCTTGGCAATTGTAGATGATTATATAAGAAATATTTGGATCTGCTTTCAGCACTTCTAATGAAAGTATTTATCCTTAATATTAGATAGCATTCATCATTTCAGAAGTTTTGTAACATTAAAATAGCAGTTCTCAACTCATTAAGCATTCCTCATCTGAATATGCAGAAAGAAAATAAAAAGTACATGGGTAAGAACTGACAGAATTTGTACTGTAATGGAATGTATAAAACATACAGTGATCATTCAAGTTCATTTACTTGGAATTAGAGCTTCAAGCTACAAGGGATAATCCCTAAATTGGCTTCTCTCTAATGAAACACTGATCACTTAAGAACTGTGTTTTAACACTCATCACTTAAAGAGTTCTTCTCAAATGCTCACTATATTTAGAGACTAAACTTGTCCAAAAGTGAATAGAATGCCTTTATGAAATCAGTGAAGACAATTCTTCAAGTTTCCTGTAACTATTTCACATCTGTGAAACCAACATCCAGAAGTAAATGACAAGGAACCATAGTCAATAATCATCAATATACTAATTAAACCACAACACTTTATTTCATCCAATGTGAAAGAAAAACACTTCTTTCTTCAAGAAATTTCATACTGACTTCATTTCCTTTCAGTTAAGAATGTAACATCAGGTGAGCATTTTATTATACAGCACTATTTTCCCATTCTTCCATATACAGTAATATTATGGAAAAATCATGCAGATTTATGTATTCAAGACTTTCAGTCATAACTTCAAGTCAGCAAGCAAGGAACTGAGAAAGCCTCCAGTCAGCAATAAACATCCCAGAATACTCTGATGATGGATTACATTTTATTGACAAAAGTACCACCATGTTGATTTAATCTAATCAATAGTAATGTGTCAAACTAGAATGAATTATATCTGCAAGTGAAATGAATTTTTATACTCGCTTGATGTAATCTAATCAATAGCAATATCTGAAAGTGAAATGAATTTTTAAACTCACTTGATATAATCAAATCAATTGTAATATCTGGAAGTGAAATGAATTTTTATACTCAACTTGATATAATCTAATCAAATGTAATATCTGAAAGTAAAATGATTTTTTATACTCATTTCAGTTCCTGTCAATAATTATGTTTGTTTAAAAGGCCTCATGGTTCACAGAAGCACACACCATTCATGTTTTCCTGGACATCACCGCTTTTCATAAAATGAAATGAAATGGCGTATGGCTTTTAGTGCCGGGATGTGTCCGAGGACTTCGGCTCACCAGGTACAGGTCTTTTGATTTGACTCCCGTAGGCAACCTGCACGTCGTGATGAGGATGAAATGAGGATGAAGACAACACAAACACCCAGCCCACGTGCCAGCGAAATTAACCAATGATGGTTAAAATTCCCAGCCCTGCCGGGAATCGAACCGGGGACCCCTGTGACGAAAGGCCAGCACGCTAACCAGTTAGCCATGGAGCAGGACGACCACTTTTCATGAATTCTCACAATAAGTTTGTTATTTAACCCGGGATGGTGACGCAGGGTCTTTTGTGACCCGATGCAAATTTATTTGGTTTGATTGCACTTATTTTTAAACTTAGGACCTTGGCTGCCACAAACCTCTCCCCACATTCCCTGCTTTCTGTCTGAGGTCAGTGGCATTGTAGTGAAGGGTGTTCATTCTCAGAAAGAGGGATTATTGTCAAGCGGTGCAACAAAGTGTCTCATTGAACTCCACGCCACCAGTCCCATTCATTGAAAGTACACCAGCAGAAGTGTTGAGTGTACCCAGTGAGTTACTTGTGCAATCGTGTTAGGAATTCATTCAGACAATCCCTTATTGCTGAAATGAGTTATGAAAAGTATGAGGCAAGAGAGTTATCTCTTTTACAATCTGTGGAAGAGGAAGAAGTTTTAGTGAGAGTGAGGATGAATTAGAAGTAGTAGACTCTAACAGCGATGCGGGACAGAACGCTAATGAAGTATAGTAAATATTAGTGATGATGATCCACCTCTTTCTCAATGGTTTTTGGCCATAACAAGAAAGAACGGTGTTAAATCGTCGTCGTCGTCGTCGTCGTAATCTGTTTACCCTCCAGGGTCGGTTTTTCCCCTCGGACTCAGCGAGGGATCCCACCTCTACCGCCTCAATGGCAGTGTCCTGGAGCTTCCGATCTGGGTCAGGGGACAAATGAGGAGGATGACCAACACCTCGCCCAGGCGGCCTCACCTGCTATGCTGAACAGGGGCATTGAGGGGGGATGGGAGGATTGGAAGGGATAGACAAGGAAGTGGGAAGGAAGCGGCCGTGGCCTTAAGTTAGGTACCATCCCGGCATTTGCCTGGAGGAGAAGTGGGAAACCATGGAAAACCACTTCCAGGATGGCTGAGGTAGGAATCGAACCCACCTCTACTCAGTTGTCCTCCCAAGGCTGAGTGGACCCAGTTCCAGCCCTCGTACCACTTTTCAAATTTCGTGGCAGGGCCGGGAATCGAACCCAGACCTCCGGGGCTGGCAGCTAATCACACTAACCACAGAGGCAGACATGGTGTTACATAATAGACAAAATTTCCTCCTCCTAAAACTCACATACTCAAATCCACAACATTGTCACTCATTTATCGGGAGTGAAACGCGTAGCATCATCACCTGAAGAAGCTTGGAGCATTTTTTTCATAATATGTTGCAACTCATTGTAAACTGTATGAATCTGGAAAATTGAACAGTCAGAGGAAATTATACTTGCAAACGAATCAATCAATCAATCAATCAATCAATCAATCAATCAATCAATCAATCAATCAATCAATCAATCAATCAATACTGATCTGCATTTAGGGCAGTCACCCAGGTGGCAGATTCCCTATCTGTTGTTTTCCTAGCCTTTTCCTGAATGATTTCAAAGAAATTGGAAATTTATTGAACATCTCCCTTGGTAAGTTATTCCAATCCCTAACTCCCCTTCCTATAAATGAATATTTGCCCCAGTTTGTCCTCTTGAATTCCAACTTTATCTTCATATTGTGATCTTTCCTACGTTTATAAACGCCACTCAAACTTATTTGTCTACTAATATCATCCCACGCCATCTCTCCGCTGACAGCTCGGAACATACCACTTATTATAAGTAATGAAAATCATTTTATTTTCCGTATTGAAAGAATCTCAATAATAATATAAGAAAATTTATTGGACTCCAACCTATTCAATACATTACAGGATGTTAACATTTTTAGTTAAACATCGTTAAAATGGAGATATGTTTTGCCCCCTATGTGGGGCATCATCAGTCATATCAAAGCACCTCAAAATTACACCAGACGTCTGGTTGGCACTTATGAACATGATATGCAAGAGAGAGTACATTAAAAACACTTACAAGGTCTTATCTTAAACGAAATAACAAAGTGACTAGTTACACATAGTAAAATACGTTAGTGGTTCTTAACATTAAAACGAGGCCATCACATGTACAGTATAAATAATGAAGGTAATTAAAGTCTATTTGATGTTGAGTTCGAAGGTAGTTTTACGTAGTATATAACCAAATGTTGGAAAATAAAATACAATTTACAATTGCTATTCACTTATTTATAATAGTTAAAATTGCTGAGGAGAAACATTCCAAATTTGTCTATTCGTGATTTTGGCTCCAACAAAATAATTCGCCCAAGGATTCATGAGGTAGTCACCTCCGTTGGTCACTCTCTATATGGATGAAGTGCCTTTAAACAATTTTGATTTCCAAATTCACAGAAAACCTTCATTTACTCCCACAAACATAAAACAAAATTCTCTTCACCCACAATCGCACAAACAAGCCTCATTTTACAGTTTAGTGTACAGAGCGTTAAAAAATTCCCATGTCAACCGTTAACTTAAAAAAAAGAAATAAATACCATAAAAGAAATAGCTGTTTTCAATGGATACAATCCCTCAATCATACAGAAAATAATCAATAAAGTGAAATTGAAATTGGCCACGAACCTCTCCCCAATGAAAATAAATAAGCCTAAATACGCATCTTTCACCTACATTAACCCCATCATACATCAAATCGCTACCCCTTTAAAAAACATGATATTAAGATAGCCTATAAGACCCATAATTCTAATCAAAAGCTATTCTTCAACCACAATAGGATAAACTCGGACAACAATAAATTTTCGGGCTCTGGCATTTATAGACTGAAATGTGCTGAGTGTAACAGTTCATATATCACTCAAACTGGTAGAAATTTTTCAACTAGATATGCAGAAAATTTCAATGCCCAAAAGCACAATAAACACTCAGCCATGAGCATCCATATGAAAGACACCGGACATAGTTTTACTACAATCGAACAGGATCTCCAAATTTTAAAAAGACTAGATAAAGGCAAACTCATGACCTAGTTCGAAAATATGTATATTTTTTTGGACCAAAAATATTATAAAAGTTAAAATTGAAATGATCCAATAGACAACCAAAGCCCTCTTTACAAATAATTAATATTTTTGCTCAATAGGTTAAATCTGAAAGACAAAAGACATGTTAACGTCCTCAAAACAAGCTCTCCAAGCACTCCCACTAAGCCGTTCAACTCATCGCGCCCTTATTCTCCCTCCAATACACACAACTCCTCCCCAAGCACCCCCCGCCTTCTCAAATCCACTCCCCTCCTGTAAGACATCACACGTACAACACGAGGAGCAGAACATCAGCGACAGCCACAAACCTCTTAGCAATTAGGTAACAGCTCAATTTTTTAAGGTAAGCTTCAACTTTCACATTCATTTCTCAATGATTCCCCCCCCTCTTTTCATCTCTTTTTCCGTCATTTCACTTAACTAATTAAAGACAAATCCTCCATTTCAGATTCCCTCATACGGAAGACAGCTCAAACACCGATTGCACTGCACAACATTTTCGACCGTTGCCCATTCAACCAACAACTGACTTTCTACACTTCAACAACAAAAATATATGCAAACCTCTAATCAACTAGGAAGAATCCAATGACATTTTAACTGTCTTCATTTGAAGCCATTGTTGTTTTAATTCTGTCTTAGCACAGCCTCATTTTATAATCAATAAAACTGCAGTTCACTTGCACTAGGCACTTCATCCATATAGAGAGTGACCAACGGAGGTGACTACCTCATGAATCCTTGGGCGAATTATTTTTTTGGAGCCAAAATCACGAATAGACAAATTTGGAATGTTTCTCCTCAGCAATTTCAACAATTATAAATAAGTGAACAGCAATTGTAAATTGTATTTTATTTTCCAACTTTTGGTTATATACTACGTAAAACTACCTTTGAACTCAACAACAAATAGACTTTAATTACCTTCATTGTTTATACTGCACATGTGATGGCCTCGTTTTAATGTTAAGAACCACTAACATATTTTACTATGTGTAACTAGTCAATTTGTTATTTCGTTTAAGATAAGACCTTGTAAGTGTTTTTAATGTACTCTCTCTCGCATATCATGTTCATAAGTGCCAACCAGATGTCTGGTGTAATTTTGAGGTGCTTTGATATGACTGATGATGCCCCACATAGGGGGCGAAACATGTCTCCATTTTAACGATGTTTAACTAAAAATGTTAACATCCTGTAATGTATTGAATAGGTTGGAGTCCAATAAATTTTCTTATATTATTACATACCACTTAGTCGAGCAGCTCGTCTTCTTTCTGCCAATTCTTCCCAGCCCAAACTTTGCAACATTACTTATCACGATATGGATTTTCATGAAAAGGGTAATTATTCTGGATGGACCCTCCCTACCACTCCGGGATATACTGCGGGAATAGCATAACGTAGTTAGTAGAATCTAAGCCTGTCAGCTCAATTCAGCAAGATAAGGTGTTTAACAAAGGTTATTTCTGTTTATACTTTTGTAACATTCATGTGCTGTGAAACTAATTAATACTGGATGTATACAATTATTTTTGGTTAAATATCATGCTATTGAGTTAATAAACTTCATACATCAATATATGACACAAAAATGAGTAATTTTGTTATTGGAGCAAATTCAGTAATAGTGGTCAGAAGTACCGGTCACGTTGCATCAATGGGTGCCACCTGTCCAGAGTTAAGTGTCAAGAATTGAGAATCCTTTCTTTGTGCTATTGTCAGTAGTTTTTTGGGTAACGGTGCCATGTCCTGGACTGGTGATCACCTATGTTTTGCCATCATAGGCTTTACTGAGCAAGCTGGTTGATTGCACGATTTGGATCATGTAGCTATGAGTTTGCATTCAGATGATTGCAGATTCGAACCCCACTGTCAGCAGCCCCAAAAGACGGTTTTCCATGGTTTCCAATTTTCACACCAAGAAAATGTTGGGGTTGCACAGGCACTTCCTGCCCAGTCCTAGCCCTCTCCCAGCCCATCATCACCACAGGACCTATCTGAGAGGATGTGGTGTAAAACCAATAACACAATAACCTAACAGTTATTTGAGAGGACAGGATAAACTTCCTGCAACATATTGTATAGGCTATATGGTTCACTGTTCATTTGTGGATTTCTATTGTCATCATCATCATCAATGTTCCACTCCAGTTGCCCGAGTGTGGTTAACAAGCCTCCTCCACTCCTTTCCGTCCTTCCACTTTCCCTGCTCCATTACTTCTGCCACATCAAATCTAGCTACTCTAATGCCCTTCCAAATATGATCCATCCACCTTCTTCTTGGTCTTCCAACTGGTCTCTTTTCCTTAACTTCTCTTTCCAATTCCCTTCTTGCTACCCGTTCCTTTCCCATTCTTTTTACATGTCCGAACCATCCTAGTCTTGCTTTCTGTAGGCTACCTTCTGTACTAACGGTTCTATATTCAGCTCTTCTCTGATTTTAATATTTTGAATTCTATCTCTTCTTGTCTTTTTAACTGATGTTTCATTTCTGCTGCTTGGATCTTACTATCTTGTCTCTTATTAGTTACCAGTGTTTCTAGTCCATATGTTATAATTGGTATGAAATACTGTTTATATGTTATGCCAGGATTGGTCTGTTTAGTCATCGTAAACACATCCATACTGGGCGAGTTGGCCGTGCGCGTAAAGGCGCACGGCTGTGAGCTTGCATCCGGGAGATAGTAGGTTCGAATCCCACTATCGGCAGCCCTGAAAATGGTTTTCCGTGGTTTCCCATTTTCACACCAGGCAAATGCTGGGGCTGTACCTTAATTAAGGCCACGGCCACTTCCTTCCACCTCCTAGGCCTTTCCTGTCCCATCGTCGCCATAAGACCTATCTGTGTTGGCGCGACATAAAGCCCCTAGCAAAAAAAAAAAAAAACACATCCATAAACTGAGTTGAACTGGCCAATGTATGCAGGAAGAAGTTGTATAGGCTATACTTGGATCGAGTTACAGTTGGCGATATTTCTATTATTATATTTGGTGTAATTTCAACCCAGATCATCCTTAATCCAAAATACACAACAACAGAAACATAATAAGTATTCTAAAATTGTATTTATGTTGCTTGCAATTAAGACTTTATATAGTAAAAATTCTTACCTTCTTAAAACTTTTTCCTCAAAGACTTGCGCCCACAAGATGGCTCCAAAACATCGGTGATAAGTTGCCAGCAGTAATCGGCAAGCATGTTGGACACTGATTTCTCTTTGTATCACCTTTCTATTTCTAATAAGTCCTGATGGAACCTTTCCCCATGCTTATCACTGACCTCACCAAGTTTCAGTGGAAAGATATTCAAGTGCGAATGGAAGAAGTGAATTGTTGCATCTGAGTGTCTTGTAAGCCCTCGACAAATCTTCCACCATATCTCTGTAATTGTCTGCTCTATAGTTTCCCAAAAAATTCACACGAACTGATTTAAAAGCAAGCCAATAAATTTTGTGGGAAATTTGGTTTAGCCTTGCTTGATCATGAAGGAAATAAGGACTCAAACAACCCATATGCTCAAGACCAATGCTTAGATCTTATAAGTATTTTTCCACTGCTTCTGATTACATTGTCACCTCCTGTGGATAAGGGATGAAGAATACACGCATGGTATCCCATGCCTGTCGTAAGAGGTGACTACAAGGGGTGACCAAGGGATGATGGAATTTGAACCGTGAGATTACCTTTTTTAGTACCATTACGTGAGGAACACAATGGGTCGATGTTACTTTTAGTTAGTACCATTATGTGAGGAATACGATGGGTTTGGACGTTGCCTGTGATTAGTACCATTGTGTGCATCCCACTGAGGCAGAGGAGTGGGCGTGCTCAACTAAATACACTACTGTCAATGCATGAGTAGTCTCCTGTATTCAGAATGCATCTGCGTTACATATGAGTAGTACCACTATATGAGAAACGCCATGGGCATACGTTGCCTGTGGTTAGTACCACTATGTGAGGAACACCATTCGCCTGTGTTACCTGAGAGTAGTACCATTATGTGAGAAAAACCATGGGTCTGTGTTGCCTGTGGATGGTACCATAATGTGTGATACACAGTGGGTTTACGTTGACTATGATTAGTACCAGTATGTGAGCGACACCATGAGTATACGTGGCCTGTGATTAGAACTCCTATATGAGGAACACCATGGATCTAGCCAGCGACCATGATTAGTCCCACTATGTGAGGAACACCATGGGTCTGCATTGTTTGTAAGTGGTGCCCTTATGTGAGAAACACCATAGGTTTGTGTTACCTGTGAGTGGTACCATTATGTGTGACATACCATAGGTCTACATTACCTGTGATTAGTACCACCATGCAAGGAACTCTATAAGTCTACGTTACATATGATTATTACCACTGTAGGAAGAAACACCATGGTTCAGCTTTATGATGGGCAGATGACCTGGATTTTTGACCCCTTTGGACAAGAAGCATCATATTAGAAAAGAAGGCAGTGTGAATTAGATACACTGATTGTTTTGGATTCATGGTCGTATTATTTTTTCATCATCATTCATTTTAGATTCTAGGCAATGGATACTTTTGAAGTTTTAATTATAGTTTCATAATGTTGCAACTCGTACCAATAGGGGCCAATGACCTAGCTGTTAGGCCCCTTTAAACAACAATCATCATCATATGATTATATTGTCATCACGAGTAATAACACTTCAAACATTTCTTGTCCGAAACATGTGGAGTAATAAGTATTAGATTCTGAGGAGAACAAGTGAAGCATGCACACTAGAGCTTTAGACCACTACAGGATCTGCAGAGTCCAGAGCATAATCGTAGAGAAGAATGGAGGAGTTATCTGACGGTGAGATCGCGGCCCTGATGTAGAATTGTCATACTAACCACACTTCATCACATAATCTGCAGGCATTCGGGCTGAGTTGTAGTCACTTGGTAGTAGGTTGACCAGATCTAGAATCAGAAAGAACAGGACACTGTTCTTTAACATTTCGATGAAATGGGTCAGTGACATGTTACAAGAGACGCAGTGACCTTCACGGTATGCACTAGCTATGCGTCTTGGTAGGTGTGCTATTTACCAGCTGATGAGCCCAACTTAGCACACTCGGGAAAAACGCTGGCAACCAGGAATGAATTAGCTGGAAAATTTATAATGTCCAATAATGGACCATTTATATTGGTATTATAAATTTACTCATTCGGAACAAATATTTTAAGTTCCCTATTGGAATCAACATCTATATCATCTGATGGCCAGGCAGGCGTCAATTTTTGGTAATGAGACAAAGTCTCTCGTAGTGCATTGGCACTGCCGGTGGCTCCAAGTGGCCTATGCAGTGGCCTTCACACCACACAACACACCATCAAACAATCGACGTCTCTCAAGCGGACTTCACAAATTGTTGCAGAAGACTCTCCTGCTATTTTTGATCGGCCGGGTGGCTACACATCTTTACTATCAGCTCCCGCCGACCCCAACAAAGCATATAGGCCGACTCCTCGTTGGATGTTAACCTCCCTAATACCTTACCCTACCATACCTACATCCACCATCATCACCACCATACAGTCCTCTTATCACACCTACTCCTCCCATTCTATCACCACTACTACATCGTCCCATCCTTCGCTTATTATGTCAACCTTCCTTTCCACATCAATCCTCGCCGACCCACCTCGCATCTACCGCCTGTCTATGCCAACCCCATCTGTATCATCGTCAACTATGTTACCACCATCTTCAACCGCACCAGCAGCAGCCGCCGACCGCCCAACGCCATCGACTTCAACTACACCCACACTGTTCAGTTGCGTCATTCGCGGCGTCGACCCCCTCATCTCGACAGCGGAAGTTCACCATCGACTTCGTCGTCATGCCATAGGCTACCCATCTGGAGGGCATTTCGCACCTTTAACACCCACGGCCCAACACATCTAATCCGTCTCCAGCTCACCAGCGCAGCAGCAGTTGACCACCTTATCTCCCATGGTGGCATCCTTTACGGCCGTCGCCATATTGTCGAACCTTCTCGTTCCCTTCCCTACGCTAGAAATCCTCATTCCACATCTCGTCGTCACACCCGGCTCGATCATCCTCCTTTTCAACGTACACTCCACGTCCGCCCATCTTCTCCCCATCTTAATATCTCTTTCCCCCCGCCACCGACACTTGAACATCTACGATACTTCACAACTGTCCTCTACCACATCATCTCAACCCTTCACCACCTTACCCTTCCCAGCAACTTCCATACCGCCACTCTTGTGTAAACCTTCACTTTTCCCATCTCCCTTAAAAATTTCACGCCTATGCACATCCTCTTTCATTAACAGCACCGTAGCCTCCTTATTCAATCTGTCAAATCGCTTACCCACCTTTTCATTTCTCGCATCTCTCAGTTATCCTCACCACTCTTGGCCCGAGAAATCACGTTACGATCTAGGGAACCCGCCCCGCCATTCGGGCGGGGAATAAAAATTTCAGAAGAGAAGCCTTCACACTCTCAGTTTTCGGCTACATGATGAGCCCAGTTACTATCAAAGACCAAGTATCGACAAGACTCTACTGATCTAACGGAAGCTACGACGCCATGAGTGCCTCTCCTCCGCAGCAGTTGCCGGAACGTTCTTCCCCTCCAGGCATGGACTATGACCAGGCGAAGCAAAGCCAGGCGCCGAGCGGACTCGGAATCTTCTAGTGTCGATGGTGGACGAAAAAAAGATTCGTCCTGTTCCGGCCCACCAATCTGCTGCTTCCTCCATCTGTTCGCGAACAATCTGGAGCGGTCACCTCAGACCCTCAGTTAGGCATTACTCCTTTGCCACCGATCTCTCCGACCAACTACCAACTTCAGCAGCCTACTTCGCACATGCCTGTTAACGTACGGAGCTATGCCCAGGCTACTTTAAACCCAGCCATTCCACCCAACATACGTAACAGGATTCTCACCAGCCCACCATTCAACCGCCATTTTACCTCATTAAATATTAACTATAGGGCTAAGTGTATGATTATAACCAAACAGTGTATAAAAGTCAACGAATAAGTATTATAAGAGAGATGAACAGAGGCAAGGTAGAAGTGAGATGGGAAGATTGTGAAGGAAGGGGGAGGGGGGAGGGGTATAAGAGGCAGACGGGTGGGGTGGAACAGACCCATCCCTAGGTGGAAGATTAAGCATGTCCGCTCACAGAAGAACAAGAGAATCAAGATGGGGGCAGGAATGTGAAGTAAGACGACTCGGATTAATAGGCGGAGCAGTAGATAAATGCGTGACGGGTCGTATGATGGACTGGTCAGCCGCCTCTGTGATTCGCCACGCAAAAGGGGAGAGAAGCACGAGCTGTAGGTGGGGGTAACATCTGACCCGGGAGGAGTGGCTGATAGCAGTGCTGGGTGGAATGGTTCTCTCCTTACCAGGGAATACCGCGTCCAGCCAGTTGTCTCTTTTTTTCTCTCTTTGTTTAGTTAGCTGTAGATAGTAGAATATGTGTTAGTACATTAGAATTGAGGTAGGGGATGCCCTAACATGCGGTAGGTGTTCCTTGCATGTCAGAGGCATCTCAATAGTTTTAGGCAAGGTGCTGCAGTACATGGTCCGGAATCCGCCGGTACGGGCACCACTAAATGAGTAGACTAGATAGTAAATAGTTTTAGTGTAGATAGTAAGAAGTTTTACAAGATATATAACAGTCTGTTAGTTAATTGTTTTGTTTTGTAAATATGTCACTGTGACACGAAATAATCAAAACATACCCTGTGCCGGAGAAATGAAAGCATATCTTGTATTCACTGTCTTGAAGCACAGAACACAAAACGAATAAACACTTAGGCACACGGCACAAATAGTAAATTAAAACAAAGAAGGAAGAGAACTGTGTCACATAAAGCGAAAGAAAGAATATAAATAAACGGAAGAAGCACAGTGGAATAGCTTAACCTAGAAAGAAAAAGAACTAAAGCTAAATAATAATAATAATAATAATAATAATAATAATAATAATAATAACAATAATAACAATAATAAGACTGGGAAGGAGAACGGTAATAGTAGTAATAATACGAAAAATATGAACAAAGCAAAGCAAAGTCACCTCTGTGCAGGCCATGAAGGCCCTTGGAGGAGTGGAAGGTAAAGGCTTCCACCATTGTTAACCTCGGCACGTGGTGGGGTAGAGTGGTTAGCTCTACGCCCGGCCGCCTTTTCCCCCAGGAATTAAACTGGTACTCATTTTAGGTGTAGGCTGAGTGAACCGCAGGGCCATATGCACCTTCGGAAGTGGAAATCTCATTTCTTAAATTTTACGACTTCCTGACGGGGATTCGTACTCACGTCCTTCTGGGTGAAAAGATCACGCCTTTACCGCCTCGGCCTGGCAGCCCCTGAAAAATATGAACAAGGAGAATAATAATAATAATAATAATAATAATAATAATAATAATAATAATAATAAACGAAAAGAATAAAAATCTCGCAGTATCGCAAGTGTGGTATGCACCACTGTATCCAGGAGCAAGACAAGGCGATTGCAAATAGACTAAAATTGATAGAAATAATAGGTGACAGTGGTGGGCAGGAAGTGAAGCTAAGTGATGGGAGGAGGGAAAAGATGAGAAGTGGCGGGGGTAGGGCGTTATTTAAGATGGTCATGGGGAGAGGGAAGAGGGTGAGGGATTCTATAATAAGGGGATTGCGATGGAGGGTACCATTGGTGAAGTATTTCAGACGGAGGGAATGGAGATGTTCGAGAATAGTGGGAAAGGAGTAAAGGGGGTAAAATTGACAGGAGTGTCAAATGAAAGGTGATGGGCAATACGTAGAGCATGTCGGTCAAGTTTAAGGAGTTGCATGTATTGTCGACAGTCAGCTGTAATCCATGTAAGTGAGGCGTACGTAATAATCGGGCGAATGAAGGACTTGTAAATGTTAAGGATTTGAGAGGAGGTAAGACCCCAGGTACGCCCGGTAAGCATACGAAGGGGTCTAAAACGGGAGTAGGCTTTCTTATAGGCTAGGGTAAGGTGATGGTTCCAACGAAGGTCGTTCTGAAAGAGGATGCCAAGGTATGCTAATGTGTTAGTTTCGGTTAACGGGGTGTTATATAACATGAGTGGGACGCGATGACGAGGACGGCAGAGGCGGGATTTTTTACGGAAAACGATGAATTGTGTTTTGACGGGTTTGACAGAAATGTGTCAGGAACTAACCAGGATTCGAGGGTGTCAAAATAGCGTTGGAGTTTGTTAGTAAAGGAAACGGTTGTGTTACATAGTGCAAGGATAGCAAGGTCATCCGCATATTGATAGAGGCGAAGGGGAGGATCAAGATGAGGGATATCATGGGTAAATAGAAGATATAAGATTGGAGACAATGGGCTGCCTTTTGGTACACCGGAAGTGATAGGGAAAGGGTACGACGGAGTATGATGTATAATAATTCAAGCAGTACGGGAGTGAAGGAAATTGTAAATGAAACGTATGAGCGAGTCAGGGAGGTGAAGTAGACGGAGTTTGAAAAGGAGACCCGGATGCCAAACAGAGTCAAAGGCTCGATTGACATCGAGGCATACTAAGGCAGCGGTTTTACGGGGACAGAGGAAAGTGTTAAGGTATGATGTAATATGAAAAAGATGACCATGAGTAGAAAAATGAGACCTAAAACCGGCTTGGGAAGAAGGAAAAAGATTTAAGGAGCTGAGATAGTGGGATATTCGGCGTGCAAGTATGCCTTCAAAGATTTTTGAAAGGATACTTAACAGGCTGATAGGACGGTAGGAGCTGATATCTGAAGGGGGCTTACCAGGTTTAAGAAATAAGAGAATGTTAGCTCCACCTAAATGTTCTGGATAAAAACCAGTTTAAAGCATAGTAATGTATAAGATACTCAATAAATCAAAGAGAAGGGGTGGAGCTTCACGGATATGGCGGTAGGTGATTTTATCGGAGCCATGAGCGGTATTACGACGGCGGAAGAGAAAAGAACGGATTTCCTGAGGAGTTATAGGAGTGTCAAGAGGATGAGTATAATCGATATTCGGAAAATGAGAAGAGGGCGAGTGGAAGAACTTATTACTTAAAGAAGTTTTGTATTTTTAGGTTTTCCATAACTGATCTATGTTCATTTATTTTTGGGTTAGCAATACTTCCTTTTCTTTCCGCCAGTTTTGAATCTAGCCAATCATGAAATTTTGTAATTAATTTTCAACCAATCCCACATTTCTTGTTCACTTTGTGTTAGCCAATAAAATTTAAGAGGGTGTGTCCTGATTAATCTTGAATGATCTCGAACCTTCCTTGAGGGTATATAAACTGCGGCTTTTCATGTTTCCTTGCCAATTGATCGTCGTGCGGGACCGCCTCTTTCTTCGGTCAGCAGAACATCTATAAGGTAATGGCCACATGAGATCATTCTTTCTTGCTACCTCCGCAGTTTAATTCGAGGGGAAGGTCCGACTCTTTAATTATGTAACCATACTTTTCTAAAATGTAACTTTTCTTTTGGCTAATGTAGAAATTTCATAAAATCTTTAATTGTAAACTCTCTCGAGCTCCACTTCATCTTGTTTTGAGGTGTCTGCAATTTAGCAACCTTTTTTTCTGTAATGTATTACAGTGATTTCCATGCGCGCCATCTCAAGTAGCTTGGGATTACCCCCTGTTTCATAGGCTAAAGGAGCCCATAGACGTGCAATATTATTGCGCAATATCGGGGTTTGTGCAATAAAATTGATAGTGTGTATTTAATATTGAAGGGTTGTGCAATATATTGTACGAAATCAAGAAAGTTTGAAATATATTGCACAAATCGCAAAATACTGTGCTGTGTGTCGGCAATATTGTGCAATATCCCGTCCTCCCTCCAGTTGGTATCAACAAGCGTTGGAGAAGGTATCGTGATGGCAGGCAAAAAGGAGGAGAAAAAGTTTATTTTGGAGTTTATCGAAGTGTACCATGGCCTTCCGGCTCTGTGGGACGTTAAGAGCAAAGCGAGGAGTTCATCATACAATTCACCATTCATGCGCAGAAAGTTTCGAAAATCATTTGGTTCCCATTTTCTCAGTTCATTGAGTAAATTTTCATGAGTGTACTTTTCTCTGTCTAGAAACCACTGTTTGGCCCTTGTGCTTCTTATCCGTTTCTGCTTGTTTTTGGCACTTACGCCCACGGCGATCAAAACGCAGCAAAGATCAGTGTCACTCAATATAATCACCAAATAAAAGACCGGCATGGACTGACTATATATTGCAATGCATATTGCACGTCTATGACCGCTTTGCACAATATATTGCACAACTATCAATATTATCTTCACACGGTTCTATTTATTGTACAAACTCGATTTTTGTGCAATAATATTGTACATCTATAGGCAGCTAACAATATATTGTACAATACATTTTGCGCAATAATATTGCACGTCTATGGGCCCCTTAAGAGCCCTGTAGGTTTTAAATTTTCATTATCTGGGAGTGCAGTGTACGCCTCCATTCAGTTTGTGTTCGGGCCGTTCATTTAACCTGTTCTTTCTCGCAAAGGCCCTGTAGGTTGGGTACTAGATACCTCTGTATAAAATTATTTTCAATTTGTAAGTTGGGCCTTGAGAGGCCAGAGATTGTAAGTTGATGTTGCCTTGAGTAGGCTTGGAAAACTGAGAGCCTGTTAGCTCTTTTTCAAAGTTTTTGTAAAATTAACGAGCGCCTCTGGAAGGCTAGATATTGTGATTTAGGGAGCAAGTGCTCTTGAATTAGGGGATTTCTGCCCCTAACTAAATAATACCACTTCCATTAAAAATTGTAAAACTAGGGGCTTGAAGCCCAGAATCGGTAAAAATCACTAATCTTGGACTTTCCTAGTCTTGTTTCAAGATTGCTTTTGTACCTAACATGTTGTTATTTGTTGAGTGTTTTTTTAAGAAAATAATATAACCTTCAGTTCAAGTTTTAAATTAATTTTGATATTGTAGATAGACCCATTCACCCCGGCACCTTCTTTAACCTCTTTCTGCTCCACGGGTAGTGATGGGAGTATTCGAGACCAAAATGTCGAAGAATTCGATTCTTAAAAGTTCTCGAGACATCTCGAATCCTGATGAAAGTATTCGAATACTTTCACTCGAGGCGAAGTATTTTACTGATAGACCAATGTGGAATGTGGTCTCGGTTTCGGATTGTCACAACATCCGAGAACAGCGACTACTGTAGACTGTGGCGCCATCTCTGGACGTAACTGGGAATTACCTCTATATTCACGATGTCAAGATTACTCGAATCCTGATAAAAGTATTCGAATACTTTCACTCGAGGTATTCACTTACGGGAGAGACCAATGTGGTTTCGGTCTCGGATTATCATAACCGAGAACAGTAAGGATAGTAGCTCCATCTCTGGACGTAACTTAGAACTACCCTTGTGTATACAGAATTGAGATGTCAAATTGGAAAATTACATGTATTATTTCCTGTCCACTGCTCTTGGCGGTTTAAGCATTGAATTAGTCTCTTTCTCATTCTGAAGTTTGGACAAAGAGTGTAATTCGTTTGTTTATCGTAACGATTTGTATCGTATTACCTTTAGTTTGTTATTAAAATTTATTTAGTGTTACCTTTCAAATATTTAGTGCATAATGAAGCCAGGTTCGAAAAGATCTGAAGTTTGGAACTATTTCAAAAAAATCACAGGACCAAAAATATGTGACATGTTTGGTATGTAAAAAAGATTTTAAATATTTCGGAAATACTACAAACTTACAATTGCACTTGAAAAGACTTCACCCAACTTTGGTTTTACAACCGTGTAGTAGGCCTACAGAATCTGATTATTTCGATCATATGGATGGTACACTATCACAGCCATCTACTAGTAGGACATTAGAATTAACCACGCAACCATCTAGCAGTCACAGGAGTTCATCTGAGGCAAACCAACAGACATTTCCTAGCACCTGCTCTTCGTCCCAAATGAATCCCAATCCACAGGCTCCAGCACCACACGGAACTGAACTGCACCAAGATTCTACAGTTATTCCTTCCCCTCCTGCGAAACGTCGTTGTCAACGCCAATTAAGGTTAACTGGATCTAGTGAAAACGTGCTTTCTGATGCTAAAGACATCGACTTGTGCCTCATTAAAATGATTACAGTGGACTACCAACCTCTCTCTTTAGTTGAAAATCATAGTTTTGTGGAGTATACTGAGAAACTGAATCCTTTGTATACATTACCGAGTCGGAAATTATTATCCTCAAAATTACTGCCAGAAGTGTATGACAAAATTAAGTTAAATGTTGTGTCTATGTTAAATTGTGTGAATCATGTCGCTATTACCACAGACATGTGGTCATCAGAAAGCAATATATCCTATATTACTGTCACATGCCACTTCATTTTTGAGGACAAATTAAATTCAGCAGTTTTAGCGACCAGGGAGCTTCAAGAAGCGCATACAGGAAAGAACATTGCAACAATTCTGCTTGCCGTATTTGAAGACTGGAAAGTTACAAATAAGATCACCACTATCGTCTCGGACAATGCAGCTAACATGAAGAATGCAGTGAATGAACATCTGAAGAAATATCATCATCCATGTATTGCCCACGTCTTAAATTTAAGCGTGAATGAAGCGATCAATCAAATTGAATTGCTACGCGATTTGCTCGCTAAGTGCAGACATTTAGTGAGCCACTTTAAACACAGTGATTTGGCATGCAGGAAACTGAAGGAATTTCAAGAACAAATGGGATTGCCTATCCTGAAGGTCAAGCAAGATATTAGTACGAGATGGAATTCTAGCCTCATCATGATCGAACGGTTGTTAAAAATCAAAGATCCATTGTCTGTGGCACTATTGCACCTTCCCAAGGCACCATCCAATTTGGAGGCTGATGAATGGAACATCTTGGCAGATAGCATTCCACTTCTGAAGCCTGTAGAATTATTGACAACTGAGTTATCAGGAGAAAAATACCCGACAATGTCACTGATAATCCCATTAATTAGAGGACTGCAGTATAGCATCAGGATGAAACAAGCTGCGACTGAAACTGGGAATAATTTGAAGGCTGTATTGCTAGATGTTATTGGGAGACGTTTAGGGGTTTATGAAACAAACAAAATTGCTGCAAAGGCCACATTTTTAGATCCAAGATTGAAGAAAATGGCATTTGGTCTAGAGCAAAATGCTTCTAATGCACAGAGGTGGATTGCAGAGGAACTTACTTCTGTTTTCCAAAAATCCATCACGGAAGAAAATATGTCCTCGTCTGACTCTAATCCGACGCTTGCTGAAGTAAATGACAGTGACTCCCTGTGGCTTCAGTTCGACCCCAAATTAGCAAATGCTAAAACTACTGTGACTCCAACTACCTCCGTTAACTTAACCATTCGCCAATATATGGAAATGCCATACCTTGAAAGATCTAAAAGCCCACTGGAATTTTGGAAACTGCATAAGAATACTTTTCCTGAGTTATATGAGATGCAGCTAAAATATCTCTGCATTCCTGGAACATCTGTTCCATCAGAAAGAGTGTTTTCAAAAACTGGTCAGCTGACAAATTCTCGGAGAAACAGACTCGCCCCCAAACTTGTAGACAAAATTATCTTTCTCAACAACTGTTTCACGTAAAACATGAGTACGCTGTTGTGTCAGTACCATTTTTTGCTTCAATATTTTATTTTGTGTCCTGTGCCAAGTCCCTGGCGCTATGTATGCAGAACAAATAATGTTACATTGTATGACATGTGCGTGTGTGTAATCTGATACAAATTGTCAGATTATTAATAGAAGAAAGAGTCTGAAGATAAAAGATTTGTAAGTGAATAAGCATACCCAGGACAAATTCTTACTGAAATGTACGTGAACTCTGGACATCAGGAAAATTCAGTGCCCAGGAAGTGTTTTAATAAAGGCTAATTGTTGTTAATCTAGCCTTATTTGATGAACAAATAAGGATTTTTAAATTGCAGCTATTTTGTATAAATTTGCTGTCATGCCATTGGTTGCTGTCAAAATGTCCAAATCTAGTGTATATTTTCATTCATATGTGTATATACTATATCAACTGTGTTAATTAAAATTTTATTTCATCGAGAGGTTGGCCGTGTGGTTTGAGGCACGTACAATTGTTATTGCATTTAGAAATGCAATCATAACCAACCATTTTGCTTGGTAAGTTTAAGGGGAGCTTCAGCTATTTTGTATAAATTTGATGTCGTGCCATTGGTTGCTGTCAAAATGTCCAAATCTAGTGTATATATATTATATATCAACTGTGTTAATTAAAATTTTATTTCATCGAGAGGTTGGCCGTGTAGTTTGAGGCACGTACAATTGTTATTACATTTAGAAATGCAATCATAACCAACTATTTTGCTTGGTAAGTTTAAGGGGAGCTTCAGCTATTTTGTATAAATTTGATGTCATGCCATTGGTTGCTGTCAAAATGTCCAAATCTAGTGTATATTTTCATTCATATGTGTATATACTATATCAACTGTGTTAATTAAAATTTTATTTCATCGAGAGGTTGGCCCTGTGGTTTGAGGCACGTACAATTGTTATTGCATTTAGAGTACCACGTGCCGGGCTGAGTGGCTCAGACGGTTGAGGCGCTGGCCTTCTGACCCCAACTTGGCAGGTTCGATCCTGGCTCAGTCCGGTGGTATTTGAAGGTGCTCAAATACGTCAGCCTCGTGTCGGTAGATTTACTGGCACGTAAAAGAACTCCTGCTGGACAAAATTCCGGCACCTCGGCGTCTCCGAAAACCGTAAAAGAGTAGTTAGTGGGACGTAAAGCAAATAACGTTATTATTATTATTATTAGAGTACCACGCATCCTCTTCTCGCCTTTTTCCATACTTGACTATACAAAAACAGAAAATTCACCAAACTGTAATAAAAATTAACTTCACATGCCTTGTTGGTTTACACTTTACAGCTGTAATTCAAACAAAAGCGCATCGGACCGCGCTATCCTCTTTGCTCAAAAGACTATGGTTCTACCACTGCCGTCTAGATTCTCACTGATCGTGACCCTTGTGGTGAGTACTCGAGTTATGTAGCATTCGAGAACTTGGTTTCGAATGCAAGTTTCGATTCTTGAAAGGTCTCGGATGCACAGTATTCAATTCTGTAAAGTATTCGATTCTGCCCATCACTATCCACGGGTAACCCCGGAACACAAATATTCCACTAACACTACCAAATATGGTGTTAAAAGCATTTCTTATTCAGCAAGTTCAGCCTTTAACAATCTACCTCCAAAATTGAAACAAATCTATAAATTGTACCGATTTAAGAAACAAGGTCGCGGGTACTTCCTTGAACAGTATGTTGGAGAATAAATTGATAACCACTGTATACCTATTTTTCCACCAAGTTTAGTTTATTTTGAATATCTTCTTTTTTCCATGTAAAATAATGATGATGTAAATCAATATTTGTAAAACATTCCTTGTTATATATGTAGGCCTATGCCTCATCTGTTAACTGAAACTAAAAGCTGCCAAGCTGTGATTGTAAAAGGCAGTCCCTACTTGAGCCACTAGCTCACTGGGACATTCTATAACCAATAACTTAAATAAATAAATAAATAAATAAATAAATAAATAAATAAATAAATAAATAAATAAATAAATAAATAAATACTTCGGAGTCGTACAAGGAAAAGGAGAGATCAAAGGGAGAGCAATTGGAATGGATAGATCGAATATTGACATAGTAGGTCTTAATTACCATTAGCTAAGTTAGGGCACAGCATTAAGGCGAAAAAAGCAAAATGCATCTTGTTCCCCGAGTACGCTACGTCCAAATGAGTGCTGAAGACCAAGCACGCTGCCAGTTGAATCTGGGTAAGGATATGGGGACGGTTAAAGGGTAGGACGTTCTGAAGTACCATCGCGACGAAGCGGATGATATTTTCAGGACTGGGTGAGAGGAGAGTGGAAGAGGAAGCAGGGGTGGGGAGATCCTGAGAAATAACGGGAATAATAGTTTCTTGTTGGGAGGGATTAGGAGCAGGTTTGGCTTTACATTTATAAGAAAAGGCGGGATGAGGGGGAGAACAGTTAATACATTTAGGGGTAGCCTTATTGGGACATGCTGAAGTAAGATGATCCTGGCTACAGATGGCGCATACCTGTAGTTGAAAGCAGGGAGCACCAGGCGGATGGTCATGCCGCTGACTGGTCACAGCGAATTCTCTCCGGCGGCGCCGAGCGCGACGGCTCCACCCGGTGGCGACGCCCATAGATGAAAGCACCATCCCGAAGCAGCACATCCAGAGTGTTGACGTCCTTGGAGAGAATCCTGATCAGCGACATGGGGCCTCGTTCGTTGTGGATGCGGACAATTTTAAATATCTGGTTCCCCTCGAGCTGGAGTTGAGCGGCCGCCTCATCGTCGGTCCAGTCGCGCTTCACACCGTAGGCAACCACGGACAGGATGGGTGATGGTCGAGACGGTGGTGCCGGGTGCCATGCAGGCTGTTGCTGCGTCAGCTTAGTAGCACGGGTATGGGATCCAAACTGCTCCACCCCGATGGCAGTGACAAGAAGATGGTAGAATTGCTTCGAAGTTTCAATGTTAAAATAGCCATTCCGGGTGTGTTGAATTTCCACACCATAGTCTCCATAGTTCCGCGTGAAGCGGGCGAGAATCTGATATATACTACGGGTGTTGGCTTTAGCCGGATCGAAATGCATAAGCTTCACCACGTAAAACGGAGCTGCTGGTATCGGCGACGGGTAGATGACGCTGCGATTCCTGATATGGGGCGCAAAGGCTGGATTCTTCGCAACTTCTGCAAAACGGGGAACGTGTGCAGGCATGTAAGTAGCTGAATTGAAATCTGGTGGTGAGCGTGGCGGCTGGTGGGAGGGCACCACGATATTCCTACCCAAAAGATCGAGAAGCTGATCAATGCCTGACACAGGCGACCCAGATAGATTTTCCCGAACAGAGAGAAGAGAGCTGGGGGATGTATACGTCGAGCCTGAGGTGCCAGAGGCTGATGGTCCACAGATTTTCTTACGACCCCCGGCTGGTGCTGGCGATTCTACTTGTTGAATATTTCGGGCTTGCTTTTGTTGGTCGAAATTCATGTTAGGAGAGCCTTGCGTAGATCTGGGTAGCGTACGGAGGTCCTGACTCATCGTGAAGAATGGAGAAGAGTCTCGTAGAAACTAGAAGATTCTAGAACCTTCCACACACGCGTAGACGTAACTCGATACTTGCAGCAATGATGTTCCGATGTGACCAACGGCATATATAGTCTGCCGCAATGTGAAGGCCACTGCGTAAGCCACTTGGAGCCACCAGGAGTGCCAATGCACTACGAGAGACTGTCTCATTACCAAAAATTGATGCCTGCCTTGCCATTAGATGATATAGATGGTGATTCCCATAGGGAACTTGAAATATATGTCCCGAATGAGTAAATTTATAATTCCAATATAAATGGTCCATTATTGGACATTATAAATTTTCCATCTAACTCATTCCTGGCTACCAGCGTTTCGCCCGAGTGTGCTAAGTTGGGCTCATCAGTTGGTAAATAGCACACCTACCAAGACGCATGGCTAGTGCGTACCGTGAAGGCCAAAAATCAATCAATCAATCAATCAACCAAAGAGTTCTTTCATTCTCACCTACGAGTGAGGTGGGCAGGCCGCAGCTAAACTAGTAGCTCCTAGATCTAGGGAAATGAGTTTAATGTGAGAGAGTGTTTGTTTGCTTGACGTATTTGTCGTACATACGTGCATGAGTGAGAGAGGAGTGGGGTTGGCGCAGAGGCAACCGAAACTACCCAAGTCGGGCCCCAGAGCGAGGCCGCACCACACCCGCCCATATTAACCCCCTCTATCCCCCTTTTATTGAGCAAAAATAGAAATACAATACAGGAAGTTACAAACAATAGAAGACATGATAATATTATTGATGTAATTAGTCCTGGTAGCTTGAGGAAGTAACACTGAATAATCACTAGAAAGACAAACAAAAGACACACGCACACGAAATGGTGGGTAAGCAAAGAAAATGTTCTCGTGCCAAGTCCTTGGGCACTGTGTGAACGCAACAGAATCACACTGGGTTTCAAAATAAAATAGACATCGTCCTTAACTAAAGTACATCAGTAGTGAAAGGTATAAAATAATAATAATAATAATAATAGCCGGTAATGGACAAAATGACGATGGATGACGCAATGGAGAGTGATAGGTGGAATGAAGAATGAGCAAATGCAACAGTATGAGTAAGGAATACGACATAGATGGCGCGCTAGTGCCTTAGAAACTCAGTTGACTGCTGGAGGCAGTGTACCACTGCAGGCAGGAATGAAAATTGACACTAAAGGAGGTGGGAGCAGTGGTGACAGAAGGAGAAGCTACGTAATGGGAGGGGGAAAGAGGTGGTAGGTTCAAAAAATGCGAGTGTTTTTAAAATGTTAGTAGCGAGAGGGAAGAGGGCAAGAGCTTCTAGGACAGGGGAATTATGGGGTGTTTAACCAGTTTTAAGGTATTTCAAACGGAGATGGTTAAGGTGTGTTAAAATACTAGGAAAGGAATAGAAAATTGGCAGACGAAGTATCGAGTGGGAGGTAGTAGGCAACCCGTAGAGCATGTCTGTCCAGTACATGTAATTGCATGTACAGTCAGCTGTAAATTGGGAGCCAGGTCAATGAACCGTAGGTGACGCTCGGGCGGATGAAAGATTTGTAAACTTGGAGGACTTGGGGAGGTCTGAGACCAGTTAGGATACGTAGGGCGCAGAAGCGATGGAGGGAACGTTTATAGACGTGAGTGAAAATGAAATGGCGTATGGCTTTTAGTGCCGGGAGTGTCCGAGGACAAGTTCGGCTCGGCAGATGCAGGTCTTCCGATTTGACTCCCGTAGGCGACCTGCGCGTCATGATGATAATGAAATGATGATGAAGACGACACATACACCCAGCCCCCGTGCCAACGAAATTAACCAATTAAGGTTAAAATTCCCGACCCTGCCGGGAATCGAACCCGGGACCCCTGTGACCAAAGGCCAGCACGCTAACCATTTAGCCATGGAGCCGGACATAGACGTGAGTGATATGGTGATTCCATTTAAGATTATTTTGGAATTTAATGCCGACGTAGGTTAGTAAGTTAGTCTCTGTGAGTAAGGTACATAGTTAGGTGGACACGGTTCCGGGGTGTACAAATACGGGATTTTTTTTTTTTTTTTTTTTTACGGAAGACGATTAGTTGGGTTTTGGAGGGGTTAACGGCGGCGATATGCCAGGAATTGAACCAAGTTTCAAGAAAAGAGAGGTAATTCTGTAAACTTTTTTTTAGTGTTTTAGTAGTGGGAGTGAGGGCCAGGATAGCGAGATCATCGGCGTATTGGTAAAGACGGAGGGGCGGATCAAGGTGGGGAATGTCATGGGTGTATAAGATGTAAAGAAGAGGGGAAAATGGCGATCCTTGGGCTACGTCCGCGGTTAAAGGAAAGGGGTAGGAATGTGTTCCATGAATGTTAGTTTGAGCAGTACGAAATTTGAGATACTTAAATATAAAGCGAATGATGGTAAGAGGGAGCGGAAGATGGCGGAGTTTAAAGAGCAGCCCAGAGTACCAGACAGAGTCAAAGGCTCGGTCGACATCTAGGCATACTAAGGCGGCAGTTTTAAGAGGACCGAGCTCGATAGCTGCAGTCGCTTAATTGCGGCCAGTATCCAGTATTCGGGAGATAGTAGGTTCGAATCCCACTGTCGGCAGCCCTGAAGATGGTTTTCCGTGGTTTTCCATTTTCACACCAGGCAAATGCTGGGGCTGTACCTTAATTAAGGCCACGGCCGCTTCCTTCCAACTCCTAGCCCTTTCCTGTCCATCGTCGCCGTAAGACCTATCTGTGTCGGTGCGACGTAAAAAAGCAAATTGCAAAAAAGTTTTAAGAGGACAGAGATAGGAATGGAGAGAAGCGGAGATATGAAAGAGGTGATGGTGGGGGAATGATGAGGGCGAAATCCAGCTCGGGAAGAGGGGAGAAGACCTAGGGAATTAAGATAGGAGGTAATTCTTCTACTCAAAATTTCATCGAGAATCTTACTAAGGACTGGGAGCAAGGGTCGATAGGAGTGAAGGTCAGAGGGGGGATTAGTTGGTTTGAGGAAAAGAAGGAGAGTGGCCTTACCTCAATGAGCGGGGTAAGCGCCAGTATATAAGATAAAGGTATAGATGGTACTAAGAAGGTCGATGAGGATAGGAGGGGCTTCTTGGATATGACGATAGGAGATGTGATCGGAGCCGGTAGAGGTGTTTTTCCTATGTTTCAGAAAATTGATGATGTCGGTAGGAGTGATAGGAGGATTTAAGGGATATGTGTATTCAACTTGGGGGAAGTGTAGGAAAGAAGGTTGAAGTTCAGGTAGGTATGGATGGGATAATTGATTAATAACATGTTCGTCAGGATGGACAAAGTCGGGAATTGAAGAAGGAGAAAAAAGTCAGCTTTATCTTTGTCGGTACGTGGATGTGTAGGAGAGTGTAGTATGGGGTAGGTAGGAAGGGGTTTAGTAGTTTTCGTTATTTGGCGAAAAGTTGTCCAAAATTTTCGAGGGTCATGATAGTCAGCTGTCATTACATTTATCTGTCCATAGTTTACTTTTAATGGCTTCATTGTAAGAACGGGCTATGATTAGGAATAATTCCGGAAACGGTGAGGAGATCAGGTGAGTGATCACTACGACGGGGGACAAGCTGTTGGATTGTAGGAGAAGAGGCGAGGGAAGTAGAAAGGATGAGGACACCAGGGGTGGTATTGTTAGCAGGTAGGGTGTGAAATTGGAAAGGATATCGTATGCCCCGGAAGTGATTGCATAAATCAGTAAATTCGAGAGATTGAATCGAAGGTAGAATCGATGTGTTTAATAAAATCAGTAGGAGCCGAATGTCCAGGAGTAAGATCAACAGTAGCAATAGTAAGTGACTTTAGAGGGGTGAGTATTTCTAAAATAAGGTATCCGAGAAATTGTGGGGAAAAGTTAAATAATGGCGAATGACAGTATACGTTTGTCTGACACCTATAGCTACACCGCCGCGACCTTGACGGGGACGGTCAGCACGGTATAAGACAAAAGGGGTGAGTTGTGGATTATAAGTAGGCGTCAGAAATGTTTCATTAAGGACGAAGACATCCGGGGCATACAAGGAAAGGGAAGTTTCCAGGAACGGGAGGTTGGTGCGAAATGATCGTATGTTCACATAATATATCTTGAATTTATCGCATAAAATGCATAGTACTTAGGGGAAAGAATGTAAAATGCATTGTATTCCCCGAGTAGGCCACATCAACGTGAGTATTAAGCGGCAACCTAGTCGCTAACTGGATCTGGGCAAGGATGTGAGGGGGTGGTGGGGGAGGATGTTCTGCAACACTATCGTTACAAAACGGATGAAGTTTTCAGAACTAGGGGATGGGAGGGAGGAAGAGGAAGCAGGGGTAGGCAGATCTTGGGAATGAACGGGGACGGCGGTTTCAGGCTTGTGAGATTCAGGAAGTGGTTTGGTTTTACATTTATAACTGAAAGACGCATGGTTAAGGTCGCAATTAACACATTTCGGGGAAGCTTCGTTCGGACACACTTGTGTAGGATGTTCCTGACTGGAGCAAATTGCACATACCTCTGGATGAATACATGCAGCTCCTGAAGCGTGATCGAAACGTTGACACCTGGGGCAGCGGCTCTTCTGCGAGGGACAGACCTGGATGGCTCCACCCTGAGGCGCCGGGCGTAGATCATCGCGCCATCCCGCAGCAACCTGTCCCACGTCGTCATCCGTGTAGTCCCTGTCCACCCCGTAGGCCACCACAGACAAGATGGGGGCTGGGCGGGTGGGGGGCTCAGGTCGTCTGGCAGGTCGCTGCGTGGTTATGTTGGTAGCACTGCCCTGCTGTCCCAGTTGATGGGCTCCAAACCGACTGGTAATTCACGGGTAATCTGTATTTCCAGCTTGTAGTCAGCAAAATTCGGGGTGTAGCGGAGCAGAAGCTGGTAAATCTTTTCGGCATTAGCAAATGCAGGATCAATGTGCTGGAGCTTAAACACTATTTACAACCATACTTGTTGACAATTCACCAGTTCCTTATTCCTCATATTTCTTTCATCTTTCTTACGTCTCTTAGGCTAAAAACTAGAAACTACTCCCTAATTACATTTTTTCCCCTATAGTTGAACTTACATATTTAAACACACCGAATTGCCAACAAATCAAATCTGTCTTTTCCTTATTCTCACATTTCTTACCACTTATTTACGTTTCTACTCTGTAACAACCAATCTTTAATTAGTACTTATTCCCTGTGGTACACATACTTCTTGCTTTCCTCTCGTATTCCCTAAAGTTAATCTTTAAACACTTTTAACATCACCCAACTTGCCAACAGTTCCTTCTTCCTCACAGATCTTTCATCTGTTTTAGGACTTTAAAAAAACACTCATAAAACCACTCGTTACTTATTAGAATCTTAAACTAATGTTTAGAGTTTTCTTCTATTGTGTTCAGCTTACTATCATATAACACATTTATCAATTCATCCCGTCTCTTTCCCGCCAACTCGATACTTAATACTATTATCGTCCCTTTCTTCTTTTGATCACTACATTAGCTGCAACCTACGTTCTATCACATAATGTAATCTTCTCTATACAATTTTGCTTTCATCATACAATCTTATCTGTTTATATTCCGAACTCCTTTTATTATAACAAAATTATATATAACCTAACAGTTCGTCTACCTATTTCCTCCCCTTCCTCTATAACCCTCTTCTACCTCTTATTCTCTTAATTTCTTTAAAAATCTAACATCTAACCATATTTAAATATTTGGAAATATTTGTTTCTCTTCCCCATTCTCTGGCCAGCCATACTCATCCTTTCACGTTTTTCCACTTTTTCTATCTCTTTCTTACTCAACACTTTCTTTTTCAACTCCTCTAGCTCACTACATTTGATAAATATATGTAGGTCCGACCATCTGTCTCCACATAGAATACATCTACCCGCATTTTTTCGACCTATCCATCCTCTATTTCTTGGAATTCCCATAATCCACCAGTATAAACCTCTTTTACCCTTCCTGTCTTCAACTTCGGTTTTCGGGTTCATAGTTTCTACCAATTTATTTAATACTGATAGTGAGGCTCTTTCTGTACATTCCATTATTAAACTCTGTCTTTCTATATCGGCCACTCTCCTTATAACCCTTCTCCATACCCATTCTTTCCTCTCTCCCCATCTCTCAACTCCTAGATCTCCTAACCCTAGTTTTCGTAATTTATTTTTGCACTTATTCACCCAATATCTCTCCTTCTCCAGACTTTTCTGGGACCTATACGCCTCTTGTAATAAATCCCCTCCCTTCCCTTCTTCCAATCTCATCCAATACTTCATCACCCTCTTAGCTATAGTAATGTCTATCGATTCTTTACATACTAATCTAGCTCCCACATTTGCAGTACAATCTGGGACCCCCATTATAATCTTACTAAATTTAGCCACCACCTGGTTTAGTTCTTTTCTACTTTCCTCCAATCCCCATATTTCTACCCCATATAACATTTTTCCTTTAACCATTGACTGGAACACCATTCTCTGGATTTTGTACTTTATACCCGGGAATTTATTTTCCAATATCCCCACTACTGCAAGTGCTCCCCTCCCTTTATATTTGGCCCTTCTGCTCTGATTTTCGCACGATCCGTTACTACTAATTATTACTCCTAAATACTCCATTTTTTCTGGTCTGATTTCTTGCTGCCTATGGCCAAAGAGCTACCAGTATAGCTGACGGCCCACCCACTCCTCCCTGAGGTGTGGGAATGAAATAACCAATTTGAATGAGAAGAACTAAGCGTATTTGTGGGTTGATCCTTCAGGCAACATAAAGCTTCGCAAGCGGGAAGAGGACTAGAACGTGTATAACCTAAAAACACTTGAAGACGTCAGTAAGTTAAACTAAAATGACTTATATTTCAAACTCATAATGGATTCTAATATAAATTCTATTTATTATCAGAATGTGAGAGGACTCAATACCAAACTAAATTAATTTTGCGTAAATCGTACCGGTTCAGAACACGATGTATTGTTAATTTCCGAGACATGGTTAAGTAGTGACGTCAGTAATAGTGAACTCTTTATAATAGATATAATGTATATCGTAGAGATAGAATGGGTACCAAGAGGGGAGGAGGGGTACTTATTGCTGTTAATCAGGAGATTATGTCACAGCAACTAGATTTAAAATTTAAGAATATTGAGACAATATGTGTTAAAATAGTGTTAGACCATCATACATACTACCGGTACCTTGTATCTGTATACTTTCCACCTGCCAGTAATCTAGAAACATACTTAACATTTTATAATTTATTTGAAACTAATGAAAAACGTCAAAGCCAGAATATCATACTTGTAGGCGATTTCAACCTTCCTTTAATAGTTAGTTCAGATTATGATATGTTAAATGGTAGAGTCGCATACAAGTCCCTAGCTAATTTTATGTCTCTGGATCAATTGAAATCTCTTAATAACGTTTTGAACGTTAATGATAGAACTCTTGATCTCGTTTTAACTAATGTAAGTGGTGTAACTGTGTGCAGAGAGCAATATCCGTTAGTCCCAGAAGATGCACATCATCCTGCACTAACAATTATTATTCTAGAACCAAGAGGCGACCGTGATCGAACAAAGCAAATTCGTACTATAGCGTATGATTTTCAAAAGCAAATTTTCTTGGTATATATTACATGTTTCGAGAAACAGACTGGTCTGATTTGGGAAAAATTGAAGATGTAGATGAAGCAGTAGAACATTTTTACGTGAAAGTAAAAACTGTATTTGAAGCTACGGTCCCCAAAAGAGCATTTCTTCGAGAACTAAATGCCCGGTTTGGTTTACGTCGGAAATAATCCATAATATTAAGCTGAAATAATTGCATAGAAGACGTCAAAAATTGTCTGATCACAGTAAATATATATATATATATATATAAACAACTCAGGAAATATGTTAAAACCTTCATCAACAAAGCGTACAATCGTTATATCTCTGAAATTCAAAACAACATCACGAAAGATACTAAATCATTCCGGAATTTTATTAAACATAAGCGAACTCAAAAAGATCCACCTTTACAGAGTATGAAAATAATATTACGTTAGATAATAGTCAAAGTATTTTCAATGGTTTTGCAACGTTCTTTAAATCTGTATAACTCTTCTTCTCCACCTTCTTACGCAACTGCGGATGCACCGCGATTACTGGTAAACGATTCCCTAGGAGTAGAATTTATAACCACATGCGAATATAAAGCAGCTATTACGAAATTAAAGTCCAAAAAATCATGTGACCCTGATGGGATACCTCCCTACATCCTAAAAGCATGTTCTGAAGTGTTACTCATTCCTCTTCTGAAAGTGTATAATTTGATACTTAAGAAGCAGACATTTCCCAAAGCCTGGAAAATATCGAGAGTTTGTCCAATCTTTAAATCTGGGGACAATAAGATGATTGAGAATTATCGACCTGTCTGTATTTTATGCGCTCCGTGCAAAATCCTAGAACAGATTTTGTATTGTCGTAATTTCGCTCATGTAAAGAGGGCTATAACGAATATCAGCATGGCTTATGCCTGGTAGATCAACAATAAGCAATCTTGTTAATTTTACGCAGTATTCTTTTAATGTTCTACGTAGGCAAGGAAATGTTGATATAATTTACTTGGATTTTTCGAAAGCCTTTGCCAAAATTGATCACGACATTTTATTGAAAAAGCTCTCTGAATTTGGAATTACTTCGCCAATGCTAACACTGATTTCATCCTACCTTAGAGACAGAAAGCAGTATGTAGCATATCGCACTTGTAATTCAGACATTTTTTCTGTATATTCTGGTGTTTCACAGGGTTCAAACCTGTGCCCATTGCTATTTAACCTTTATACACTTAAGAACATGGAAATTGCAACACCATGAAGGTATTGGTCGTTTGTGTTGATTTTCAAGATATGGAAAGATGCCATGTAGGTATGTAAACGATCAAAGTTTCAGACCCATTGGATTGTTGCTACAGGTCTCCCCACGTGTTTGGTCGCGGAGGAAGCAACTCCAGTATACGGACCCTGGTGTAGCGTAGTTGACTTGCAGTCTGCGCAGTGAAGTGTTCCCCGTCAGACATGCCTCGACGACAGAGAAGAGCACGCTATCAACAACTGTCGCCGTTTGAGAGGGCTCGGATAATTGGGCTGTGTGAGGCTGGATTATCGCTAAGGACTGTCGCTGCACGTGTTGGCCGACAGGCATCTACGGTACAACGTGTATGACAGCAGTGGTCAAATGAAGGTACCCACACTCGTAGACCTGGCACAGGCCCAGCGCGACAGACAACTGTGAGAGAGGATCGCCGCATCATTCGGATGGCCCGGATGGAACCCCATGCAACAGCAGCGAAAATTCGAGCAGCTGTGGCACTCCACGTTACACAACAAACCGTTGGTAATCGCCTGCGTGCAGCTGGCTTACGAGCCGGTGTCCCTGCAGAAGGTGTTCCATTGACCCCACAATAGCGACGTGTAAGGCTGGCCTGGTGTCGAGAAAGATCGGCGTGGGTCGACGAATGGCGCTTCTGTCTTGCCCGCAGTGATCGCCGGAATCGTGTGCGTCGTGTGGAAGAGGGGCCACCCAGATCTTATTGTCGAGAGGCACACAGGGCCAACACCAAGCATTATGGTCCGGAGAGCTATTGGCTTTAATGTGAAATCACAATTAGTGCTTGTTGAGGGCACTATGACTGCTCGACAGTACGTTGATATGGTACTCAATCCAGTGGTTGTCCCTATGATGGCGAACATTGTTAATGGGATGTTTCAGCAGGACAATGCCCGGGTTCACACTGCACGCATCTCCAGAGAAGCTCTCCACGACATCACAACCTTAGAATGGCCCGCCAGATCCCCGGACCTCAGTCCTATTGAGCATGTGTGGGACATGTTGGGTAGAAAACTGGCCAACCGTCTTCAGCCACCAACAACTCTGGAAAAACTGACCCGTGCAGTGCAGCAAGCATGGGCTACAATTCCTCAGGAAGCGATCCAGTGCCTTATTGACTCCATGCCTCGACGAATCCATCAATGTATTGCCGCTCGTGGTGGGCACATCCTGTATTGATTGTTGTCCAAACTTGCGGTCAGAGGGACCTGAAAGTGTGATCATCGAATCACAACCGAACACTCGCCCTTGCATATTCAATTGCAGCAATGTAGCACCACTCCTTCTGGGTGTTGCAATTTCCATTTTCTTCAGTGTATCAACGATCTCCCTTCTAAGGTTAAGGTTTCAAACGGCCTTTTTATATGCGGATGATGTAAAGCTTTACAAAGAAATAAAATGTGATGGATACATCGACAAACTACAGAGCGACTTAACCTGAATCCGCCCAGCGTGCCATATATGGCACGGCAAAGTACACAGTCTTCTTGGACTCTTATTATTGAAACCGCGCGCACTGTATTGTTTACTACGGTATTGTCGTGGTCATAGACGTCCCGCCTAACATCTTACGTGGCTTGGTTTTAGTATATTGTGGTCATTTGTGTTGTAAAGCTTCATAAAAGAAAGACTTGTTTTCACGAGTGCCAGTTATGGCTGCACGTTTGAAGTAAGTAATTCCTGTTTCCTTGTATAGTTATATATATGGACCCTATTGCGCAAGATTTTTCTCTAAGGTGCTTATTTGTATGGGGATTAGCTTAGGCATGTCTTGGCGATGATTGGTGTCCTTTCATTTGAAGTAGAAACTTGGTGGTACTTATCTGGCACGCTGGGCGGAAGTGCTGTCTTTCTGACCGGCACAACTCAGCCTATAATTGTTATATTTCTGATGTTACTTTCCGTTCATTTCATTCTTCATTATCAACCTAGCAATGCATAATAGTGTTGGCTAATAATTATATGGTTAAATTAAACCATTTTTAATCACACAGAGTAAAATTTTCACATAAAATTGACACTTCACTGCGGTTTTCTTGTTTAAATGTATCTCTTATGCAGTTATTCGTCCTGTCTTTTCACGTGCTTCACATTTATGGGTTCGTACATTTTTCTAGGGGAATTTCACTACAAGAAGTACTCGACTTGTTGGAAAATGATGAAATTTCCGACGTAGAAAATGTATTCATCGAGCCTCCAGACGCTGCAGTTTTGTCGGACGAAGACAGCGGGAATGAAGATGGAGGTGGGTTCGCCGACAATTTACCTGGTAGCCAGCTTCTAGCGAACGCAGAATTAGTGACCCGTGAAACTCCAACTGACTATCAAGACTTTCAAGACTTTCAAGAGGTGCCTGTTGAAGTGGATCAAGCTGAGTTGGTACAAGTAAGACCCAGAAAGGTACATCGAATTCCTGCAAAATGGGAAAAGCGAAACCTTATCGCACGTTCAGGAATATTCCCCAACAGTGACTTCACCGAACTTCGAGAAAAATCGTGCGTTGAACTGTTCGAGTCAATTTTTACAGATGACATTTTTGATCACTTAGTTTCTGAATCTAACAAATATGCCAGCTTTTTGAACTGTCCTTCCCCCAATATTACTAGGCAAGAAATGAAAGTTTTCATTGCAATTTTGATTTTATCTGGATACAATACCGTTCCATCGAAGAGATCATATTGGGAGGACGCGTGTGATGTGCACCATTCTGTGGTGGCAAGTGCTATGCGGCGAAACAGGTTTCTTGAAATTTGCCGTTTCATTCACTGTGCTGATAACACGAAACCAAATTTCAACGACAAAATGTGGAAGCTGACACCTCTGATTGACCTTCTACGTGCCCGTTTCATGGAAAACTTTCGAGCTGAGGAGCACTTGTCATATGATGAGTGTATGGTGCCATATTTCGGGAGGCATTCCTGCAAACAATTTATAAGAGGAAAACCCATTCGTTTTGGTTTCAAGGTATGGTGTCTAAACACTCGTCATGGATATCTTGTAGATTTTGAAGTATACCAAGGAAAAAATCCTAAAGCGAATTCCCAGTATGAAGCAGAATTTGGGAAGTGCGCAGCCCCCCTTGTAACAATGCTGGATAATCTTCGACCAGACCTGAAAAATTTGCCCTTCAAATTATACTTCGACAATCTCTTCACTGGAATGGGATTGCTAACACATCTTGGTGCACGGGGATATGGTGCTACAGGCACACTTCGAGAAAATCGCATTCCTAAGGATTGTAATCTGAAATCTTCCGCTACCATGAAGAAGGAAAAGCGGGGTACATATGATTACCTAAAGAGCTTGGAGGAAGGTGTTCAGGTTTGCCGTTGGGTGGATAATTCAGTAGTAACCGTAGCATCTACATGCTATGGAGTGCACCCTGAAAAACATGTATCTCGTTATGTGAAAGAAAAAGGACAGACTAGAGGTGGAAAAGTCAGAGTGTCTCAGCCATACATGATTTCTCAGTACAATGTGGGTATGGGAGGTACTGATCGTATGGGTCGTAACTTGACAGATGTGCGAATCGGAATACGAGGGAAAAAATGGTGGTGGGCAATATTTGCCTGGCTCGTCGATGTAGGAATGCATAATGCATGGCAGCTGAAACACATGTCTGGAGAAGGCATTTCTCACCTTGATTTTCGACGAGCAATTGTCCAGACTTACCTCACACGCTACAAAGCTGCTCCCTTGTTCAGCAGATCTCATTGTTTTGGACATAATGCAATGCAGGAACTTCGGTACGATGGAATGCATCACTGGCCTTCTACAATTCCAGAAGCGAAGAGAAGAAGATGCGTGTTAGAAAACTGCCTTGCTAGGCCTAGAACCCAGTGTACGAAGTGCAATGTAGGTTTATGTGTAGACTGTTTTACCGATTATCATACGCGCAAAGTAAATAAGTAGTGTGTACTTGCCTTTCAGAATATCATCGTTAGTGCAGTACTTATATGAACAAGTGACTTACCTTTCTACATACCGCTGCTATAATTCTTCGTAGAGACTGATTGCCTCACGATGTAATGTAATAAGTGTTTTGGGTAGCCTGTGAGATTCTAACATTATTATTTAAAATATAAGTTCATTTCTTCATAAAATTAACAACTCAGGTCATTTACAACCCCTATAAAATCATCCCTAGTACCAACAATCAAACATCTAGGTATTTTTAATAGTTCTGGAAAGACATTATTTTTGTAATATGTGCAAATATTGAAGAAAATCTTGTATACTGATAATTTACAAAGAAGGTATTGGATGAAAGCATATCAAAATGCGGAATAACATATAAACTCCCGTATATGAAACAAAAGATAGCACTACCGCCCAGCGTGCCATATATGGCACGGGCCTTTTCTCGGAAGTTACATGCCAAATGAATAAAATGAAAGCTTTTCCGGGATCTTCACATGCACATTATCCAACGCGAAAAGTTACAACTTGATTCTCAAAAAATAAAATCTTGGGCGGATCCAGGTTAAATCAATTATACGAATGGAGTATAGAAAATAATTTATATTTCAATATAAAGAAATGTTGCTTCTTAAATATTACACACGGCAAATCTCCTAAAGAACACGTGTACTCTATCAACAATGAATTACTGACGCAGGTTAATTCAATTAATGATCTGGGAGTACGCATCACAAACAATTTGTCGTTTAACTCACACATTAATGACACAATTAATGATTTAAAGTTAAAAACTTCATAACTGATCCGTATTGAACAAATAGTAACAATGTTAAAAAAGGAAAAATGTTCCACCTTTTCAATACAATAACACTGTTGCACGAATCAATGTAGCAACATATTTAATTTAATTTATTAAGGGACCGGTTTCGACATCTGTCCATGTCATCATCAGCCTACACAAAAAATGGCAAGAAGTTAACACAATGGTAGCACTTATGACACTTTTCTTGAATTACAAATAGAAGTTCATGTAGAGGTTCTTGAGCACTCTTGCTACTCTTGCTGATCTTTGTGTAGGCTGATGATGACATGGACAGATGTTGAAACCGGTCCCTTAATAAATTAAATTAAATATGTTGCTACATTGATTCGTGCAACAGTGTTATTGTATTGAAAAGGTGGAACATTTTTCCTTTTTTAACATTGTTACAATTAATGATGCCTACAAAAAACTGGGCTTCCTAATCCGACACACCAGAGACCTGAAGAATATCCAAGCCCTCACACTTTTATTCAACACACTTATGAGGTCCAAACTTGAGTACGCGTCGGTAATTTGGTCTCCCCTTTATAAATCTTATCAAAACCATGTGGAGAAAGTTCAAAAACGTTTCTTACGTTATGTTTACTTTAAAAAAATATAACAGGTTTGTCCCTAGCGGCATAATTCACTATAAAAATCTCCTGAAAGAATTTAACTTCTTTATTATTAAATAGATGTATAATAAATGATCAAAACTATCTCCATACAATTATCAATAATGTGGTAGATAACAGTTACTTTCTACAACAATTCTCGTTCAATACCCGGAAAGGCAGTTTAAGACACAGACATCTCTTGTTTCTTCCGATTTCTAAAACAGTATTTTACAGAAGCTCACCGCTGTTCAAAATATGAACTACATATACTGTAACGTCACAGTTCATAAATTTCCTGATCTTGATTTGGACTTTGCTGTTAGATACAATTATTATATAAAATTATTGAAGAAGGTACACAGTTAAAGTAATGGTCGCACTATGCTGGGCACTTTGAGTTCAGTTAAAGCACTATTTCTGAAGGTATACCCTACAGGTGTATATGTACTATATTTACACTTATTTCTTGTTAGTTTGTGTTTCATTTTAGTGTTTTATTTTATTCAAATTTATATAATTTAAATATAGATAAACAAAATGTAGGGAAAACTGCAAACAAATTGGCATTACTAGCGTCTATTTGTACTTAAGATTCAATGTGCTGTTCATACTAATTGCCACAACTCATCTCTTACCAAACATATATATTCCATGCCTTACTTTCCATGATTTTCTTTTTATATGACAATTGCTTTAACTGGTGTCAGTTTAAGATTAGAGTTATTTCTTTTGTGGATACTAATTCTTAATTTATTTTATGTTTCTGTATTTCTACTTTTATTTTATTCATTTTTAGATGTTAAGTATTTTAGGCCATAAGTCCACTTCGAACTTAAAAAAGTATTAATATGCTGTAAATTCCGTTTGCTGCTTTGCTTATTAATAATGTTGTATGTTTTTGTATTTAAATATTAAGTTCTTTCTGACATTTGTTATTTTTAATAATTAATGTATAGTGACTAAGCCACCTGTAATTGGAGAAACATCTCTGTTGGTGGTATGAAATAAATTGATTGATTGATTGATTGATTGATTGATTGATTGATTGATTGATTGATTGATTGATTGATTGATTGATTGATTGATTGATTGATTGATTGATTGATTGATTGATTGATTGATTGATTGATTGATTGATTTTTGGCCTTTGTGGTATGCACTGCAGCCAGTCCCTGCTCTGAATGGTGTGAAAATGTCGCTCATAGGGTCGGTTGGTGCAGGCATTTCAGTGGGCTTGGCAGACTGATGTGCAATAGCAACTTCTGGCTCAGTGAGGAAAGCAACGGGAAACTACCTCACTCCTCATTTCCCTAGTACGCCTCTTCAGTGACACCTAGGCCATCTACAGCTAATGGTGAACCTGTTGAGGATCCAACCAGCCTTTGGGCTGAATACCCAACAACACATGGTATGCACTAGCCAAACGCTGGCAACCAGGAGTGAGTTAGCTGGAAAATTTATAATGTCCAATAACGGACAATTTATATTGGTATTACTATTAAGAGAGCGGAGATTGGTATAATAAATCCGCAACATTTCACCGTATGAAATGGGACGCACTCAGGGGAAAGAACGCAAAGTACATCTTATTCCCCGAGTACGCCACATCCATGTGAGAGAGGAGTATTAACCGTGCCGCTAATTGATCCTAGGCAAGGATATGGGGTCGCTGGAAAGTAAGTATGTTCTGAAGCACCGCCGTCAAGAAACGAACGATATTTTCAGAACTAAGAGGGGTAAGATAGAGGAGGAGGCAGGGGTAGGGAGATCCAGGGAAATGACGGGCACGACAGTTTCGGGTTCGGAAGTGTCGGGAGTGGGTTTCGCCTTACACTTATAACTGAAAGCAGGATGAGGAAGGGTGCAATTAACACATTTAGGGCTGGACTTGTTGGGACATTCGTGGGTGACATGTTCCTCGCTGGAGCAGATAGCACTTACCTCTGGTTGTACGCATGCAGTACCTGGCGGATGCTCATATCACTGGCAGCGAACACACCGGATGAGTTGCGGTGGTGAAGAGCGAGATGGTTGAACTCGATGACGACGTGCATAAATCATGGCGCCGTACGGAGAAGAGCGTCGAGAGTGACCACATCCCCGGAGAGGATCCGGACGAGCGATGCTGATCCCTCGGCGTTGCGAATACGCACCACCCGGTAGATTTGGTGGCCATCCAGTTGTAATTGGGCCGCTATTTCGTCGTCCGTATACTCTCGTTCCACCCCGTAGGCAACTACGGAGAGGATAGAGGCTGGTCTGGAAGGTGGCTCTGTTCGTCGAGCCGGTCGCTGCTGAGTGATATTGGTAGCCTTGCAATGCGTACCAAGTTGGTGGGCCCCAATGTCGGATTTTAAACCTTACCCTATTACTATTCTCTATTCACCTTATCAAAAATGTATGAGATGTAAATGATCAAAAGTGCAGTGTTTATAATCTTTGTGGGCCGGGCTGAGTGGCTGAGGCGCTGGCCTTCTGACCCCAACTTGGCAGGTTCGATCCTGGCTCAGTCCGGTGGTATTTGAAGGTGCTCAAATACATCAGCCTCGTGTCGGTAGATTTACTTTCACGTAAAAGAACTCCTGCGGGACTAAATTCTGGCACCTCGGCGTCTCCGAAAACCGTAAAAGAGTAGTTAGTGGGACGAAAAACAAATAACATTATTATTATTATTATTATTATTATTATTATTATTATTATTATTATTATTATTATTATTATTATTATTATTATTTTGTTATGTGCAGGTGTTAGATAATATAATTTCGTGTGGCTATTTCTAGCCGAGTGCAGCCCTTATAAGGCAGACCCTCTGATGAGGGTGGACGGCATCTGCCATGTGTAGGTAACTGCGTGTTATTGTGGTGGAGGATAGTGTTACGTGTGGTGTGTGAGTTGCAGCGATGTTGGGAACAGCACAAACACCCAGCCCCCGGGCCATTGGAATTAACCAATTGACCATTCAGCCAACGAGTCGGACAGGTTTTAGATGGAACAGATGTTTCCAGATATATTTGTAAGTCTATAAAAATGGAATAATTACTGGTGGTGTTATTATTATTTGTAAGGTAAAAGAACAAAGTACTGTATAAAAGACAGGAAACTATAATTCACTCAACATTTCTGAAAATCCACAGCCTGTTTCCAGTCAGTGACCGGGTCAGGAATAGAATGAATGAAGCCCCCATCTAGCGGCTACTATAGGAAATGTGCCGGCTGCCGAAGCCTGACACACTCCTCTGGGGCAATGATTAATGAATGACGGATGAAATGAAATGATATTGGAGAGTGTTGCTGGAATGAAATATCACAGGGAAAACCGGAGTACCCGGAGAAAAACCTGTCCCGCCTCCGCTTTGTCCAGCACAAATCTCACATGGAGTGACTGGGATTTGAACCACGGAACCCAGCGGTCAACATTTATAATGTATAGTGTTTTGATACAAGAATACAGCGATACAGACTAAAATTTATTAATTATAATTTATGTTATTTTTTTTACGATTTTCGAAGACGACGAAATTTTGCTTCTCAGGACCTTCAAATATCAACGCCAACTTGAACTTAGCAATCCAGCGCTGTACCGACTGAGCTATTGTGCCCGGCAGACTGGCGTTGAACTGAACTCACGTTCGAGTGTTGTATACTTAATCCGCGATAAGAACGAAGTATGGGGCAAAAGTTGGAAGTGTACAGACAAATAGTAATGTTATTAAGTTAATGTGTTTACGCTGCTTTCGATCGCGTTGTGGACACCTCGTGCGCGAAACACGTAGAGTAAACAAATGTTAGATGGTGAAGATAACAGGTGAAGCATGCGCATTAGCACTTTTGACCACTACAAGTTCTGAAATCGTGGACTTCGGTACAATCTGTAAGAAGTGAGATTGTAGACGGACGGACGTTATCCTCGCTTGAGAACAGCATGCTGTAGTGTGTGCTTGTCAGTGGCGTATAATGAGGGCTACGAAGGCTATCAGTGAAGCCCAAATCTCAACTGAGAATGATGGAAGTCCAAAGCACATTGTAATGTAAGCATCTGAAGCATTGTTCCATTTACAAAACTTGAAAGCAGTGAGAAAAAACGTCGCACATATTTCTGAGAGCAAGGCATCGAAGACTGATATTGCAGCCGAGGCTCTCGTCCCTCTCCCCTCGATTCTCCACACGCGGATTGCTGCTAGATATCGGGTAGGAGCGGGGACCGGCGGAGGATAGGTGTGCTAGGCTGCGGTCCGTCAGATCGCCACTGCTATCAACCATGCGTTACGGTACTCATCGTATATACTTCCTCACCTCATACTTATGACTTAATGATAGAGATGTGGGAATTCCTCACTCCCGTTTACTTCTACATCCTTGTAGGAAGACTGCATGGCTGCTGTTAGAAGAGCAATATAGTTTTATTTTTATTGGTAGATCTGCTAAAATGAAATGCCATCTTTCAGGTTTAGTGTTTTCTTTTGTTGGTTGGAATCGACCCCGTGATCATGAGTCGGACATCACCACTGATCTCCCGAGGAAGCTAATTAACCAGTGAACGATGGGTACGACCGCTGTAAAATAATAATAATAATAATAATAATAATAATAATAATAATAATAATAATAATAATAATAATAGCCGCCTCTGTGGTGTAGTGGTTAGCGTGATTAGCTGCCACCCCCGGAGGTCCGGGTTCGATTCCCGGCTCTGCCACGAAATTTGAAAATTGGTACGAGGGCTGGAACGGGGTCCACTCAGCCTCGGGAGGTCAACTGAGTAGAGGTGGGTTCGATTCCCACCTCAGCCATCCTCGAAGTGGTTTTCCGTGGTTTCCCACTTCACCTCCAGGCGAATGCCGGGATGGTACCTAACTTAAGGCCACGGCCGCTTCCTTCCCTCATCCTTGCCTATCCCTTCCAATCTTCCCATCCCCCTACAAGGCCCCTGTTCACCATAGCAGGTGAGGCCGCCTGGGCGAGGTACTGGTCATACTCCCCAGTTGTATCCCCCGACCGAGAGTCTGAAGCTCCAGGACACTGCCCTTGGGGCGGTAGAGGTGGGATCCCTCGCTGAGTCCGAGGGAAAAGCCGAACCTGGAGGGTAAACAGATGAATAATAATAATAATAATAATAATAATAATAATAATAATAATAATAATAATAATAATAATAGCCGCCTCTGTGGTGTAGTGGTTAGCGTTATTAGCTGCCACCCCCGGAGGTCCGGGTTCGATTCCCGGCTCTGCCACGAAATTTGAAAAGTGGTACGAGGGCTGGAACGGGGTCCACTCAGCCTCGGGAGGTCAACTGAGTAGAGGTGGGTTCGATTCCCACCTCAGCCATCCTCGAAGTGGTTTTCCGTGGTTTCCCACTTCACCTCCAGGCGAATGCCGGGATGGTACCTAACTTAAGGCCACGGCCGCTTCCTTCCCTCATCCTTGCCAATCCCTTCCAATCTTCCCATCCCCCTACAAGGCCCCTGTTCACCATAGCAGGTGATGCCGCCTGGGCGAGGTACTGGTCATACTCCCCAGTTGTATCCCCCGACCGAGAGTCTGAAGCTCCAGGACACTGCCCTTGAGGCGGTAGAGGTGGGATCCCTCGCTGAGTCCGAGGGAAAAACCGAACCTGGAGGGTAAACAGATGATGATGATGATGATGATGATGATAATAATAATAATAATAATAATAATAATAATAATAATAATAATAACGGGGCATGGCATCTACGAGTATATAGGCTTGGTGTTGACCTAATGGGGATAAAATGAATGGCGAAGACGTCATAAATACCCAGTCCCCAAGCCAGGCGAATTAACAGTATGAGGGGGTTGATTCTGGAAACTGAACCGGGGCCATCGGACGAATGGCAAACGTTCTATCCATTTAGCCACGAAGCCGGACTTTCATTTGCTAAACCTTAGGCTACCATCTTCACTGATCAGGGGTTGAGCATTGGCAGTAGCAGAGGCCGGGGCAGTAGCCTGTAAAGCAGCCTTCACAACACAGCAGGCTTCTCCGTTGGCTACTGGCTGCAGCTCAAAACACTGAAGGCTTGACGTTCACTAAACCATCGCCCTCTACTATGGCTGCGCTAATACGCCTTCCCAATACAGCAATATGAGCGATATGGGCCTAGTTCCAATTTTTACCGCCGAGCGCTGCTTCGCTGGCATTGAGATACGATTGTTCATTACAGCACACGTTAAGTGTTTTGTAAATTTCTGTTTAAATATACAGCCAATCACTCGATAAATACATTTGAATCACACCTTATACCTTAATAAATTCAGTGAAGAACGTATCCCTCCGCAGCGGAAAAACCGTACAAAATAATGTTAACCGTAGGTAGTAAATAGGGGCTGCGTGGTCGAGGCGGTAAAGGCGTGCTTGGTTCGTCCGGAAGGATGTGGGTTCGAATCCCCGTCAGAAAGTCGTAAAAATTTAAGAAACGAGATTTCCACTTCTGGAGGTGCATATGGCCCTGAGGTTCACTCGGCCTACACCCCTACACCAAAAATGAGTACCAGGTTAATTCCTGGGGGCAAAGGCGGCCGGGCGTACAGGTAACCATTCTACCCCATCATGTGCCGAGGTTAACAATGGTAGAAGCCTTTACCTTCCACTCCCCCAAGGGCCTTCATGGCCTGTACGGATGTGACTTTGCTTTGCTTGTAGGTAGTAAGCCGCCTCTGTGGTGTAGTGGTTAGCGTGATTAGCTGCCACCCCCGGAGGTCCGGGTTCGATTCCCGGCTCTGCCACGAAATTTGAAAAGTGGTACGAGGGCTGGAACGGAGTCCACTCAGCCTCGGGAGGTCAACTGAGTAGAGGTGGGTTCGATTCCCACCTCAGCCATCCTCGAAGTGGTTTTCCGTGGTTTCCCACTTCACCTCCAGGCGAATGCCGGGATGGTACCTAACTTAAGGCCACGGCCGCTTCCTTCCCTCATCCTTGCCTATCCCTTCCAATCTTCCGAGGTACTGGTTATACTCCCCAGTTGTATCCCCCGACCAAGAGTCTGAAGCTCCAGGACACTGCCCTTGAGGCGGTAGAGGTGGGATCCCTCGCTGAGTCCGAGGGAAAAGCCGAACCTGGAGGGTAAACAGATGATGATGATGATGATGATGTAGGTAGTAAATACTGTAGAAATAAATAATTTCACACACTTTTCTGTTTACGTGTTTCGCATTCTCTTTGTTATGTATGTGGTTATTTAAGAATAACTTCACTCAATAACTGTGAATGTCCGATTTTAGGACAACTGAAGGGAGCAAAATCACGCAACAAGGACATTAAAGTCACCATAGACGCAACAGGATTTTTATGAACAAATGGTTGTGCTTTCAATACAAAATCATGAATAACTTTCAAAATCCACATTGGCAAATCAGATGGATACTGCAGCCTGCTGTTTTAATCTCTTTTATAAATCAAGTCCATTAGCACCGTTGCACACCTTGGTCTTGTCAAAAGAATCAAGCATTTTGTCCAGATGGAATGTTGCTACATTTGTGCTACTGACATGTATGTCGAATCATTTTCTTATAACATGTATTTGACAGTGGTACCTCCATTAAAAAGTCGTGTACCAGGCGAGTTGGCCGTGCGCGTAGAGGCGCGCGGCTGTGAGCTTGCATCCGGGAGATAGTAGGTTCGAATCCCACTATCGGCAGCCCTGAAAAATGGTTTTCCGTGGTATCCCATTTTCACACCAGTCAAATGCTGGGGCTGTACCTTAATTGAGGCCACGGCCGCTTCCTTCCAATTCCTAGGCCTTTCCTATCCCATCGTCGCCATAAGACCTATCTGTGTCGGTGCGACGTAAGCAAATAGCAAAAAAAGTCATGTATATCTGTATACGAATGGTCTTTTAAATATTCTAGGCCTGTTATTACTTCAGTCGCGAAAATATATTTCGCGCACCGCACGTTCATTTTCTTAAACTTAGATGGCTCGATATTTTTGCGTGTAAGAAAAATGAACCGGTTTCACAGTTTCATTTGATTGCATCTGATACAGTTTCTTGATAAATCACCATTTATATCCTGGGAACCATCAAACATAGATTTTTTAGTATATAATTTCTTACTTCTGCAGAATGTGCGATAGGTCGAAAGCAAGAAGAGGCATTTCACTATCAACAGGATGACAGATCTTCGGTTTAATGTGCTTTGAAGAAGACATTCTTCTTATCATGCTAACATTAGTCTTACGATTGTCACTCACAATGCGCAACACGAAAAAACCGCAAGCTTCGACGTCCTTTATTGTTGTGAGTGTTAAAGTATGTAGCTCTATCCCTAAAAGCCTCTTAAAAATGCTGCTGGTAACCTTTATTTTGTAGTCACAGTGGAAATTATAAAACGGAGATGGTCATTGACCAGGGTAATTCGATTTCTACTTTCGCTTGCATGACAGTCATCTTTGAGTAGTTTTTATTTGCTCAACATGGAACGAAGCGTCTTTCTCTTCAAAGAAGGTGTCCAGTTTCTTGTCATATAACATCTGCTATTCGATGGACTACCAACAAACACAATCTCTCTGCTTCAGTTAGGCGCTGACTTTCTGCTAAAAGGCGCTCCTTTACTAAGAGGGTTTTTCCAGTCTCGCAGTTCATATCTCCTACGTAGCGTGAAAGTGTGGATTTATTCAGTGTGGCAAACATATGACCTCGAATTGAAATTAAGAGAGAAATTCTTTCTTGAGATACCATTCAGCCATTTATGACGTTACTCGTTGAAAGGAAATTCATGAAACGAATCCCACTTCCCGATCTGCTTTTCATCTTACATCAAGGCACACAGCAGTAAACAATATTATGTACATAAACATTAAAACGATTCACGACCAAAGAAACAAGCCAAATAAGGCAAACAGAGGCTCAAATTACGGCAGCAGTCTTAGCAATGATCACTGAGCGTATCTTCCAGCAGACTAATGCCAGCTTCCCAGCGCTCCAAGCGCCGGAACTGGTAACTATGACGTGTTCGCTCATTTACATGTGTGGCCGGGCGAATGAGAAGGCGTATTAGCGCAGTCATAGTAGAGGGCGATGACTAAACCAACCATCGAAAAGAGGTAACCTATAAGTCTAGTGGTAGCCCATGTCTTAATCCCAGCATACGCCACTGGTCCTTGTGTTGTTGGTTGCATTTAGGGCCGAGTTCCAGAACCCAACACGTGTTTTGTAACACGCGTACTGTGCTTGCGTATTCAAATTCTCCGATCTAGTACGGTACTGTAGACAGTTCAGTGATCAAAGATTAAGGAGGCTGCTTATGTTATGTCCAAGTTATCATTTTGACCTACCGTGGGAAATAGTGAGTGAGTGATACCGGTACCGTACCTGAATACTTGCATATAGAATGAAATGAAGCGCCATTATCTCCTCAATTTGATAGTGTTGACAGCATGTTGGAAACCGCTGGACGTCAGAAGAGGTTCGAGGGATTCTTTCTTGCTAGTTGCATTACGTCGCACCGACACAGATAGGTATTATGGCGACGATGGTACAGGAAAAGGCCTAGGAATGGGAAGGAAGCGGCCGTGGCCTTAATTAAGGTACAGCCCCAGCATTTGCCTGGTGTGAAAATGGGAAACCACGGAAAACCATTTTCAGGGCTGCCGACAGTGGAGTTCGAACCCACTATCCCCCGGATGCGAGCTCACAGCCGAGGGATTCCTCTACTTGGAGGTAAGGTCAAACTGTCTAATAATAATAATAATAATAATAATAATAATAATAATAATAATAGACGAAATTTAGACGTTCGCGTGACGTATTATGTTATGGTGAAAACGAAATAATCTCGAATAAATATTTTTATTGTTATAATTTGGATTTTTTTCATTTTATTTTAATTTTATTCAACATAACATTAAAATGTTTCCTATCTCACACTAAAACTCGTAGGAACACGCTCTGATGACAACAATTTAAAAAGTAATTGTCTTAATTGGTTTACCCTCCAGGGTTGGCTTGCATCCTGGAATGTGAGACTTTGGGTCAGCGGATACAACTGGGAAGGAGGACCAGTACCTTACCCAGGCGGCTATGCTGAACAGGGGCCTCGTGGAGATGTGGGAAAATGGAAGGGATAATCAAGGAAGAAGGAAGTGGCCCTAGAAGGAAGCGGCCGCGGCCTTAAGTTAGGTACCATCGTGGCATTTGCTTGGAGGAGAAGTGGGAAACCACTTTGAGAATGGCTGAGGTGGGAATTGAACCCCCTTCTACTCAGTTGACTTCCCGAGGCGAGTGGACCCCGTTCCAGCCCTCGTACTACTTTTCAAATTTCGTGGCAGAGCCAGGAATCGAGCCTGGGCCTCTGGGGGGTGACAGCTAATCAAAATAACCACTACACCACAGAGGCAGACAGGCTACAATTTAATGATGTTAATGATTTGTTTCTGACAGTGATTATTGTTTTAAGAGGAAGTATAACTAGGCAACCATCCTCTATAAACTTTAAGCACCGAGCTCGATAGCTGCAGTCGCCTCTTTCTTCCCATTCCTACCCCTTTTCTGTCCCATCGTCACCATAAGACCTATCTGTGTTGGTGCGATATAAAGCAACTTGCAATAAAACTTTAAATAGAGAGAAAAAATGAGGATATCCACCGCTTGGAAAAAATGAAGGTATCGGCCAAAGACAAGGACCACGTAGGGCATGGAAGAGATCAGGGACTGGAAACACATCCTCGGACAAGAAAACCCTGCCGATTTACCTTCCAGTGGCTGTGATACAAGAAAGCTCCTAGAGTTGCGATTATGGGAGGGTCTAAACTGTTACAAATTTTCTGAAGAAGAATGGCCAAAGTCCCAGTCTGTCGTAAATCAAGAAGAGGTAAACCAAGAGAGCAAAAAAGGGAAGATGTTTTATCGCTGGTTACCTCCTGTCAGAAAGAGGCATGGTACTTGAGCTATTTCTTTACATACAACAAGATCTTTCGAATGGTAGCGTGGATGCAGCCTCATGTCAGTACATTTACTGGCATGTAAAAGAACTCCTGTGGGACAAAATTCCGGCACCTCCAAAAACTGTAAAGGTAGTTAGTGGGACGTAAAGCAAATAACATTATTATTATTTAGTAAAGATATTGCTCCGACTTCATTAAAACCAAAATACTGTATTTGTGAACATGTGAAAGTGATAATCGCTTTTTACCAACTTCGTTGTCCGGCTCCATGGCTAAGTGGTTAGCTTGCTGGCCTTTGGTCACAGGGGCCCCGGGTTCACTTCCCGGCAGAGTCCGGAATTTTAACCATCAGTGGTTAATTTTGCTGGCATGGGGGCTAGGTGTAAGTGTTGTCTTCATCGTCATTTCACACGATGCACAGGTCCCCTACAGGCGTCAAATCAAAAGACCTGCATCTGGCGAGCCGAACATGTCCTTGGACACTCCCGGGACTTAAAGCCGTATGCCATTATTATTCCAAGTTCGTTAAGCCAGAATTTTACAGCCCTCTTCTTTTACTCCATGCTGATGTTTTCTGGTATATTTTTTACATGACTAGGAACATAACTAGAACTGGATGATTTGCATGGCAGCAGACTCACAGCATCATTCCATTCTGAGGAGTCATATTCTAGTTTCGAACTGGGACCCGGAGCTTCGCTTGTGATTGGCAGAAGGTTTTGACAAACAGAATCACTTGAGTTGTTTTCACTGTCTCCACTGTGGAGAAAACTCCTCAATGATTATTTTCCATCAAATCAATCAGATATTGACCCATTTCCTATTCTTTGGAGCTAATTTTTCCCAAAAATGAAAATGCCTTTTCACGGAAATAACTAATTATAAACCGAGCTCGATAGCTGCAGTCGCTTAAGTGCGGCCAGTATCCAGTAATCGGGAGATAGTGGGTTTGAGCCCCACTGTCGGCAGCCCTGAAGATGGTTTTCCGTGGTTTCCCATTTTCACATCAGGCAAATGCCGGGGCTGTACCTTAATTAAGGCCACGGCCGCTTCCTTCCACTTCCTAGACCTTTCCTATCCCATCGTCGCCATAAGACACATCTGTGTCAGTGCGACGTTAAGCAAAATAGCAAAAAAAAAAAAAAAAAACTAATTACAAACGTTGCTACATAAATAGGATTTTAAACATCATCCTTCGAGGACCTCAGTTTCACTGTCTTGCTGTTACATTACTGCTGGATACAGTGAAAACACCCCACAGCTGACTCATGCGTGGCTCTGCTTATCACTGGCCATGGGTATATCGGCCACCAGGGCTGTCCACTGCAGCCAACATGTACGTACAGTCCTTGCACGACAGCCCAATCTACATGAAAGATTCAACACATGATTTCGGAGACTTGCAGTTAAACCTGGAGGCTGATTTTCCCCATGTTGTCCTCTGAGAGAACAAAGATTGTGTCAAAAGAATTTCAAGATAGGTTTCGACCTGTCTTACCTGATACTTTCCTTGTTAGGAATTTCATCTTGTTTGCCTGGATTTTATTTTCCTCTGTTTTCATTATCATCCAACTTTAAGCTCCATGCATCAAGATTGGTAGAAATTAGTTCTTGTAAATAATGTCCTTGCATTATATTAGCACTTCCTTACTCTATAGCAGTCCACTCACACTCTGGTAAAGTGCTCCAGTTGACAGCACTCTTCTGTATATCTCCTGTATAACTTAACATCTCCTTGTTCCAAGAATGCTCCTGCCATTGTTCCCTCCTGTGTGTGCCAGCGATCATTCTCACTATAAAAATAAAGATCCCAAATGGAGTATGGTTCCAGTGTATGGGTACGTCCAAGATGCACGCTGGTTTTCTGAGTCAGACAGTCGGCGCTGAATGTCTGACTCCGAGTGGCAGGTGGGATGTGGCCATTATGAAAGCTGGTTGTCAGCGCAGACAAAGCTGCCACAAAAGAAAAGATATGAAATACAACTGATCAGTGTAGCATGGAACTAACAAGAGAACAGGCTGCAGCTCTAGCGCTGCTAAGTGACAATGTTACAACCAAGTTAAAACGAATGAGAAGTGATATACATCCAATAAATGAATTAAGATATATTTACGGGGAGTACAAACACCTTTTTCCACAGTTACTTGTCGACGAAAACAGATTTTTGAATATTTCAGAATGAGTTCGGATACGTTTTGTTTTATTTTGTTAAAATTTGAACACAGGCTTACGAAGAACTGGGCGAATTACCACACTCAACACGAAAATTAACAGCCGGCGCGGCAGGTTGTCTGAAACCAGAATGAACGAATCATTCCGGTAAATATCTGAGTCAGACTACCAGTGTGCAGGCTTCCTGCGCGCAGGTGCATTATGGCCAGTTCCGCTTAAAAACACAGGACATACTTATGTCAACTCGGCGCCGACTGACTCAGAAAACCAGCGTGCATCTTGGACGTACCCTATGGGACACTCACCAGGATTACTTGATTTGAGAACTGGAAAAAGTCCAAAGAAAAGCAGCTCAATTTGTTCTGGGTGATTCCCAACAAAAGAGTAGCATTGCAAAAATGTTGCAAAGTTTGTGATGGGAAAACTTGGGAGAAAGAAGATGAGCTGCTTGACTAAGTGGTATGTTGATATAGATGTTGATTCCCATAGGGAACCTGAAATATTTGTCCCGAATGAGTAAATTTATAATACCAATGTAAATGGTCCATTATTGGACATTATAAATTTTCCAGCTAACTCATTCCTGGTTGCCAGTGTTTTGCCCCATTGTGCTAAGTTGGGCTCATCAGTTGGTAAATAGCACACCCACCAAGACGCATGGCAAGTGCATACCGTGGAGGCCACTTGGTAGGCTACTTGGAGCCACCAGCAGTGCCAGTGCACTATGAGAGACTTTGTCTCAATACCAAAATTTGATGCCTGCCTGGCCATCAGGTGATATAGATGTTGATTCTTATAGGGAACCTGAAATATTTGTCCCGAATGAGTAAATTAATAATACCAATATAAATGGACCGTTATTGGACATTATAAATTTTCCAGCTAACTCATTCCTGATTGGCAGCGTTTCGCCCCAGTGTGCTAAGTTGGGCTCATCAGTTGGTGGGTGTGTTATTTACCAACATCTATATCATCTGATGGCCAGGCAGGCATTAAATTTTGGTAATGAGACAAAGTCTCTCATAGTTTATTGGCACTGCCGGTGGCTCCAAGTAGCCTATGCAGTGGCCTCCATGGGGTCGGTGGATGCAGAGTGGGTTTCGGCCCTTGGGTTTCGTCCCTTAAGAGGCCACGGCTTGCCCATGGTCAAACAGCTCTGTATTCTGACCGGCCAACCGAGCAGAGGAAAGTTGGCCATGGCTCTACTGTGGCTCTATGCCTCTGCATTCGGGAGACAGGCCTGGGGCACAGTGCCGGACTTCATGCCTGGTCCCACCCGTCGGCTGTCCTGAGAATGGTTTTCCGTGGTTTTCCATTCTCCTGCACTAAGACAAATGCCGGAACAGTTCATAGTATAGGCCACGGCCACCCACCCCCTCACCTTCTCCGCACATCTCCTTCACCGTAACAAATCTCCCGGCCTGAGAGGCGGCGTAACCATTTAAGAGGCCCGCCTTCCCCTTCAGGGGAGGAATAAAAACATTTAGTAGTAGTAGTAGTAGTAGTAGTAGTAGTAGTAGTAGCCTCCGCGGTATTCACTAGCCATGTGTCTTGGTTGGTGTGCTATTTACCAACTGATGAGCCGAACTTAACACAATGGGGCGAAATGGTGGCAGCCAGGAAGGAGTTAGCTGGAAAAATTATAATGTCCAATAATGGACCATTTATATTGGTACTATAAATTTACTCATTCGGGACAAATATTTCAGGTTCCCTATGGGAATCAACATCTACTGTATATCATTTGATGGCCAGGCAGGCATCAAATTTTGGTAATGAGACCAAGTCTCTCATAGTGCATTGGTACTGCCAGTGTCTCCAAGTAGCCTACGCAGTGGCCTTCACGGTATGTGCTAGCCGTGCATCTTGGTGGGTGTGCTATTTACCAGCTGATGAGCCCAACTTAGTACACTGGGGTGAAACGCTGGCAACCAGGAATGAGTTTGCTGGAAAATTTACAATATCCAATAACGGACCATTTATATTGGTATTAAGCAATATGTTACAATCAGTGGAGAGATGGCGTGGAACGACATTTGTAGACGAGTAAGTTTAAGTGGTGTCTTTAAAAGTAGAAAATATCACAATATGAAGATAAAGCTGGAATTCAAGAGGACAAATTAGGGCAAATATTTGTTTATAGGAAGGGAAGTTAGGGATTGGAATAACTTACAAAGGGAGATGTTCAATAAATTTCCAATTTCTTTGAAATCATTTAAGTAAAGGCTAGGAAAAAAACAGATATAGAATCTGCCACCTGGGTGACTGCCCTAAATGTAGATCAGTAGTGATTGATCGATTGATTGAAAATAACTTATTCTGTAAATTAAAAGTGATCAAATGAAGGAAATGCTGTATACGTATACTACATGAGGACTACACAACCGTAATACAAGCGAGATAGTAACTAATAAAATAACTACAATATGGTTCTATGCAGGTGTATGCTAATTATAAAATAGTAGTAAAAACAGGGTAACTGAACTATACTACATAATGTAGTTTAAAGTAAATATTTAGGCAGATTATTATGCTGAACCATTAGACCTTGTCATGGTGGGGAGGCTTGCGTGTCCCAATGAAGCAGATAGCCAAGCCGCAGGTGCAACCATATCGGATTGAGAGACCAGACTAAGGAATGGTTCATCGAAAGGGGGTAGCACCCTTTCGGTAGTTGCAAGGGCGGCAGTCTAGATGATTGACTGATACGGCCTTGTAATAATACTCAACATGGCTTAGCTGTGTTGATACTGCTACACGGCAGAAAGCAATGGGAAACTACAGCCATAACTACCTCCCGAGGACATGCAGCTCTCTCAGTATGAATGATGTACTGATGATGGCTTCCTCTGGGTTAAAATATTCCGGAGGTAAACTAGTCCCCCATTCGGATCTCCAGGTGGGGACTACATGAGAGTGGGCGATCATCAGGAAGATGGATACTGACATTCTGCGAGTCGGAGCGTGGAATGTTAGAAGTTTGAATCGTTGTGGTAGGTTAGAGAATCTGAAAAGGGAAATGGATAGACTAAAGTTAGATGTAGTTGGTATAAGTGAAGTACGTTGGCAGGAAGAACAAGATTTTTGGTCAGGCGAGTACCGAATTATCAACACAAAATCAAACAGAGGAAATGCAGGAGTTGGTTTAATAACGAATAAGAAAGTAGGGCAGCGGGTAAGCTACTACGACCAGCATAGTGAAAGAATTATTGTCATCAAGATAGACACCAAACCAATGCCCACCACAATAGTGCAGGTCTATATGCCTACTAGTTCAGCAGGTGATGAGGAAATTGAAAGAATATATGAAGAGATAGAAGATTTAATACAATATGTAGAATCTAATTGTGATGGGAGACTGAAATGCTGTGGTTAGCCAAGGAAGAGAAGGTAATACAGTAGGAGAATTCGGAATGGGACAAAGGAACGAAAGAGGAAGTTGGCTGGTTGAATTCTGCACTGATCATAATTTAGTCCTTGCCAATACTTGGTTCAAACACCACAAACGACGGCTATATACGTGGAAGAGACCTGGAGACACTGGAAGGTATCAGTTTGATTTCATTATCATTAGGCAGAGATTCAGAAACCAGGTGTTGGATTGCAAAACTTTCCCAGGAGCAGACGTGGACTCTGACCACAACTTGTTGGTCATGAAATGCCATCTGAAGTTGAAGAAATTGAAGAAAGGAAAGAATGCAAAAAGATGGGATCTAGACAAGTTGAAAGAAAAGAGTGTGAGGGATTGTTTCAAGGAACATGTTGCACAAGAGCTAAATGAAAAGGCTGAAGGAAACACAATAGAGGAAGAGTGGATAGTCATGAAAAACAAAGTCAGTAGGGCTGCTGAAGAAATGTTAGGAAGGAAGAAAAGATCAACTAAGAACAAGTGGATAACTCAGGAGATACTATACCTGATTGATGAACGACGAAAAAACAAAAATGCTAGAAATGAAGATGGCAGAAAAGAATATAGGCGATTAAAGAATCAAGTGGATAGAAAGTGCAAGGTAGCTAAGGAAGAATGGCTGAAGGAGAAGTGCAAGGATGTCGAAGGTTGTATGGTCCTGGGAAAGGTAGATGCTGCATACAGGAAAATCAAGGAAATGTTTGGAGAAAGGAAATCTAGGTGTATGAATATTAAGAGTTCAGATGGAAAGCCACTTCTAGGGAAAGAAGACAAAGCAGAAAGATCGCAGGAGCATATCCAACAGTTGTATCAAGGTAAAGATGTAGATAATTTGGTTCTGGAACATGAAGAGGCTGTTGATGCTGATGAAATGGGAGACCCAATTTTGAGGTCAGAGTTTGACAGAGCTGTGAGTGACCTAAATAGAAACAAGGCACCTGGAATTGATGACATTCCCTCTGAATTACTGACTGCCTTAGGAGAAACCAGCATGGCAACGTTGTTCCATTTAGTGTGCAAGATGTATGAGACAGGAGAAGTCCCATTCGATTTTCGGCAGAATGTTGGACATTAGGCAACGGTATGATGATAAATGGGGTTAAAAGTCAGGTTGTGAGCTTTTCACAAATAGTAAAAGCAGGGGCAAAGCGTCAGGGGAGACAGGGTAGAGAGCGTGTACCCTTAAAATTTTGTGAACGAGAAATTGTCTAGTAAATTCAATTATTTTTATAGAACATTAATTATTTCAAAATACAAGACATTATTGTATTCCCCGCTTTACTTATTTTCGACTCACTGCGGCAATGCTCGGGCTCACGTCAGTTACATGAAGCATGTAGACAAAAGTAGACGCTGTCCATTCTGTGTATTTTCCCTTTGATTTTCAAAGCTTTTAGATAGAGCAGCACTAATGCTATCTGTAGGTGCTGACTGTGGAACTATTACTTTCCTATAGCGAGATTGCTCCGCCCAGTAGACAGACTTACCAGCGTCTCTTCTTGCTCTCATTGGCTAGTATTTGGACCTCAGTTATAAAGATGCTCTTATTGGCTACCATCTCAGGCATGCTTTAAATGTAATTAATTTGAATTTACTTTATTATAAGACATGTCTAAAAAATGATATTCAAATACGAAATATAGCAAACATACACCTAATAAATGAATGATAGCACCAAAACCCTTCAAGTACATGCATTTTCTTGCCCGCCAATGTTAGTTACGGTACGGCAATATAACGGAAACGAACAGTTACAGTTTCAAAGTTACGAATGTGGTGTGAGACGTGAGAGCAAGATGGCTAATAGGGTATGCATGTACTAGTGTCTTATAATAAAGTGATAGGCCTAAGTTTTAATTTTTCATTATAAAAGAATAGTGAATAGTTACTGGTATTAAAATATAAAGTGCAATTCTTGTTTTTTCGTGTGGCAGTTTGTGTTTATTGATGATAGGCCTATCATGGCTGATGAATTTAACAGTCCTGACTTCGATTCAGTTGTGTACTTATTTAACAATGGTATTTCCCCTTTGTCGTTAGAACAAAAGATAATGATAAAACTTTACAGAAATGGCCTGACCTAACATTATCACAACAGGATGAAAAATTTGTTCGAAAATTTCTGAAAAGCTGGTATGATAAATATCAATGGTTGTGTGGAACTGGTAAAGATTGTGAACAAAATTTATTGTGTTTATATTGTTTGATGTTTGGCGTTGACAGGGAAGATTCTTGGCGCAGAACAAGTGTAAACACCATAAAAAAATTTCGAAAGCCTTCGTTTCGTAGAACTACTTGATAAAACTAGTCTAAATTTAATATTTATCATTCACAATTTCCCCAACAGTATTTAAACGAACTCATGGCCATGTATCCTAAGGCTTCCCATGTAGATCAACTTAAGAACGAACTTATCAACATTTACTCTGATCCTGATAAATATATTCGACCCCAGCAACTATTGGCGTACATTCTTAATAATGAACTCCAGAGTGTGTATACGGAAGCAACAAAATTCCTTAACTTGATGCTATCTATTCCGTTAACGTCAGTTTCTAGTGAACGCGCTATAAGTGCCTTGAAACGAATAAAAACCTATTTAAGGAATTCGATGACCAACCAGAGACTGTCCAACGTGGGAACTCTAGCTATAGAGGAGGAACTGCTGTGGCATCTTAGCAAGACGCCTGACTTCAAGACAAGAGTAATAGACATAATTTGCTGAAATGGACAGGGGGATTGAATTCATTTACAAGAAACGAAAATCTATTATTAACCCCTCATTAAATTTACACAACAATGAATGTTGTTATTTGACAGTTCCCGCAGCCTATTTATTTATTTATTTATTTATTATCGTCCTGTTTTCTATGGCGTGGCTCAGGCTATAGAGCCTGCTATTATGCCCAACCATAATACACTATTTAATTTATGTTAAATTCTACAACATACTCTAACTGTCAATCAATGGCGGAGAGGCCTATTAGGCGACCTGCATGTCTGTGAAGATGAGGGCCCTACCTAGGCTGATTTCTAATGTTGTATACGCCACACACACACCCAGCCCCCGAGGCATTGGAATTAACCAATTAAGGTTAAAATCCCCGACCCGGCCGGGAATCAAACCCGGGACCCTCTGAACCAAAGGCCCGTACGCTGACCATTCAGCCAACGAGTCAGACACTCTAACTGTGCAACTTATAGACTAACTGGTAAAGCTTATGGCCTACAGTTAATATAATGTGCAACTTATAGACTAACTGGTAAAGCTTATGGCCTACAGTTAATATAATATTTACAGGAAGAAAGTACATTATCTTAGATATATTCTATAGATTATGTTCTGGTATATAAGATATGTTTGCATCACCTTCTTTTGAACAGCTGAATACTAGGAATGTCTCTAATTTCAGGCGGCAGGGAAGTCCACAGGCGGATAGTAGCGGGGATGAATGAATCACTGTAACTAGTAGTGTGACAGGTAGGAAAACTTAGCAAGGAGTTAGTTAATGACCTTGTTTGGTGATTACTTCTGGATGATAGGTACTGAAGGTGGGAGCCTCCGTGGCTCAGACGGCAGCGCGTCGGCCTCTCACCACTGGATACTGTGGTTCAAATCCCGGTCACTCCATGTGAGATTTGTGCTGGACAAAGTGGAGGCGGGACAGGTTTTTCTCCGGGTACTCCGGTTTTCCCTGTCATCTTTCATTCCAGCAACACTCTCCATTTTCATTTCATAGCATCTATCAGTCATTAATAATCACTTTGGGAGTGGCGACTAATTGCCTATATATGATTCACTCATTACATCCCTGACTTGGTCAATGACTGGAAAACAGGTTGTAGGTTTTCATTCTCAGGTACTGAAGGTCATCTCTCAAGTAAACCGGTATTTTGCTCTGTAGAACACTATGAATAACTGACACAGAAATAAAAGGAGTGCACGTAGGGTTATACAGTAGGTTGTTACAGGACTTGCCTTAGTTTCAGAGTCATTAATATAATATTGAAAATATGATTAAATAGCATAAAAAATATCTGTCTATCCCATTATTTAGCTCACGCTTCACCACTGAGTAAAAGTTCTCTCAGTTTTAATTACTGTGTTGATGGGGGTGAATGTTCCTTTTGGGGATCTTTGTAAGTACTTAGGTATTAATATAAGGAAAGATCTTCATTGGGTTAATCACATTAATGAGATTGTAAATAAAGGGTACAGATCTCTGCACATGGTTATGAGGGTATTTATGGGTTGTAGTAAGGATGTAAAGAAGAGGGCATATGAGTCTCTGGTAAGATTCCAACTAGAGTATAGTTCCAGGATTACTTGATTCAAGAACTGGAAAAAATCCAAAGAAAACAGCTTGATTTGTTCTGGGTGATTTCCGACAAAATGTTGCAAAATTACGTCTGGGTAGATTTGGGAGAAAGGAGATGAGCTGCTTAACTAAGTGGCATATTTGCAAGAAATCAGCTTTATTTGCTGTATCAATGAAAGTAAATTTCCACCTGTTTGATACTATACATTTGCTTTCAGCAAATTAATTATTTGTAAAACACGCTCTATTCTTTAGGAACATCTTCAGCTACATTGCATAGATGAAAAATACAAAGAATTTTCTTATTTTCAAAAGTCTTAAAAAGTACCTTGTTGTGCTTAAAACAATATTCATTGAAAAAGATAAAAATAATTAAAATACATGAAGAGGGTTGAGTGGAGCAGTGAAAAGGGAAGGGAAGATGGATCTACTTATGTTCTAACCTAATTTGAAACAATTTCTATTCACCTGAACAGATGTTAAACATTTTTTTTAGTATACAGCATTTTTGTTCATCTTTGGTGTGTATGCTTTTCCTAGTTGCCATTGATGCTTTCACGGCCTGTACTTATAGACATGATACTGTATAGGCTCTTGGGCTTATGCCGTGACAAGAAAATAAGGTGAAATTCTTTAATTTTTGCAGAGAACTTTGCTCTGTTTCATCAGAAGAAAATCTTGACTGTCCATGAGAAAGGCTTCAAGAAGGCTTCAAGAAACGTAAAGAATTTCACCTTATTTTCTTGACATAGCATAAGCCCAAAAGCCTATCATGTCTTTTCCTAGTTGTTTATTATTTAAAATATTTTAAAAGAAGAAATGTTTCATGTTGATGTTTTGTTTTAATTAAGAAACTGTTCTCTTCAGCTGCTCTTTTCCGAGGTGAGTATTTTTTTATTAACTTAATTTAGAGTCACTTTAACCCTAAGGTCTTATTGTGACTTCTAACTGTAGAATTTACATTAAATTACAGTGGAGTGAAGAATGAAAGGAATATAAATGATTTTGGTATTTTAAACTGAACAGTTAAATTTTTGAATACAGACCAGAGTCTTTGAAAAACTTGATAATTTGTTTGCACAGTGAAGGAGATGAGAGTGCCCCCTTAATATGCTTAGGTACACCGTGGTACTGGCGCCATTTGTCATACAGTTAACAGTCTGTAATGATGTGCTTCACAGTCAACACACTATTGCATACTGTACAGATGGGAGGCAGTTTCTTCTCAAGGAGGTAGCTGTGACTAATCTTGGAGTGGCCGATCCGTATTCTAGTTATTAGGACTTGATCATGCCTGTGAAGGTTGTGAAGATAGTGTTGTACTGTAGATACCATTGTTACTTTGTGGAGTTTGCTGTTTGAAGTTTGAAGCCATTTTATCTTCCACTGTTGGTATAATTTTGTTTTAACATAGGCAATAATGTCAGTGTGAGGGGTACCTATTGTTAGATTGCCTATCAGGAGGTAAGTACGGTCTTTAGCTGCTTGATCAGCAGATTCATTGCCTTGAATACCTCTATGAGAGGGTATCCACACAAGGATGACTTGTTTGCCTTCTTTCATGATGTTGTTAAACAACAGTTGTATTTCTTGTACAAGGATGTGTTTCGATGATGGACTTTCTATTTCATTTAATGCACTTTTTGAATCAGAAAAAATGATGAAGGAGTTATTGCACGTGCTGGTTTTTAAAATATGTAGCATAGCCTGCTTTATTGCGTACATCTCATATATATATATAATCCCACATCCATTTCTTTCCTCATATTTTGATCCATCAGTATAGATTGCAGTGTGCCTTGGGTATTTATTAGAAATTTCAAGAAATAATTGATGGTAGCGAGATTTTGGCAATTTCATCTTTGACACTGTAATTTATTTCAAAGTTAATTGTTGGAATGGTAATAGTCCATGGTGGGACATTAAGAGAGTTGTCTGCGAGGAGTATTGGAGGGATATTTAAATTTAATTCTTCAAGAAACTTGGCTATTCTGAAATTGAAGGGCTGTGGTTGTGATCCTGATTTAATGTGTGTACCTTGTTGCTTGTTAGGAAAAGCATACAACTTAATTCTTGATTCACTCATAGTTGCTACCTTGAGCGCATAAGTCAAACTTAGTTGTCTACGTCTAATTGCGAGTGGTGGTTCATTTGCTTCTATTTGAATGCTGGCTACTAGACTGGTACGGAAGGCTCCTAGAGCAATTCAAAGAGCTATGGACTGGATGGAATCAAGGATTTCGAGTGAAGACATTCTTACGGAATTGTATACAATGCTGCCATAGTCTAATTTAGCCCTAATAATGGCTTTGTACATGTTCATTAGCACTTGGTAGTCTGCCCCCCAGTTCTTTGCTGCCAGGATCTTCATTATGTTCAGCCTTTGCAAGCAGTCATCTGTAAGGTTTTTCAGGTGAGATATCCAATTTAACGTAGTGTCGAATAAAACTCCTAAGATTTTCATAGTTGTTACTGTTTCAATTTTTGTGATTGTACATGTACAGCTCAGGGGTTTGTACAGTACGTTTACGTTTGGAGAAGAGTATGCATTTGCTTTTAGTTTTGGAAAACTTGAACCCTGTAACATTAGCCCATTTTTGGATATTATCAATTGATTCTTGAAGTAGCTGTTGAGTAGTTAGTTTATTTCTTCCTGCACTTAGTATAGTCAAATCATCGGCAAAAAGGCAAGACTTTAGTGGTAGGTGAATGTTGGAGACAATGCCATTTATTGCAGCGAGGAATAAAGTGACACTGATGACTGATCCTTGGGGAACTCCATTGTCAATAGTTACTTCATGTGAAAGAGTTCCATTTGTCCTGACTTGAATTCGGCGATCTTTAAGGAAATTATAAATGAAGTAAAGCATGTTTCCTGAAATATTATGTTTCATCAATGTTTCAATTAGATAGTCTTTCCACACCATGTCATATGCCTTCTCAATGTCTAAACTAACAGCTATGAGGTGCTCATTATTCAGGAAAGCTTCTCGGATTTCTGATTCTAAACATATCAGATTATCTGTTGTTGAACGTGCTTTACGAAAACCATTTTGTGCATCACTAAAAAAGTGTATATGTTCCAAATACCAGCGTAATCTCTCGTTAACAATTTTCTCTATTAGCTTACACATTGTATTTGTCAAGGCGATGGGACGATAATTATCTGGGATCAAATGTCCTTTCCTGGTTTGAGTATAGGCTCTACAATAGCACAACGCCATTGATCTGGAAATAGTTTGGAACTCCATATATAGTTGAAAATAGCAAGTAGATAATTGAGTGCACTATGTGGAAGCTGTTTTAAAAATTCATATGGAATGGTGTCTGGGCCAGGACTAGATCTGCCACATTTGTTGAGTTCTGTAACAATTTCTTGTAACTGTAAAGTATCATTATAAGCATAGTTCAGTGTAGGTACAGTTTCACTTAAGTCTATTGGATCTCGAGTTGTTTTCATGTGAAGAAATTCAGGTTCATAATTGTTATCGCTAGAGATGTTTGAAAATGATTTAGCCAGTTGATCAGCTATTTGTTGAGGTTCATTTACAATTGACCCAGTGACTGGATCTCTTAGAGAAGTAATACAGAATTTATTGTATTTACCACTTATTCTTTGGATTATATTCCACATAACTTTTTGTGAAATTTGGGAGGTTAAGGAGGAGACAAATGTTAACCAGGAGGTTTTCTTACTTTATTTTATTTTATTTTATTTCGTGCTATTGCTCGATATTTCTGAAAATTGATTTTATTTTCAGGCGTGCGATTTCTTTTGTACAGGTAGTAAGCACGGTTTTTATTTTTGATAGCCTCTTTACAGGAGTCATTCCACCAGGGAACTGTTTTCTTGAAGGGCATAGGAGTTGTTTTTGGGAAACTCTGGTCAGCAGATTTAATTATTACTTCAGTGAAGTCTTGAACAATATCATTGACGTTCTTAGAAGGAAATTTATTTGTTGGAGTTAGATCATTTAAATAGTTATTTACAGTCTTTCTAAATGATTGCCAATTTGCCTTATTTAAATTCCATTTACAGTATTGGAGTTTTGATGTGTTGTCTGGAGAACTTTGATCATCATTAATTATGATGGGGAAGTGGTCACTTCCTTGTAGAGTTGAATAAATGGACCAGATAAATAGTGCAGCTATGTCTGGTGTACATATAGTTAAATCTATACTACTGTATGTTCCGTGTGCTATATCAAAACGGATTGGAGCAGTTGAGTTCAATAATACTAGAGTAAATTCATCTAGTATCTTCTCTATTTCTTTCCCCCCTGCATCAGTATTGCAACTGCCCCATAAACTGTTGTGGCTATTAAAATCACCCATCAAAACGAAGGGTTTGGGGAGTTTGTGTATTAGGTTTCTTAAATCATCAGCGTGAGATGTACTATTCATAGGAAAATAAACATTACATACACATATAGCTTGTGGTAGGTATAATAAAACTGTGACTGCTTCTATATCAGTAGTTAAAGGAACCTCTTGATGGTGAAAATTATTTTTAACATAAGTAGCTACGCCTCCACTTGCATGATTAGGATTAATTCGGTTTTTATAATGTACGTTGAACTGTCTTAAATGGGAAACAAAGTTGTCTCTAAAGTTAGTTTCTTGTAGACAGACAACTGAAATGTTATAGTCATAAGAATGACAAACAGGTGTAGAGGTAATTTTATCATCATTATGTGAGGGAAGTAGAGTCATCGCTGGAGTAATCTGGAACTAAACTGTTAACTGCTTCACCTCGGTTTTCACTGCCAGCCTTAAGCAGTTTCTTGACTATAGGAGTACTGCTGTTCTTAATGGATTTTTCAGTGTAGTATGGATATAGTTTTTGAAGGGCTTGGGCTAAACCCTCTAGATCTTGGGTGTAATTGGAAGCTATTGTTGCTATGTCATTAACTCCAATGCTGTTTTCAAAAAAGGATTGGAGTTGTAGGTAACTGAGGGGAAAGGACTGAGGGTTGGCTTCTAGAGCTTGCTTAATTGGCTTAAGCATATCACTAATAGTTGGGTTTTCTTTTTCTGTCTTTGGTTTCTTGTAAGTTTGTTTTTTCTTGTGTTTCCCTGCCTGTTCACTTATCTTAGGTTCAGTTGTTAAGGGAGGTTTCTTAAAATCAAGATCTTTTCTGCCTGTAGTTTCACTGCTAGATAGTGATATTGGCTTCTTTGATCCAGCAAGATGAACACATGGGGGATTTTGAGAACATTCCAAAGGAGGGGTTAGAGTCATTTTGACAGAGGGTAAATGCCCACAGTTTTGATTTTGAGAACACTGAAGAGAAGTAGATGTAGCAGTTGTCTGAAGAGTAGTTTGCGAGGGAGTACAGGTAATATTTTCTTGACAGTTTGTTTTAATTTTTTGTGTATTCTCTACTAGTTGGGGAAATTCTGTTAGATTGATCTTGCCATGAGAATGACTGTTTTGATTTAATGAGGAGCCTTCATTTATTATTACATCATTATCAGGACAGTTTCTAGCTAAGTGCCCCTCAGTTTTACAAAGAAAGCAGGTTAGTGTGTGTGAGGATAAATAAATCCATTAATTGGTACCCTCATATTCGATTTGGAGTGAGTCTGGAAGTTTGTTAAAGTCTTAATTTTGAACATAAATCTTTCTCCGAAAACTGAGAATGTGAGAAAATCCAGGGATTGTTAAACCTGCTCTAATAGGTGATATCTTTGACATTGGTTTAATGCAGAGTTTGAGAAATTCTTCTTCAATAACAATATTAGGAATCACAGGACAAACATTAGATAGAATAACTCGTTTGTTTTTAGTTAGGAGAGGTCTTATTTCCAGGGAAACATCATTTAGGAGAATCTTGGGATGTTTTGACATTAATTCTTCAACACACTTTTAACTTGCAAGGAAGATGCATATTCTTCCATTAGATATCCGCGAGACAAATCGGATGTTACTACGGCTAGTCACTTTTCCAATTGCTAGAATATAATCTCGTATACTAATGCCATCACAAGATTCAATAACAATAGCTTGATCTTTGGTAGGATAGGATTGCATTGCTGCAGAGTAACTTAACCTTGGATTGTTAGGAGATTGGTGAAGTGTGTTAGGAACAGTAATAGAGGTTGTCATGAGGTTACCTGGTTCACTGGTACAGGTGGGAATTATGCTTTCTTTATCCTGTCGATTCATGAGGTTACTTGAGACTTGCTGATTTTCATTATTTAGATTCAGTAAGTTAGAAAAATCTTGCCGACCTCCATCAACAGAGGCGGCCATTATCGGTTAGCAAACAGGATGAGGTTATAGGTACGAGATTGATCCTTTAATGAACACTAATCTCCAAAATGCAGATTTAAAACCACAGTCTAGTGATGGGCTGCGAATGGACCGTGAAGAATCGAGTCTGGGACCATAAAACTCGAGATACTAGAGTCTGGACTCGAGGCCGAGGACGCTGGCAGCGTTATCTGCGAACTGTGTATGGAAACAACACGATGCATAATATTGTAGGTAGGCCAAGGACAAGTATTGGTTCAGTTTCCCTATAATGTACAAACTAATATTGCGATGTGGTAATGAACATCACTTTAAATAAGTGTGTACACAGTCACCCTTTGAAACAGTTGTTAATCCCAAAGCATACATACAGTACCTTACCGAAAAAATAAGTACGATATTATATGGCAGGACAAAATACAGAGGTGGAAACAATATAATTATGTTATTCTTGGATACCTCACTAAATGCCCAGAGCATTGCTTCAATCAATTGAACGTTGTGGGCATTTAACTGGGGCATGCGTTTTCCTACTGCACAACAAGATATGCAGTCGAACATGTACATTATGCCATATCTACATGAATGTATAGGCCTACACAACAAAACCTTATTGTAACGTAAACTAAGGAACGTGTGGACACAGGTGTTTATGTACCACAATATCTCCGGCTCCATGGCTAAATGGTTAGCGTGCTGGCCTTCGCTCACAGGGGTCCCGGGTTCGATACGCGGCAGGGTCGCGAATTTCAGCGATCATTGGTTAATTTTGCTTGCACGGGGGCTGGGTGTGTGTGTTGTCTTCATCATAATTTCATCCTCATTACGACGCGCAGGTCACCTACGGGTGTCGAATCGAAAGATCTGCATCTGGCGAGCCGAACTTGTCCTCGGACACTCCCGGCACTAAAAGCCATGTGCCATTTCATTTTACTGGTGCACAGTGTGAAATTTTAGAGATCAGGCAGGACAAACGTACATTTTCGACTAATCTATTTCTATTATAAAGGGCATTATTTTACGCTCTTGACTTCCTTTGGCCAATACCTTAATTTTTCTACGTTTCGGATCCCTTCCATTTTTTCTCCCTGATTCGTGTTATATAGAGGATAATTGCCTAGTTGTACTTCCTCTTAAAACAATCACCATCACCACCATCACCACCACCACCCTTGAGGAAGTATGTAATACCTACAATGAAGAGTTAAATTATGTTCCTAATCTTCACTCCGTATCTCAAGTTACCAAAGGCTAACCTAAAGGACGATATAATGCAAAAATGCAAACTCATGCCCTCATCCCGAGGTGGTGCAGCTCCTTTCAGGAAAACCCCCATTTCAACCACATACCAGCCCTCCTGACATTCTAAAATTTCTGCCGGTACCGGGAATCGAAACCAAGCGCCCAAGGATGGCAGCTAAGAATACTAACCGTTATGCTACAGAGGCGCTATAATGAAAGTGCCCAACTAAATGTAGACGAAGCAGAAAACGAAGAATGTCATTGTGTGACAAACTAAACAAATGGCATTTCGAAACAAATATGTTACGGTCTTACACTCGCGTGTTTAACGTTATGGTCATCATTTACTTAGCTGTTGTATTAGTACTTAATGATGGGCGTATTTATTTTGACTGCTTGGCAACAGGTCGCAGTTACGGACGTGACGTCACCGTGGAGACTCGAGTACTTTGCACGAGTTACTCGGAGAGGCTCGGACTCGCCAGACTCGATTCTCACGAGTCCAAGTGTCACTCGCGCACATCACTACCACAGTCACTACAAAAGTACTTAGCAGCTTCACTCTGGTGCTTCAGACGGTAAATTTTAGCTTAGAATTACCGATTATTCAATAGTTCCAAGCAACAATATTACACGCGAACATCATGTAAGTCACTGCCATCTTGATCTAGGTGAGTATTGTTTAATTTCATTTTGTGAAAATGTGTCTCTTGAATTTTGTTTAATTTCCAAATTATGGGATCCTCTGAAGCTGACTGCTGTCTTATTGTTATTATGAAAAAGCTTCTCCAACATGTTATTATGTCAGCAACCTACTGTGTCCTTGGGGGGTCTAGCAGCCACATGAACAAAAGTGCTGTAAACTAAAAAAATTTAACACCTGTTCAAATGACTAGAAATTGTTTAAAATGAGGTTAGAACATAAGTAGATCCATCCTCCCTTCCCATTTCACTGTCCCACTCAACCCTCCTCACATATTTTAATTATTTTTATCTTTTTAAAATGAATATTGTTTTAAGCATAACAAGGTACTTTTTAAGACTTTTTAAGAAGAAGAAAATTCTTTGTATGAAAGTAAGTTGTATGTTCTGAGCTGTCAGTGGAGAGATGGTGTGGAATGACATTAGTAGACGAGTAAGTTTGAGTGGGTCCAGCCCCCCGGTGTAGGGCGTAACATGTCTGCCTGTCGCCCAGCGGCCCTGGGTTCGATTCCCGCCTGGGTCAAGGGTTTTTAATTGTAAATTATTAATATCCCTGGCCTGGGGACTGGGTGTTTGTGTCATACTTAACGTTCCTTTCCTCACATTCAAGACTCTACACTTCCTCCATTCCAATTACATGCAGGTTCATATCACATGGTGCAAGTAGGGGTAAAAGATCTCTATAGGTCAACACCCTGAACAAATGACATTTTTAAAAAAAAGTTTGAGTGGTGTCTTTAAAAGTACAAAAGATCATAATAGGAAGATAAAGTTGGAATTCAAGAGGACAAATTGGGGCAAATATTCACTTACAGGAAGGGGAGTTAGGGATTGGAATAACTTACCTAGGGAGATGTTCAATAAGTTTCCAATTTATCTGCAGTCATTTAAGAAAAGGCTAGGAAAACAACAGATAGGGAATCTGTCACCTGGGTGACTGCCCTAAATGCAGATCAATGGTGAATGATTGATTGATTGATTGATTGATTGATTGATTGATTGATTGATTGATTGATTGATTGATTGATTGATAGTTTACACTACGAATAAAATTCGAAATCTATGAAAGTACATAGACATAACTATATGCAAGTGTCTTTAAAAGTTGGCTATTGTATCTCTGTATAAACACTTGGATGCTTTCAATATTCATGTACTCATGTACAGTCATTCTTCTGGATCCTCCAAATACATTCATCTTTGTTCCTCGAGTGACGACCACAGAACTTTATAATGCCATCTCTTCTTTTGCTTCTGGATCTGCGGGTGGACCGGATGGCCTTCACCGCTGGTTTTGAAAGACCTCCAATGTCAAGAGCATGATTGAAAGGAGCACCTCTTAAGATCATTTTGTGGTTTGCCTGACCTCATCACATCTGGTCCTGTCCTTTTGGAAATCGCCTCACTCACCGCTTTGTAGAGAAATGTGGTAGTATTCACCCTACTGCTGTCGGTACCATTTGGCATTGGCTGGTTGCAAAAATCTTATGCTACAGAATCCGTACACAAGTTATGGACTCTAATCTCCCCCACCATGACTAAATGGTTAGCGTGCTGGGCTTTGGCCACAGGGGTCCCGGGTTCGATTCCCAGCAGGGTCAGGAATTTTAACCATAATTATTGGTTAATTTTGCTGGCATGGGGTCTGGGTGTATGTGTTGTCTTCATCATCATTTTATCCTCATCACAACATGCAGGTCACCTACAGGCATGAAATCAAAAGACCTGCACCTGGCGAGCCGAACATGTCCTCGGACACTCCCGGCACTAAAAGCATTATGCCATTTCAATTCATTTCATCTCATCTCCTCACCAATTTGGAGTGTGTGTTCTCAATAGAACTGAAGCCTATGCCACACATATCTATCATTCGTCTCCTCATCAGCGCCTGAAAGCTTTCATCAAATTAGATTTTTGTAATGCTTTCAATAAGTTGCATCGTGATGCAATGTTGTTGGCTGTGAAGAATGAGTTTCCTTTCATCTACCGTGTGTCTATCAGTGCTGTTCTCAGCCTTGTGACCTTTTCCTTGGTGAAGAAATTATACTTTCTTAATGTGGAGTCCAACAAGGTGAACCACTTGGACTTGCTCTTTTCGCAGTTGCTCGTTTTATTTTTCGGTTTGCTTTACATCGCACTGAAACAGATAGGTCTTACGGCAATGATGGGATAGGAAAGGCCTAGAAGTGGGAAGGAAGCAGCCATGGCCACTATCTCCCAGATGCAAATGCTTACCTGCACGTCCCTAACCAAATGGCCAACCCCCCCCCTTTTCAGTGCATTTACTCTTCAGTTGATAGTTAACTCCAGAGAGTTAAACATTTGATATTTGGATGGTGGTACCAGTGCTGATGAACCTGACTTTGTCCTTTTACCTCTGGATAACATTCGCACACAAGCTTCAAATATTGGACTACATCTTAATATTTCTAAATTTGAAGTGGGTTTTCTTGGTGTTCATCAGGAACAAACTGAGATACTTTATGAGAAGTTTAATGAAACTGAAGGTTTTTATTTCATGCCTTTCTATGGTTTAAACACATTCAGCCTTTTTCTTGCTCCGTGCTTTGTTTTCCATCCCATGATTTATGTACATCCTGTACTGTTCTCCATCATACATTACAGTTTATGAATCTCGAATTCACAATGGTCCATACTGATGACGTATAACATTTTGTTCTCTATCTTGGTGTGAAACCCCACTATTGGAGTTTGATTGTGTTTCAAAAACTGGCCTTAAAATCATCCTTAATTGTTCCCTGAGTGACAATGCCTGGTTATGGGCTTCTCTTCCCATTGGATTTGGTGGTCTCAAATTTCGTCGTGCTGTGGATTTGGCGATTCAGTCAATTTTAGCATTTTTCCACGGTTTTCCTTGTCTTGATATAGCTGTTGATTCACATAGGGAACCTGAAACATTTGTCCCGAATGAGTAAATTTATAATACCAATATAAATGGTCCGGTATTGGACATTATAAATTTTCCAGCTAACTCATTCCTGGTTACCAGCGTTTCGCCCCAGTATGCTAAGTTGAGCTCATCAGTCGGTGAATAGCACACCCACCAAGACGCATGGCAAGTGCATACCGTGGAGGCCTTGTCTCGTCGAGGCTCTCCTTCCGCCTGGTGGATGCCTCAACCCTGATGCTGCCATACAAGAGAGCATATCTCAGTGGTCAAGCTTAGTTGGCAAAGTTTTCCCTGATATTGGCAAAAGTAGAATTCAAGCTGCTTGGATGTTCCTCTTATCAATCATCTGTACTATCTTCTGCAACAGTCAACTAGTAATCTTCAAGACAAAGCCTGGTTCTTTGCTGCTTCTTCTCCAGAATCTAGTGCCTGGTTCCAAGCAATACCTTTGCCTTCTCGTGGTCTTCATCTTTCCAATGAGAGTTTCGGTATCACTGTGGGTAGCCATCTGCGAGCCTCATCAATGCTCAGCTTGTGGTGCCTACACTGATCGACGTGGGCTCCATCACCTTTCCTGTGTGGAAAGTAAAGGCAGACACATGTGTCACTCCACTATCAATGTCATCTTGCAAGCTCTGGTTTCAGCAGAAGTTCCTCTATACGATAGCTTACTGGTTGCTACCGTTCAGACAGTAAAAGGCAAGACAGGATGACACTTGTGACATGGAAAAGGGGTACATCTCTCCTGTTGGAATTTACCTGTGCTGACACATTCACCCAGTCCAATCTACCGCTTTCATCAATGAGTGCTGGAGGTGCAGTTGCAGATAGGAAAAATGCTAAAAAGAAGAGAAGACAGTGATTTGTTGGACAAATTCTTCTTCATGCCAGTAGCCATTGGTACCTGGGGCAATGATAGCCTCAATTTTATCAAAGAGGTTGGCCAGCGGATTGCTCGTATTTCCGGCGATACCCTATTAACTTCGTAGCTTTACAGTGTGTGAATGCCCGGTACATATTCTTGAGACACTACTACCTGGTAAAGAACTGAATGAAGTTTTCCTCCTTTAAGACCTGAATTTATATTTTATGGAAATTTTATGTATATTAAAATTCTGTTTGAAATTAAATCTACATTTTAATTAAAAATGAAAGAATTAATCTTAAGTCTCAAAGTACAGACAGAAATATCAGGAAATATGATAGTCATATGTTTTAATCAAGATACAAGCTCTATTAGTATTATAAAGGGTACAGTTTATTTTTAACTTTCTTTTGTTATGTTGCACAAACTGACATAGTAGTTCAACAACAGCTGCTTAGTTGCAGCCAGCAAGGATTTGACGATTGAGTGGGAAATATGTTTTTCTGCATGCGCAGGCAACTAAGCTTTTGGAACATTCGTGCTCATCATAGTAACAGAAATATTTGCCGCACTGTGTTAACAATACAAACTAAATACTTTCAGTTAAATTCTGCTGCTGATTTTGTTTTGTTATGGAATAATCCAGAAAGTGTAGAAATTTTTTTTAAATTTTATCAGTGCTGAGAAATTAAGTTGCATTAATTTCTTAGCATGTGCTTATGGATGCTGAAAGGCCTACATATAATCTAATACTATTTCTATGCATAAATGTGTCAATGCAAATAAGTTTTCCACAAAATGAGAATTTAGAGTTGATGCTTCTGCAGTCTATTAAACTACTAATATGTTCTTTGTTCAGGTTGGGACATATTGTTCTAGGAACATGATAAACAGGTTACAGGCTTGCTAAAATAGGCTATACATCAGTTGCCTTGATAAATATTTTTGTAATTCAGAACATCGGCAACTTGTACTTGATGTACACAGAGTGAAAACTCTGTCCAATTTGGATAAAGGATGCAATAGTAAAATCAAGAATAAAATAAGAATCTAGTGTGAGGCAGTATTGTTGTTTAGGAGCAGTATCATATTTAAAATCTAACTCTGGATCTTACTCAAGACCACCTTCTGCTCCTCATTTTGTCATTCTATTTATAAGAAACAAAGGTTTTAAGTTCATAAAACTCATTTACTCTGTATATAGACAGTAGATCTTACAAATAAACTGTACAATACTTCATATTCACAGAAATCATTTGCACATTATAATAAATACGGTACATAGAATACGATTTAGTCTACATTCAATGCATTTAAAATATATATTTTACATTCTTACATTTGTGTATGTACACTATGATTTCTTTTGCAAAATGTATATAAATATTTACATAAAATAACTCTATTTAAATAAACACTATTGATTAAACTATACCCTGGAAATCATCAAATGTAATTACAAATCATACAATTACAGTATCTATCTCTCCTTTTCTTATAAGGTATTTGATAACTTTCACTTCACTTTATAAAATTTCATTGTCTATACATATTATTAAGAAATGATATACAGACAGATATACAGAGAGCTAAAATATATACAATATATTATTTGAAAAAAGAAGCAAAAAAACCTTGATTGGAAATAGAAACTTTAAAAAATCTGTTATAAATTATCTCCTATGGTACTATATACATAAGTTACCCTGCAACATACTTTCTATACACTAGTAATAAAAAATAAACTCTGATAGAAGAATCATAAAATGTCCTTTTTGATTAGCAGTAGTCTGTGAATATCACCATCTATAAAATAGATATTATACTACTGTATATGTCTGAGCTACAGTGTGTAAGTTTATATGTTTCAGGAAAAAAAAAGTAGAAATATGGAATAGTAGATTTTAAAAAAAGACAAAACATTGAGATGAATTTGAAGTGGTACAACATAAAAAAACATTAAAATATATTTGAAAGGAAGGATTCCACTATAAATATACTTTTAAAAAGTTAAACATACGGTATGTACAATACATTACATTACAGCCTCAGATTTTATCACCTTCCTATGAACTACTTTTGGTTGATATGCTAACAACTTTGTTCATCTACACAAGGAAGCAGCAGATGAGAAAGGTAACAACATAGTTTTTGTGATAAGTGCATATTGTTAATTTTATATTTTGTATGTTCCTTCTTATAAATCAATTTGAGAATAAAATTATGCTTCAAACTGAGTGAATTGATATCTGAAGGTTCATAAGAAATGTATTTATGTCAAAAAGTAAAATGATGTTTTTATGACCATGCGTCTTACTAATGTTTAGAAGTCCATAAAAAATTAAAAATAACTTACTCCTATTATTCATATCAATGGTCTTTGAATTCTAGTTTTTGTTGTTAATATGCATCCTGAGGAAATACAAATTACCAATAAGAGTTTGGGATCTATATTTCTTTCTCTGATATTCATTACACATGCTAAAATGATGTATTGGCAAAATACAATAGGTAGGTACTGAATAATTAAATTTTTGGGTACATAAAATAATTAAAACAATGGTCTTGTTCTCATAAACATTTTAAAAATAATACTATTGCACAGAATATCACTGCTTCTTTTTCAAGCTCAAGAAAGAGAGAATTTAATGCCCAATCCTAGCTAGCACTTTCTCTGATGAGTCAACAACACCTTGATAATTATGATATTCTGTCTCAAGATAAAAATAAGAACAAGAAACAAGTAACAGTATGTTTGTGATTGATATACAAAACATTCTTCCAGCTTTTTTATACAAACTTCAATCATCACTATGAATGAAACTGGTTCTTTACCAATACATACATAAAGATGCATTGATTTATGAATAGAATGATTTTTTACTTATATATATTACCTAAATGTAAAGGATTTAATGCCTTATCTCTTTAATAAATTACATCCTTTCAACAACTTCAGATTACAAAAGAGCGACTGAAGTACTACAAGGAGTCCCAGAAGATTTCTTACATTTTTCAGCTTCAAATCTTCAAAAGACTTCTTTGCGGAAACTGAAGCCAAACTGATCACACTTGACCCTTAGTATCCTTCCAAGTTGCGGGGGTCCACAGTAAAACACAGTCAATTTTCCTTTTTTCTGATCAAGTAACTGTTTGAACACCTTGTCCCAGTTTGGTCGTCCAGCATTAGTTCTTGTCTTCAGACCGGTGATCAAATCTCGTTTTTCCTACAGAATAAAAATACAAAAGCAATATTTAGGTGCACAGCTTTATTAATGATCCATTTTATGTCAATATCATCATATCCAAGCATAAAATAATAGAACAGAACAGAATAATTTGTCATTAACACTGACTGAAACTACCAGAATTAGTTTCACTCTCACTTCCATAAAGCACTCACACTCACAATATAGTGCTAACGCGATACTCATATGTACAGAGCCATGAACGCTCCGGTAGTGCAGGTACATTGTTATTCTGTATAGAGTAATAAATTAGCAGTTACTCGCGGCTTCGCTCGCGCGGATTTCGTAATTTGATAAAAGTAATCGTTCCTCGGTAATGTACTAATACCTTATCTGAAAATCCCTAAAGTATAAAAACTCGCCGAAAAATTCAGTTTCATTTACCCCAGAAACTCTTCAAACCACATTTGTGTTATTGCCTTATGGGGGCTAAGATGACCATGCAACATAGAACTGTATATGTGAGAAACAGTCTTCTCCCACATTGAAGAAGACATGTTTCTTTATTTTTAAGGAGATTCCAAATACCAGTTTCCACATCTGTAACATCATCTGTTTTTGAGATATAAGTATCCCCATAAAAAGAATTCAACCTTTTTATCAGTACATCTGCACCCCCACACCTACCTCAATGGATTTTTCTAAAAACAAAACAGTACATGTTTCTTTACTTTTTAAAGGAGATTCCAAATACCAATTTTCACATCTGTAACATCTTCTATTTTTGAGATATAAGCATCCTCATAAAATATTATTCAACTCTTTTTTCACTTCTTTTCAGCTCCGTTAAGTGCCTTTCTGAAAACAAATAAAAATTTGTTTTACTGTATTTTTACAGGACTTCCCAAATACCAAGTTTCATGTCTGTAAGAAGTTATGTTTTTTTTTTGTCTTGCTAGTGGCTTTACGTCGCACTGACACAAATAGGTCTTATGGCGACGATGGGATAGGATAGGCCTACGAGTTGGAAGGAAGCGGCTGTGGACTTAATTAAGGTACAGCCCCAGCATTTGCCTGGTGTGAAAATGGGAAACCATGGAAAACCATCTTCAGGACTCCCAACAGTGGGATTTGAACCCACTATCTCCCGGATGCAAGCTCATAGCAGCACGTCCCTAACCACACGGCCAACTCACCTGGTGTGCTAAATCCTCCACTGACCAGAATTCAAAACGTGAGGCCGATGGATGGATGGACGGATGGACAGACTTTTAATTTGTCATTACATTTAGTCTCGTTTCGTACAATTAGGGGCCGATGACCTAGATGTTAGGCCCCTTTAAACAAGCATCATCATCATAATTTTTCTCTGAAAATGAAGCAATTGAAGGTAAACCAAATTGAGTGGTTCAAATGATACAGCAATGCCCATTAGAGTCCAAGTTGATGGATTCAATCTTGGTTCAGTCGAGTGGTATTTGAAGGTGCTTGAGCATGCCAGTCTTGTGTCAATAAAATTACAGACACTTAAAAGCAGTCTCATGAGATAAAATTCCACCACCTACTGTATGTCTCCCAAATTGTAAAAATAGTTTGTGGGGTGTTAAACCAATGACATTATTAATAGACCGAAGATAACTTTATTATATCATTTTATCTCACTGGCATAAATTCTCATATAAGCATTGAATGTGGACCAAATGGCAATCCGTCTTTCCTTCGGAGTCCAATGATCGACTGTGAAGGAGACAGCAGCACCAATCAATCACTACTGATCTGCATTTTGTTTAATGGTTTAGTTGGTAATATACCTGGCTGTGAGGTGTTGTTTTGTGAAGTATGGCATACGTTCAAAAACATGTTCCCCTAATTTTTTTAAACTATGTAGATACATACAGGCAGTATCAAATTTCATTTACTGTGATGGTAGGTACATAATACAGATAATTTTCACAGATAGGCTTGATAGGGTCTTATGAAAAACAATAGGTAAAAAACTGAAAGATCTGAAGTCTAATGATTACAATAGGTGAGGGAGAAGAAAAAGGAGCAATAGGAATTGCAGACAAAATTACTGAAGTTATGAATGACTTAAGGATTTAAGTCTTGAGCTTATAGAGAATTGAAGATTTGATGTGGGAGTTAGGAGGGTGATATAACATATGAAGGTTTTCTATCACAGAAGCTGCAACTGCTATGGGACAAAGATACACCAAAAATAGGCTAAAGAAGTAATATTCTAATGATGTTATTGGTTTTATATCCAACTAACCACTTTTGGCTAAAGAAATGAAATGAAATGAAATGAAATGAAATGAAATGAAATGAAATGGCGTATGGCTTTTAGTGCCGGGAGTGTCCGAGGACAAGTTCTGCTCGCCAGATGCAGGCCTTTTGATTTGATGCCCGTAGGTAACCTGCGCGTCACGATGAGGATGAAATGATGATGATGAAGACAACACATACATCCAGCCCTCGAGCCAGCGAATTTAACCAATTATGGTTGAAATTCTAGATCCTGTCGGGAATTGAACCTGGGACCACTGTGACCAAAGGCTAGCACACTAACCATTTAGCCATGGTGCCAGACGGCTAAAGAAATAATATACCAGTACTAGGCACATTACCTGTCTATAATGATATAAGCAGTTAGACATAGTTGCTAACAATAAATGAAAATTAGGTGGAAGTTGTAAAAGTGAAATTTCGTAGAAGAAGAAGAAGAAGAAGAAGAAGAAGAAGAAGACGAAGAAGAAGAAGAAGAAGAATAAGAAGAAGAAGAATCTTACTGGCTTTACGTCCTGCTAACTACTTTTACAGTTTTTGGAGATGGTGAGGTGCCGGAATATAGTCCCGCAGGAGTTCTTTTACATGTCAGTAAATCTATTGACACGAGGCTGATGTATTTGAGCATCTTCAAATACCATCGGACTGAGCCAGGATTGAACCTGCCCAGTTGGGGCCAGAAGATCAGTGCATCGACCATCTGAACCACTCAACCCTGCAAAATATTTCTGAGAAGTGTGCTTTTAAAAGACAAAGAAAAATAGTGAGATATGAAGACAAGTGGTAAAGAAATAAAGGTTGACCAGATGGAGAGGAATACACTCAGATGGTCTGAAGTTGTTAGTATATCAATGAATCTAAGAATTTAAATTGTTACTCTACCTTTTCATGCAACAGGTCCAGTGCCAGTTGTAGACCAACAGCTTTCATATCTGTCTTTTGTAGAGCACTAGTGATGTACATATGCATTTCCAAGAATCTCTCCATAGCTCCTCCAAGTTCAGCTTGTTCTATCTCAAGCTGAGAGAGTAAATTTACAAACCACTCGAATGACCGTTGATCTCTATTAATCCAGAAGAAATCTACCTGTTAAATATATAAACCAAAGTGAGTCAGTAAGTAAGCTGGATTAATATAATTTCACACATTGCTTATCTCTCCAAATAAACATTAAAACTGAATTATTATAGATGTTAAGATATTGTTCATAATGTGAATATTCTTGGGATGTAAAAATGAATACAAATGAATACAAGTCAGAAGATGAGAGGCTATTTTCTAATCAGAAACCAACATTTAGTCTGTTTCTGTTGTGTAGGGCTTCATTCATCTTCCAACCTGTCACTCCAATCCTCCTCTTCCTCCTCCTCAGGAATTTTATTTCACAGACTTCTATTCTGCTTTTGTGTCTTTATTTCATTACCCATAAGTCAATATGGATACATGAATACAAAATTCCTTTGCACTTCCATGACACTTTTCTGTAGTAAATTAAGCTTCTATGCAAGTTTCATAAGGCACTGCTGAGAAGATATGGCAAAATTGGGATTGATGACAAGAAAGCTCATCTAAAAAAAAAAAGAAAGAAAAAAAAAAAAAAAAGAGAAAGAGAGAGAGCGCATGTGTGTGTAGTTTGTCCTTGTCTTTCATTTCCGTTATTCCCTCTGTTTACACTGGTCTGCCACCGTGTTTATCCTTACTTGTATTCGTATTATCCTCTCTAACTTTCCATCTTTCATACTTCATATTTTTCCTCCTGTATGTTCCATTTCAGTTAATGAGCTAGCTATCTTTGTGTTTATCTCTACCCTTGTTCCCTTCTACCTTTGATTTATGTGACTACCTGTTTTCTGAATTTAATTATATTTCAGCGATTCTCTCATGGTCTCTTAGTTATCTATAGAAAGGTATGGACATGGCAGGGAACAAATAATATGATAAACAAAATTATAGTTTAGCATTGAAAGAGGGAAGTACAGAAAGATGAAACGAGGACAATCCTTGAAATTTCTCAGATAGCTATAAAAATCATTCTACTTTATCTTTCACCATAACTGTACATCATAGACTGTGTTTATAAACAGAGGAATAATGACAGTCTCAACATCTTTATACACTGCCATTGTTGAAATTGTTAATCCCAATTCTTCTACATCCATTTCTTCTCAAACTCCAATGAGCACATTGCTTCCCAGATTCATAAGGTAGGTAATCATCAAGTTGTCTTCTTCTTCTTCTTCTTCTTCTTCTTCTTCTTCTTCTTCTTCTTCTTCTTCTTCTTCTTCTTCTTCTTCTTCTTGGATATGGATTGGATTAAAGTCACTTTACCCATTAACTACACATTGAGGAAGCATATTGTACATTACATAGGCAAGATTGAGTGCTGGTAACCATCTAGAAGCATCAGTGTTCTTGACAGATTTTCACTCTATGTAAAAAGAGCAGGATAAGAAGAAATCTAGATTAAGATACGAAAAGGGAAGAGATACAAGAAAGAGATGAATAGAGTGATAAAAGACTAGGACCACAGGACAAACACATGAATTTCCCCTGTTTATTATGGGATAATTTGTTCATACATTGCTTCCCTTCCCGTCTTTTAGGTAAATTATATCTATATATTTAGGTCTCATTGATTTAATTTTCTTATTTCATTGATTGCTTTTGTTTCCTGTTTCTACATTGTTAAAAGTGAAACAATTGGACATTCTTTCACCAACAAATGCAGTTCATCATCATCATCGTCATCATTTATGTATTCATTGTTTCCTGCAACATTGTCCCTATTCTTCACTTATATTATATCTACTTACTGTTGTTCAATCACAGCAAAATTCAATAAGAGTGATGTTAATCTCATTTTACGTTACCTTTCGAAGGTTCATCACAGTTGGAGGAATGTCGCTAGCCCAAGAAAATTTGCACTTGGGACAGCAATGGCGTGCCTTCCAGTAACGATGCATAATTGACTGCAGTATTGAAGCAAATGGAGTTACTCCTATTCCAGTTGCAATGAGTACTGCATGTTGCGCCCTGAATATATGACTTGATGGCGCACCATATGGTCCATCTAGGTATATCTGAAAAGAGAGAGAAAAAAAAGAAATCATGGATTAGTAAAACCGACCTGAAGCCTGCCACATTGCTTCAGTTTTGATGTTGGTATGCTCTATCTTTACAGGAGTTGTTTCCCCATGTTCCCTGCTGTGTACCATAAACAGATTAATATTTTTAAAAGTAGTGAAAATCTGTTTTCTGTAAATTTATTGTTATAATTGCTATATAACAGATGTTAATAATGAAGTAAATTCTTAGTTCATGTTTTGTGAATATCACTCCTGTAGCGACTTTCATTGTGCAGCAGATACCAGATGAAAGGAGGGAGAGCACCAGGTCTTAACGAGATGGTGAGAGCAGCAGGAGAGGTGTGGAAACAGTGGCTGTATTACTTAAAAGTTGATTTGCAATTTTAAAAGTCTGGTTCTCGTTAAATTTTCAAAACATTAGCAATCCTTGAAATTTACCAGATAGCTATAAAAATAATTCTACTTTATCTTTCACCATAACTCTACAAAGTAGACTTTTTGAGGAATTTTTAAATATAAACTTTACATAAAGGATGATTTGATATAGAGAGTTAAAACTTTCTCACATTGAACTGAACCGAGTTCTACTGAACAGCTTGTCTATTTCAACAACCATGAATAAGTGTACAATTGGCTTTACATCACACTGACACAGAGAGGTCTTACAGCGACGATGGGATAGGAAAGGATTAGGAGTGAGAAGGAAACGGCCATGGCCTTAATTAAGCTACAGCCATAGCATTTGCCTGGTTTGAAAATGGGAAACCACAGGAAACCCATCTTCAGGTCTGCCAACAGTGGGGCTCGAACCCACTATCTCCCAGAAGCAAGCTCACAGCCATGCGACCCTAACCGCACGGCCAACTTGCCTGGTCCATAAATAAGTGAAATGAAAGTTATATATCTAAAATTATAATTGATAGCAGTAATCATGGCTCCACCCACAGTGAAGTCTGAACTAGAAATCAGATTTGAACACTGTTGGTAAGAATAGTGAACAGTCCAATAATAACTTGCCTCTGATCAATCTCTCCATCACATTTCATCTCTTTTCTTCAGGAAATGCTACTTGTACTTTTAACAAACAGTCAGTGTATTATTCTCTTTCAAATGTCCCACATGCATATTTCCTTTGGCTTGTTAGATGGTTTTTCTTTTTTCAATGTACCCCATCCTCTGCCTTCCACCTTAAAAAAGTTTCTCTTACAGAGGTGAGAAAGTATAACGATTGTTGGACTTCCATCACTAATGGATATCAGTAATGATTTTCATTATAATCCACCCGAACTTACAATGCAATGTGAAATTCCACTGGACAATATCTGTTAAACTGTTAGCATTAGAAGGAAAAATATTCACACAGCATTTTTGTAGGAAATTTACTTCCAAATCCTGTGTGTATGCTCCTTTCCTTGATATAACCTCTTATTTTTGTTTAAATTTGAAAATTAATGCACCACAAAAGAAATAGGCATCTTTTCCTGGAACATTGCTAGGATTAAGAAAATGCATATGAACTACACTGACTGATAAAAGAAATTGAAGCACCCAGAAGAAATGGTTGGATGCCAATGTAACTTCATACATGCACACTCCATGGGTGGGTATGTAAATGATTAGAGTTGCAATTCTCTGTGACAGATAGAACAGCCACCAGAGTGCATTAGTGTTGTTCATGTTTAGTGTTGTTACCAGGCCTGGTAGGGTATAAAAGGGGCGTGAACAGCGTCAGATGTTGAGTGATCACTTAAAGACATGGAGATGCTGTGTACTCGTGTGAGACAGCGTTATCAGCACCTGACGGAGTTTGAAAGGGACGTCGTTGCGGGTCTCCATTTGGCTGGCTGATTGAATCATGCAACATCCAGATTTGTGGGGCATTCAGTGGCCTGAATTGGACTGCATGGGAACATGAGGGCAGGCATACTCGTCCTTAAGGTTCCGGTCGACCACGTCTTAACCCCCCACAAGGGAGGATCACTGTACTGTGCACCGAACACCTCGTAACCCCTCCACATCTGCTCCTGCCATCTGAGAACAAGTAATGAACTCCCTGCAACATGCTGTGTCATCCCGCACCATTGGTCGGAGACTAACAGCAGCTGGACTAGCGAATTACCATCCCATTGCCGTTAACACTACAACAGAAACAACTGCATTTGGAATGGAGAGGACTGGGAAGCATGGACTGCTGATGAATGGCATCACATTGTGTTCAGCAATGAATTGCAGTTTTGTACTACCCCAAATGACTATCATTCATGATTATGAAATTTATAACAAGTTAAAGCTATTCCATGCAATGTTTTCAATTTTGGACAGCATATTCATTATTGTAAATTGTTAAGTAATTACATAATAATTAACATTTAAATGAGAATGAATATAACACTATAAAACAATTTCCAATAGATTTCGAGAGTGCCAATATTTGTATATGGTATTATATAATGCCCGTATTTCAAACACTGAAAATCACAAGCAACAATTCTCATGCTTTGTTAATGCAGACAGTATACAACAATGGTGCACTTACTAACTGATAACCAGTGGCATAAATTTGAAGGAAGTAATGTTAAATTCATGCATTCATAAATCTGTTGCACATAAGTTTACAAAATATGCTCAACTTATGGTCCAAAAACAGAACCAATAGAAAATCATGAAAAGTTGATTTTGGAGAGTTTCCTTAACTCTTTGTTTGTGCAAGGTATGCACTACCCTAAGATACAAGCATATTTTTTTCTGCATTTTATTTCTCTTTCTCAGCATGCAGAGGCTTAGAGCAAAACACACTAAAATGGTGATAGCAGGCAAATCACAAGTCATGGTGCAATAGTACTTTTTCTTCTGTGGTCTGCCTAGCTAATGTGGTAAAGGCACGTTTGATTCACCCAGAAGGATGTGAGGGAACTCAAAATATTTAGAAACCTTTCACTTCTAGACAGAAATCAGGTTCAGGGGTTTATTCAGCTTATACCAGAAATGAGTACAGTACCAAGTTAATTCTTAGGGTTAAAGGTAATCAGGCATAGTACTAACTATCCCAGTAACTCCCAAGATTGCAGATAGTGTAAACCTTTACCTTCCACTTCTCTAAGAGCCTCCATAGCTTGCATAGCTTGTTTTCACATTTTTTGCTACAGGTACTGTATTTTACTCTTGGGAATATAAAACTGTTATTAACTCTCACTATACTCCATAGAAAAAAAAAAGCAAAGCCACCTCCACACAGACCATAGAGGCCCTTGAAGGAGTGGAAGATAAAGGCTTCCTTATTCTTAACCTCAGTACCGAGACGTTAATAATGTAAAATATATAATTTGGACTATGAACTTTATACGAGACGTATATTTTAATTGCGTGTCTTGTGGGCACGGCTCATCTATGGTGATATATGCCTTGTGTATTTGGCCTAATATGTGTGTATTGAGCTGTGACATTAGTTACAATAACCATATTAAATTGGGATCCAACGCTATTAGACAAACTGTATTATTAATCTACGTATCTGTACGACACAGATAATCTTCAGTGCAAGGGCGCACGGAACATTGGTCTACATGTCTACTACTCATTTAATATGTGGCTATTGGGACATTTCGTCGCCTAATTATTCTGAAACTATGTCTCCGTGTTGTATGTTCGTATGGTGGAGACAGCAAACAAACTCCTATGCCATCTATCAGTGACTTATGTAACTCGCACTGTGCAGAGAGACTGATCAAATACAGTAGAGACAATACGCGACACTCAGCGAGATATCGAGGGACAGCTAATAGAGCTCTCTCTAGCGGGTAGACCTGAGAACTACTGATTCTGTCATAAGAGCACGTGTATCTCTGTGTGAAGTTTTTGGTGTTATTTATGCGTTTTCAGTGAGTTGACATAATTCCTTGATATTTCATTCCTTGATATCTCCTCTCAACATGAGGGGAAAGGTATGTGCTGTGTTTGGCTGCAGTAACTATGAAGTAGAGAAGAATGCGCAGTCTTTCTTTCGCTTCTCTCATGCCAAGAAAATGTAAGTAATATTGTGTTTGCATATATATTCTTCCAGTGAGAAGGATATTTTTATAGTACTTCATAATCTTCTGACCTGCTCGACCCATATTTTAACTGGTTTAAAATATAATATGCATATTTTATTGTATAGTGCAGCAGTTAACCTTCAATACCGATGTGTTGTTGTTGGTGTGATCTGTGGGTTTTGAAATGTCACAGAAGTGATTTGGATAAGGTGTACAAGAAAGAAGGGACGTTACGCTTATATAAGAATTATAAGATCTGTTCACAGCATTTCCAGGCCAGCGACTTTAGAAATCCTCGACTATACAGCCAAGAGTATGTTCCATTTTTACTCTAATTGTACATAAATATTCCTCAAAGCATCACTATCGACAACATTTTCATACTTTTCTTTCTTTTATCCCTCTTCTCAGATTAAAGCCAGGATTTTATAGATTTTCTTTCTGTTAGTAGGCTTCATGTTAAGAGGAAAATTGTCCAGCTTTTAAATGTTAATTCATTGGATCATGTGTGTAAGGAATGTGCCAATATTTTTATTGACAAGTGTCTTAATGTGATGATACAATGTTTGTTAAATGAGAAAAAAAGACAAATCTAACTGTAAAAGTTCAGGCAGGAATGCTAAAGCAAAAAAAGTAATGCATAAATGAAAAATCAAGCCATTTGACAGCAGTCCATTTTACATCTTGTTTATATGTCTTTTTTTTTTTCTTGCTATTTGCTTTACGTCGCACCGACACAGATAGGTCTTATGGCGACGATGGGATGGGAAAGGCCTAGGAGTTGGAAGGAAGCGGCTGTGGCCTTAATTAAGGTACAGCCCCAGCATTTTCCTGGCGTGAAAATGGGAAACCACGGAAAACCATCTTCAGGGCTGCCGACAGTGGGGCTCGAACCCACGATCTCCCGGATGCAAGCTCACAGCCGCGCGCCTCTACACGCACGGCCAACTCGCCCGGTATTTATATGTCTAATTTCAGTCTTTAAATAATAACATTTTAAATAATTCTTCACTCATTTATCCAGAATTGCTTTAGCAACTTCGAAGTTAATATCTCAATATTACTTTCTTTCTAGACATAATTTATTTATCCATTTTCGTATATGCATTTCCATTGAAATTTGAATTTAGTGCGACTTTTCAGGTCAAGTCACTAGGAGCCCCACTGTCTAATTGTCTCCCATTTTAACAAGGCTAAATCTGTAAGTGTCACATATTGTCTCTACTGTATTTGCTCTGGTGTACAGAGAGCGCAACGATCGCCTGACTTCAGCGCTCCGCGTGGGCTATTAATAAAGCAAGGATTCTGCTGTGAGGTCTGCTCAGAAGTGGATGTGTTGGATAGCCATGTTGGTATTTCCAAATGCTAACTTAATGGTAGGGCCGTCTGGCATCGGCTAAATGGGACATCAAACCCCAGCAGGGGATTTATTTTTCATTCTTTGTAAAGTGTTTAGGTTGTAATACTAATGTGAAATTTAAATTTGTTTTAATTCTTACTTGTGCGTGCAGTAGTATTAGGCAAAACATGGTGGGTACCTTGGCATGTATGGCATCGATGTAAGTTTGGTATTTTTTTTGGTGAATGCCATAGCATTTCCTCGGGATCCTTGCCTCTTGTTTTTTTATATGGGTTGGGTTTTCAGCACTCTTCCTAGCTTCCTCGTATGCTTGATAAATTGTACCCTGAAGTTCTGTTCTGTTTGGTTTATTTTTCCTTTTTCCTTGGGTGCACACTACCCTGTGGCGTTAACTAGCCTAATGTCATTTTCTGTACTTGTTAGGGGGCGTTGCAGTACTAAATTTTTTATACGGTAGTTCATAATATTCTTTTTATTGCTCTAGTAATTCAGGTTTGTTTCTGTATCATTGTTTTAAAAATTATTTTCTTTCGTTGGAAATAAATAGGCTTTTTGTTTTCTGTATCCAAGCTGTCATCTGTAGTGCAATCAGTTGTTTCTAATTGAGAAATAAGTTATATATACTTGTGAATGTATAACTCAGAAGAATAGAACCATTGTAAGGCTATGTAACAATGCAAATTCATAGGACTATCAAAAATAAGAACGAATTTGAATTCTCATATTTAACAATGATTGTCTACTACCCAATCCTGAATGTCCAGTATGCAGAGACAAACTGCTTAAATGAAAAAACAAATTATTAAACATTACTTTAAAAAATCTGCTGATGAGATATTTCTTCTTTTATAAAACTAACCTAAATCAAAAATAAAGCATGAATCAAGACATCTTAAATGAGCTTCCAGTTAGTCATGAATTATAAATAACGGCGTATGGCCTCCGGAGAGGCCTGGTGCAGGTCTTTTTCTAGTAGACGGCCTATTAGGCGACCTGCATGTCTGTGAAGATGAGGGCCCTACCTAGGATGATTTCTAATGTTGAATACACCACACACACCCAGCCCCCGAGCCATTGGAATTAACCAAATTAAGGTTAAAATCCTCAACCCGGCCAGGAATCAAACCCGGGACCCTCTGAACCGAAGCCCAGTACGCTGACCATTTAGCCAACGAGTCGGACAGTCATGAATTATGGATTGGTTAATGTAGATGAATAGATTTTTGCATGTTTAATTTTGCTAAATTGTTTGGTAAAATTATTTTACCCTTAGAATGATCGTATTCCTGTATTACGATAATTGTGTTGTATGTTGGGTATTCAGCCCGAAGGCTGGTTTGATCCTCTGGAGCTCCGCCAACAGCAATCAGTATTGAGCTGTCATAAATAGCCTAGGCGTCACTGAAGAGGCATACTAGGGAAATGAGGAGTGAGGTAGTTTCCCATTGCTTTCCTCACCCAGCCAGCCGCTGCTATTACACATCAGTCTGCCAAGCCCACTGAAATGCATGCACCAACCAACCCTATGAGTGGTATTTTCACACCATTCATAACAGGGACTGGCTGCATAAGGAATGGTATTACTAGCATCACTCACACACACCTCAGTCACTTTCATATTGTCAAAGCCAAGGATGAGACTGAGACCAGTCAATGAAAGTAACAAATTTGATATAGCCCATACCAGAAGACATAGTGCAATGTAAACACTACATCTCACCAGCAAAGGCATTTACATTAATTAATTATATATGGTAATTGTTTGGAAGGATTATTTGTAATTTTTTTTTTTTTTTTTTACATCAGGAAGATCAAAACTGACCATTCAAGACCAGTTTGTTGTACCATTATTTTAATTTAATTTAATTTAATTATTTTAATTTTTAAGTTGTCACTGATTTAAAGTTTTGAATGTAATATGCTACTATTTGTTAGACTTTATTTAGGAATGAACATAATTTGTTTTTAGTAAACACACACATCATGCTCCAACCAACAAGCACACGACATACTGCACTTGTAAAACTCACCTCCGTACCTTCTCCTAACTGTAAGGCTGGAATTTCAACAAGTTGTTCTTCAGAGATAGGCTAGATAAAATATAATTTAATTCAACTGTATTTATACGGTACTTTTAAAAAGCTTCAGATAACAGTTACATAAGCATAAATTAATCAATTTCTTACCTTCAGGGAAGGAAAATGAAATTGTTCATTTTTTAAACTCTTAAAACTATTTACATGAGGCTTTTGAGAAAAGTATCTTGACACAAGACCTTTAATTTAGGCAGAACAATTGAAGTATGTGATGTGAAATATACTGTAGATTCATTATCAGGGGAAGGGGATAAAATAGTAATTTCTAAATTTACTACTCAGGTATAGAGTATTCAAAATAATCTTCACTGAAGAGACATTTTTTATGGAATAAACCAGCATGCTGTTACATGGTATATAGGCTTCTTAAGGGATAAAATAATTATTCATATCAAGACCAATACTGATTACATCTTCTAGTGAGGAGCAATATTTAGAAACCTATTTTTCTTTCATAAAAGTTCATACTTTGTTTGGCAAGATTTTGAAATAATCCCCACCTTTAGTTTTAAATGCACAATTTATCCTGTTACAAATGTCCTTCTAGTCCTCAAATTGCTGTAACATATACACGCAGTTTAGTACTCAGTCAATAGTAAAATGTATAACTAAGTTACTGCTTCTTAGCTTCTTTTGCCATGGATATAGCTAGCAGGCCAATCATGACATCTCATAAATAAGCTATGAGGCCTATGAGGAACAATTCTTATATTAATATGATATGAGTGTTGTATAATACTCACTTCTAGTGGTTTTCCAGCAGCATAGTTCATTGGAGGAACAAAGTGACCTTCAAGCAAGGAGTTGGTAGATGAATCTCTGCTTGTAGTCACTGGGGCAGAAACTCTTCCCTCCTCAGCTGAACGTTCAGGGCTAGTGCTTTGAATCTGCCCACTGTTTTGGCGCATGATACCCGAGAGTGCTCGTGCTGCTACAGACGATGCTCTAATTTCACAGTTTTCCAAGCTTGGAGTCTTGAAAGCTATAATTGTAGGCTTGTTGCGCATGTATCGGAAACTTTGTGCCAGTGATTTGTTCTGTGGACTAAGATACGCCAATCCTAAAGACTGCAGACGAGCTCGGCGCATCTGGCATTCATCAAAGCTCTTCTCCGATTCTGAACGCATGTATTCTCGTAATCTGGAAATACAAACATTACTTACAAACATGAATTCTCATGAAACACACATCTTTCTTATGCATTATTTAGTTGGCTTATTTATCTCATCTGTAACATACACACAGTTTAGTACTCGGAAGATTGGCAAGAAGGAAAGTAAATAAAATTAGAACATCTCTTTATTCTCTACTGAATTATAAGTTACAAAGTGATAAAAATACAATATATGGTAGGTATTTATGTTATTTGATATGATGAAAGTTTGAAAAGTATAAAAGGTTAAAAAGTAACAGTTAAGTTACAGTTAACAGTTTTTATTTAACCGATCAGAGATAGAGAAGCTTGGTAACAGGTTCCCAACATTAAGAATGGAAATAGCCACCAGGGTACAGGGTCTCGCTTATAAACCCTGACCGAGCGCACGGTATTTGTACTCTGCGCTACAGCAGCTGCCTCAGCCCAACTTACGTCGTGCTTTAAGCTTGTATACAATCTTATATGAAATCTTACCTCATAAAAGATACCAGAAGTATTATCCTTCATAGTGAGGGACTTCATAAACACAATTAGGATTTTCTGCACACCAATAGCGAGAGTTATGACTGTTCACATGACCATTAAGATGAAACCAGGCCTCATCCTAAAAGAACACGAGCTGTGAGTCGAATAAACGACCTTTCAATGATGCTACGTACCACTCACAATATCTCACTCTTGTGGCTAGATCAGCAGGTTTTAAACAATGGGCCCGTGTAAAACTGTACAGTTTGATGTACAGTATAACAGCTTTGTAGCTCTGTGTTCAGAAGATTTAAAACCCCTACTTCTTGTGCTAATTTTGTGAGAGATTTATTTGGTAACCGTTCAAGATTCGCACCAATGTCATCTAGCTTTTCCTTTGTTAAAACTGTTCGTGTGCACGCATGTTTTTTATGGAGCACTGGTCCAGTTGTTTCAAATTTATTTAGAATTACATGAATCTGAGTTCATGAAAGTGGCACTTCAGCAGGAAATTCCTGAACAAATGCATTGCGTCCCTGTCGAGCCGACTTGTACTTAAAATAACTTTTACATACGAAAATACGGTGTTGCAATGATAACTGTCTCATCATTCAGACTGGCTACTAATGCTAGGTCGAACACGTGCACGTTCCTTGCAAGGTCAAGAACTATGTGCATGCCTCCCATACAGCTGCTTAGGTCTGGGAGAGTAGAAATGCCACAGGATGGTCTAGGTCTATAAGAGAGGTCCTGTATATCTTGGCATGCACAAGAACTTTGATAACTTACAAAATGCTCAGTAGAAGAAAATCTTGCCAGTATAACTTTGATTAAATTCTAATTTCAATGATAGTGATTATCCAACTATGTATCATTGCCATTCAAGAATAAGTAAGCATGTGAATATTGATTATTTTATTTCTTTCTGTTTACCGACGGAATAACATATTTTGTAATTGATTCAAGTCACTGCTTACTGAAACTTCTGTCCACTTTCTCTTCATATGTTTTCCTAAATAATACAGGAGGATTTGTTGAGTTACTTAATGTAGCAGGACATTCCAATGTATTTTTATTCTCTCCTCACAGTCCCAATATCACATCGATATGACCAGAAATCCGTTAGAAAATAAAATTAACTTCCGTCATTCATTTTTCTGAAGGTAATGAAAATATTTTTACTGTAATGTTTTCTATACTTGACAATAATGTTTGCCAAGCTTGTAAACATTGATAAAAGAATCATCCCATTATGACTAATAATTATTCAACATTTTGTATGCTAATACTGTAAATACACCAGTATGTAATATACCGTATATAAATATGCTTTCATTAAAATAACATAAAACTGCTGATGGCACTCCAGGTTGAAGGCGATTTCCATCTCTCACTGGATCGTCTCCAGACTCTATTGTTCCTGTTGTATGTGCGCTTACTTATGGTGATCACCTCAAAAAGAAATGGGCATACATTTGTGCTGTTTCTGAAACCATGGGTTATGAGCTGCCTATGGTGTAGTTTAAGAGGAATTTTTGACATAGACCTCTTTACTATCAGTCCTCGGTCAAGCAGATGATTTAGAACATTCTGATCTGACACGTTCACTTTGTTGGCTCTCAGAACATCCCACCTGTACAAGTTGTAATAGCAGTGAGCCTACAACATGCTGAAAGCAACAAATACTGATCCTCCCTGTGCCTGCGAGTGGTTTCGTGAGGGCGTCCTGTCCATTGTCGATCAGCAACTGCTTATGGCTCTCAGAACTTCTTCTAAACTCTGGAGAAATCGTTCTGATTCACTCCAACATGAACGGCGACCTTTATCTAACTTGTCGTTATCCTTCTTGCAGCAATCTTGCAATTCAAATGCAGTTATTAGCAGAAATGGGCACTCTTGCCATGTTTACCTACACGTGCTGTGGTGAGGTTGATATGATGGACATGACAAATGCCTCCGATCAGACAAATACCGAACTTGATCTGGGTTTAGCGTCACTCATGCCTGAGTTAAATAGTAAAATTAGCATAATAAAAAAGGTGTTATATACATGTCTACACCACTGATTATTATCCATTAAACCAGTAATGGAATACATTTTGCAATTAGCAGCATAGAACCAAAGAACTAAGACTGAACTACTGGTCATGATTTTGTCTCTTAACCTGTGTGTGAACAAACCAAGATTCTCTACTTGTTCAATGATGAGATGTTTATAACCCATTAATGGAACACATTTTATGAATAGCAGCAGAGAACCAAGACTGAACTACTAGTCATGGTTTTTCTCTCTTAACCTGTGTGTATGCAAACAGAAGATTCTTTTATACTTGAACAACAATGACATGTTTTAAATGGATTTCACATCACCATTTTGTTGTCAAATGACACAATAAGACTAAGTAAATTTGATTTGCTGCAGACATGTATATAACACTTTTTTTGTTATGCTAATTTTACTATTAAACTTCCATTATTTGCTAGGCTGAGGATGTCCCCAAGAGGAATGAAGAGGAATGAAGCATGTACCTATAAGTTTGCTTTAACAATAACTTTTTTTAAGTATTGTAAAGGTGGAACTTTCAATGTTAATATCTTTAAACGGTTCAAAGTTGACAATACGGGCTAAACATGTCATATATTATTGTAAAGAGTTTTAATTTTTTAAATAGCAAATGAGTGTCTTCTTTTCTTTTTCTACAGCATTGGTCCCTCCTGCTGGCAGGGTCTACTAAATGGATTCGCTGTCTCCATTTAGTTCTGTCCTAGGCCACGTCAGGGTGGAGACTGACGCTCTTCAGATCTTTGTGAAGGGTATCGGCCCATCGCTGTTTTTGTTGTCCTTTTGGTTTCCTACCGGCGAATTCTAACATGTAACCCATCTGCACGATAGTTTCAGCATCTGTCCTTGGTACATGTCCAAACCATCACAGATGACTCTCGTGCACTTTTTCTTGAATCAGTGCAACGCCAAATCTCTCCCTGATGGATTCATTGGAGATGCGATCCAGTTTAGCAATGCCAGCTGTCCATCTTAGCATCTCAGTTTCCCTGACACCCAGTTGACGCTCTGTCTCAGTTGTACACGGCCAACATTTGCAACCATACAGTGGAACAGGTCAGATGACAGTACGATAGATTTTGGATTTGAGATTATCTTTCGTCCTCCGGTCGCAAGTGACGTTAGTTGTTGTTCTCCATTTCATCCAAGCTGTGAATATCCTTGCATTGACCTCTTCGACAAGTCGGCCATCATCAGTGATTGTGGAGCCAAGATACTTGAATCTTGTCACTCATGGCAGGTCCTCACCACCTACCTGAATGGTTCTGATAACTTGTGGATCTGACATCATATATTCAGTCTTCTTTTTATTTCAGTGCAGGCCATATTACACCAGGTGGTCGCTCCATTCTTGGGTTTGGCATTGCAGATCAACTTGGGTCTCAGAGGCCAACATGACATCGTCTGCATACAGAAGCATCCATGGCAGAGAACGGTGCAGGTCTGCTGTTACAGTGTCCATCACTAGAATGAACAAGAGTGGTGACAGTACTGAACCTTGGTGATGGGAAAGTCAGTGGATGCTCCTGCGGCAGCCTGAACATAGCTCTGTGGGTCTACATAAAGCAGCTGAACCCAGGTGACAAGGTATTCTGGTACGCCATGCTCCTCATATGAGGTCATGTTGTATGTGATCAAAGGCCTTCTCAAGGTCCAGGAAAGCTAGATGGATTGGCTTATTCTTCTCATGATGCTTTTCAACCAAGAGCTGTGCAAATAAGTATAAAATTACAAATTCACCATAAATTATATAAAGTAACTCTTTTTTCTTATATTTTACTCTTACTGTCATTAACAATGGTAACGTCCCTGGCCACACCAAGTAAGTGTGCATTCTACTTACGCCAGAAGTCTTTCTCGTTTCTTCAAACGGGTCTGCATGTCAGGCATTGACAAGGACTTTGAAAGTGGTCTCTTCTTTGTAAGGAGCAGCATGTGTAGTTTACGTTCTGGTGTTAGCTTTCGGGGTGGCCCGGTGAGACTTATGCAATCTAAACACAAAACATGAAAGTAAGTTAGCTCAATATTTAAGAGAAAAAACTTCCAGCAGCATGTAATAAAAAGAAAACACATAAATTACAGGCTATAAATTCACTAAGATAGGACTGTTGATGAATAAATTTTAAATTTCAAACATGAATCATTGTAACTTACCAGCTTAAACTAGCATGAGCACTGATTGGTTAAGGTCTAAAAATAATTCTGAGCAATTACATTTTAACCAAAATTATTTTCCTCCTTCTTGATTTAAGAAATAATGTGAATGTGTGCAGAAGTGTAATGGTAAAAATTTATAATCATGTGCAGGCATTTCAATTTAATGCCATCTGACTGTTTCCTAGTCATTTTTGATGTTCGGTTTAACTTTAGGCCTACTAGATGGCAGAGTAAACCAAATCTCTCTTGGGCATCTATGGCCGAGTATTAATGAATTTTGTCGAGTAAACACCAAATGTGTCACCAGAGATGTTTTACGTGCAAACATCATACGATATGGAGTGCCGAACTGACTTTTTTCCGCCCTTCAAAAATCCGACTACTTACCTTTGCTGGGTTTGAACCTGCCATCTTGGAGTCTGGAGGCCGACTCTCTATGACTGATCCACGGATGGGGCTTGTGTAATACTATGTGGATAGTACCGTATTTAAATAGAATAGTACTCTGAAATGAATGACTGTCATATATGAATGGATCAATTTATAGAAGGGATATAGTTTGTTGACATTGTTTCCATCTGTTTATTACATAGATCAAAGATTACTTCTTTGTTTCTCATAGCAAGGGAATCATTCTTTTCATTTCATTGATCTAGGATAGCTGTCTGTGGAGCATTCTGATGGACAATAACTGGATATTATAATTTATTCTATATAACAAATTCCAACTTTTACGTTTGGAAAGTTCCACCATTCCACCACTTTAAAATCTTACAATTTTCCTAAAATTAAAATAACATTGAGTCATTTTAAAATTAGTCAGTACATGTTTCGTTTTTCATAGGAAACATCTTCAGCTGTAATCTTGAATGACAGTTAAAATATGCACAAAAAACACAGGTTACATAAATAAAACACAATTAACCACTCATATTTAAAAAAAAGAAAAACTTGTCCTTGACAAGATGAAAAGTCTAAATGACCGAGCTCGATAGCTGCAGTCGCTTAAGTGCGGCCAGTATCCAGTATTCGGGAGATAGTAGGTTCGAACCCCACTGTCAGCAGCCCTGAAAATGGTTTTCCGTGGTTTCCCATTTTCACACCAGTCAAATGCTGAGGCTGTACCTTAATTAAGGCCACAGCCGCTTCCTTACCACTCCTAGCCCTTTCCTGTCCCATCGTCGCCATAAGACCTGTCTGTGTTGGTGCAACATAAAGCAAGTAGCACAAAAAAGGTCTAAATGTCTAAAGAGTCTTTGGTTTTTTCTTCATTGTCTCTATTCGACATCTCTTGATGTAAAATATGTGTTATTAATGAAATACCTACCACTTTGGAAACTAGCCCAAGATTTAAAGATTCAACACTTGATGTGAATGGAATGGGGGAACTTTCTTGGGAGATAAAATGGACTAATCGTGTTCAAGATGGAAAGCTTTCCATTCACATCAAGTGTTGAATGTTACAAAAAATGCATAGTTGCACACTACTGTTTAATTTATTCATTAAGAAATGTTAAGATCCCTTTATAATGGTATAATTTTCAAAGTGGTATTTCATGAATAACACAGCTTTTACATCAAGAGATGACAAATAGTGACAATGAAGAAAAACCCAAAGACTCTTTAGACATTTAGACCTTTCATCTTGTCAAGGACAAGTTTTTCTTTTTTAATATGAGTGGTTAATTGTGTTTTGCTTATGTAACCTGTGTTGTTGTGCATATTTTAACTGTCACTAAATATCACAGTAGAAGATGTTTTCTATGGAAAGTGAAACCTGTACAAGTTCATTTTAAAATAAATCAATGTTATTTTAATCTAAGAAAAATCATAAGATTTTTAAGTGGTAGAAAGGTGGAACTTCTCAAACATACAAGTTGGAATTTGTTATATATAACAACTCTACCATGGACCAAGATGAAATTAATTTTTTGTATTATTATAATTCTACCAAAATACTAATGTTTTTAAGAATTGAATGTGACTATTGCTAGCCTGGTGCAATACTTAAGAGGCAGACCCTCCATTGAAGGTGGGTGGCATATGCCAGGTATAGGAAACCACATGTTAGTGTAATGGGGGATAATATTCTATGTGGTATGTGAGCTGCAGGAATGTGGGGCAGCATGAACCCCTAGTTCCCAAGACAAGGGAATTAACCATTTAATATTAAAATCCTTTGACCCGAAGTCCATGATGCTAACCACTCAGCTATGAAGTCGGATAAATACTAAGGTCCGTCAGTGGATCAGTGGTAGATTATCAGCCTCTAAATCACCAGATCACAGGTTCATAAGTGGCAGAGATAAGCTGGATTCTTAATGGGCAGAAGAAAGTTCATTCAGCACTTTTTTCTCTAACATCTCTGGTGACCAGTAGCATAGCCAGGATTGGCCGAGGGGAGCGGGGTGTCATAGTTACAAAATGCTGATAGAACATAATGAAGGTGTGTGCATAGTGCGTGTGTGGTGCGCGCACGCACGACTTGTCTATACAGGGTGGCCCACTTTAAACATTTCACCGCAGATATATCTGGAACAACAAGGGATACTGAAAAATGAATTTCACGGGCATGAAGGCAGGGAAGGGGCTAATTAAAGTAAATACTATGAGCCAGTCTAAAACATACGAAAATAGTATTTTCAACATCAACTTACGGTTTTTTAAATGGACACTCTGTATTATTTCGTAAGCAATCGTTAATATGAAAAATCACATGCGTAATGGCATTTGTTTCATCGCAATAGGTCAATTACATCCCAAGATATTGCAACGTGAAGTTGACGTTTGAGATAAACAAAACGTGCAGCAGTTGCACATCCCGAGAGTCAAGCACGAATCTCACGGTCCTCTTACTCGCGATATGATTGCCGTACCACAATGCGATAGGCGCTATACTTAATCCTATTTGCACTGCTGTCAAGAGGGATGAAAAGAAGAGAATTTCGTTTCAGTAACTTTGTTGTATGAATTATGTACATTCTGAAGTAGTACATTACAGAGTACTGCAATGTACTGTGTAGGTAAATAAAATACGCAAAACAGAAACCGTTATTTACATATCCTTTTGCTGTGGCAGGAAATCCTTCTCTTATTTTCATCCCTCTTAATAACAGTGCAAATAACATTTAAGTACAGTGCCTGTCGCATCGTAGTACAGCAATCATATCGCGAGTAGGAGGACCATGAGGTTCACGTGGGAATCTCAGGATGTGCAACTGCTGCGCGTTTCGTTTATCTCAAACGTCAACTTCATGTTGCAATATCTTGGGATGTAATTGACCTTTTGCAATGAAACAAATGCCATTAGTTATGTGATTTTTCATATTAACGATTGCTTACAAAATAATACAGGATGTCCATTTTAAAAAACGTTAGTTGATGTTGAAAATACTATTTTCCTACGTTTTTGACTGGCTCGTAGTATTTACTTTAATTAGCTCTTTCCCTGCCTTCATGCCTGTGAAAGTTATTTTTCAATATATCTTGTTGTTCCGGATATATTTGCGGTGAAAGGTTTAAGTGGGCCACCCTGTATAAGGACTCTGATACAAGTGAATTATGTTGATATTCAGACTGCAGTCCGACTTGTTGGCCGAATGGTCAGTGTACTGGCCTTCCGTTCAGAGGGTCCCGGGTTCGATTCCCAGCCGGGTCGGGAATTTTGATCACTTCTGATTAATTCTTCTGGCTCAGGGACTGGGTGTTTGTGTCTGTCCCAACACTCTCCTCTTCATATTCAGACAACATACCACACTACCAACCACCACAGAAATACACAATAGTGATTACATCCCTCCATATAGGGTTGGAGTTAGGAAGGGCATCCAGCCGTAAAACAGGGCCAAATCCACATGTGCAACGAAGTTTGCCCCAGCGACCCCACAGGTGTGGTGAAAGCGGTAGGAAAAGAAGATTCAGATTGCAGTAGGACTATAAAATCTTATCGAATACGATCAAGGTCAACAGTTTTACAGCAAATTGTATATTCAGTTTACTATCTAAAATCTAATTTTTGAGGCTTCTTAGGAAATAGATTCAACAGACCTGTTCATTTTGTGATTATGTCCCTGAATGTTTGTTTAATTATTGTCAGCTTCTATTTATTTTTGTTTTGTAAAAATTCCATAGGGGGTGGTTAATAACCCCCAGTAACCCCCCACCTCTGACTACACCCCTCCTGGTGACACACTTGGTGTTTATCCAAAAATATATTTAAAACTTTGCAATAGGTTGACCAATGGAAGTTTGCTTTTTCTGCCATCTGGTAGAATAAAACAGATCATTGAAAGTAACATGAAGGCACTATGAAATTGAAATGCCTGCATTGAAGCCTTAAGATCATCATTGTTAAGCCATAGGTCTCACAAACAGGACACCCTGACAAAGCACATGGAATTATCATTTTAGTCACTGTTCAGCAGAGCAATCCAGAGACAGTTATTCAAAATCAAGGAGTTTGAAAGTGTGCTTCCTTGGTAATGAGTTGCTCTAGCAGAATTGGTCAACTGACCTGCTCAGAGAGCATGGAATTCAGTTTTGTGCTGTAAAGGTGGTAAAATTTTCACTTAATATTCACAGAGTCTGACAGCTATCAATAAAGAAATATTTTAAGTTTTAGTGCAGGCAAAAAGTTTGGAGGAGTCTGAAGGAAAAGATGGGGCCAGAAAAGTACTTGACTCAAGAAATGTATAGAAATATTAAAACCAGAGTCAGAGTCTGTCTGGGAGAGTCAGATAGCTTTGAGGTAAACATTGGACTGCATCAAAGGTCAACCCTAAGTCCCTTCCAGTTCAATATCCTCATGGAGAAGTTGACTGAAGAGGTGAGAGAGAAAGCACTGAACCATGTACATGGATGGCATCATGCTGTGTGCTAAATCAAGAGAACAAGTTGGAACGGTGGAGATGGGTTCTAGAAGACATTGAGCTTAAGCAACATCATGGGCATTTAAAGAATCAATCAATCAATCAATACTGATCTGCATTTAGGGCAGTCGCCCAGGTGGCAGATTCCCTATCTGTTGCTTTCCTAGCCTTTTCCTAAATGATTTCAAAGAAATTGGAAATTTATTGAACGTCTCCCTTGGTAAGTTATTCCAATCCCTAACTCCCCTTCCTATAAATGAATATTTGCCCCAGTTTGTCCTCTTGAATTCCAACTTTATCTTCATATTGTGATCTTTCCTACTTTTATAAACGCCATTCAAACTTATTCGTCTACTAATGTCATTCCACGCCAACTCTCCGCTGACAGCTCGGAACATACCACTTAGTCGAGCAGCTCTTCTTCTTTCTCTCAATTCTTCCCAGACCTGAAAATTGGTACTTTTGATCTCTTTTAAAAATAAAGAAACACATATTTTTTGTTTTTGGTAAATCCAGTAAATGGGAGGGTGAAAAGGGGGGTGAATTTTTAAAATGAGTGCATCTATATCTCAAAAGTTTTAAAGTTTAGAGATGTAAAAATTAGTATTTAGAATCTTCATTAAAAATAAAGGAACACGTATTTTTTTGTTTTCGGAAAATCCCAATAGGAGGGGTGAAAAGGGGTGAAAAATGTGTTGAATGCCTTTAAAGATAATACATATATCTCAGAAACTGAAGATATTACAGACCTCAAAATTGGTACTTTTGATCGCTTTCAAAAATAAAGAAACACATATTTTTTTGTTTTTGGAAAATCCAATTAATGCGAGGGTTAAAAGGGGGGTGAATTTTTAAAATGAGTGCATCTATATCTCAAAAGTTTTAAAGTTTAGAGATGTAAAAATTGGTATTTAGAATCTTCATTAAAAATAAAGGAACACGTATTTTTTTGTTTTCGGAAAATCCCAATAGGAGGGGTGAAAAGGGGTGAAAAATGCATTGAATGCCTTTAAAGAGAATACTTATATCTTAGAAACTGAATATATTACAGACCTGAAAATTGGTATTTGGGATCTACTTTAAAAATAAAGAAACAGGTATTTTTTCGTTTTGGGAAAATCCAAACAATGGGGGGTGAAAAGGGGGATGAAATTTTTAAAATGACTCTATCTATATCTCAAAACTTTTAAAGTTTATGGATGTAAAATTTGGTATTTAGAAATCTCCTTTAAAAATAAAGAAACACGTACTTTTTTGTTTTCGGAAAATCCTAATAGGAAGGGTGAAAAAGGGTGAAAAATAGGTTGAATGCCTTTAATGAGGCTACTTATATTTCAGAACCTGAAGATATTAGAGACCTGAAAATTGGTATTTGGGATCTACTTTAAAAATAAAGAAACATGTATTTTTTCGTTTTTGGAAAATCCAAATAATGGGGGGTGAAAAGGGGGGCGAATTTTTAAAATGAGTGTGTCTACATCTTAAAACTTTAAACGTTTACAGATGTAAAAATTGGCGTTTAGAATCTCCCTTAAAAATAAAGGAACACGTATTTCTTTGTTTTCTCTAAATCCCAATAGGAGGGGTGTAAAAGGGTGAATAATGGGTTGAATGCCTTTAATGAGGATACATACATCCCAGAAACTGAAGATATTACAGAACTGAAAATTTGTAAATGGGATCTCCTTTAAAAATATAGAAACAAGTATATTTTTGCTTTTGGAAAATTCAATTAATGGCGGTTAATCAGGAGTGGCAAATTGGGGTGAATTTTTTGAAAGACTATATCTACAGAATATCTGAGAAGCGTAAAATGTTACAGACGTAAATAGTGGGTATTTGGAATCTCCTGTAAGTGTAAAGAAACATAGGTGATTTGTCTTTGGAAACTCCACTTAAGGGGAACTAAAATGGGGTGAAATTTTAAAATGAGAATTTCTACAGTATATCTCAAAAACCTTAACATGTACAGAAGTGAAAAATGGTCATTTTTTTATCCTATTAAAAATAAAGAAAAGTGTATTTTTAGTTTTCGGAAATACAACTTGGGTAGTGGCTGGTGGGGAGGGGGGGGTAAAAGTGACTGAAAATGGTGATGAATTCTTTTAATTAGGCTACTGATATCTCAAAAATGAAGATATTACACACGTGAAATTTTATTTTTGGAATCTGCTTTAAAAGTAAACAAACACGTATTCTCGGAAAATCCAATGAAGGGGATTTGGAGTGTTAAAGGATAGAAAAAATTAATTGACTTAATTGTATGAGAATACATACATCTAATAAAAACTAAAGTTGTTACAGACGTGAAAATTGGTATTTTGATTTCCTTTAAAAACAAAGAAAAGCGCGTTTTGGGGGGAAACAATCTTGGGGGGGGGGGAGGGCGGGAGTGAAAAGGAGTTGAATTCCTTTCATGGGGACACATAAATCAAAAACTGAAGAGGTTAGAGTGGTGATAATTGGTATTTAGAAGATCCTTTACTATTAAGGGAACAAGTACTTTTTGCTTTAATATCACTTTGTGAGGGAGGGTGGGGGGGGGGGGGGGGGGGAGTGTGGAAGGAAGTTAAAAACGTGAATTATTTTTAAGGGGATACTTATATCTCAAAACTGAAGGTAATAAACGTGAACATTGGTATTTGGAATCTCCTTTAAACATAAAGAAACACGCCTTCTTTTAATTTTTTGGAGGGTGGGGGTAAATAAACTTAACGGCGGTGGGGTGTAAAAGGAGGTGAGACCAATTGATTTTACTGTTCGTAATGTACTTATAAGGAGCCTCCGTTGCTCAGTCGGCAGCGCGCCGGCCTCTCACAGCTGGGTTCCGTGTTTCAAATCCCGGTCACTCCATGTGACATTCGTGCTGGACAAAATGGAGGCGGGACAGGTTTTTCTCCGGATACTCCGGCTTTCCCTGTCATCATTCATTCCAGCAACACTGTCCAATATTTCATTTCATTTGTCACTCATCGATCATTGCCCCAGAGGGGAGCTTCGGCAGCCGGCACAATTCCTATTGTCGCCGCTAGATGGGGCTTTATTCATTCCATCACTGATTCTGTCGAATGATAGGAAACAGGCTGTAGACTTGCGATGTACTTATTCTGATCATAAATCGATCATTTTTAATCTTTCCTGGGTTCTTTTTCAACAGCCATATTTTCCTTTGGAGAACGTTCTTAGATTAGAGTAGATTCTCCTGGCATATAAATAAAAATTTAAACACATTTGAAATAAATGATAGGAATGAGATTGGCCGTCAAATTGTTCACCTTGTAATAAGTTGATGAATACTATTAAATAAATCATGAATAAATAAATAAAATATAAATATAAATTACTCAAAAACTTAATAAAATTAATAAGCATAATTAACCGAAATGTCCGTAGTATGGGCGCCAGAGTTCACCAGAATGGATCCCTCGAATTTAGATAAGAGCATGATAAACTTTATATCCCAGGGCGTGTACATAATGCTGCGTACTGGTACATCTGCTGCAGGCCTTACCTAACCTCCTGAAAACGACTAATTAGGTAGGAACTGCACCTAGGTTCATCAATAACACTGATTCTAAAATAGCTAACTATATTCTTAACAAATTCCGTGCATGAACACCTCATCAACATACAACATTATACATATAATACACACATAAAATATTGCTGGAAGACTCCATATTTACAACAACAACAACAATAATAATGAAAACCGTGGGAAAACAAAAGCGAGAACTAAACTACCATTTGTAGATGGTCCGATGAACAATGTACATGTATGATGATAAATACCCTTCACAGTCTATATCAATTCGACTTACCGATTCTCATAATCGGCAGTTATCACATCACACAGATACTGTACCTTGTACTACTGTGTTCACATATTTTAACACTTGTTGTAAAGATATATACACACGTCTGTCGATCCTCAACATAAATTTATGGAAAGTCTGAGATAGCTTTCACCAACATATAATGCTAGGCCGCCACAAGTGCTACAATACTTAATGCGCAAGCACTCTCCACAATCAGCCACTTTCCACAAACATAACACGACTACGCTCCACGAACGTTTGAAGTCCAGTCCATTGCAGCCATGTCAATCCAGTACCGTGTCTCAGCACCACTTCCTTCCCGTACAGTCCGTCAGTTGTAGTTGTAGTTATCTTCCTTCTCGTTCCTTTACCTTCACCTTTACAATCACCCTTACAATGTTTCTCATACAATCCTCTGGTTGCCGCCGTATGACCAACCTTTATAGACATCAACATCCCCCTCCTCTCAGATGAGACGTCTGGATTGGTGCTTGCCAGCCAATCATGAGTGATCTCAAATCAAGACCAAGCCCTGAACTACTTCTTCCTCCCAAGACAATAACAAACTCTGGGGAGTTTTCATGAATCACCAAACTTTCCCTGGTACAACAACAAGCTCATCTCATCAGGCTGGGATATATACATGACAAATGGAATTCCCTGACACAAGTACATCACAACACACACTGGGGTAACCAGATGACTCATTCAAATTACCAGAGTTACTAAAGCAATGTTTTCCCACTCGTGCAAAACAAATTACTCATACCTGCATATGTGGATATCTTCCAGCTTACCAATATAAATGTCAAAATATACAAATGAAATACTAATAATAATAATAATAATAAATCGAATACTGACAATAATATCTCTAACTTCTACATATAATTCAGGGGTGTGATATATGTACTATCACATAACGCCCCCTTGGTGAATCGATGATATCACATATTATGATTCACCATAAAACAGAACTTCATAAATTATATAACTGAACTCTTAATTTACTGTAATAATGATATATACATTGCGTCTACTGCATTGTATTCGCACACACGAAATACAATTTGTCCAAACAATAATAATAATAATAATATGGCTATATACACACAACTCCGATTGTTTCATATACCATTGAATACAATCCCTTCTTACTACTGTACACATAACCCATAAATGATAATATATACATCCAAGGTGCAGATCCTATCTCTTATATCTGCGAAGGCTATAGATATTAAATGTCCCAAGGACCTTATTTTCAGCGGTTAGGAGCCTATAAGCACACTTGCCTATTCTACTGTCCACAGTATACGGACCCTGATATAAATGAAAAAACTATACATAAACTTAACATTGGCATCGATAGACGAGGAATGCGTACCACAATAAAATCTAATTACGTCTAGAATCCACTCTATCTCACACACAAACATTCATACCATCCAGTCACACAAGAATCATACAAACTTTCATTCGGAACATTCATATCCAAGAAATCCCTCTTTCTGAAATGCGCGGGAATCTCACTACGTTTACTCTTCCACAAACTCATAATTAATGCAAGCACACAAATCACATACTTTTTCACACATTCCACATCGATATCACACAGCACGTCATTCAAATCATTCACACAAGTCTCAGAATTAAATAAAACATTACGCACTCGCTTGTCAAACATACTCACTTCATTCTTACTCACGCTCACTCGATTACAGAAATTCTTACCATAATACACTTCGAAATTGCTGTCATTACTACTTAATGACCCAACAATTAATCCATCTTCACCACCTTCCATATCAACAACACTGCTACTTTCGACTCTCTTATCAGAAGTTTCATTAATCTCAAAGTCATTATTTTCACACATAATGGACCTAACTTTACTCTCCTCACTTACACTTAAATCAACAAAAACATCCTCATGATGTATACTCTGTAAACACTCTTCACTCACAAAACAACCTTCATCAACTTCACAAAAAACTTCACTTTCAATTTCAGAAACTTCCACAAGATTATCGATCGCAACACCGCTATTACCATCACCACTAGCACAAAGTAAGTCATCCGACACAGCTTTCTTACCTTCATCACGCCCCCTATTCTCAAAATCTCCCTGAACACAAAACACATGGTCATACAATAATTCCTCTTTCACGTCTAAATCATAACTTACCTGTTTCATCACGTGAATAGGAATTTCGGTATCGGACTGCCTATCTGACCCAACTAAGAAGTCCGATTCCGGTTTAAATTACTTGACATGGACTGTTCACTATTATCATGTCTCTGCACTTGATCTGGAGGTCTTTGATCCGTACGCCCCCTACTTTCTGATTCCCCTTGATTAGGTCTTCTGCCATAATATTCCTGGTGATTAACTCCCTGATTAGACTGTCTGTTTCCCCTTCCGGAATTACCACCCTGATTCCCGTGCCTAGAATGACTGAAATTCTGATTATTCCTATCTCCCGCTACCTGATTACCTTGTCTCCCATTATCCCCGTAATTCCTACCTTCACTTTGCCTGGTCCTCCCCTGCCCTTCCAAAGCATCAATCCTCTCTAACAGCTGCTCTAATTCCTTGATCGTAACAATATTCTGCATACATGCAGCTAATCCGACCTTCTCAGGAAAATGCCTCAACATCTGGCGGACTGTATCTCTCTCCGATGCTAGACCTTCAATATTCTGGCTGATCAGAACATGCGCTAAGAAATACTCCGTCATAGATACACCTTCCTGAGGTCTATATTTGCCAAATAGCACGCGATCTCTTTCCCTTCCCTGAATAGCATCACTCCAAAATTTAGAAATAAATTTCTCCCTAAATTCCTCCAAACTCGAAATACCCTGTCTATAAACTTGAAACCAGGATCTCGCTTCTCCAACAAATGCAATATCCAACATCTCATCAACCATACTCCACTCGATCAAACCATCGTCAAGATTCTTGGAAAACCGTTTCTCCACCGTTTTCAAGAATTCCATCGGATTAAACTGCCGACCATTAAACTTGGGTAATTCAGAGTCCTTCGTACAAGATACGTACCTATTACATATGCTGCTACCTACTTGGATTTGACTGATCTCCTGCCTTAACTTTACATGACATGCTTTAATTCCTTCTTCAACTACCATTCTGGCATTTCCTTCTACTGACTTGAGGTCATCTTTTACCGACTTCAGGTCTTTCTCCAATTTCTCATCCTTCTCATCTATACGCTTCGCTAAAACGTTCTGATTGGATTTAATTCTATCTATTTCCTCGACTTTATCTTCCACTATTTTTATTCTCTTATCACATTCCTTGCTGTTTTCAACAAATTCTTTCCTAACTACATTAAATCGGCATTCAATTTTCTCAGTCAATTCCAAGCATTGAGATTCAACCTTATTATTGACTTCCTGAATTTCTCTGCTTTGATGGTCAAACTTCTGGTTCAATTCATCTATTCTACCATTCACAGCACTACTTAAACTATCAATTTTACTAGACAATTCAACACTCACTAAATTTAACTCCTTACTTTGATTCTCAATCTTACTGGACAATTCCGTACTAACTGAATTTAATTCACTATTAATACTGTATATTTCATTACTTAAAAAACTCAGTTCACTCTTCAACTCTTTACTCTGACTATCAATCTTACTGGACAATTCAATATTATTATTATCGATTTTACTGGACAGTTCAACATTATTATTATCGATTTTACTGGACAATTCAACATTATTATTATCGATTTTACTGGACAATTCAACATTATTATTATCGATTTTACTGGACAATTCAACATTATTATTATCGATTTTACTGGACAATACGTCACTCTTACTGTTAAATTCACCCTTCAACTCTTTACTGAACTGATTAAATAGTGATTGAAGCATACTAAGAGTTAAGGTCGCCCCTTGATCCCCTACATTCTGAGTTTGAGACGGGTTACTCGGTTCCTCACCTATCGTTACCGATTGATCTTTCCTACTATCAGCCATTTCGCTTTTCTCACTTAAATTAGATAAACTCAATGTGGTGGAATTCTTTTGACTTCTCTTATCCTGATTCATAGTACTAGCAACTTTAACAACCTCTCTGTTTCTCAGTCTTATAATACTCGACTCGCTACAACATTTCTTCATACTCCAACATACATATCACGTACATATAAAACACTTCACTGACATAGTTCGCAGAATTCCAACCACACCTGACAAGTGCACCTACGCTTATAAGCCTAACAGATGTACCAATCATTCAGCCCCACGTTGGGCGCCAATTGTAATAAGTTGATGAATACTATTAAATAAATCATGAATAAATAAATAAAATATAAATATAAATTACTCAAAAACTTAATAAAATTAATAAGCATAATTAACCGAAATGTCCGTAGTATGGGCGCCAGAGTTCACCAGAATGGATCCCTCGAATTTAGATAAGAGCATGATAAACTTTATATCCCAGGGCGTGTACATAATGCTGCGTACTGGTACATCTGCTGCAGGCCTTACCTAACCTCCTGAAAACGACTAATTAGGTAGGAACTGCACCTAGGTTCATCAATAACACTGATTCTAAAATAGCTAACTATATTCTTAACAAATTCCGTGCATGAACACCTCATCAACATACAACATTATACATATAATACACACATAAAATATTGCTGGAAGACTCCATATTTACAACAACAACAACAATAATAATGAAAACCGTGGGAAAACAAAAGCGAGAACTAAACTACCATTTGTAGATGGTCCGATGAACAATGTACATGTATGATGATAAATACCCTTCACAGTCTATATCAATTCGACTTACCGATTCTCATAATCGGCAGTTATCACATCACACAGATACTGTACCTTGTACTACTGTGTTCACATATTTTAACACTTGTTGTAAAGATATATACACACGTCTGTCGATCCTCAACATAAATTTATGGAAAGTCTGAGATAGCTTTCACCAACATATAATGCTAGGCCGCCACAAGTGCTACAATACTTAATGCGCAAGCACTCTCCACAATCAGCCACTTTCCACAAACATAACACGACTACGCTCCACGAACGTTTGAAGTCCAGTCCATTGCAGCCATGTCAATCCAGTACCGTGTCTCAGCACCACTTCCTTCCCGTACAGTCCGTCAGTTGTAGTTGTAGTTATCTTCCTTCTCGTTCCTTTACCTTCACCTTTACAATCACCCTTACAATGTTTCTCATACAATCCTCTGGTTGCCGCCGTATGACCAACCTTTATAGACATCAACATCCCCCTCCTCTCAGATGAGACGTCTGGATTGGTGCTTGCCAGCCAATCATGAGTGATCTCAAATCAAGACCAAGCCCTGAACTACTTCTTCCTCCCAAGACAATAACAAACTCTGGGGAGTTTTCATGAATCACCAAACTTTCCCTGGTACAACAACAAGCTCATCTCATCAGGCTGGGATATATACATGACAAATGGAATTCCCTGACACAAGTACATCACAACACACACTGGGGTAACCAGATGACTCATTCAAATTACCAGAGTTACTAAAGCAATGTTTTCCCACTCGTGCAAAACAAATTACTCATACCTGCATATGTGGATATCTTCCAGCTTACCAATATAAATGTCAAAATATACAAATGAAATACTAATAATAATAATAATAATAAATCGAATACTGACAATAATATCTCTAACTTCTACATATAATTCAGGGGTGTGATATATGTACTATCACAACCTCTATAATAAGGTCAATAATACACGGAGGTATGTCATTCGTATCGCCAGAAATTCCGCACACTTGCCTACGCGCAACAATGGTGCTGGTCACATTGTTAGCAATGACAATGGCAGCAGATGTATTTTACCGCCAAGTAGCGGTCTTGCATATTGCTGTGGGGTCCAGAATAATAATAATAATAATAATAATAATAATAATAATAATAATAATAATGATAATAATAATAATAATAATGCCTAAATTCAATTAATTTCAACCACCCTAATAATAATAATAATAATAATAATAATAATAATAATAATAATAATAATAATAATAATAATAATATCCTGGACCGTCGTCAACATGTGCGGACCGTGCTGGAAACGGGTCCTGGACGGGTAATGACTACGATTGCTGTCCGGCCGCCGGTTTAGTACCGCCAAGGCACCTAAGAGGACACCACGCCGGATCTCCTCAAGGATTTGATCCACATTAAAAATGCTTATAGGAAAGCATGGCTAAGATTTAGGAACCCAACTGACCGGGTGGAATACCTGGACCTAGCCCGGGAAATACGAAATCGATTGCTGGAAGGAAAGATTGAAAAATGGGAGGAACGTTGCCGTAATCTCTCAGTAAACGAGTCAGATCACGAATATCGGCGGGTTGTATATAAAACGATAAGCATTCAATTATAAATTTCAGTATATTACCGTTGCGAAGCACGGGTATCTTGCTAGTTTATATATATAAGAAAACATAAAAGTCCGATAATACTGCCTTGAGGAATTCCCCTCTTAATTATTATAGGGTCAGATAAAGCTTCACCTACCTTAATTCTCTGAGATCTATTTTCTAGAAATATAGCAACCCATTCAGTCACTCTTTTGTCTAGTCCAATTGCACTCATTTTTGCCAGTAGTCTCCCATGATCCACCCTATCAAATGCTTTAGACAGGTCAATCGCGATACAGTCCATTTGACCTCCAGAATCCAAGATATCTGCTATATCTTGCTGGAATCCTACAAGTTGAGCTTCAGTGGAATAACCTTTCCTAAAACCGAATTGCCTTCTATCGAACCAGTTATTAATTTTGCAAACATGTCAAACTTACTGGCCTGTAATTTTCAGCTTTATGCCTATCACCCTTTCCTTTATACACAGGGGCTACAATAGCAACTCTCCATTCATCTGGTATAGCTCCTCCGACCAAACAATAATCAAATAAGTACTTCAGATATGGTACTATATCCCAACCCATTGTCTTTAGTATATCCCCAGAAATCTGATCAATTCCAGCCGCTTTTCTAGTTTTCAACTTTTGTATCTTATTGTAAATGTCATTGTTATCATATGTAAATTTTATTACTTCTTTGGCCTTAGTCTCCTCCTCTATCTTGACATTTTCCTTGTAACCAACAATCTTTACATACTGCTGACTGAATACTTCTGCCTTTTGAAGATCCTCACATACACACACCCCTTGTTCATTAATTATTCCTGGAATGTCCTTCTTGGAACCTGTTTCTGCCTTAAAATACCTATACATACCCTTCCATTTTTCACTAAAATTCGTATGACTGCCAATTATGCTTGCCATCATATTATCCTTAGCTGCCTTCTTTGCTTGATTCAATTTTCTAGTAAGTTCCTTCAATTTCTCCTTACTTCCACAGCCATTTCTAACTCTATTTCTTTCCAGTCTGCACCTCCTTCTTAGTCTCTTTACTTCTCTATTATAATAAGGTGGGTCTTTACGATTCCTTACCACCCTTAATGGTACAAACCTGTTTTCGCATTCCTCAACAATTTCTTTAAACCCATCCCAGAGTCTGTTTACATTTATATTTACCGTTTTCCACCGATCATAGCTACTTTTTAGAAACTGCCTCATGCCTGCTTTATCAGCCATGTGGTACTGCCTAACAGTCCTACTTTTAAGACCTTCCTTTCTATCACATTTATTTTTAACTACCACAAAAACAGCTTCATGATCACTAATACCATCTATTACTTCAGTTTCCCTATAGAGCTCATCTGGTTTTATCAGCACGACATCCAGGATATTTTTCCCTCTGGTTGGTTCCATCACTTTCTGAATCAGCTGTCCTTCCCATATTAACTTATTTGCCATTTGTTGGTCATGCTTTCTGTCGTTCGCATTTCCTTCCCAATTGACATCTGGCAAATTCAGATCTCCCGCTACAATCACATTTCTTTCCATGTCGTTTCCCACATAGCTGACTATCCTATCAAATAATTCTGAATCCGCGTCAGTGCTACCCTTTCCCGATCTGTACACTCCAAATATATCAAGTTGCCTATTATCTTTAGAAATGAGTCTTACACCTAGAATTTTATGTGTCTCATCTTTAACTTTTTCGTAGCTTACAAATTCTTCTTTCACCAGAATGAACACTCCCCCTCCCACCCTTCCTATCCTATCTCTACGATACACACTCCAGTGCCATGAGAAAATTTCTGCATCCATTATATCATTTCTCAGCCATGATTCAACTCCTATTACAATATCTGGTAAATATATATCTATTAAATTACTTAATTCCATTCCTTTCCTTACAATACTTCTACAGTTCAACACTAACAATTTTATGTCATCCCTACTTGATTTCCAGTTCCCTGTTCCCTTATCACCGCTCCCTAGGCCATCCCGTTTCCCTGAATGTACCTCCGTATTACCCTTCCAAACAAATTTCCTAACTTATATGTACCACTGCGGTTTAAATGAAGGCCATCTGAGCGCAGATCCCTATCTCCTACCCACCCATTAGGATCTAGAAATTCCACTCCCAGTTTCCCACATACCCACTCCATAGTCTCATTTAAATCCCCAATCACCCTCCAGTCAGTATCCCTTCTACACAGTATTCCACTAATAACAATCTCCGCTTTCTTAAACTTCACCCGTGCTGCATTTACCAGATCCCACACATCTCCAACTATGTTGGTACTTATATCAGCTTGCCTTACGTTGTTGGTACCAACGTGAAACACTACCACCTTCTCCTTCCCCTCCTCCCTCTCTTCTACTTTCCTCAACATCTGCCTCAACCTAATTCCTGGATAACACTCTACCCTGGTACCCTTTCCTCCACACACTTTCCCCACGTGTCTAACGATGGAATCCCCCATGACCAGAGCCTCAACCCTACCCACCTCATTTGATTCCCTCCCCTCCTGGTCAGCCCTATCTTTCCTGATAGCTGCAGAAGTTACTTCCTCCTCCCTTTTCTCCTTCCCATGACCCTGTTCCACCTGTCTTTTCCTATCCTCTACTCTACGTTTTCCTTTCCTACCTTTTCCCTTCCTCCTACTTCCACACATCTCACCAACAGTTCCCTGTCCCTCATCTTCCCTCTGTTGTTCTACCTGGAGTGACTCGTACCGATTTCGCACAAACACCTGTCCTGAATTCTGATCCTGAATAGAGCCCTTAGCCTGCAATCTCCTTCCGCTTAGAACATTAGACCACCTGTCTTCTACAACTCCTCCCTTTCCTTCCCCTCCCTCTTGTACACCTACTGTAACCTGTACATTGTTTGAGGGAGGGATGGACCTGATGCGAAAAGACCAAATGGAAAAGAACATAAATACTGAAGTAGCCCAGGACAGAAAATAATGGAGGACATTCATAAGAAACAGTGACCCTGCACAGTACAGGTTAAGCTGTGGAATAAGAAGCAGCTCTTTTTTTTTTTTAAATCATTCAATACATCCATTATTACAAAGTGTACATTCATTTTCAAGATTTATGTTAAATGCATTGTTTCATTATTTCAGTGTCAGTGTGGTAAGAAAGATTTCAAGTACCAGTAGGCAGAGCCGTATGTAGGTATGGGCCTTATAGGCAGAAAATTTATGGGGTGGTAAAAATGAAAAGCTCTAATAGTTTGAAAACAAGTTTTTAGAACATGCGTACTTTCGTAGTATTCTAAAATGAAAGTTCCCGACATTAATAACAGAATTTTCATTCCACTTACTGTATATGAAAGCTATTGGTTATAATACTATAAATACCACCACAACGTTGAAACACAGCCACCCTCGGTTTTACGCACGGGTATGAAGATGACTTTGGGCTGCAATTTATTCAAACGGGTGGCAAGTCAATGCCACCTACAGTCAATCGCATGCTCCTTGTAAACTCTTTGGAGGAACATCCTAACTTGCAACAACTGGCTTTAATGATTGGAAGCATGGAAATCAGTGGTTAATGGAGCATGAGAATTTCTGCTCTCATCGTGACTACGTGTTAATGTTCAAAAGATGGCCTCGTGAATTGTGCAGAGTTGACAGGCATCTGCTCTCTCAGTTGAATAATAATATGTCCCCAAGAGGGACAAAACATGTACCTGTGCTTTTATTGTCTTATCAAGTTTAAGAAAGGGGGCGCAAAATTTAGGCCCATAGTTGTTGTTATTGGCGTTGTTGTTGTTGTTGTTGTTGTTGTTTAAAGGTATTAATGTTCGGTATTTTACCTTGGAGGCGTTTAGTTTATTCATTATATAAAAAAAATAGTAACGGCAATTTTGTCTTATCAAGTTTAAGGAAGGAAGGTGCAAAAATAATTTGGGCCAAGAAGCATTGCAGTGATTATATTCAGGCTTGTCAATAGGTATTTTCTTTTTTCCTTAAATATCTATTGGTTTCTAATTTTTTACTTGTATACAAACCATTGCTGCCACTTGTATTTGCCAGTGTGAGATCTCCTTCAGAAACATGCTGTATAGATGAATTCAGATTGATATCACTATCGCTTGCAAATCCATCATTGGTGTAAGCAACTTCCTTCTTGAAGCCAACAGATTTAATTTTGCTTCCCCTGTTACCATCTCGATCGAACTTTCTCTGTATAGACCTGAAAGACACAGAGATTATATTAATTGAAACTACATTGGAGTCTTCATGTCATATTCAATATTTTGATCTTGCACAAATTTCACAAAATACTGTAACATTTTACTGGTTAAATAATTATCATGTCAAGAGAGCAACTATTTCAGATATAAAGTTATTCTGTTTTCTTATTTGCTAGTGGCTTTACGTTGCACCAACACAGATAGGTCTTATGGCGACGATGGGATAGGAAAGGCCTAGGAGTTGGAAGGAAGCAGCCATGTGGCCTTAATTAAGGTACAGCCCCAGTATTTGCCTGGTATGAAAATGGGAAACCACAGAAAACCATCTTCAGGGCTGCCGACAGTGGGATTTGAACCCACTATCTCCCGGATGCAAGCTCACAGCCGTGCGCCCCTAACCACATGGCCAACTTGCCCAGTAAGTTATTCTGTGGATCAGAAGTAGAGCATTGTCTTCAGGATTCCAAGATTTGGGGTTCAAACCTGGCAGAGGTAGGCCTAGTCAGATTTTAGAAAGGCAGAAAACATTCAATTAAACACTCCACATCTTATGATTGGCAAGTTAAAGATCTCTGGTGACATATCTGGTGTTTTACGTCTGGAAATAAAATTGTAATCGTTACATTTTAGTAATTGATGTACTTAACATAGAGAGCCTAGCTACTTTGGAGTCACAGTAATAGCAAGGCATTGCGCTAAGGGTATAATTCCAAGATTCGTCACGTACTCTTTCATTTACTTGTGGTTACTGGTTGAGATTACATAATTGTGCACTACGTGTTCAAGATGATGGTGGTAATTATTGTTTTAACACATTGAAGACTGAGCAGATGAAGTTAGATTTTGCAGTGGCCTGAGCATTTTAGTGCGTTTTCACATTTTTATACAAAAATTACTGATAATCTCACTTAGTCACAAATCTATTTTGGATTCAGCAACGTTAGAACTACACATGCATACCTTGTTTTGCAAAATTGGAACAAAACCACCAATATTTAAAAATAAATTTAAAATAACATTTTTCTACTTTCATTTTTTAAAATTTTCATAATGCATATTAAAAACATGAAAAGTTACATATTCACACACACCATGATACATTCATGAAACACAACATACATGCATACTAATCATTGAGAAATGAAAAAATTACATTAACTGTGGAAATTGGCTCTAGTTGTTGGTCGCGCGAAAGCATGCGGCTATGAAGCTGCCTTGGAAGTACCAACTTAGTATAAAAAAATAGAATTAGGTTCTGTAACTTTTCTAAATCGCTGACTAATTTTACAAATATTATAAAACTGCATTTAACTTGAAAATTATGAAAATTAATATTCATTAAATAAAATACACACTCGTCGGACCTTGTACTCACACTTACTTGTTACCTGCTTACTTACACATACGTTATTTGAAGGGCGCCAGCTGCCACTCAGTGCAGCAATAATTGAATGGGACTCTTGACTATCTCTAGGGTGTGGGGTAATAAGCTTACTTTTGACAACATACCATATAAGTTCTGGGAAAAGGAGATTGGCGTTCGGTTTCCCCATTAATTTTGAGGTTAAGATATTTTACTGTCAATGAAATAAAACTATGAATTCGTTTGATAGAACAATATATATTCTTTAAATAATATATCAAAAAATAGTGAGTCTTGTTGCGATAAAACAGATGAGAATATGAAATTATGACATTGCAACTGAAAGAAACTAGGCATGAATTTGAATTCTTCTTGACCGGACATTTAACAATTTATACAAAATATTTCCCTCACTGATTCACTTGACTGTACCTTCAACACTTTGAGTGTAATTACGACGTATTTCTTTGATCTGGTGTTTACTGTAGATGTGTCACGCCTAACTTGGTGATACATCCTTGTGACTGCTTCTTCTCCATATCATCTGACTTCTTTGTAAGTCAATATGGTATTACCTCTTGGCAGGTCCAGGGTTGCCCTCTCTGACTCCATGGTAAGCCCTTGCGTCCGTGTCTTCAACTAAGTGACCAACCAACTTTGGCCTCACTCTCTCAATGACCAATAATTAATGGCTCACTGAGTCTTCTCCATCTCTCATTCATACTCGTTGACTGACCGACTGAGGCCTCTTCATCTAGTAGACTTGTTCACTGTACTGCTTCCATTTAAATAATGACTGACGCTACAATATGCACCCACCTTTTATAGATGTTGGTTGACACAGCTACGTAATCTCCAGAAATAACAATGACATACTCCCACAATGCCTCAAACCGTTGTATGTAATGGTGAAATCCCCTGGGGCGGCCGACTCTCTGAACGCATTGCCAAAAGCTCATGATGACGTAGCCATGACTTGGCAATGACTTGGCAGAAATGCCAGCAATATTGCACAATGTAAGGATATCACACTCAACATCTGATATATCGAAACTCTCACTGTACAGGTATTTAATGTTAATCTACATATACGTATATATGCATACACTCAATTACAAATACGCATGCGACAAGTTTTGCGTACTTGAATTGAATAATAATTATAACAAAATAATAGTAATCTCACAGATAAAATAATAATAATACGGACATAATAATAATAATAATAATAATAATAATAATAATAATACAGATAAAATAATAAAAATACAGATATCATCTTGTAACGAGATTTGAACCGTTACAGTTCCGATGATGTGCTACTACCTGGTACTTTTTAATGAACTTCAAGCACTACAGAATGTGTTTAAGCACTCTGCTAACATTTGTAGTACGTTGAAGCGGATACATCATACGTCCCTCACCCTCCACGGAACATCACCATTGAAGTACGGCACACATCGCTTGTCTTTAAAGTGTTAAGGGGAAGTACAAATGGGCAACCATCTTCTATTAACACTAATCAGAAGGAAAATGGAGGAAATCTGACACTTCAAAAAGTGAAGGTATCATCAAAAGAAAGGAAGGGCCACAAAGGGCGTGAAAATGAAAGACTCCCTGGGCTTCGAAAACTTAATTGTTCAGGTTGGGAAAGAACAAGAGTTGACTAAGGGAGATAAAATAGGATAGTTGAAAGTGAGAAGCCTGGCACAAGTAAGTGGAAACAATGCCAGGCTCACCTAGTGGAACCATGGTTGCCCTCACCTCTTACAACAGGCAGGGAATACTGTGGATGTTATTCTACCCCCACCCTCCCATGTGGTCGAGGATGGAGCCAGAATGAACAAGAGATGCTGGTGGTATTAAGGCATTTCCCTATTTGAATAAACATTTTGAAATAGTTATCCTGAAAAGAATGAAAAGTCAAAAGTGACATTCTAATTTTGCTTTGGAGCAATCATTTTAAAAGTCTAACTAGTCTCGCCTAGTGTTGATAGCCAGTTCATGTCTCTGTGCTAAAAAGCACAATACTGAATCATGTACCATAAATTTCCTAGCACATTTTGGCATCATTCCATCCTCATGTGAAAAGAATGTTAGAGATTTCCTGAGGGCTATAATACAAATATAGCTGGTCCGTTATTGGACATTATAAATTTTCCAGCCAAATCATTCCTGGTTGCCAACATTTCACCCCAGTGTGCTAAATTGGGCTCATCAGTTGGTAAATAGCACACCTCCAGGATGTATGGCTAGTGCATACCGTGGAGGCCACTGCGTAGGCTACTTGGAGCCACTGGCAGTGCCAATGCACTATGAGAGACTTTGTCTCATCTTCAAAAACTGATGCCTGCCTGGCCATCAGATGATACAGATGTTGATTCCCATAGGGAACATGAAATATTTGTCCTGAATGAGTAAATTTATAATACCAACATAGTTGGTTGTTATTGGACATTATAAATTAATAATATAATAAATTATTAATTACAAATTATAAATTTACTCATTCAGGAAAAATATTTCAAGTTCCCCATGCGAATCAACATCTGTATCCTTGAGGACTTGTGTAATTGTCATTGTAATTGTAGTTTTACTGATGATGTTTTGAAAAGTAATTAGTAATTGTAACCAACTAAATTTTTTCTCGGGTAACTGCATTGAGCCTAATTATGAATTTGTCATGTGTGGTAGCTGCAGATCATTGTGTTTCCAATCAAACTATTAGGAGCAGGCTGGATGATGTCAATCTGCATCCCCAACAACCATCACAAGGTATTACAGATTGTCAGAGTACTTCTCATAGTTGTTTCATCATATTAAATGCTCCAAGGTACAGGGACAACATTCTCTAACCATTGGTAGAACCGTACCACCATCATTTTGGAAAAGATTTCACCCAAATGGATTATAATTCTTTATCTACATTCAGTTACTGTCAACACCTTCCTTTGTTGTGCTGGTATCAAATTAACACTTTGAAGAAGAGCGCCGTGCGCCGTTGGTAATGTCCCGTGGAGAACGACCAACGTATGACATACGGCATTGAGTTCTAGTACATATATATCCACTTTAACGTACTACAAACGTCATTACAGAAACACCAGGTAGCAGCACATCATCGGAACCTAATTCTATTATGATACTAAGTTGGTACAACCAAAGCAGCTTCACAACTGCATGGTCTCATGCGGCCTACGACTATAGCCAGTTTCCACAATTAATGTAATTTTTTCATTTTTCAATGATTAGTATGTATGTTGTGTTTCATAAATGTATCATGGTATGTATGAATATTTAACTTCTCATGTTTTTAATATGCATTATGAAAATTAAAAAAAAATGAAAGTAGAAAAGTCTTTAAATTTATTTATAAAAGTTGGCGGTTTTGAAAAACAAGATATGCATGTGTAGCTCAAACATTGCTGAATCAAAAATAGGTTTGTGACTAAGTAATATTATCTGTTATTTTTGTATAAAAACGTGAAAATGCACTAAAATGCTCAATCCACAGTGTAAGATCTAACTTCACTTACTCAGTCTTTAATATGTTAATGGAGTGGCCTGTCTATTCTCTAAATATGAATTTCATTGAAGATGAATAGAATACATTGAAATTATATCTGTTTACACATTCCTGACTTGAAACTTACAAAGAAACACCAGAACCAGAAATGTTGATGACTGGGATGAATCAGATCAACATGACTTTGTTAATGGTATGCTAAGATAGATTCAAGCTGGTATTTGAGCAAGCTATCCAACATGAATGTTGTCCAGATAGATATGAAGAACTCAACTGTGAACAATGATGTGATCTTGCATGAAAGTGTTTTTGCTTTCAGTTTGTTGAGTAGGACTTAGTGTGAATGTATTTTACAATACTTACACAAACTACGCCCCTCTTTTCATGGTAAATATCAAACTATATACTGTATTTTATAGGCAATGTAATCTTTCCTTTTATATGAGGCATGTTTTTTAAGTAAGTACCGTTTTGAAATAAATGAAAAACAAACTGATTTTTTTAACAATTTTATTTTTATATGAAAGCCTGTACATTACTCTACTTTTCAACGTAATTCCCACCAATATTGAGGCACTTGTCATATCATACAACAAGCTTTTGCATACCACCCTCATAGAAGTTGGCCGCCTGATTTGTCAGCAACTTCAACACAGCCATCTTGACACCATCATAATTTAAAGATAAAAAATTCATTGTTCCGTATTGAAAGTATTAACGTTAAAAATTAAATAATTGAAAAAGTGGTTCAACCTATTCAATACATAAAAGATAGGAATGTAGTGATTACATTCTTATTTAATAGTGATTAGAAATGGGACCGGTTTCGATCCTAGTCCAGGTAATTGTCAGCCGTTCAAAACATAAAAAATAAGAAAAACAATGCATATGAAAAAGAATAAGTGAACTCTGGATCGGTACAAGATGAAATATAAATTGATGATGGGGGTAGAAATTGTGAATCACTTAAAATAAAACAGTACGTAATATTATGAAAGGTAGTACGACACACGCAATGATAAGTAAAATCTCTCAATGTTTATGAATAGTGGAGAACGGTCAAATGGGTCAGTTTTTACACTCTGTCAGGTACAAAGTCACAACACTATCGAACAACATCTGAAGATCCATAAATATTTTGAAGTCGCAGACGAATAGATTTATAGAAGCTAACTGCCAGCTGCCAGCTCTCGGTGATCAGCGCGGCACATCCAAGGTCATGCGCTGTGGTCTCGAACGCCAAAGTAGAATGGAGAATATCTTGAAGGTCCAGTATTTGCCTCGGTTGCGGGAAGTTAAGTACGTATATATAGAAATATACAACGCAATTCAGTATAATTGAATGAGTAATTGTGCTCCTGCTGAGTTCTTGGAAAACAGTTGACTTGAAAAAACAATTGTAAAGAGAAAACAATGTAGTAAAAAGCGCAATATCGGAAAACAAATGAAAACATATATGCACAGTGGGCTATTTTTTAAATTGAAAAAATTTAGGTCATGATTGAAGTAGTCGAAGTTGGCGCAAGACAAGAGTTAAAATTTGAATGAGGAGAACCGAAATGAAGGTAGTGTTTTTTTTTTTTTTTTTTTTTTAATAATAGAAAAGGTAGAATAAATTAATACCGGTATTGCGCCAACTTAGACTACTTCAATCATGACCTAAATTTTTTCAATTTAAAAAATAGCCCACTGTGCATATATGTTTTCATTTGTTTTCCGATATTGCGCTTTTTACTACATTGTTTTCTCTTTACAATTGTTTTTTCAAGTCAACTGTTTTCCAAGAACTCAGCAGGAGCACAATTACTCATTCAATTATACTGAATTGCGTTGTATATTTCTATATATACGTACTTAACTTCCCGCAACCGAGGCAAATACTGGACCTTCAAGATATTCTCCATTCTACTTTGGCGTTCGAGACCACAGCGCATGACCTTGGATGTGCCGCGCTGATCACCGAGAGCTGGCAGCTGGCAGTTTGCTTTTATAAATCTATTCGTCTGAGACTTCAAAATATTTATGGATCTTCAGATGTTGTTCGATAGTGTTGTGACTTTATACCTGACAGAGTGTAAAAACTGACCCATTTGACCGTTCTCCACTATTCATAAACATTGAGAGACTTTACTTATCATTGCGTGTGTCATACTACCTTTCATAATATTACGTACTGTTTTATTTTAAGTGACTCACAATTTCTACCCCCATCATCAATTTATATTTCATCTTAAACCGATCCAGAGTTCACTTATTCTTTTTCATATGCATTGTTTTTCTTATTTTTTATGTTTTGAACGGCTGACGATGACCTGGACTAGGGTTGAAACCGGTCCCATTTCTAATCACTATTAAATAAGAATGTAATCACTACATTCCTTTCTTTTATGTATTGAATAGGTTGAACCTCTTTTTCAATTATTTAATTTTTAACCATCATAATTGTCGTGACGTCTGCCGGCCATATATTTCTTCAAATGCAGGAACAAGTGGTAATCACTGGGTGCAAGATTGGGATTGTATGGAGGGTGATTGAGTTGTTCCCAGCGAAATGATGTGATGAGGTCTTTGGTTCGATGAGCTTCATGTGGGCGGGCATTGACATGAAGCAAAAGGATGCCCTTACTGAGCATGCCAGGCCTTTTGTTCTGAATTGAGTGGCGTAATTTCTTTAAGGTCTCACAATATGTTGCTGAATTGATTGTCTCACCACGGGGCAAAAAGTCCACCAGTAACACCCCCTCTCTGTCCCAAAACACGGTACACATGATTTTCCGGGCTGACATTGTTTGCTTAGACTTCACTTTCTTGGGTGAAGTTGAATGTTGTCATTCCATAGACTGCTGTTTTGATTCAGGTGTAACGTAGGCCACCCAGGTTTCATCCCCCATTACAATTTGACTCAAAAAATCATCACCTTCCTCATGGCAATGCTTGAGGAAAGTTAAGGCACTGCCTAAATGTTTGCTTTTGTGCTCCTCCATCAACATTTTTGGTACCCAGCGTGAGCACACCTTCGGTAATTTAACCATTCACTCACAATTTCATAAAGAACACTTCGAGAAACTTGAGGAAACACGTCAGATAATGACATAATCATAAAGCGTCTTTTCTCTCACTGCTCGGTCAACTGCCTGCACCAAATCTTCACTATTGACTGAAGGTCGCCCACTCCGTTCTTCATCATGCACATCTTTACAGCCACGTTTAAATGCTCGAACCTATTTCCTAACCATTCCATCACTCATAATGTTTGGTCCGTAACCTGCACAGATCTCACGATGAATATCGGTAACTTTCAAACCTTTTGCACTCAGAAAACAAATAACAGACCGGACTTCACAGCCGGCGGGACTCTCGATCGGTGAGGCCATTTCAAATGCTTGCCAACAAACGTACACAAGGGCTACTATTGCCGTAATGGTGTCTCAGCCTTGCCAATAGATGCCGGTACACAGCGTGCGTGCACGGAATGCCGACCGCAGCGCTGCATCGGCGGAATATCAAAACGGTACTTACTTAAAAAACATACCTCGTATATAACAAACAGAGTTAATATTACTTTCAAAGGAATCAAATTAACAGTAATTATACCTTTTTCATAAACTGTGTTTTATCATAAATTTCATAATCTGTATCATTCTGTTTTGTATGAGATCATAGACTTTAGATGGAATGCAGATGAGTTCTTAAGTGTACACTGGAGCAAAAATGACCTATCAGAGTACCTTCAAACTTCTATAATATATAAAAGATTACGTTACTGTATCTTCCAGTTCATAAAATAAATTATGTACATCTAAGGAAAAAAAGGCAAGGAATATTAATCAAAAGCATATAAAAAGGACATAAGCTGATATATCCTGTATAAGGAGGAATACAGTACTTGCTGGAAATTTACATGTGTTGGATTTATTGGTGTTACCTTAATATTTTTATTCTTATATCTGAATAATGAACTCTGTTATGGAGGGTAAGAGAAGTAGAGGGAGACCAAGACGATGATGGTTAGACTTGGTTTCTAACGATTTAAAGATAAGAGGTATAGAACTAAATGAGGCCACAACACTAGTTGCAAATCGAGGATTGTGGCGACGTTTAGTAAATTCTCAGAGGCTTGCAGACTGAACGCTGAAAGGCATAACAGTCTATAATGATAATGAATGTATGTATGTATGTATCTGAAGGTAATTAGGGGTATGGATGTCACAGAATATGAAATAGCTAATATAATTTAAATGAGACATACGCTTGAAATTTTTTGATTCCCTTTGGTGCTTCTTGGTTCCCATTTGTTAATCTCTTGTTAACAACATTTCCAGATATATTCTCCTCAGCAGTTTGAAGTTTCTCTTGTTCGCGTTCAAAGTAGTTATATAATCGATTTGTCCATTCTCCAACACCACGGATGTGAAGCCACATGTAATCTGAAATATAACAAATGTTACAAAATGATATTTGGACAATGGACCTAGATTATCATTCCAAAACATCAACATCGACACGAGGTCTGAATGATTGCTTAATGTTAATGTTATTCTTAGAGTGACTAGACATCCTATATTCTCCAGACATGTCTTACATTTTGACCCTATGTTTGGGAATCCACAAAAAGCAAAAGGCACCAACATGTACTACATTTGAAGTTTTCTTGCTTTAGTAATTTTAAAATGAACATTTTTATAAGAAAAACTGAAATTGCAAATTTAACATGTGAAGGGAAATTGTAATATTTTTCAAAAGTAAGGTTTGACAAATTTTCCGTAGAGATTGCACAGTATTTACTTTTAGTACCAGGCCATAATGCTAATAAAGAGAGGTGGTTTTCTTTAATGGACTAATAATTGTGATAATTTAAACACTGAACCAGTGAATTTTTTTTCTTTGTAATATGTAATCTGAAACATTTTAAATCCACAGAATTTTACAGTTGAACAATTAATTATTGGTAAAATTACATCAGCACATAAGTAAGAATATAACTGACATCATCAACATCATGATCATCATCATGGTAAAGAAAACCAATATTTTTAATAGTATAATGTGTTTCTTTTTAAAATCCAGCAATTCATTTCAGTTTAATAGCATGTAGAGTTCAAGGCACAATTTTTGTTACTGGATTAAATATCCTACATTATGATGAAATTTGTCCTAGATTTTGGTGAAATCTGTATTTTAGATTTCCATTGTCCTCCATTTGAGTAGTGATCTTCATTTAATTTATATGCTGCATCCATTATCCTCTGTAATGACACTAACAACTGCACCTAGGTAACGGGTCATCTGATCACTCTAGTTACTTTGGAGGATAAAGTATTAACAACAGTAGTCAAAGCAAAGTTTTATCTTAAAATTACCAAAAATCAAAATATTTTTCATTTGACAATTAATAGAAATTTCATATTTTTAATACTAAACACTTCAAACAGACATACGGTATTCAGATTTCAAGCTTTGATAAAAAAAAGGCTAGTTTTTATTTTTCTAACTTGAATATTAAAGTCATTCATCTTTTGCTGCATTTGTGTCTACAGAATAATAACAATCTTATTTGCTTTACGTCCCACTTTACGGTTTTGGGGGATGCCAAGGTGCTGGAATTTAGTCCCGGAATTTAGTTCTTTTACATGCCAGTAAATCTACTGACAGTAGACTGACGCATTTGAGCAACTTCAAATACCACCGGACTGAGTCAGGATTGAACCTGCCAAGTTTGATTCAGAATTCCAGCGCTTAACCATCTGAGCCATGTCTATAGAATAATATTATTGCTACCTCTCATGTCGGATATCAGTACTTTAGGATCTGTCACTCTACTGTGCTTCGTTTCCATCTACAAATCACAAATGTGCAGTTACATGGACTGCTATAAATCAGAACTGCATATTTTCACAGCCACATTGATACTAATGGCAGCAAGATGTACATGGGTGATTTACCTAATACAGACATTATAAATGAGCAAACTCTGAGAGGGTTAATTGATGAAAAGGACTACTGTAGTTTATTTTTCTGTCATTGTCACACAGTCTGCACATCCTTGGATTTAAGGGTTAAAATATTTCTAGACATGACTGATCCTAAAACCAAATGAGACCCCTTGGCACTACAGCCCTTGAAGGGCCTTGGCCTATCAAGCAACTGCTGCTTAGCCTGAAGGCCTGCAGATTGCGAGGTGTCGTGTGGTTATTCTGCCGTTATTCTTGGTTTTCGAGACCGGGTGACTGATCCTAAGCACAAACATAAAACTAGCAATAATATAGGCTCAAATGCAATAAAAAATGAATGACTTCAATACCTATTTAAGTTAGAATGATGAAAGCCATTTCTTTCAAAAGTTGAAATTTGATTAGAAAGGTAGCTGTTCAGAATGTCCTTCAGTGACAGATTCCTTTTTCAGGATATAACTGAGGAACTAAGAGTCTGTGGGAAAGCAAACTTTTAGTGATTTCAAACTTTACAGAACATCCAGGCAACCTTTCTTAGGAGATTTACTCCTTTGATGCACGCGACAAATAATAATCTAGAATATATTTTTGTGATTGTGATATGTTTCCCCATTACTCATTATGTTATCTTGTTCAAATGTTGTTCTTCAGAAATAGTATTCTACTTAGTGAAGAACACACATTAAAGAGTGTTTGAATGGCAATTGATTGTGGTGAGGATCATTTTTGGATTCTTGAACTTAATTAATTGTTCTATCCACCAACCTACTAGAATGTCTTTTACATGTCTCTAGATGCATCTATTTAGACTGATTGGAATTTACTGTGCATCATTTAAGTACTGTACATATTACTTTTTGAATATATCAGTTTAATCTAACATACCTAGTACAAATTCTTATACATAAATAAGGAGAGTTAGATCAAAATTTTCATTGTACGTACTTACTCCACTAACAGAATGGAAAAACAAAATTCTACTATTCACTCACTGTGGTCCAGTTTATTTTGGTTTCTTTTTTCTATTCTCTCTTGTTTTAAGTTGTAATGTTGCAACTAGTCATTACAAACTTACAAAGACCTGATCTTTGCCTGCCATATGGATTCTTTCACAATACCAGACTGTTGTTAATTTCCTAATAAAGTACCTTGCCGCCTTCTTCTTCTTCTTCTTCTTCTTCTTCTTCTTCTTCTTCTTCTTCGAGTAATTCAGTTTAATGTCGGGTTTGCCCCTGCGATGAGCTGGGTCAATCCTGTGTAGTACGTTTTGCGTCTGCATAGTTTACAAGAAATGTCATCATGAATGTCTTTCTTGATCTTCCACAAGGGCATTTCCCTAGTATTTTACCTTCCACAAATTTCCATCAACATATTGCTATGTAAAAGCCTATGTTCCATCCAAGAAAGTGGTCTCTTCCTAATCTGACTCAACAGCTGTTTCTTTCCTTGGACCTCAGTGTTGGTCTCCTTGTCCACCGAACTTATCCGTTGCAGCCGACGCCAACACCACATCTCAAAGGCTTCTAATCTCTTAATATCACTCTTGGTAAATTTTTTTTTTTTTTGTTAGTTGCTTTACGTTGCACCGACACAGATAGGTCTTGTGGCGACAAACTCTTGGTTAATGTCCGGCACTCGGCACAATACATTGTTTTCTAACAGAGAAGGGACTGTTTATCTCCAAAGCCTTGCATTGCTATTGCTATTCATGTTTTTATTTCAGTGTAACAATGAATGTTTTCTTTTATGATCTGGCCAAGGTATCTGGAGCTGTGCTATTTGTTGTACACACTCACCACTGATTATCACGTGCAATGGACGTGGTTTCCTACCAAACATCATGACTTTTGTTTTATTAATATTCATTTTCATTCGAAATTTCTTAGCTTTTTCATTCAACTTTAGCAACATTTTGGATAAAGTTGTTGGACTATCTGCAACTATAGCTTGATCATCGGCAAATTTGATTGTCAGCACTAGCCTCCCTCCTATTTTCACCCCAAGCTTGGATTTTGTTATAGATTCATTGATGGTTTTCTCAGCAAAGACATTAAACAGGAATGGTGACAGCAGACAGCCTTGCCTCACTCCTTTCAGTATCTGTACAGTGGCTGTTAGTTCGTGGCCAAATCTGATAACTGCATTTTGGTGTTTATGTAAATTGTGTAACAGCTGTATCATGCGATGTGAGCAACCTATCTCAACGAGAAGTGGAAACGGTTTGTTCCATAGCACTTTATCAAATGCTTTCTCATAATCAATGTAGCATACATACAAATTGCCTTGTACGAGATAATTATTATTGCCCTAATCCAATATTTACTATTACAGAAGTTGTCATCTAAATTTTCCTACTTTAGGGTTGTTTATCTCGTAAACTACCAGAATTATACCAAAGTTATATTGGGTTTAATCAATGTAAGATTCAATAAGGAATATGTCCTTAGAAAGATGAATGTTACAACAACCCTGTATAAGAGTTGTACTTACCTTGGTATAACAAATTTAAAATATTTCAGTTATTTTAAGCAGTAAATGAAGTAATTAATAAATATACATGTACTGACCTTCTTGTTCAGGAGCACTGCTGATAGTGAAAGGGTGCCACTCATACTTGGCAATGGCTGGTATATTCACAAACACATAGTCTCCAGGATGAAAGTCGAAGTGAATTGGTCGCTTGATGACCAGGTGAGTAACTCTGGATGGAAGGAGTAATCCAGAACTGATGTACGTCTTTCCACGCTCAGATCTCATCCATGCCAACCTCAGGATTCGTTCCAGGAGGTATACTATGCCAGGAACAACAAACCATTTCCAGAAATTTGGTGCATGGAAGATGGTCAAAACCCAAAATGGGATGTACAGCAAGTGTGTCCAGTAGAAGATCTGATAAGCACAAAAGCAAGTCACTGCTCTTTATATTCTCATAGAATTTCAGGCACTTACATTCTTCTTGTGCTATTGTATACCTATGTACAAGGGCTGTTTTTTCAATCTCTCATGGGCTATAAAAAAAAGACACATTGACATAACAAAATTATTTTATCACTGAAAGTTTAGCAGTTTCATACTTATTTTTCCACATAATCACCAAAACAATTTAGGAATTTGTCATATCGTGACACCAGCTTTCCGATGCCCTCTGAAAGAAGTCTGCCACCAGTGAGGTAATGTGTGTCTGGAGAGCCTCCTGCTCCATAAAGTCCATCAACAAGACACCCTTATGGCCAAAACAATGATAGCCATTGTTTTCCTGTTGCTCAGTGTCAGTTTAAACATTTTTGGCTTGTTTGGAGAAGGAGGATGCATTCACCGCTTAGACTGTTCTTTGATTTCTGGAGTGTCATGCAGGACCCAAGTTTCATCACCAGTAATCACCGGCAATGCGTGAGAAACATTATGGCTGGAGCTGAGTTTTGTGATCAACAGTCAACATTGTTGGGACCCAACATGAACAAAGTTTCTGGTATCCTTGAAATGTCTCTGATTGTTGTCTGCTCCATTGAACACACATTTGATATTTAAAATCAGCCTTGTCAATACTTAGAGTTATTTACTTAATTATTTGTTATCACCTAATACACCGTACATGTTTCAAGGACCTTATTAACCTCTGCCTCAGTGGATTTTTCACACTACCAAATATCTCTTGGACCTCTTTACTTATTATTAAACACCAAACACCAAAGTTCTAAACATCACTTAACTGATATCTAACATGTGTCATAAATAAAATAAAAATAAAATAAAAATAAATAAAATAAAAATGTCATCTTTGTCTACTACCTAAAAATATAATCAATTTATTAAAATTAACATCTCTTAAAATTGTACTAAAACCTTCCAGTTCAGGGATTATGTCAGTTAAATGTTGCTGGTATTTCCATCTGTCTTCAAACACTCCAAACCTAAATGGTGATGTTGTTGTCCATACATGAAAATAATTGGCCTTGACCTTACCATCGGGCAACATGCCTGTCAGTAGAACATTGCTATCAGAATCAATATATTTCTCCTCTATTAACAAATTGGACAATGATTATTCTCGACACCTGAATCTGAAACTGTGTCAGTTGTTCTATATAAAGTTTAGTGCATTCACAAACTAAGCATTTGGCAATTATTTGGAAAAATAAGTATGAAACTACTAACTTTTAATGATGAAATCATTTTGTTAAGTCAATGTCTTTTTTTTTAATAGCCGATCAGAGGTTAAAAGAAACAGCTCTCCTAAGTCATGTATAGGGAGATAAGATTCACTCAACAACAGTTCAGTATCAGAAGAGGGAGCAACAGAAAGTGGAGACAAGGATGAACATGAAGAACACAAAAGGACAATAACAATCTCCACATCTTCAAATAGATAGGTTCCCAGTTCTTCTACATCCACTTGTTCTCAGCCTCTGACGAGCTTGTTTCAGCTAACCACATGAGTAAAGGAATGATTTTTTTCATTAACGATAAACGCAACAAAATATATTTTGAAGCGATTTTGAAATATCTTAGTGAATCATATGATTCTGGTTAAGAAATTAGTGATTCAGTTTTCGTGAATTACAGGTAATTAAAGCTACAAGGCCAGTTTAAAGCAAAATTACTCATTTTGCGATAAGCACAAAAATGCAGTGAAATTTGTGGAAAATAATCTCATACTATGTGTGTGAAGAGAAACAGAAGACAGAATAAGAATTTCTCATTTCGACAGAAGTATCTCTTCGTATTAATATTTTATAAAATACCTTACTGGTATTGCCATGTAGGGTGAAAAGGTAATTTGCAATTTAATTTCGATTAGAGCTATATTATAGTTCTAATCAAGATTACGTAAGAAATAATGAACGATTACCAATATTGTTTCTCTTTATTGAGTTATCCTTCACATAATCATCATCATCGTAAACCATCTCCAGTTTCCTGGGTGTGGTATATGAGCCTCCTCCATCTCATCCTGTCCTTGTACCATTCTTCCTCCACCAACTTGTCCCAATCATGACCTCTCAGCAGTACATCACTCTTAACTAAATCTATCCATTTCCTTCGTGGCCTTCCCACGGGTCGTCTTCCTTCTACCTTTCTGTCAAATTCCTTCCTTGCAGATCTGTTTACTGGCATCCTCTTCATGTGACCAAACCACTTCAGTCTTGATATCTGAATCTTATTGAGGAGAGAATCCTCTATTCTTACTTCTCTAATTTTCTCATTCCTAATCTTGTCTTTCCTGGTTTTCTGGATCATAGCGCATAGGAATTTCATTTCAGCTGCCTGAAGTTTGGAATTATCTCTATTGGTCAGTGTTGTGGTTTTGAGACTGTACGTAAGAACTGGTGTATAATAGGACTTGTACAATGTCATTTTTGTTTTCATGGGTATTTGCTCATCCCACAGCAGGTGTCTTACCTGGTGGTAAAATTGTGTTGCCTTATTGATTCGATTGTTCACCTCATGTTTTGCTAGGTTGTCATTTGATATAATGCTACCCAAGTATTTGAAAACTGGAACGCTGTCCAGTTGAGCTTCATTTAACATGACTATTGGTTCTGCTCCTTCCCCATACACTTTCATCACCACTGTCTTGGTCTTGCTGATGTTTAAACCATATTTCTTAAACTCCTCATTCCAGCTTTGCATTCTCTCTCCCAGTTCCTCTTCTGAGTCACTCCAGATCGCAACATCATCTGCAAATGTGAAGGGTTTGATATCTCCATGTTCTTGAACTTTTTATGAACAATTTTAGGAAATGATTAAAGCAAAATTAAAGCGATGGGTCAGCCCTATTTCATGAAATAATGCATGAAATTGAACATAAATTAATGCGAAAAATCATGCCCCCTACTCATGAGGAAGGTAGGCATCAATACTTATTGAGGGACCATCAACAAATCTTCAGTATTTATGTGAGAAGTATACAATAAGATGTATTCCAGATAAAAAAAAAAAAGAAGGGATGGAAACTGGAAGAGACGAATTATAAAGTTGAATGCATGTGATAAAAGGCTAGGAAACACTGGACAACACAACAGGAGAAAAGGATCCCAACAAGTGAAATATAAGTAAGACAGGTATGTAAGGGTTATTGCTCCCAAAAATATAACTGGTATTGTCTTCAATCAATCAATGATCTGCATTTAGGGTGGTTGTCAAGGTGGCAGATTCCCTATCAATTGTTTATCCCATATTTACATTTATTTACTTATTTTCGTCATACTCAGAAATTTATTGAACATTTCCCTTGATAATTTATTCCAATCCCTTACTCCTCATCCTATAAATGAATATTTGCCCCAATCTGTCCTCTTGAATTCCAACTTTATCTTCATATTATGATCTTTCCTACTTTTAAAAGCTTCACTCAAGCTTATTCTGCTACTTATGTCATTCTACGCCAACTCACCACTGACAGCTCGAAACGTACCGCATAGTCGAGCAGTTCCTCTCCTTACTCCCAAGTCTTCTCACTCCAAAGTTTGCAACATTTTAGTAACATTACTCCTTTGTTGGAAATCTCAAAAAATAAAAAATAAAAATAAAAAAAACATATATCGTGCTGCTTTCCCTCAACATTTTTCTAATTCTCGTATCAAGTAGTCCTGGTGAGGGTCCCATACACTGAAGCCACACTGTAACTGCAATCTTACCAGATACTTATATGCCTTCTCTTTAAATCCTTGCTACAGCCCTTAAATATTATCATAACCATATGAAGAGAGCTGTAACCTTTCTTAACACCTCGTTAATATGATTACCCCAATGAAGATCATTCCTCATATTAACACCTAGGTACTTACATTGTTCCCCATGAGATGCTATGATCCCACCAACACAATAATTAAAATTTCAACCCCATCGAAAATTGATGAGCCCTTTGTAAAAAGAGAATGGTAAAACTAGATTGATTAATGAAAGTGCATATGATATGCTTGCTTATCAAAGTGTGGTTTCATGATGAACAGACAAAGAATAGTTGCACATAATTGATGGGATCCACGCCCTAAATGTGTTCTGCTGGTTTGGAAAACAAAAGAGGTTACATCAAGTATTAGGACATGATTTTCTGTAATGCAACTAATTTTTCTGTAGTTTTTATGGCTTTAATTATGAGAAGACTTTTCTGTGTCTTATTTGGATTAAATTGCATGCTATTGTAGAATTTATTCGTCAGCCTTAATTTGATCCGTGCGAGGGATGTCTCAAGTTGCAAACTACCATTTCTTTTTTAATCCTAAACTAGAAATGTTGATAAGTGAGAACATTTGCTAACTGCACAGTGACAACTTGTGAAAATTTAGATTTTATAATTCCACCTTTACAATACTGTAATTGTCTTTATTACAATGACTACATTAAATTACACAAGTTGATACTTTGACAATACGGGCTCTAATATGAAATTTATAACGTGCAATGTACAGTGACGTCAATTTATAGACTAATATGCTAAGATCACATATCTAACATGCCATAAATTACTATGTAAGTTTGACCAATTTTACTTACAGTTAATTTAATGACATCTGAAGTTGCGACGAGCAGAAGAACAAACATGAATTGTATTAGATACATATAAGTATAACCTTATGACCTACTTTGTAAGGACCACATTGAATAATATAATTATAATTATGAACTATACTCACTTCGAAAGATCCACCACGTCTGACAAATGGTTGTGAACAGATGAACATCACAAAGAGAATAATAATGAGGGCAACTCCTGTTGGATTTGCACAGCCAGGAACTAATCCAAACAAGCCAGGTTTATCTGTCAAGATCCATTCATATAATGTGTAGTTCTTGGCATTAATAAGTGGATTGGTGACAATTGTGAGACCTAAAAAAGGAAACAACTTATAAACATCATATTATTTTGTTCCCATATTGGTATCAACTTAACTAAGGTTTTGGGTGAAGGAAGAATCCCACATTCCAATACTTATTTGCATTTTATGGCTAGTTTATGTAATTACAAACATATTCTAGCTTAAAGTCTAGTTAAATGACTAAAAAAGTACATGTTGCATTCCTCTTATTTGTAACATCTTCAGCTAAAAGAATGTGTATAAAGATACAAAACTTGGTACTTATGATATAAACACTTTTTATGATGATGATGATGATGATGATGATGATGATGAGATACAATATTCTTTCATAATGAGTTAAAACACTCAACAAACCAATGTTCAAATTTGTAATAAAATCTGTGTGCACAAGGGATCCTAGAAAGTATTCTTTCTTCAAAATACAGGAGAAGTTGCTATTGTTCTTTAGTATTGTACCTAACAGGGACATGAAACATGGACTAGGGATCAAGAGAACAAGCACTTACTTTTCTGTAAGCAAGTTCGCGGGAACTCAAAGCGTGGAACGCCAAGCGTGAAGCTAGGGTGTGTCTCTCTACCAAGCTGAGTGAGGGAACCTCAGGATGAAAAGAAGGGAGGGGTTATCCCGACCACAAGTCGTTTGTGAGGGGGAGAGGTAAAACTTTTCACAATTGCAATCTCAAAACCATCTTTAAAACAACATGGCCAACTTTGTTTTTGATATCAAGGAAATTAATGATTTTAATAATATTGCATTGTACAGGGATCCAAAAGAGCTGCTCATCATCAGTGAGTTTTATAAGGGTTTGCGACGTCCTTTATGGTGATAATTTCCTACAAAAGAAGGAATATGTGGAAAGTTACAGAGGCCATGTGTTTAGTGCCTCGACAACCACTTGACAGGGGGAAGTCTTGAGTGTGTTGAAAAAGAGGACAGATATTTATTTATTACTCTGGATTGTATGATCAGATTTCATCTGGGTGAGTCTTAACCATCTTATAAGATCACTGGTCACCTGATTATCACACTGTTGCGCCTCTAATACCCCATTAATAGGGCGTATGGAAAATTTGAGAGGGAGAATCTTCTTAGTTGATATAAGATGCAGGAAGCGTTACCCTAGAGCATTCTTCACTTTTATCTCATGAGGGACAGATATGTGTCAGTCCCGGGCTACAATTTCCTTTGTGTGTGTACTTTTAACGTAGAAAATAGCTGAAATGTCTTAATTCAAGTGGTAAAATAATAGAGTGTGCATTCGGGTTATTTGACCTTCATTTAGAGCATGAACTTGAACTGATATCATCATCATCGTCATCACCACCACCACCATCATCCAAAACAAAGAAGGGACTATTGGGACCAGCATAATAATTAATATAGTGAGCAGAGATAAAGGGGTTGACACCAAGGTACATTGCTACTAAACTAAATGTGGGTGTTTAGTTAATAACCCTGTATTAGTATTTCTGATCCCAGGACATAGGATCAAAAATTGGGACACAAAGTGTGGGTTTAAAGCAGATGTGAGTAACAGGCTTAACTGTGTGTGTTGTGTGCCATAGTTACCGAAGGAGATGCCAGTGTCAAGGATTATGGAGTTTCATCCTAGGAGTTCCAGTTCACACCTGATCATCATATCACTCTACCTGGAGACGAAGGAGTAAACTGACCAATGTATTCCCTGGAGTTACTCAAGGTGTCCTGGAGAATTAGCATGAGTACATCCATTTTATCAGCGTGACTTGTATAGTAACGGAATTTCCATTTCAATTTCATTAATTTGTAAATAATAATTGATAGGGTCTTTTGTTTAAAATGTAAATGTGCTAAATTAAGGGCACAGTGCTCAGTTAGTATCAAGTCTGAGTGAATTAGATTTTTGCAGATACAGGAAGATTTGTTTTGGGAATTTATTCTTTCATTTTATTCTCAGCAATTTTTCTCAGATCTGTTTTTCTCAGTTTGATTTTGTGTAAAATGGCTAGTGCCATTAATTTCCATGGGTATGTACATTTAAGAGGATTGATACTCAATCAGTTGTATTATCATGCATGTGAGTTATATTTAATGTAGATTAATCATCCCGGATGGAAGGAGTGCTGTAGTGAATCTTTGGAGATCTGAACCATCATCGTCCTTTGAATAATAGCTAGGCCCTTGTTTCTTTGGATTTTAGAGTTGACCACACATTAGAGTTTGTCTATGTAGTAATATTTGATTCCATATTTGTCAAGAATTTGTTGTCAAGACGGATTTGGATTATCATGTAGGAGTAGTATCATGCTGGCCGATGACCTGGTTTTAGGCCCCTTTTAAAAAAAGAACAAGATGGAATTTTGCTATTGCATATTTTGTTCCTTTTGGGGTTACCCATTTGCCGTGTTATGTGAGAGCTGAAGAGAAAGAACCATGTCGTCAGCTGAAAATGAGTTAGTCCATAATGACAGAAGGTATTGAAGCCGGGACTTCCAGTGGTAAATATAAAATCCATATGGTGGGTCGAGACATTCAGGGCTTTATTAATGAGATAAAGTGATTGATGAATTATGTGTTGCCACATTGAAATGAGTGAGCGAATTAAGTTATGTGAATGGAAGTCTAGAAAGTGTCATTTGAGATTTAAAGAGACGACATGTTAAGTAAGGGGCGGAGAGACTCCCCAAGAAACTGAATTATGTGGCTCAGAACGCCCCCTGAGTGGAGAGACTCCCCAAGAAACTGAATTATGTAGCTGGGAACGCCCCCTTAAAACCAGAGAGAGGCATCCACTGAGAATGGGTGGTTTTCCATGGCAACCAGGGCCATTAGTTTTATTTGTGTATTGGTTGTGTTCTATGCTATATTTGTAGATTGTGTTCTGAAATGACATTGGTTCTGACCCAACAGACAATTTATGTTATGTGTCCAGAATCCTGGATTTATTTTTGTCCCATGGCATTTTTGAGGATGATGTTCGTTTATTTAGGATGATGTATGTTATTTCTTTTTTTAATTTATTATTATTTATTATTATTATTATTTATTATTATTATTATTTCTTATGCAATGGTACTTCAGAGTCAGTGGGGATAGTTTGAGTGAGTTTATTCGTTTTTTACTCCGTATGTGCAAGATCATGATAAAGACATAACGGTTGTACTTAGACTTGTCCTTAACATATTTGAACAATTCTCAACATGTTAGCTACAAAATTTGTAATTATTCATGTGAATGCAACATTGTTATTTTGCATCATGTTCTATAATGATCAGAAGTATAATAAACCCTTTTTATTTTCCAATTTTAAAGAATGTTCTCATTCGTTTTTAGTTAGATGATACCTGTTTTCAACTACCCTCACGCCACTAAGTTTTATATATATATATATATTTATTATGACCAATAGATTTTAAAACCCAGTTCACGACCCTGTAGATATATTGTCGGAGACCCATTTGAGTAAGCGGCGTGTGCAGTATGTACTCTAAATAACTTGTGGATGACTATAGATTTAAATTTACAATATGAAAACCAGGGGAAACCGAAGTTGAAGTTAAATCTTGGCAGAAAGTTTTGAGGTGTTGAAGGGAATCTGTAATAAAAGGGAAGAGAAAAAATTTTAGGAAAAGAAAGAAAACAGTGTTTTTTTTAAATTTTGTAAGTGCCAGTTCACTACAGTTGTTAAGTCAAAATTAAGAATTTATATTTTTATATACAATTGTGTGTGTGCATGCGTGCTTACTGAAATCTTGATTTAAATTTTTAAGTTACATTCTTATATTTGGAGAGGGTGCCAAATCATGAATTGACTTGGATACTACTGTACATAAGTTATGCTACTGAGAGTAGCATGTGGTTGAGTGAAGAGGGATGTGACCTGAGAGGCAATGGAATCATTCAAGGAAGCCAAGCAATATGACTGAGCAAGATGACACCTTGACTACGTCATACTGCAATATTTGCTGGCCATGTGGCTAGGTAGCTGTTGTCTTAGCAGACAAAGGACTGTATGTGTAACTGGAGGTTACATAATTATCATTAATATGAGGGTCAAGTAATAAGTCATGGCAACTATTCTTTTTCTCGAGAACAGGAGACAACATGGAAAATCTAAGATATGCATTTGGAAATATAGGGCATGTACTTATGCATAGTGCCTGAAGAAAAATTCTGACTTCAGAAGATTCTCGTAGGAAAGGTATAGACAGCAAATACACAAGACTATGTACAAAGGACAGGTCTCCACTGGTTAGAGACCTTCTAAATAATCACCCAAGGCTTCCACTGTGCGTTGCCAGTGGTGGGGAAGGCGATGAATACCATTCGCTGCACGTGTATTGCTAACGTGCGATACCTCTCTCCGAAATGCTGTTACGATGTCCTCTTTGTTAGCAAACCGTTTTCCACATAATGGCTGCTTGACTTTGGGGATTAGATCATAGTCACATGAGCTCACATCAGGCACATAAGGCGGGTGTGGAAGAATCTCCCATCCCCACCATTGTAAGCGACGCTGAACGATGGCTGCTGTGTGAGCTGTCGCGTTATCGTGTAGATGGTGTTGTCCACCCACCTTGCCACTATTCTATAGGGCATGGTATGCGCACCTAAGGCTTCCCGCAGCTCTGCATGGCATTGGCGTGCATTTCTGCCACAGAGAACTGCTATTTTAACACACGATCGTTGCTCCTGCTTGTTGACTTCCATTTTGTGATGCTGTCACTCACACATTGAAATTGAGGGCATGCTTAGACCCACACTGTTGTTTACATACACCATCTAGTGGCATCATATGCAAGTACATACTGTACGTTTCCAAATACACATCTTAGATTTTCTGTGTTGTCTCCTGTTCGCGAGAAAAAAGTAGTTGCCATGACTTATGACTCGACCTACGTATAATAACACATTCTAAAAATCAGCACTTGGTTCACATGTGGTGGTTGTAATGATGATGAATATATGGGAGTTTAATAGGCTTATTCAAATATAATCTTTAGGCTCATTTAGAAGTAAATTCCACTCTACACAAATACAAAACCTATACACTACAAATATCTCCTTATCATATTAATTAAATTAAATTAAATTACTTGAAGTGACACCAACTAATAAAGATCAAAGGTAAGCATGATGTAGCAGGTTTACAATGTTATTTCTATAAATGAGTACCATATTAAATGTATATTCTCTCACAAAATTCTCCAAAATTAGGAACAATATTCATGAGAGTGGTCAATGTTTTTTACACTGAATAATTTTGTATTGTATTATGAATGACCATAGTACATTTTCCAAATTTAATTTTCCAATTTCCTTTGAATTCTTCTTCATCCCCATGAATTAACGGTACTGTCACGGTTGCTTCACTCCATTTCTAACCTTTTCCTATCCGATTGTCACTGTAAACCTGCCTGAGTTAGTACAACATGAAACCATTAACCAAGAAGAAAAGTAGCACCTATATACCGTAGTTCATTTTAAATTTTATATACAGGGTTGTATCCCAGTTAAACAGTGTCAGCTTTCTTTAATCAGGAGGTATCGTTTATGTCCGTTCATTGCTGTATCTTCCTTCAGTCCAAGATTCTTCATGTCCCTCTGTACAGTTATCATCCAAGTAGCCAGAGGTCTTCCAGGGCATCTTTTATTTGTAGTGATGAGCGCTTTCTGACTACATATCCATTGTGTCAGCTTACCAGTTACCTCAGCCTGTACCGAGCTAATTTTTCCGCGATTTAAGAATTCCTCTCATTAAACTAGATATTACATCTCTCTGCAATCTGTAAGTTATATTTTACCACTACTTCATAAATCTACATTCTGATGAGATTTTCTGTTCATGGGTTGTAACAGTTTGAAAATTATCATTAGAATACTGCAACTGAGCGAGTTGGCTGCTCAGCATTGGCAGCAAAGGTGTAAGCTTGTATTCAGGAGAAGGTGGGCTCAAAACCATCATCAACAGCCTCAAGATGATTTTCAATAGTTTCCCATTCACACCAGGCTATGTTGGATCTGTACAAGTCACAGTTGCTTCCTTCCCATTTGTAACTCTTTCCTATCCAATTGTCACTGTAAACCTGTCTGAGTTAGTACAACATTAAACCATTTGGCAAGAAGAAATGTAGTGCCTATATACCGGTACCATAGTTCATTTTAAATTTTATATACTGCTATGGAATCTTGGAATGAGACTGAGGAGTAAATTTTTATCTTGTCTTACAAAATAAAATGTCTTATGTAACCTTGAAAGTAAACAAGTTGTCTTGTTACTGGTGTCTACATTTATAAATAGATCGCTCCAAACCGACTTGCATTTATTAATATATGGGTGCATTTCTAAGTGCAGACATTCATTTTGAGATTTCTTGCTGCTTAACGGTATGTCATATCGACAAATGGATTAGGCCATTAGATGCTGCTTTTAGTGCTCTACCTGATTAGCCCTAGGATATTTTCTTGTATCTCCTAGTTGTACTATGGTTGTACCACCATCATGTCTCCTGTATTTATGCGTTAAATTGAGTTAGAAACTTAATTTCATATTTTCTTCACAGTTTTTCAAGGCAAAGAAATCAGAAACTAAAATATTACTATTATTTATAACTTAACAAGAGTTGTAAACAGAAAGAAAAGTAACTTACTGAAATTTAGAAGATGTGCAATTGCATGTACCACACTATAAATGAAAACAAATACTCCTGTAAGCTTATGGAAGTAGATATGCTGGTCTAAGGGCAGGATATTGCTGAAACCTCGTGTGCGGAGGAATGTAATACACTGTCGTAGCATTAACACGAGTATGAACATACAGTTGAAGTTCAGACACTGACCTGTAACAGAAAACAGTCATATTAAAGCATATTAACTCAGAGAGAAAATACAAAAAGGATAGCTGCACTTGCATGATGGTCACTATGAAGTACACCCTTGTAATTAGTTTTCAAAAAAAATTTAAATAATATTTTGAAGTAATATATCTATCATTTATTCAGTCAGTATTTTTCAACATTCCCCTAATGAGGCAGCTATCCCCAAATGAAAACATTTATTTCATTTGTAAATTGTTTTATTATGGAAATGGTGAAAGTCTCTGAGAATATTAGTGGCAATTTCTTCTAGTTCCAACATACTAATTTTAAAACTGGTAAAGAAGTTCACTCAGAATATAGAGATCATTCCTTGAGCACCAAAGAGCAGTCAAATCACGTTCCAATTTTGGAATATGTGGGTTCTAAAAAGTATGGTATAATTATTTTCATTGACATATTTATCCCTTGACTCTTCACAATTCACAGGCCTCCATAATAGAGTCTGATAAGACAAACTACTATGTATTAAGAGATTTAGAAAGCTCCATTGTAGATGAGTCCGGTACTACCATAAGTGGGGAAATTCAGAAGCTCCTTCACTGTGGGCATCTATGGAAACCTATTTTATATAAAGAAAATGTTAATAAATAAGGAAAGGAACAAAATCCCCTACTGCAGAATGTATGGCTCAGAAACACTCTGGTAGGAGTACTCACCCTATGAGATTGATTATTAAGGAAGAGAAATTGGAGAAAGAACACTAAATTGAAATGTATGATAATGAAAATATGGTATGCTTAGTTTTCTATAAAATCATATTCAGGAACCCATGAATTTCACCAATACACACCTTCCTATTAGTGACATGATCAATCAAGTTGCCATGAGAGAAACACTCTCTATCTTGATTTTCTTTTCCTTGCCTTTTCACAATTATTTGGGGTTGACATTTTTGTGGATTTGGCCCAGTTTTACAGTTGAGTGCCCCTCACGAATCCAAACCTATATGGAGGGAGGTATTTGCTATTAGGTTTCTCTGTAGTGTTTGGTAGTGTATTCAGTTGTGTGTGTATAAAGTGATGGGTCTCTTTCACATTTCACTTCTTCATATCACTGCAGATTTTGGTTTGAGTGACTGTACGGTTCATTTATGATGATGAGATTTAATGCTAAATGGCTTTTTCTTAATTTGCACACCTAAATATTAACAATATAGTGTCAAAAGAGCCTGTGTTCAAAGACGATTGTATGTTACTGCCTGGGCTAAGCAAGGTGCATGGATTATTATAACATGCCAATGCTGGGTAGTCGCTCCACCGTACACGTGTCTGCCATTCAAATAACTGGTGGGATTATTCTCTTAAATTGCCGAATATATACTTTCAAGAACTTCTAAAAACTGATTACTAATTAAAGAGTAACATTATATTCCATATCTGATCCAATATAACTTACCACACGCTCTAGCAGTGATGACATAACCATTGAAATTACGATATTGAATAGCCCTTGAGATAAAGAGTCCAATGTTGACCAAAAGAAATCCTGCCAAGAAGATAAGATAGACATAGTTGTTCTTCATGTATGGCCTGGACAGCTGATAAGGTCGCAGAGCTGCAAGTTTGCCAAAAATTGAGCGTGGGGATTCCTTTGGTTTAGGTGGAACAAGCCATCGATCTATGCTGAAACAAGGAATTTTGCTTGTAGAATTCTGTTAACAGTTAAGGTACCATAATAAATAGCAGACAATTTCTTATTCTTTACTCAGAGTAACAATAGGATAATAACAGGTCAAGAATAAAAAAAAAAAAAAAAATATTATAATAATAATAATAATAATAATAATAATAATAATAATAATAATAATAATAATAATAATAATAATATTGGTTTTATGTCCCACTAACCACACTGTAGTTTTCAGAAACATCAAGCTGCCAGAATTTTGTCCCGCAAAAGTTATTTTAGGTGCTGGTAAATCTACCAATATGTGGCTGACATATTTGACCACCTTCAAATACCACCAGATGGAGTCAGGACTGAACCTATCAACTTGTTCAGTAGAGCACTAGCCTTCTAAGCACGAGTTCTCAAACAGGAATTTAAGTTCATTATCATCAAAAAGTTCTTGATTCATCCAACCTTGTCTTCCTCTGGCAAAACTGATCAGACTGAAGTTGGTATTATATATCAATGATGGTTATCTAGTTGTAGATAGATAGATACCATCAACAATGTGATTAGACCTTAGGGGAAAAGTGGGGGGAGGGGGGAGTCAAATTTAAAAGTAGGTAAACTAGAAAACTAAGATGATCTTAAATTCAAAATGTTTTATTATCTCCAGAGCAAATATATAATTTTACTCAGTTGCACACCTAGTCCCAAATCTTCTTCTCAATTCTCAATCTTAAGATTGGTTGGCAGCAATTCATCTTCTCCACTCTTCTCTGTAATCCACTAATCTCTTCATTTCTACATATGAGCCTGTTCCTACGTCATCTCTGATCTGTCTTGAATGTTGCAGTCTAGGTCTTCCTCTTCATCTTTTACCTTGAATCATTCCTTCCATGACATTAACTATGAAACCATTGTGCCTATAGAGATGGCCAATTAATTGGTCTCTTCTCTATCTTATTGTTGCTAAAAAGGATCTTTTTTCACCTATTCACCTAAGAACTTCATTGGTGAGTTTTGCTGTCCATGACATCTTTTCCATCCTCCTCCAGCACCACATCTCAAATGCTTCCAGACGTTTCTTATCACCTGCACTAATAGTCCACGTTTCTGAACCATACAAGGCCACACTCCAGACAAAGCACTTAATAAATCTCTTCTTGGTCTCCACATTTAAATTCCTTGATGTAAGTAGTATCCTTTTCTTGTGAAAGCAATCTTTGCTTGGGAAATTCTGCTCTTTATGTCGACTGAACTTTTGCCATCTGGAGTGATTTTACTTCCTAAGTAGGTAAAGACATTTACTTGCCTTAGTTGTATAACATTAATTCTGATGTCGACTGCAATATGCTGGCGGTTGCATGCCATAATTTTCGTCTTTTTTGTATTAATTTTCATGTTATACTTGTCTATCAATATTCAACAATTTTGACCTAGCCTCTCATCACACACACTTTCATTGTATTTGCAATTGAATTGCAAGCCTCATTTTACCATGCTTCTTTTTACTTGACTGACATTTTGGTTGAATTCTCCACTGAAAAAAAAAAAAAAAAAAAAAAAAAAAAAGTGACTGGTGCACAAAGATTTGTAGAGATTTAAACTCTTACCGTCCAGTAGAGGCTGAACATGAGAACCTTCACATTCCCTTCAAACCAAAATGGTAAGAGGTTGCACAATAAACAGAAAATCAGGGCAACATGCACCTGTTGCTTGGGAAAAACCAAAATATAGTATTTATTACCTGCACTTAAGGACTACTTAAAGACTAAGAGCAGTTGATGTTGAGTTGACATTTCAGTTATTCAGATATGAGTGATAAAATATATCATAAACCAATGAACAGAAATATATATCGTGAAATGTTATTATTATTATTATTATTATTATTATTATAATACAGGGTTCTCAGAAACAACATGAACTGGGTATATGAGCATTAGAGGGTTTGTCATGCTGTAAATAATTTGAAAGAAATAATTCAATATCTCACACTGTTGTCATTTACGGTAATCAGCTTTACAAACTATAAATCTTGTGTTTGATCCATATTGATGGTGGAACTTCTTACAAACTGTCAAATTGTATTTAATTATCCTCTTAGACAATACATTAAAAAAAGTTATCAGCTACGCAGTGGCCTCCACGGTATGCACTAGCCATGCGTCTTGGGGGGTGTGCCATTTACCAACTGAGGAGCCCAACTTGGCACACTGGGACGAAACGCTGACAACTAGGAATGAGTTAGATGGAAAATTTATAATGTACAATAACCGACCAACTATATTGGTATTATAAATTTACTCATCCACGACAAATATTTCAGGTTCCCCATGGGAATCAACATCTTTATCATCTGATGGCCAGGCAAGCATCAATTTTTGAAAATGAGACAAAGTCTCTCATAGTGTATTAGCACTGCCAGTGGTTCCAAGTAGCCTACACAGTGGCCTCCACGGTATGCACTAGCCATATATCTGGGTGGGTGTGCCATTTACCAACTGAGGAGCCCAACTTGGCACACTGGGGAGATCCATAAGTTATACCAGAGAGGGTGAAATATGTTCAATACTTGGTCATTCGTGTCCTTCCCATCTGAGGCAATGGCCAACGACCAATGCCATAGAGTGTTGCATAGTGGAAAATGTCATGGTAATAATTGTGATGGTCTGTAGTTTATTATATAACTGTGCCAAATTACTGTACAGCTGAGTATGCAGGCTGAGAAGACATCAGAATTCATGACACAAAGTCTGCTGGTCATAAGAAACTAATTTATTATTCACATTGCTTTTTATGTATTGATGTACAGAAAAATTTAAATGGGGAATGATAAACAAGTGCATCTCAGAGTTGTTTCCAGTGAACTGTATAGTAAATAAGAAAACACAGTTTGTAATCAGAGAGGACAATAGCCAGAAGTAATCTCTTTATGAACTTGAGATAATCCCACAGGCGAATCGTAAAGAGTATCATTCCTTGAGTACTGACAATTTGTCCCAAGACAGATGGCTATCATGTTAATTCACCTGTTACTTCTGTCAATGGCCAAACTGAGAACTACTTCTCCAAGGGATATGTAATCAAAATCTCTTATCAAATTATCTACCACAAATTATAATGGGAATCAGTAATGGTTCTGCAGCTCTTTTCTGTGTAATCCAGAGAATGGCCAAAGGTTTCATGCTCTCTAAGGCAATGGCAACAAAGAGTGCTGTTCTGAATCCTAACCAGTTTTGATTGAACCAAGTAAATGTTTGTAGTCATCTTGTATGGGATAAGCCTCATTCTATCATTCACTTACTTCCTGAAATATATTCTTCTAAAAGTTCTATGTCCTTTCCTTATAAACATGTAAAATATATTATCCTGATGTTGCTTTCTGTTCATTCTCTGTATTTCTATCACTGAACAGGATCTTTTCAACTGAAAGGAACGATAAAAATTTCTTGTAATGTGCCGTCATCATCGGCAGTTACTTGTTTCAGAGTTTACAGATTCCTGGCTAATAGCTCACTTCAATTCACAGCAGTTTGTGTTTAAACTTCTGGTGACTGTACAGGCCAATTCTTGCATAGAACATACATCTACACATCGCACAGCTGAGGGATGGGGGAGATCTTGGCTGGGTTTGGTGAAGTTTGCATTCCTGTCGCTTAATATCTTTATGTCTGCATCGTTCTTGCTCGAAGCGATGAACTGACACTTTGCCGCCAAACTAAACGGTCTTTGGCAAGCCTTTTCCAGGTTTGTGGGTTTATTTCTGCCATCTTTAAGGTTTGTTTTAGTTGGTCTTTGAAACGTCTCCGTGGGGCACCCCGTGGTCTTGAACCGGAGCTAAGTTCACCATAGAGGATCTGGCGTGGTAGTCTGGTGTCATTCATACGGTACACATGTCCTTCCGATCTGAGGCAATGGCCAATGACCACTCTTAGCACATGCTTTCTTGAGAACTTAAACATTAGAGACGTAGTTTTCCCACTTGATGTTAATGATGGAACATAGTTTTTGCTGGTGAAAGTGCTCCAGCTTTCTGATGTCACGACAGTATAAGGTCTACGTTTCACAACCATAGAGAAGTGTAGAGATGACTACAGCCTGCTAAACTATTAGTTTTGTGTAAATTGTAAGGTTTTTTATTCCTGAAGACTGTGTGATAGTCGGCCAAAGGCCACATGGGTAGCATGAAGCCTGTTTTCCACATCCTGTTCTGAAGTACAGCTCTTTAACAAGATACTCCCAAGGTAAGTGAAATGGTCTTCTTGTTCTAGTTTGGTGTTTGAGATGGTAATGTTAAATTCTGGAATGTTAGTCCCTGGTGCAGGCTGAGCAAGTACCTTGGTTTTTTTGGCATTGATGTTGAGGCCAAAAAGGTCATATGCATCCTTGAAACTGTTGACTGACTGTTGCAGTTCCTCAGGTGTAAGAGCCGGTGATGTGGTATCATCAGCATACAGCATTTCAGTTACTCTAGTAACACTGGTATGACTTCGCGAGTGAAGGCTGGCCAAGTTGAAGAGGCCACCATCAAAGCGGTATTTATCTCTGCGCCAGGGTATTCTGTTGTTTCATAAAGCATAGCTGCCAAGTACAAGGCAAATTGGGAATGGTTCGGAGAAGTTGTTTTGATGGAGAATCTGTCCAGTCATACCATCATGAAGTGCTTGCACCAGGCCCACAAACTGCTAAGGACAGCCAAAGTGTCTCAGAACTGCCCACATAGTGAGTCTTGGAATACTATCAGAGGCCTTTTCCAGGTCATAAAACACAAAATAGAGGCTTCTGTTGTTCTCTGCATTTCTCTTGCAATTGCCTTACACAAAAGATCATGTCAACAGTACCTGTGGAGATGACTTGCAGGCAGCTAAGCAGGATCCTTGCAAGAAGTTTACCTACAATGGATAACGGAGAAATGCCACGATAGTTGTCACATATACTACGGTCACCTTCCTTGAAAATAGAAATGATATTGGAGTTTTTGAGATCACCGGGTACCTTTTGCATTTCCCAAATTGAGAGGATGAGAGTAAAAAGCCTTGTTTTAAGGGGTAAGCCTCCACCATGAATTAGTTCGAGAGGAATGTTTAGTCCTGAGAAGTTGGTGGTATCATCCACTGGAATGAACACTTCTCCACTCTTTTAAACCGAAACTCCACTGCTGCTGATGACTTTCTATGGGATGTGCCATAACTCCCCCCTCAACCCTGGCGTTATTCACACTGGATGATTAGAACTCTGTGATCTGTCCAGCAATCATCAATGCTCCTCGCAGTCTTAGTAATGAGAACATCTTTCTTGTCACACTGTCGGGTGATGATGTCGAGGATGTGCCAGTGCTTAGATTGTGGGTGCATGTATGTGGTCTTGTAATGGTTAGGTAGTTGAAACTGAGTGTTAGCAATGAACAGCTCATGTTCTGCACACAGACCGAGAAGTAGCAGACCATTGGCATTGCAATTACCAATACCATGTTTGCCCGTTACACTTCCCCACAACCAATCATCCCTTCGCACTCTGGCATTGAAATCTCCAAGCAGTAGCAGTTTATCTGATGGTGGTATCTTGGTGATGATGGAGTTCAGCTGGTGGTAGATATGGTTCTTTGTTTCTTCATTGGCCTTCAGGGTGGGGGCATATACAGAGATGAGTGTGATGAACCTATTTCCGGAGAGTGGTATATGGAGTGACATGAGACTTTCACTGAATGCAATGGGTGTGAGCTGATGATCATTTACCAGTTTCATCTTAACTGCAAATCCAACCCCATGACTATGGTTGTCTCCACCCTCCTTCCCTTTCCAAAAGATGGTATGGGCCAATCCAGACTCAACTATCTTCCCTTCATCTGATAGTATATTTTCACTCAGTGCAGCAACGTCTGTGTTTAGTCTAGCAAGCTCATGGGTGATTAGAGCTGTTCTTCTCTCTGGTCAGTCACTGTTTTCATTATCAAGCAATGTTCTGACATTCCAGGATCCAGTTATAATTTTACATTCATCTGCCCTATTTCGACCCACTGCACAGTGGGTCAAAATCGAAATCTAGGGGGACAAAATTATTTTTACGTTTTAATCATGAATTTAGAGTGAAAGCAATGTATATAATTTGTTTACTTCATAATAAACATCAGTTACGACCTTTTTTAAGCTACATCTACGTCTACACATGCAAGAAATTGTCTTTGACTAGGAGTTGGATAGAGCCTAAACTACAATAAACTACAATAGATTGTACTCAGTTTACCTTTAACTTGGAAGGCTGCAATTGTGGATAATTGCAGACAGCACTTCAGTCACTATCACTAATCACTCGATGACCCTGACCTTGATGACTCATCACATGTGTCATCCGAAGCATCATCGTCATTCACTGCCGCATGCTGTTCATGATGAGCCGGTACATCTGGTTCTTTCAGGAGTCACTGGATAATGCTCTTCTCGTTTTATGTAGAAGTTTGGTTTTATGAGATATTACTGTGTCCGAAGATATCAGCAGCATATGTAATATGTCCTCATTTGTATGTTTTCGTGAGGATTTCCTAGAATATCCAAATCTGTATTTTCTCAAAACTTTGTTACGTGTTTCTTGGGCTTCTTCTGACAATTGCCCGATAGGTATAGTACAAAAATCAATTATATCTGCCCCATGAATTAATGCTTTATGCACAGTGACTGGCATATAATAACATGGATACAGATTTAGATACAATTTTGCTGTATCCTGGGTGTAGGTTTTGCAAGCGGGTGTATTTATAGGAAACTGACAAGGAAGAGCACACAAAATTGTAGAAAAATGTCTGGTTACCTCTTCATTTATACCCATGATTTTGGATGACAAGACTGGATCCTCAAAAAACGGCGAGCAGTGTTGCCATCATTCGAATTTCCGACGCCTTGGCTTGTCAACATGCAGACCCATTTCTGATCGAAATTTATTTTGTATTACTTTCTTTCTGTTTTCTATTTTTGTCTTATCTTCATCCCCTCTTGCTTACAATTTCTTAATTTCTATTTTGTAAGATGTATGTAGCAGGCATTCAAACAAACAGATCCAACAATGGAGGGTAGATAATCCAAATTTATAGCTCTCTTCAGGACAAACTGTTTTTGTGAGTGTGTTATTCATTTCTCTGGGACCAGCACCACACACATAACACCTCTGTGCTGATGAACCTGTAATAGAATTGCAGACTTTTCCATCCAATATGGTCAGCAATAGAGTTTGATTAATATATATGTATTGATCATCAATTTCTATTTTAATTGGTTGGAGGGACGTTATTTCAGTTTCAACTAATTGAACCTCTCGCCTAGTCAATTCTACAGTCTCCTTTTCAAACAATAATTTAAGAGGTCTGCAAAATCGTGTCGAAGAAGGTCGTGGGTTCTGCCATAAAATTTTCTTTCATTGTTGCTTTCTACATTTAAAGAATAGATTTGTAATGGAACAACTGAAACTACAAAAATATCATTGTCACTGCCGTCATCATCTGTAAATTTCTGCTTATACTGACTATGTCCGCTTGAACCATCACACCCCCATTTTAATATAATATGAACTGTATCATTGCTAGAAATAGACTGTTTCAAAACATCTTCTTGAACTACTGCCAGGCGCTCAACTGTATGGTCGACCAATGATTGCAATGTTATTGTGGCTCATGTTTCTGTTATTGTTATTGATTCACTTGGTGGATAGCATTTCTGTTTTGTTTCTCTAATGATGTGGTAAGGTGGGAAAATATTACAGTTCCTATTTTTGCATTCAAGTCGCATATTCATATATTGGCTTTTGCTGCAATTGTTATCTACAAGGAATGATAGAGACTCTTCACCGGTAAGTGGTACAGGTTTTACAGCTGGTGATATATAGGATTTTTTAATTTTAGTAGCTCTATGTGGAGACTTAAGAGTTTCTTTAACCATTTTTGCAGACATGTGCTATGATACTAGTGTGACATGAATAAGTTCTTGTTCTGAATGTGCAGAGAATAGCGGTTGAATTTTTCGTCTCTTTGATTTTTCACTACTTTCACGAAAAAGCTTTCTAGGCCTTCCGTCTTTTGATGCCGATGGAATAGGAGGATTTAAATTTTCTGTTAATTTAGAATCATAAACAATTTTCGAAAATATTATCTTCTCTTTTAACCACCAGAATATTTTGAAATGAATTTTGCTCTACTTCTATGAACCTGCTTCCACTGCCTGGTAAAATTATCAACAAAATCCTTTAAATCTCCTTGTAGACATTCAGTTCTCTCTTCAGAACAATTGTCTATCCCTAATTTACTTTTGACAAAGTCACAAAGTTCCACTTTTGACACAATCTTCGAACCCAGTGCTTCAAACAGTTGTAAACGTGGGAGAACTGGTTGCGCGGCATCTTCTAAAACGTAAAATAACTAAGTAAGTTGCAAAAAGATGCAAAAATTCTTATAACAGGCGTAAACTACAAGACTTTATCTACATTTTAACATTAAGTAGACAGTGACGCAGAGTGATGCGACATGCTAAAACTCTAAGTGAAAAAATAATTTTAAAAATAATAGTTAAATATTACATGATGCAAATATAGCTAAAATTACGTAACAATTACGCCCATTAATAACTGAAACCCGTTACAAATGTAAAGATCATACCTTCAGCTGCATGTTCCATCTTAAAGCATCACACTAACCTCAAAGACAACCAAACCACAGTCACTTGCATTCACTCTCCAATTCAGACTGCGAGATACGCACGCACAGCGCAGGAGGTAAGATAAGATTCCACCTCGAACAGTGGTGACAGATTTACACTAAGATGCGTTTATATCCCAGAATAGTGCGCGGCAATTATATGAGAATGCTGTAGAAGTAACAAATTTTGATTTTTTCATTATGAAAAAAATAATTTTGTCCTCCTAGATTTCGATTTTGACCCACTGTGCACTGATGACCATCACACATCTGCCACCAAAGTGCAGGTATGGACTAGGGGCTCCCAGTTTACCCTAAACCTGCCTCCACCATCCTTGCCCTATCACTATTGGACTTGATCAAAGTGAAGAAAGCAGCAGGAAAAGTGCCACTGGCGGGGATTTGTTTAAGGAGGATCTCAACTTGCCAGGAACTGACCCTCACACTAAGGTCTCAAAGCCATATCATGTGGCACATGTGAGAGGAGACATGCAGGGTTATTCATCGAGAAAGCAACGGACTGCCGCAGACTCCAGTTATGAATGAGTAGCGCCTTCACAGACAGTCCGTCTGGCATGATCTCATCTGCCTCCACAACCGTTGGGAACCGAAGTGAGAGGTTCCTTCTCCACTTGTTTCCGTTGGGTCTTCAAGTGATCGATTCCACTATCATTTCCTCCACTGAGGGAACCATCACCCCACCTAAGGGAGCTCATCCGCCCAAAGCCGTTGGCCCCTTTAGAGAGTCAGGTTATTTACCGCTGCCCAACACTCGGCGTTAGCAGTTTTACAGCTGGGTGCCAGACCAGCCAACCCTCCTCCTTTCTCATTCCGGACTTGGGACTGGATAGGGGCGGAGTACTGTCAGAAATGTGCAATTATGTCTTAATACATTTTTTTTGAGTGTGATAAAATAAGAAACTCCAGAGCAATACAAGGAAGAAATTGGTGAAAATGAAAATTATGACATATACGTAGAGAAATGTGGAACAGTAGTGGATACCAACCAAAGTAAGTTATATTTTTAACACAGCATATTTCAAAAGTTATTTTTAACATGTTGATACTACAAGCTTGTCAAAATTGTCAGTAGTTGTTGATCTTTAAAAATTTGGGGTAAGTTCTGTTGTCAATTGTGAATGTTAAAATGTTAAGATTAGGTGATACTGACTGTATTATAAAGTAAAAAAAGTAAACTCGTGTCCTCATCCTGAGGTGGTGCAGTTCTTTTCAGGCACACCCCCAGTGGAGGTGAGCTGCATTCACCATTTCAACCACATACCAGCCCTCCTGCAATTAAATTTCTGGCAATACCAGGAATCGAACCCAGGCCCCGAGGACGACAGCTAATAACACTAACTGTTATGCTATGGAGGCAGACATTATAAAGTGAAGAATAGGAGATTTATACACAATCACTACAAAATCTTCATTAATATCAAAACCAAATCAAAACATCTTGAAAAATGTATAGCAGAGAGTATTTCTATTTTAACAGTTATGTATGGAAGAACTACATATTTTATACAGAGTAGTAACTGAGGTCTGTAGAAACTGTGAAATAACAAGACCATATATTAGATGATTGTTTTCATACCTCAGTACCTCAATAGAGTTAAGTCATTTTTTTAAATGATTTTGTGTTCATACCTAATGGAAAGGTTCTCTAGTAGGCCTCCATGTTTTTCTAGCTGGTTTTTAAGAGCTTCATATGTAATGGCACCTCTGTTGTCCGCATCTGCATCTTCAAACAATGCCATTGTGAGGTCATCAATTTGATCTTCGCTGAACTTCATGCCATTTTCTTCCATGCAAGCCCGCATTACATGCTGGAGCTCTCGATGCTGGATCAGACCATCCCCTGAGGATCAAAATGATAGTTAGAAGAGTAGTATGGGCAACAACAAAAAAAATATAAATACTAGAGCTACTGTAATTCATCACCTTCCATGCTCTGACTCAGCTTGCACACCAAAATCACTGATTACTTCATGCCAAATATCAGGTATGTCAATATTATTAGTAAGCTGAGGACATTTAGGAAGCTTAAATAGACATTAAAATGTTAAATTAGGCACAATCAAAAATTTGTGGAAATTTGTATGCCATAGTGGGGAGGGGGACCTCAAGATCTATCCTCTCCCCAAAATTTCTGTGAAATTCTTGATATATCACTCTTATGCACTAAATATTTCCAGATTGTGTTTTATTTATGTATTATAAAGGTAACCACCAATTTTGACTCAATTTAAACTCATGTTCACATAATATTTATGTTATTCTTGACATGGTGAAGTAAAAATCAGTGATATTTTCTTACTGTTATAATTTGTTGTACTAACTGCAATGCCATGAAGGCAGCGCGGCAGTCAACCAGGAAAGTGGTGCATGTGGAGTGACCAGAAGTCCTTTTTTATCCAGACATGTACTTTTTAGACCATTGTCTGTGGGGCAGGTGAATTATTAAAAAAATGAAATGTCCTTCTTTTTCAGTAAATCTGCTTATTTTTGCGTAATCTGTCTTACTACTTCGTTTTTACTAGCATTCTTCATTACACGATGAGTACCAATTTGTTATATCCCTGCATCCAAATAGAAAGAGGTTTGAGAAAGCCATAAATGTGACCTAGGCCTAACTAACTTGCGCCCGCAATTAGTGACAAGATGGAACAAAGGTTCAGAAAGAGAGCCACTTAACATGTTTGTAGTTGCGACAAGGGCAAATCCCTAACAAACCTCTCACTGTGGGGGGCTAGTGGCAGGTGCAAGTCTCTCTACTCACGGAGCTGAATTTAGTGGCACTTTTATTCTGCACAACAGGATGGCTTCCTTATGATTCACTCTATTTTAGTTCCATAAACTACCTACCATGATAGAGTTTCACCAGAACGAATATGGGAGCGGTCAGGTGGCGCTGTTGTCTATATGCAGTGTGTATTTGATGGGCATTCAGTTGGGAGTGTTGTTACTGTGTGGCGTTGAAGTGAAGAGTGTCGATTTCATCACTCTAAAGCATGTTTTCAGAAGGTGATCAACATTCGTAGATTAAAACAGAGGTTGCCTGTGGCAAAAATACAACAGAATGTTATCAAGGATTACGTTAAGCCTGTGGCAAGAATGCATTGCCGTATAGGACGATTGCATGATGGGTCAAGGCGTTTCGTACGGGTCGGAATGAGATTTCGAATTTGCACCACACATGTCGGCCGTCCAATCCTCAAAATCATATTGACATCGTGAGTGATCTCGTTTCTGTAGACTATTGACGGACTGTCCGGGAATTATGCGCAGAGGTTGGTCTCGGTCATCAAACGGTGTGGTGCGTACTTAATATGAAGAAAATTGCGTCCCGTAGGGTTCCACATCAACTCACCGACGTACAGAAATGGTAGTGGTATGCACTGGCTGGCATCCACCTGGACAGATACCGCAATGAAAGAGACTCATTTTTGCAGCGTATCGTCGCCATTGATGGAAAATGTGCTCTAGTCTATGAGCTGAAATTAAAGCGTCAATCGAATGAATTGCGTCACCCTGGTTCGTAGAAATTTTGACAGGAACCCAATCAAGTGAAACTTATGCGATTATGACATACGACTATGAGGGTGTTATTCTTACACATGCTGTGCCTGAGGAACAAACCGCCAACAGCGACTACTATTGCCGATTTTTGAAGCGACATCTGTGTCTGGCTATGCGACACAAACATCCATGTTTATTGAGAGACGATCGCCCTATCGTGTTGCATGCCAAGCTCTTATTGCAGTGGTGGCATTGGGAGGTCTTGGAACATCCTCCGTACTCGCCAGACATCAGTCCTTATGACTTCAACCTGTTTCCGAGGTTGAAGGAATCCCTACAAGGCCGCCGATTTCCTTACGTGGCATCTGTACTCCACGCAGTGGGGTGCTCTGTCGCTGTCATCAACAGAGAATGTCTTACAATGTTAAAAAGAGAGAGGTTCCACCTATTCAATACAATGATAAACTATTGTACATAATTTATGTCACAACATGTTTAATTTGTTTGGGACCGGTTTTGACACGTCATCAACTGACAGAAGAAATATGGGTGAGAAGTATACAATTATCGACACACAAAAAAACACATTAAAGGATAACTAACACATATAACACTTTCTTGAAGAAGTGAACATTTGTAGTTCATGTAGTTTTTACACTCTTGCTGTGAGTGTTAAAAGAACTGAAGGGTAGCAGTGAAAAGTAACACTTTTCCATGAAGATAAATTTTGTAGAGATCATAAGCAGTGTGATGTTCTTGAGCACTCTTGCTGCCAAAATGTTAGATCTTGAGGTTAAAGAGGTTCTTGAAGGATGCAGCATAATTTACAATTGTTGTTAGGCAAGGAATACACTTCTGGCTAGGTAACGAATAACATAATTTTGTTTTTGGTGCTTCTAAAGGTGGATAGTGATATATATATATATATATATATATATATAAACTCCTAGAGTATATTATAGGATATGAACTTATCAGTATTGATATGGATTTATGAGATCTATAGAAAAAGGATAATAAGTTAGAAATAAAAATAAAAACAGTGAAAAATGGTGCTCAATTTCTGTTCTTACTTCCTCTTATACTTCCGTGCAAGCTAAACAAGGTGAGCCTCATAGTATTACTTATCTTACCATTTTTCATTGTTTTTATTTTTATTTCTAACTTACTTACCTTTTTCTATAGATCTCATAAATCCATATAATACTGATAAGTTCATATCCTACAACATACTCTAGGAGTTTTTATATATATCACTATCCACCTTTAGAAGTACCAAAAACAAAATCATGTTATTCATTACCTAGCAACAAGTGTACTCCTTGCCTAGTAACAATTGTAAATTATGCTGCATCCTTCAAGAACCTCCTTAACCTCAAGATCTAACATTTTGGCAGCAAGAGTGCTCAAGAACGTCACTTTTCACTGCTATACTTCAGTTCTTTTAACACTCACAGCAAGAGTGTAAAAACTACATGAACTACAAATGTTCACTTCTTCAAGAAAGTGTCATATGTGTTACAGTTATCCTTTAATGTGTTTTTTGTGTGTCGATAATTGTATACTTCTTGCCATATTTCTTCTGTCGGCTGATGACACAGACATGTGTCGAAATCGGTCCCAAACAAATTAAATATGTTGTGACATAAATTTTGTGCAACAGTTTATCAGTGTATTAAATAGGTGGATTCTGATTGTGGATTGTGATTCTCAGTTCAATACGGATCAATTATGAAGTTTTTAACTTTAAAAAAGAGAATTTCTTGCCAGCGGTCCCCAATGGCTTCCCGACATTTACCAAAAGGTAATAGACTTTGCGGGTACATACATTGAAGGAATGCAATGCAATTGTACTTGTTAGTTCATTAAACGTTGCTTTGAATCCGTATTGCCACTGTATGTTCCGAGCTGTCAGTGGAGAGATGGCGTGGAATGACATTAGTAGGCGAATAAGTTTTAGTGGTGACTTTAAAGGTAGGAAAGATCACAATATGGAGATAAAGCTGGAATTCAAAAGGACAAATTGGGGCAAATATTCATTTATAAGAAGGGGAGTTAGGAATTGGAATAACTTACCTAGGGAGATGTTCAATAAATATCCAATTTCTTTGAAATCATTTAAGAAAACGGTATGAAAACAACAGATAGGGAATCTGCTACCTGGGCGACTGTCCTAAATGCAGACCAGTATTGACTGATTGACTTTATTTATAGCCCTCGTATATCAATTTTCCATTAAAAACAATGCTGCTCTAGTCTAACAAAGTTGTAGTGTCTGTGCCCCACCAGATTCTAGGTCCGCCTCAGTAGTGTAACGGTTAGTGTTATTGGCTGCCGTCCTCGGGGGTCCGGGTTCGATTCCCGGTACTGCCAGAAATTTAAGAATGGCAGGAGGGCTGGTATGTGATTGAAATGGTACATGCAGCTCACCTCCTATGGGGGTGTAACTGAAAAGAGTTGCACCACCTAAGGATGTGGACACGAGTTTACTTTACCAGATTCTAGAAACTGCTAATAAGACATTCAAAACTCGGATCAACTTTCGTTCGTGTTCTACGCGACTTCTACAAGTAATCTTATTATCTAGATGAAGTCCTAGTAGTTTGGCTAATGATTTTAGTGGGAAGGAGAACGGACCGAGGCGTATCGTGTGTTAAGTATATGGAATCCTCTTTCGAATAAAGATAACAACAGTTGATTTCTCAGCAGATAAGGTGAGTCCTGTTTTCATTTATGATATGTTATTTTTTTATTGTTTACTAGTGTGCAGTGGCGTCCGAATACTTTTGATCAGACAGTGTATCTGAAATAAGTACCAAGAACAATTTCTTACCATCGATATCATACACTTTGAAGAGGAATCTAATCTTGTCATCGGGTGACTGGCCAGCAAACTGGTGCATGGAATCGATAAATTCCGGCAAGGAAATGGAACCCGAGTTGTCTTTATCGAAGATCTGGAAAACTCGCTCGGTGAAGAAGGGCTGAAAACCAAGAAGAATACACAAATACTCATTAATTATGTGATCTGGAAGAAAAGAAACTATTTTCACGTAATTGTATCTGAGTTTTATTTCAGTAAAAGTTAAATGTATTAGCCTATTTCCAAGAAAGCACAGACGAATTTCTTTTTTCAAGTCAACAACAATAAGTGAAGCAAGTAGAAAAATATGACTGATCTTTAGTAGCAATCTAAGTAACAATATGTAAGTAGTTACACAACTCTCCATAAGAGATTTACGATAAATCGACAATCGAAAATATAATTTTGTAAGTTCTGGGTAACACTACGAGATGGGAAATACTTACGTTCTTAGACATGACAATCTTTTTGAAGTCATCTCTACGGATTTCTTTCTCGTTACCGACAGTCTGACGGAACAGCTGCTCCAGCCACTCAAGACTGCCCTTATCGAAGCCAGCGCGTGGTCTGGAACACAAGATTACGTAAGTTATTATCCAAACATCAACACAAGGATTGTATTTTACTGTTATATAATGCAAACTTTATAGATTTTACTTTTCCAAATGACCGAGTGAGCTGGCCACGCGGTTAGGGTCACGTAGCTATGAACTTGCGTTCGGGAGATGATGGGTTAGAACACCACGGTCGGCAACCCTGAAGATGGATTTCCGTGGTTTCCCATCTTTACACCAGGCAGATGCTGGAACTGTATCTTAAATAAGTTGACGGCCGCTATCCTCTCAATCCTAGCCCTTCCTCATTCTTACGTGGCCGAAAACCTTCCGATGTGTTAAGCTACTAGCGAAAAATTCCTTTTCTTCTAGAGAAGTGTACAAATTTTGTGAATTTGCTCTTCATCAAAACGTATTTTAGGCATCTTCGAGCCTTTTTACCAACGAGCCTTAAATTTGTTCAAAATTTAACGTTTCAAATTTATCCTCAAACGTTTTAAGTCTTATTCCCGTAGGCTGCCGTAGCATAGTCGCTATCGCATTGGCATTGGGAATTGAAGTTTCCGACTTTGAATCCGACCTTTATCCTTTTTTTCTTTTCCTTTCTTTTTAAATTTCTCTTTCGTGTTTTTGGTACAGTCCGCCTCTGTGGTGTAGTGGTTAGTGTGATTAGCTGCCACCCCCGGAGGCCCGGGTTCGATTCCCGGCTCTGCCACGAAATTTGAAAAGTGGTACGAGGGCTGGAACGGGGTCCACTCAGCCTCGGGAGGTCAATTGAGTAGAGGTGGGTTCGATTCCCACCTCAGCCATCCTAGAAGTGGTTTTCCGTGGTTTCCCACTTCTTCTCCAGGCAAATGCCGAGATGGTACCTAACATAAGGCCACGGCCGCTTCCTTCCCTCTTCCTTGTCTATCCCTTCCAATCCCCCCATCTCCCACCAAGGTCCCTGTTCAGCATAGCAGGTGAGGCCGCCTGGGCGAGGTACTGGTCATCCTCCCCAGTTGTATCCACAAACCCAGAGTCAGAAGCTCCAGGACACTGCCCTTGAGACGGTAGAGGTGGATCCCTCGCTGAGTCCAAGGGAAAAGCCAACCCTAGAGGGTAAGCAGATTAAGAGAGAGAGAGAGAGAGAGAATTGAATTGAATTTATTGATCATGATTTACATGCCACTGAGACTGAAAAGCCCCTTTATGCAGCGTCTTCTTATAATACAATGCAGATTTATGAAAACAGTAACTACATTTTATAATATTAAAGTATTAAACTAAACAAGAAAGTTAAAAAAAAATGAAAATACAGATACCAAATCCAGTAAGGTTAAGACATACATTATATAATAAGTAAGAAAGTAAATCATTAAGCCCTTCTGTTATTTTGGACTACATGGGTTTAAAGAATATAAAGCTAAAGCAGAGAAACAATTTTCTTCGAAATATACATATTCCTGATTGTTCGACACAAGAATGCCTGATCTCAGCCTCTTGCGTACTCCTCCAGAAAGATCGATGTTAAGAACTGCTTTAGTTGGGTACAGTTAGTGTTACTTGCGAAACGGTGAAGATTAAAGACGTTAAAGATACGTGATGCAGTGCAAACAAAGGATTTGTTAAATTTAGTGGTACGATGGAGGGGAATTTGAAGGGGAGAGAGAGAGAGAGAGAGAGAGAGAGAGAGAGAGAGAGAGAGAGAGAGAGATTTTTTGGTACAAAATTGAATTTTTTAGATTACATCAACTTTTTCTATTTACTATTTGATAAATAACTTTTTAACAAAAGAGACCACAACAAATAAATAAATTATGAAAAAAGAAAAGGGATGTAACAGTAAAAGAAAAAATGTGCTGACCAAGGTCGGACTCTAACTCGAAACCTTCAGGTCCCAACGTGAATGCTGTAGCAACACCGGAAATGTGTGAGGGAATAAGACTACAAAAGTTTGAGGATACATTTTAAACGTTGAATTTTGAAGTAAATAAGGCAGGGATAAAATCTTTTTTAATGAAGGGAAAATCCTCAAAATTTTAACACTTTTCTAGTAAAGCACATGACGACTTCTCCTTGTCAATTCTGATTTCAATGGTTGCTAAGCAAATTTTCCAGGACACAGAAATTTTGTAGGCAACATCATGTTTCACATTTTATTTCATAGCGTGTTGTGTTACGTCCAATGAAATTCCTTCACTAACCAGTGAGCCGTGAGACAGTCTCTATAGTTTTAATGAAGACGCTCTTATTTCCGGCAGCGATTAACAGAATAGTTAGGTCAAGTGGCGTATACTGAGGGCTACCAAGGCTAACGGAGAAGTCCAAACCTCAAGTGAAAATGATGGAAGTTTAAAGCACATTATATTGTAAGCATCTGACACATTGTTCCATTTACAAATCTTGAAAGCAGTGGGAAAAAACGTCGCACGTATTTCTGAGAGCTAGGCATCGGACACTGATATCGCAGCCCAGACTCTCGTCCCTCTCCCCTCTACTCGCCCCGTGCGGCTTGCTGCTGTATATCGGATAGGAGCAGTGACCGGGTGGATAGGTGTGCTATCACATATTATGAATATCTGCCATTACCTTTGTTGCTGGGCCTTCCGAACGCCGACCTGCGCCCCCTGCCTCCGAATAACACGCCGCACTCACTGAACTGGAGCGAAGAAGATGCCAATACGGCCTTAAAGCGCCCAGCTTTTATAGCATTTCGAGAGGAAGTTTCCAGGACTCTTTACAGATAGGCTGGATGCCTGTACACACCCCCCCAATTCTAAGTGACTAGAGAAAATATTCACAAAATTCCTGATTGGTTGGTGACTGAGAAAGAAGGAAGCAGTAGTAGTGTTGACAGCGTTGATACATGAACAAAACAATTTTCAAAAACTAAGGTTATCCACTTTAAAAGTTTGACTTTCCCTTAGGAATTAAATGTCCTTAATCCCGCTAGAGGGGGCACTTAGGCTGCTGGTAGAGATATCTAACAATTGCAACCCCAAGTATCTTGCATCACATTAGTTCAAGTTGAATTACGTGTATGACCTTATAGAAGGCGCACAGTTTAACTGGACGAAGAAGGTGTATCCCCGGTACAATTATTATTATTATTATTATTATTATTATTAATATTATTATTATTATTATTATTATTATTATTATTATTATTATTATTATTATTATTATTATTATTATTATTATTATTATTATTGGCACACCAGAAAATTTCGTTTTCATCTGTATACCGTATTATTTTTATGGTTTGAATATTGGGACTGCCCCTAAAAGAACTTGTTTTTTTTTTTTTTTTTTTTTTTTGCTACGCCCATTATTGAGTAAGATTGGCAGCATATCCGTTCCGCTATTACCTCATTTGGAAATTCTCCAAGTTTTTAAGACCACGTTATTTTCAGCATCCATGTCGTTGTAATTCAACGTGATAAAGTGCGAGGAAAAATGAGGCTCATTACGGAACAAAATTCATTTAAAAAGCAATTTGGAGTCTGTTTATGACGTAGTAGTTTATTCAAATTACTATCCTGGAAGAATATACGAGCGAATGATTGGTCACGGTGACAGGTGTCCAGCTTGGTTATTAACTCCAAGTGATTGCTAAGAAGGAACTAGAGCACAACATTAAGTCTACTGTGTGTGTCCAACCCTTGTCCCGTTTCCCTACGGGGTCGGGCATGACGTCAGATGAATCTTCATAGCGAGTTTTGACGACCGGATGCCCTTTCTGACGTCAACCTCACGGGATGAGTTAATGAAATGAAATGAATGACGTGATATATGACAGTAAGAGGGAGAGTATGAAACCCGGCGCCGGAACCTAGCCTACTCCTGTCGAATAGCACTAAGGAGTCTGCTCAAGGCTTAAGGTCGCCATCCGATGGACGAATCATGATTATTAATGTTAATGAATATTGAATTTTCACGACCGCATTACATCGAAACAGACTTTCAACGTATTAGGTCTTGTTACGTACATGTAGTACGTGTTGAAGAGATGTAAGTACAGAACAAAAATGGCCAGCCGGACACCAGTGGGAGGTTGTGGGTTCGGATCCCACTGGTGTCCGGCTGGCCATTTTTGTTCTGTACTTAACATCTCTCCAACACGTACTACATGTACGTAACACGACCTAATACGTTGAAAGTCTGTTTCGATTATAATGCGGTCGTGAAAATTCAATATTCATTGACATGCCCCACAACGGGCGACTTAAACGCACTCTACAGTGTGCTAGCAGCAGTGCCAGACCTGTAGCTCAGATCCTTTCAAACAGAACAAAGATGGCCTAGGCCACCATAGCTCAAATGGTAGAGCAACCGACGCGAAATCGGGAGGTTGTGGGTTCGGATCCCACTGGTGTCCGGCTGGCCATTTTTGTTCTGCACTTAACATCTCTTCAACACGTACTACATGTACGTAACACGACCTAATACGTTGAAAGTCTGTTTCGATTATTAATGTTGTTGTTTAAAGAGGCCTAACAACTAGCTTATCGGCTCCTAATGGTAGGAGGTGAACGAATCTAAAACGAATGATGATGAAAAAACAAAGGATCGTGGAACAAAAACAATCGGTGGATCCAATTCACAATGCCGTAAGTAATGGGATGATACTTATCTAAAGGGGGCCAAAATCCAGGTCACCGGTCCCTCATAATGGTACCACTGGTAAACAGAACCATTGTGTTCCTCCTATAGTGGTACTAATCACAGGTAACTTAGACTCATGGTCTCCCATGGTGGAACTAATCACAGGTAATGTAGACCCATGGTTTGTCACACACAATGGCACCACTCAAATGTAACACAAATCTACGGTGTTTCACACATACGGGTAGGTCTACTACTCACAAGGGGGTGGGGGTTCGATCCCCACTATCGGCAGCCCTGAATATGGTTTTCCGTGGTTTCCCATTTTCACACCAGGCAAATGCCGGGGCTGTACCTTAATTAAGGCCACGGCCGTTTCCTTCCAATTCCTAGGCCTTTCCTACCCCATCGTCGCCGTAAGAGATATCTGTGTCGGTGCGACGTAAAGCAAATAGCAAAAAAAAAAAAAAAAAAAATACTCACAAGAAACACAGACTCATGGTTTTTCGTCGCATGATGGGACTAATCACGGGTGCCGATATTACCGTGGAGTTCCTCACTTAGTGGAACTAATTGCAGGCCACGTATACGCATAGTGTTGCTCACATAGTGCTACTAATCATAGGCAATGTAGACCCATGGTGTATCACACATTATGGTAACGCCCACAGGCAACGCAAACCCATGATGTTCCTCAAAAAATGGTATTATTCTCAGGCAACGTAGACCAGTGTTTTTCCTCACAAAGTGGCACTAAACACGGGCGCCAGCCAAATCCGTGGTGTTTCTCACATAGTAGTACTAGTCACAAGCAAAGTAGACCCATGGTGTTTTTCATAAGGTGGCCCCACAGGGCCATTATGAACGCAGTGGAACCGACCGGTGGAATACACACGATGATACTTATCACAAGCAACGCCCAGACCCGTAGTGTTCTTCACATTATCACATAATGATGGTATTCCTATGTAACGTAGACCCATGGTTTTCGTCGCAAAGTGGTACTAGTCGCAAGTAACGTCGACCCATGGTTCTAATGTCATCATCCCTTGGTCACACTTTTTAGTCACCTCTTATGATAGGCAGGGGGATACCGTGGGTGTACTCTTCGTCTGCGTGGACGAATCACATTAACAGCGTCATATGCCCTCACTCCCTATAATCACTGCGGGGATGTTTGGAATTAAATACATGCTTTTGGTATGCAATCAACTGATCAGAAATTATGTACCACGACCTCTCCTACCGTGCCGGCCAACATTCTGATGGTGAAAACTTTTTCGACCAACGGGACTCGAACCGGCTAACCAGAGTGTCAGACCATATAGACTTGATGCCTTAAAGATCATGGCTGGCCACCACGCAGGCTCTACAGCATTAACCCTTAAATGCGCAATTTATTATTTCTTTTAAATATAATGGTTTTGCATTTCAAATGTGATACATTATTAACAGAAAAATATTTTAAAAAATATACATCAAATTTCTTTTTAAATATATTTATTTGGATCAGTCAAAGTGTTAATAAGAGTTTTGAATGTTTTACGTACCGGTCAGTGGCGTATGCTGGTATCAAGACGTGGGCTACCACTAGATATAGGCTACCCCTTTTCGATAGTTGGTTTGGGGAACATCAAGTCTAAAGCATTTTGAGCTGCATCCAACAGCCAACGGAGCTGCCCGCTGTGTTGTCAAGGCTGCTTCACAAGCTACTGCCCTGGCCTCTGTCACCGCCAATACTCAACACCTGATCAATCGAGTTGGTAACCTAAGGTTTAGCAAGTTGAAGTCCACCTTTGAGGTTAAATGGATAGAATGCTTGCCTTTGGTCCGACGGCCCCGGTTCAATTTTCAGAATCAACCCCCTCATACTGTTAATTCCCCTGGCTTGGGAAATGGGTGTTTATGACGTCTTCGCCATTCATTTTATCCTTATTAGGTCACCACCAAGCCTATGTAGATGCCATGCACCATTATTATTATTATTATTATTATTATTATTATTATTATTATTATTATTATTATTATTATTATTATTATTAACATCATCATCATAATCGTTAAATAACAATGTTGAATTTTACAGCGGTCGTACCCATCGTTCAATCGTTAATTATCTTCCTTGGAAGATCAGTGGTGGTGTCCGACCCATGATCACGGGTTCGATTCCAACCAACAAAAGAGAACACTAAACCTGAAATATTGCGTTTCATTTTAGCAGATCTACCAATAAAAAGAAAACTATATTACTCTTATAACAGCAGCCCTGCAGTGTCTTCCTACAAGGATGTAGAAGTAAACGGGAGTGAAATACCAGCATTCCATTATCTATTTATTTAAGTCAGAAGGATGAGGTGAGGAAGTATATACGATGAGTAACGCATGGTGATAGTGGCGATCTGACGGACCGAAGCCTAGCACAGCTATCCTCCGCCGGTCCCCGCGCGTGTAGGCAGACAGCAGCAAGCCGCGTGAGGCGAGTCGATGGGAAGGGACGACAGTCTGGGCTGCAATATCAGTCACCGAGGCCTTGTTCTCAGAAATACGTGCGACGTGTTTTCTCATTGCTTTCAAGGTTTGCAAATGGAACAATGTGTCAGATGCGTACAATATAATGTGCTTTAGATTTCCATCGCTCGCATTTGAGGTTTGGGCTTCACTGATAGCCTTGGTAGCCCTCAGTATACGCCACTGTTACCGGTATATGCAAAGCTGTACGATTACTGTAGTTAATGCAATACTGGATTTATTTAATCTTACAGGCTTTCGCCCAATACCTACATTGTTCAAATCCGTAATAGCCTAAGCAAAATACAGAATGCATAAACTCTCCTAGCTAATGCAATACTTCGACCTTAGGGATGTCCTTGCTCACGAATTCCCTGAGGTAAATAACATTTTACTTGTTTTTCTGTAACTGTTGAAAGTTTACACCACTCCAGCTGATTAGCAAGAAAAATTATAACATAAAAGATTTTTAATTTTTTAATACCAGTACACTAGCAACCCATAGCGAGTTCGTCTGCAGAGTAGTAGTAAATGCACACTTGTAAAATTGTGAAGCAGATATAGCAAGGAAGTAAATTCTCCTTTGGATTATTCAATGCAACTTCAAATGAAATCATTACCTGCGTGATCCGAGGAAGAAAAAGAAAATTTCGTTCCATTGTTGATCACTGTTGAATATTAGGAAATTGAAAAATAATAACAACTAGACGGATTTCCCATTGTAATATGAAGAATGGCCAAGACTCATTCTTAACTTATCTATGCTTGGTCACAATGGTGAATTTTATGTTGTTGAATTTTCGTTCAACTAACTAATTTTACGGTTTTCGGGGACACAGAGGTCCCACAGGGAGATCCTTTACGTGCCTTTACAAGGCAGGCGTACTGGAGCACCTTTGAATACTGTTTGAATGAACTGAGATGAAACTCACCAATTTAAGACTCAAAAAGCCAGCCTTCTACTGTCTGAACTATTCAGCCCGATGGTCGCAGATTTAATTGACGGGCTGAAATATTAAATTCCCTTTATATTTGGTAAGAGTTCAAATGGGACACATGTTATTCCATTTCTTCAGCCACCTTTGACCAAATATAATTCAATTGACCTACGCTCTTCAGCCAAGCAACTCAATGTTGAAAACACTCTGGAGATATGAGCTACGAATTTTAGGAAAATAAAATATAATAAAGTATGAGAATATATTATTTATTTATTTATTCCTAAAAATTACAATTCTTTTCTTAATTCTTAATCATCTTTTTTAATCATCATGGCTTAGATTAGCAGTTTGCATTTTTTTTTTCTGCCACCACGAGCGCTAATGTGAGTCAATGCAGAGTTTCACTTAAGCCCTTTTAACTACACTTGATGTGGACAATTTAAAAAAATAAAAAGCGCCTAAGGGTATTGAACCAAGGAACACATTAGATAAAGAATTATGTAAATAAGTTGTTTTGACTAGGATTTGAATAAAAAAGAAAACGTAAAGGAACAAACGATTTTAGGCTGTTTTTCTGGAACTGCATTTGCGCCAAAGGTGATTTTTCGAAATTTATTTTTTTAATAGTCTGATATAACTATCCACAAATCACAATTTGAAACCCTTCCGGGCCCTTTAGCTTAATTTAACGTTTTTCGTAGTATGGGGTCCCCTACTTTGTCGGCTAAAAATTGTTTTCTACATTAAAACTGGACACTAAAAATAAATGCGAAAAATGTTACTATTGCATAAGGTTACGAGTTAAGGACTCTGTGATAAAAATAGATGATCAAGGGAACTTACCACATGATAGAACTTATCATTTATCACCATTTAATGTTGATCACGCGTGGTTATCGGCTAAAATGAATACATACATATTTATATTCTTAAATAGCAGTACCCTTCATGAAAGCAGTTTATCCCTTTTTTCAAGGCAATATCTAATCTGTTACTTTTTTACCGAACAGTCTACTGACAGTTGAGAGTGATTATTTGCAAACATCATTTCAAACTGTTCTAACAGACGACCACCACACCCTCCTCCTTCCTCCTTGAAGTAATGGTCGAAAGGAAAATGAATGCACATCCGCAGTTGAAGATCAAACCACAGTTTCAGAACTCCTTCGCCATAACCCAAGGTGGAGCACGATACCATGATTGTATAACAGCAAAACTTGCGGGTTTGAATGTGAATATTGACAGTTGAATATTTTTCCGGATTAAAACTATGTTAGAATATACAGGAAAATAATTCTGAAACATAACAGTGTAGGCAGCTCCTGTGAACCAGCTACAGTTCCACAGTGATTTGTTTGCATCCTAGAGACAGAGGTGTCTGCTGCAGGCAAAGGAGTGGTGACTTAAGCGCCCACGTTCTGAACACATTCAGCTTCTGGAAGAGTAGCAGTGATATTCTTGGTTGATGAAAAAAGCAGGTGCTGAAGATAACATCGGTATGGTTAACTCATATATGGAACCTGTCATGTAGTGTGTTTACTGTTGGTATTCATATTAGCTTATAGCCGACGGCTTAGTGAAATTGACAGAACGATCCGTTAGCTGTGCTTCGAATAATTGTTATTAATTCAATATCTTTTCTCGGAGGCGTTCGGACAGACACAGAACAGAATTTCATAACATACTAGATTATATATGTCATAAATTATTATTATTATTATTATTATTATTATTATTATTATTATTATTATTATTATTATTATTTTCTTCTACAAGTTGGTTTACGTCGCACTGACACAGATAGGTCTTTTTTTTGCTAGTTGCTTTACGTCGCACCGACACAGATAGGTCTTATGGCGACGATGGGACAGGAAAGGGCTAGGAGTGGGAAGGAAGCGGCCGTGGCCTTAATTAAGGTACAGCCCCAGCATGTGCCTGGTGTGAAAATGGGAAACCACGGAAAACCATTTTCAGGGCTGCCGACAGTGGGGTTCGAACCTACTATCTCCCGAATACTGGATACTGACCGCACTTAAGCGACTGCAGCTATCGAGCTCGGTACAGATAGGTCTTATAGTGACGATGGGATAGGGAAGAGGTAGGGGTGGGAAGGAAGCGGCCGTAGCCTTAAGGTACAGTCTGATGTGAAAATGTGAAACCACGTAAATCAATCTTCATGGCTGCCGGTAGTAGGGTTCGAACCCTCTATCTCCCAAATGTAAGCTCATAGCTATGCGCCCCTAACCACATGGCCAACTCGCTCAGTATTATTACCACTGTAAAAAGGCATTAATATATAATTAATAGATTTTTTAATGGGGTTCGGCACTTTATGTATGTGGAGCATTTTTTTTTAGACCGGATTCCCTTCCTGACCCCAACTCTATGTGGAGATATGCATTCACTATTGGACATTTCTTTGATGGTTAGGAGCGCGATGTATGTAGATGAAGGGAAGTGTATTAAGGAAAACATGTAGTCCCCGAGCAAAATTAATTGACCATACACAGTTAACGTCCTTAACCCGGAATAGAACCCAGGCCCCTTTCAATCGAAGGAGAGTACCGTGACCATTCAGATCATTTTCAGAATTAACTGCAATGCTTAACATGTTCTGCGCAGATGTGTGTGAGAGAGAATAAAAAGAAAAAGGAAAAGAAGGAATCGAAGTAGGAGTGTGATGGAGAGGTCGAATTATTTGAAAATACTAGGGAACAGATCAGGCTTCTCCAGTGGTGTCCCTTTCACCACTGGAATGAAAGAACTTACGGAAATACAGCAATGGGCTGGGAGGACTTGTGAGTAAGGCTCGACTAGTTTGTTCCAAGCTGTGAGTTGGGAGACGACTTGGAATGACATTAGTAGACAAATAAGCTTGAATGGAGTTTTAAAAGTAGAAAATATCATAATATGAAGAAGGAAAGAAAGATTTTAAGAAAAATTCTCGGACCAAAAAGAGATGTGCTGACACAGGCCGATTACGCAGTTACGAAGAAGTACATAAAACATGCAGCAGTAACTCAGATACAATACGCATACGAAGACAGACTCACTAAGATTTTTTAAAAACTATTTCAACAAGTCCAATAGGAAAGGCAACTCTTATAACAAATGGTTTGTTAACACCAAGAAGAACCTTCAAGAAATAAACATCATGGATCAAGACATCCACAACAGAACCACTTTCAGGAACAAGATACACATATTTGAGGGGTTCCTAGAGCCAAAAACAGCGACCAAAATGAAACAACATTGGGCGGCTGAAAAGAAAGTAATAATAATAATGTTACTTGCTTTACGTCCCACTAACTACTTTTACGGTCTTCGGAGACGCCGAGGTGCCGGAATTTAGTCCCGCAGGAGTTCTTTTACGTGCCAGTAAATCTACCGACACGAGGCTGTCGTATTTGAGCACCTTCAAATACCACCGGACTGAGCCATGATCGAACCTACCAAGTTGGGGTTAGATGGCGAGCGCCTTAACCGTCTGAGCCACTCAGCCCGGCTGAAAAGAAAGAAGCTGTAAGCAAGAGAATGGAGGAATGCAGGCGACAAAGGAAACTGAAGTCATGAAGAGTTATTTACTTGGTTCCATAGTTGGCCGAAATCGATTATGAATGAATGAATGAATGAATGAATGAATGAAGTTCAAGTTGGAATTCAAGAGGACATAATGTGTCAAATATTCATTTATATTAAGAGGAATTAGGGACCGGTATAATTTACCAAGGAAATTTACTCGATACATTTCCAACTTCTTTGAAATCATTAAGAAAAGACTAGATGAACAACTGATAGGGAACCTGCCACTTGGGTGACAGCCATAAATACACATCAGTGGTGATTGATTGATTGATTGATTGATTGATTGATTGATTGATTGATTGATTGATTGATTGAAATCACGCTACACCGAGTTGCTGCACAAATTTCAAGCTAGAAGGGATCTACTCGTTTATCAGTCAGGTAACCTATGAACATGTGAGAGTATGCCCTCCTCGCCATAAAGACATGCCATATGCAGGGTATCTATTATAAACTCAGACCGAACGCACGGTCTTTGTACTCTGCGCTACGGCAGCTGCCTCGGCCGAACTTTCGTCGCGCGCGGCCGCCCTGCTTTAAGCGTGCAGACAATCTTGTATGAAATCTCACCTGGTAGTGTCGTCCTTCCTGAGTTATGCAGGCATTGTGTCTGGTAACCACATTGTGGCTGACGTGAGTGAGTTCTGCCACTGTAATGTTTCTGATTTCATTCGCAATGTTTTCTTTCAGTTCCTCCAACGCGTGAGGATTTTTTCGATACACTTTCTCTTTCAGTTTACCCCATAAGTAAAAATCATACACTGTTAGATCTGGAGAATGAGGGGGAAATAGACCAGCACTGATCACACTGTCTGCAAACACTTCCGAGATTGTAAGAAGGGAATCTTCTGCTGTATAAGCAGGGTCTGATTCTTGTTGAAACCACCCACACGATTTTTCTTCTTTCGTTAACTGATGGAAGAATGGCATCAAAATGTCATCTTGGTATCTCTCTGCATTTACCATCGTCTTGAAAAAATAGGCCTATATGTTCGTCTTGCACTAACAGCACACCAAATACCAATTTTCCTAGCACACCAACAGCGAGAGTTATGACTGTTCACATTAAGATGAAGCCAGAACTTTTACATACGAAAATACGGTGTTCCAATGATATCTGTTTCACCATGTTAACAGTTGATATTCAGACTGGCGACTGATGCTTGCCAGGTCGAACACGTGCAGGCAAGGTCAAGAACTATGCGCCCCTCCCATACTGCAGCTGTCACAGCGCAGAGTAAAAACACCCTGCATTCGGTCTGAATTTATAAGAGAGACCCTGTAACTTCATCTCATCTCATCTCCAACCCCGTATCAGGAAACAGGAATAAGGCGCATACATACATATGTCTTACTACTTATTTCTAGGAACAACTTAAGAAATACGCGTTTCAGATAAAATCTTGTGGGGAGGGCGGGAGGGGAATAGGCTTGTCAACGAAGTGACTGTGGCTTGAATTCCGAATGTGGAACTTTGAAAACAACAATTACGTCTCTGTGGTTCATGTTTATCCTTAAATTGAACGTCCCGTGCCACGATCAGGATATCAACAGTCACGTAATACTATAAACTTCACCGATTTGTTTTTCTCGAAGCGTTTCATAGATATCACATCTGTTGTCACAAAATTTGCACGTACTGTATTTCCTAGAAAGACTGAATACTGTGGGTAAATTTAGATACATTAAGTCAGTAAGTGTTTGCCGTTACAGAAGAAATTTTATGAAGGGATTAGTCTTTGAATTTCGGAAAGTACCTAAAATGTCGATGCAGTATTGTGTTATAGGTATAACAGTTATATGATTGCAAATCAACTGGTTCGATTTATTCCAGGAAACATTTACAAGCCTGTCCTACTATCTTTCTAACATGGCTTGCGATTGTAGAGGACAATTGAAGAAACTATGCTATTGAAATGAAGGAAGAATTCGGACGTTAGACTGCAGGAAACATTGTAGGGGAATAAATTATTTTGAGAGTTTTAAAACTGGATTCTGTAATTTATGAGTAGTTCGCTACCATCATCCATTCTGGTTTCTTGGGCGTAGCCTGCATTCTGTATCCTAGGTGATACACTGTTATGAACTAACTTTGATGTACGGTTGATTTTGTTGGAAAACGTATGGAAATTCGAATTAATAATTCATTTTCGATTATATATTTATTCAAGAAACACTTAGTCTTCAAAGCTTTGGCATTCTGTCAACATCCTATCTGAAGTACATGGACTGACGGCTGGCATTGTGTAGAGTTCAGTATTTTTTTCACCTGTGCTCTTCGTTGCAACAGTTGTTATTAGCGGTACTTCATGTTTGTTTGTTTGTTTAATTCCTGTCCAGTTTCTCTACACTGTCGGGTATGAGGTGAGATCAATATGCCATAGCTGGTTTCTGTGACCGGATGCCCTTCCTGATGTCAAGTTCATCAGAGGAGTTAATAATGAGATGAAATGATTGACGTGATATATGATAGTATAAAGGGATACGGTCAAACCCGGTGCCGGCACATAGCCTACTCCTGTCGAATAATACCAAGGGGTCTACGCAAGGCGTAATGACGCCATCCGACGGACGAATCACCATCAACAGAGTCATTTGCCCTCACTCCATATGAGCACTGTGGAGAGGTTTGGAATTTAATCCAGGCTTTTGACACACAATCTAGTGATTAGAGATTGTATACCACCACCTCCCCTACCCTGCCGGCCAATATTCTGATGGTGAACATTTTTTCGACTAGCGGGACTCGAACCGGCTAACCACGGTGTCAGACCGTTTAGACTTCAACGGTTACGTGAACAAATCCGATCCACGAAATGTCACTGAAATATTTGCCCCAAATGGAAGATAATAATTGCTTTTACTCAAATAAAGTGTAAAATATGCGGTAAATTAAGAAATAGTACGAAATATTTTACGTGTAGTGAATAATATGGATACGTACGTTACTACCTAGCAACTATTTTTTCTGCTACGTCGGAGCGCTTCCGTACTTGTTTTGTTTGTCTAACACTTTTGTGTGTGATGTCTTTGCTCACTGAAGTTATCTGAATTAATTAGGTGCCGTTTTCTTCATGTTGCTCATTCGTTTTGTGCCCTAACTCATTCATTAAGTGATATATTTATTGGTCCAGTGATCATGCTATGTTGCTGTTTAAACTGCCCGCGGTAGTCATATGGACAAAGATAACGAGAATTCACAGACATAGCACTTCCAGTCGTCGGTCCTGGACCTCAAGAAAGAAACAAAAGACGGCACGAGCAGCGGAATGCAACATAAGGGGAGTACTGTCTACAGTCCGTTAAGTACGTACACATATTTCTCTACATATTTCTCTAGTAACGACGGTATTTCTTAATTTACCGTAGATTTACATTTTATTTGAGTAAAAGTAACTATTATCTTCCATTTGGGACAAATATTACAGTGACATTTCGTGGATCGGATTCGTTCACATAACCGACTTCAACGATCATGGCCACCAGTTGTTATTACTTCATATAAAAGGCGTAGAATATTGTGATATAATTTTTATTTCAACGTATTTAGAATATAAAAATATTTTTTTATACACATTTTGGCCACTTGAAAGCAATAAATCTGGGAGATAAATGTACTTAAAGAATAATGCAACGGAAATAAGATTTTTTCAATGAGAAGTACGTGAAATCTTACTTGAATTCACTTTTCCTTGCGTTCAAAAGACATCTTCAACTGAGATTAATCAGGAACATGGACGCTGAAGTAGTGATAGTCCCTGAACACCATCGATATTTTGTAACTGTGGACTTTTTCACATGTAATACGACCTTTTAACCTTAAAACAGTATCAGTTGTGTTTTGAAAATGGTCTTGCTGCTAATGCATCCCAAAATTCACGTGTAGTGACATTGGTGCTGAAATCGCCGTCAGAGGAACTGTTGACATATACAAGTCACTGTAGTTTGTTGTAGATGTTATTTTGCTGTTGCGGAGCATTGGCCGACTGCTCAAAATCAATGTTGTGTGAAAGTTCATGCTTCCTGTGTTACTAGAAACTGAAGAGAATATAAATCCAGGAGCCGAAGCTCATATGTTATGAGGCGGCTTTATATTTGTCGTCAGTTTGTCAAGAAATCTTCAAATATAACTTACACTTACTGAATTTCTTCATTTGTCTCTGAATGTTTTCCAATGATGGAGAAATTCCTTCTTTTTGTACTGTAAAACTGCCGTTTCCCTGTTAACAACGTCCATTTCTGTTTCATAGATATCCAGGATCTAGTCAATAGCGTACTATTTTAATATTTTCCTCAAGAGATATTTCTCTGTTTTTTGTGCGTGTGTGCAGGTGGATCATACAGAGCGCCTTACTGCTGTGAATTACTGGATCCCTCTACCGAAGTCGTCTCTGTTGTTGAAAATTCATCCTTTGAATAGCAACAAAATAACATCTTCAAACTACAGTCTCTCGGATGCCAACAGTTTTAACATGCTGACTGAGGAAGAAGAAGACTATACCTACTTTCAGCGAGATTTAGCTACGGTCCATATGGCACGTAAATCTATGGCTGTAATTAGAAACGATTTGCGTGACCCGATGATTAGCAAAGGGTTATGGCCAACTCGTTCTCCAGATCTTAGTAAGTGTGACTTTTATTTGTGCGGATATTTGAAACGGAAAGTCTGAAAGTCTGTACGGCTGAGACCCTAGGAAATGATATTATGAGAGTGATAAGTGAAATAACAGAAGACGAATTACGACACGTAAAATATAATTTCCTTAGAAGCTCTCTGTTAGGTCATCAGCCCAGAGGCTGGTTGGATCCTCAAATAGCACCACTAAAGGTTATGCGGTTATAAGGAAACCGCAAAAACCAATGGCAGCACCAAAATGAGGCGTACTAGGCAAGACGAGGAGTGAGGTAGTTTGCCATTGCTTTCCTCACTGGGTCAGAAAGTGTTATTGAAGCACGACTGACCCTATGAGCAACACCTTTCATAACACTCAGATGCACTAGTCGTGCTCTGAATGTCATTACTCAGCACCACCCATACCCCAGCAGCTTCCATATTGTCACAGCCATGGATGAGACTGGGACTTCGGTGGAAACTACTGGCCTGTGCCAAGAGATGGATACAACAGTACTGTATAAACGATTTTTTTTCTGCAGCTGGTGTGATATTAAAGTAAGAGAAGGAAAACCACTGCTTGATTTCATTTCTTTCTTTTATGGTAATGAGATTGTTGCCCATCTGTTGAAGAGGACAATAATGACGTTCGGAACACTAGTGCGTTTGAGTGTTATGATATGAAAGGTGTTGCTCATAGGGTCAGTCGGGCTGCAATAGCACTTTGTGATCCAACGTGGAAAGCAATGGCAAATTAGCTCACTCTTATCTTGCCTAGTACGCATGATTTTTGGCACTACTTTGATTCTTTTTCTTGCGGTTGCCCTAGTGATGGCGCTTTTTGAGAATCCAACCAGGCTCTGGGCTGTATTCCCTCAGAACTCTACTACAAGTCCTTCCCGCTGGAGATTACCGCTGTTCTCCCCTGTCTGTTAAGTCATCTCCCCATCTGCTCGTCGTGCGTAACTCCCTTGAGTTTACCGTAAACACTTGTTTGGTGGTCAGCGTGTTTTAGCAACGTTTAATGTTTTTTTTTAAATATACACATACTGCTCGCAGCTGAAGCGCTGTTATGAGCATATCTACTTTGAGTTAATCAGTATACACTACGCAGTCATAAGCGAATCATGTGACACCACTTTCTTAGATAAATATTTGTTCACAATCTAAGAAGCATCAAGAGTTATAGTTTGAACATCCTGTTTTCTCATGATATAATCGTGGTCAAGATGTAAAACAAGAAAAAGGAACGAGTCTTATTTAGTAGAGCACAATATGATAAATAAAATGACTCCTTGGCTAAATGGTCAGCGTTGAGGCGTTCGGTTCAGAGGATCCTGGGTTCGATTCCCGGCCGGGTCAGGGATTTTAATCTCCTGTGATTATTTCTTCTGGCTACTAGACTGGGTGTTTGTATTTGTCCCATTCCTCTTCATATTCAGACAACACACCACACTAACAATCACCACAGTAACACGCAATGGCGATTACATCCCTCCACATAGGGTTGGCGTCACGATGGGCATCCGACAGTAAACAGGGCAAAATCTACATGTGCGACACAGTTCGCACCCGCCGCCCCACAGATGTGGGAAAAGCGGTAGAAAAAGAAGATTACATTTTATACTATGAAAATATTTACTTGTAAGATTGAGAAGAAAGCGGCCGTAGGCTGTACGCTTTTGGTTTCCCCATACAATCTGGACATTCACCTGGGAATAAAATGGGAAATCACGGAATCTCAGATCTTACAATGATTGAGGGTGAGAATTAAAAACATTTCTGTTCTCATTAGTTCAGTTAGTGTACATATCGAAGTGGCTTAGAGGCGGACATTAGAAGTGCAGTTTTTCATATGGACCGCATTGTCTATTGCTAAAAGGAAGCAATTAGCTACTTTATCCTTCTGTCTCGACATCTTCTGACTCAACCGGTTATATCGGCTCTTTGATTAACAACTTTGGAAATGTCAATAAGTGGTAATTATGACAAATTATACTGCCATAAACATCAGTTCCCTAGACTACAGATGGAATAGGAAAGGCATAACATAAGACAACATTGGTTGTTATGAACGTCAAGGTGATGGTAAAGACATTTCTCACTGTTTCATGGGATGGTTCAGAGTTGATATAAACAAACAAGTTTGTAGTTTTTACGTTACAGCCTTTGGTTATATTTTCTATTTCACCACAACTAATTTTTTTGTCAACTTTTGCAATAGCCTTGGACTGAATAGAGATTTGATCTATAACATCGCCATTACTATTCTCAAGAATACCACCATGATCTTCAAGAACCATGCTTGTGGACTTCAGATAAATGTTTGACGTGCCTCACTCTTTTCCCTACTCTTATGTAACTTCATGGTATCTCGTGGAGGGTTAATCCGTTCATCTATTATTGTTATTCAGGTACTCTTTGTCCTTGGGAGACCTGCAGCTGTTGCGGGAAGATTTAAAATAAACAATACATAATCATTATCGTTCATACTTGACCGTAGGATCGTAATGTTATTGGCTTTACGTTCCACCAACTACTTTTACGGTTTTCGGAGACGCTAAGGTGCCGGAATTTAGTCCCGCAGGCGCTCCTTTACATGCCAATAAATCTATCGACACGAGGCTGACGTATTTGAGCACCTTCAAATACCACCGGACTGAGTCAGGATCGAACATGCTAAGTTGGGGTCAGAAGGCCAGCTTCTCACCCGTCTGAGCCACTCAGCCGGCCGACAGTAAGATCGAAAATACTTTGTATAAATTAACGTTCAAAGACAGGTAAATAATTCTAATTGATAAATGACTTTTTCCTCTGCTGGTATTTCATATATTAGGACGGGGAGGGGGGAGGGGTCGATTTCATGATGATGATAATGATATTACAATGTTATCTAGCAATATGGGTCTCTTAAATTTAAACACATTGAGATTACAACAGATATTATGGAGATTCGATCCCGATACCATGCGAACAGGACGCGGTCCTTGAACCTACTGCCCCGTAAGTCTAAAATAAGTGTGGGGAGAATGCAGACAATCTTTAGGGGTTATTAACTAGGCGCGACCTATAAAGGATCTCCGATGTACCAAGAAATACCACCTATTTAATACAAATTATGGATTTTGAAAACTCTTGGAGACCTAAACTACAATTTCAGATTCCGCCTGTACTCGCAAACATTCTTAGCTAGTATCAATAAACTTTATATTATAGAACGCATATTTTCTTCTAAAACCTTTGTTTTAGGAGATCTAAGAAATTCAGTCCGAATCTACATTAATTGCCACTACTTACTATTTAAATTATCTTGAAACAATTCTTCAGTGAAGTCTTTCTTCGGTTTGTTTCAATAATTCTTTGGGTTTGGGTGATTTAAACATGAGAATGAAATGCTATATTTAATCTAACAGTCCTAAAGATATAGCCTAAACGTACCATATAATCGAAAGAAGGCTCATGATTGAAATTTCGACTTGAGTTATTTCTAGTACAGCTATTTTTGATATAGTGAATATTTTGTTACCAAGGTTGATGGAGTAACCTCCCACACACACACACTATCCGCTGGACTCTTCTTTAGACACGTGTATTATATGAATAATGGAACGCTCTGCTGCCAACATTCTTGAATCTGTTTAGTTTTAGTAGCTGACAGGTGAAATATTAAAGTGTGCTCTTGTGGTTGCTTTTCAAAGTAAGCGATTATTTGCTCCTTACACCAGCGAGCGGCCTCCTACGTGGTCTACCAGACATGTGTTTACTTCTTTCTCATATTTAAAGTCTTGTTTCTCTTGACAGGGTTACTGTTATATGACCCTTTTCAATATTATGTCGAGTTTTGCAGCATCTCTTGCTTTACAAGTCTCCACCACACTCGTTCATGTCTGCACAGGAATGAATGGGGTCGTAAATAGCACTGGGATGTTTATGTTCCCCATTATTTCCTTGTTCTTGAGATGAAACAGGAGAACAGAAGTGTAACACGGATCTTCAGCTAACCTGCTATTACCGTTCCTGTGGTGGTAGTTTCAGTGCGGTTTTCTAACTAACAGCTTGCTTCACAATCTGCGCGTTGGCAATGTCGTGAACATATACACAGTAACATGATTAGCTTCGCATAGACATTCTGTGTGTCATTTCTTCCATTCATGCCGATGTATTAGGACCTGTAGGGGCCAACCCACGCTTATATATTTTATTACGTAGATAGACAATTAGCCCGCCCCGTGGTGTAGGGGTAGCGTGCCTGCCTCTTACCCGGAGGTCCACTCAGCCTGCGTTATTATAATTGAGGAGCTATCTGACGGTGAAATAGCGGCCCCGGTCTCGAAAGCCAAGAATAACGGCCGAGAGGAATCGGCGTGCTGACCACACGACACCTCGCAATCTGCAGGCCTTCGGGCTGAGCAGCGGTCGCTTGGTAGACCAAGGCCCTTCAAGGGTTGTAGTGCCATGGGGTTGGGGATAGACAATTAAAACATAATCAAGTAACACCACAAGCTGTATTCATATATCATACAACAACAAAACAATCGCTCGCCAAGGTGACAATTACAATTACCTAGGAGAGATAATCCACCTGATAGCCGCACCAATTAGGGAATAAAAAGATCGGCCTGCTAATCAGTTCATATGAATAATATCTATTTTATAAGATGTTTGGATTAAGCAGGGCTTGAGACGTAACTCAAGATTACTATTGTCACCATCAGGCAGATTTTATTTGGAAAAAACTCCAATGCATGATTCTTCATCCGGCGAGTTGGCCGTGCGATTAGGGGCGCGCGGCTGTGAGCTTGCATCCGGGAGATAGTGGGTTTGAATCCCACTGTCGGCAGTCCTGAAGAGGGTTTTTCGTGGTTTCCCATTTTCACACCAGGCAAATGCTGGGGATGTACCTTAATTAAGGACACGGCCGCCTCCTTCCAACTCCTAGGCCTTTCCTATCCCATCGTCACCATAAGACCTATCTGTCTCGGTGCGACGTAAAGTCACTAGCATAAGAAAGAAAACCAAAAACAACATGGTTCTTCAGGTTAGGGAGTACAATTGGTGTCTTACAATCGCCAATTAATTTTTCAACACTGAGTCCGCTATGGTATGGATAATAGTGTCAGGGATTTTGTTTATTCTCAAGAAGTTCAACGTCCCCTTAGATATTGTCCCTCTATCACCAATCATAAGGCCAATGACTCCCCATTTTGTAATTTCGTACTTCTTTCCGAGATCCTCGAGTCATGGTTCATATATGGCCTTTTCCTCCACACACACTAATCGAGGCTGCTGTTCATTTTCCTCGAAAATTACTGTGGGATCACTCACCATATCCGTACCTTTCGCCCGGTTAATGACAACAATATCAGCTCGTCTTATGGATCTATTTCTGGAAAGACATCCTACTTCTTCATGGATCTCCAAATGATGTTGTTTACGGAGGATTCCAGCAATGTGCGAACTGTATTGTGCAGATGGATTACTATCAGCTCTACCTTACGACAGAAACCTAATAACTTACATGAGGTCAGGTTTCGAACTCGTCACATCTTCTGCAACATGGCATATTCACCTTCTGGTGAAAATCTTATCGGTGGTCTTCTAATACGAGCAGATCACTCGAAAACACGATTTTCTGGGGGATCCGCCACCACTTGGGTCGGACCTGAGAACCAAATACCAGAAGTTAAATTACTGCCAGGCAACTGCCTTCACTATCTGAGAACTGTGGACTCCAGTCAACAACTCTCCTTGTCTCAGAATGTTTGTGATCTGGCAAGTTTCAAGTCGCTATTTCTCAGTTGGTTGAGCCTTGCAAATAACACCACCAAAACACCAAATAAACCACCTTTACCAACCTCTCCATGACTTTAACTGGAAACCACTTCAATGAACTTCGTTGGGGATTCTTCATCAAGGCCCCATCATTAACGACAAACTCTCCAATGACAGGATGTTGGAACTCCTCATCCTGAAATATCTCTCTATCCGTCGGTGATAACATAGACAAATAGATTCTTACAGGGAAATTCTTAAACAGTTCCGCAGGTGACTGTTTAATCACCGTACTCGGAGATGACCTTATAGATAGAAGACAACGATTAAGTCACTCCACCATAGTACCAGTCATATTTGCAATTACGGAACGCAATAAATTCTTTTTTAGTTCTTGAACGAAGCACTCTACTTGCTCATTAGGAGATGGATTGTAAAAAGAAGAGAAAATATATTTAATATTATTTAGGGTAAAGTACATATAAAATTCCTTAGAATTATGGGGTAGATCGTTGTCAGAAACCACGCAGTGGGAAAATCCAAAAACATGCAAAACACTCGTCCAAAATAGCCACTACTTTTTTTTGCGCAGTACAGTCGGAAAACCAACCAGCATTCCACTCATTTACTGAATTCATCCACTAACAACAAAACATTACAAGGATTTATCTCAAAGAAATTCGGTATGCAGCCCTTGCCAAGGTCTGGAAGACCCACTCCAGGAAGCGCACACTTTTGCCAAATTATCCTTCTGAGTAAGTTGACAAACCTCAATTTATGTTCGACATCACCGTCGAGCCCGTGCCATCAAATGACTGATCTGGCCAACATTTTTGATCTCACGATATCCAAGGAATCCTTATGAAATATTTCAAGTAATCTACTCCTTAAACTCTTGGGTAAAACAACCCGGGAACCAAAGGTAAGACAACCCTCTTCAATATTTAATTCATCACGAACTTTAAAGTGTGTGGTGAGTACGGAGGGTGTTCCAAGACCTCCCAATGCCACTGTTACAATAAGAGCTTGATGCCTTGACCCATCGTGCAACCGTCCTACACTGTAATGCATTTTCGCCACAAGCTTCGCACATTCCTCAATAACATTCTACCAAGCTCGATAGCTGCAGTCGCTTAAGTGCGGCCAGTGTCCAGTAATCGGGAGATAGTGGGTTCGAACCCCACTGTCGGCAGTCTTGAAGTTGGTTTTCCGTGGTTTCCCATTTTCACACCAGGCAAATGCTGGGGCTGTACCTTAATTAAGGCCACGGCGACTTCCTTCTCATTCCTAGGTCTTTCCCATCCCATCGTCGCCATAAGACCTATCTGTGTCGGTGCGACGTAAAGCAAAAAGCGATAACATTCTGATGCATTTTTGTCAAGGACAATCTCTATTTTAACCTACCAACGCTGATCACCTTTTGAAAACATGCTTTAGAGCGGTGAAATCAACACTCTTCACTTCAACGCCACACAGCAACGATACTCCCAACTGGATGTCCATCAAATGCACACTGCACATCGGCAAGAGCGCCAGCTGACCGCTCCCATACCCTATTTGTGCTCGCTCGACCTCCTGCGAGTGTGTTAACTATATTGGCAGTATTTTACTTACAGGCCTCGTAATTAGTTTTACTTTGGTTATCGCCACTGCTCTCAAAGTCACTATAGGTTTTCTTCAACTTGGACACTTTGTATTTTATTCTAGATTTTTAATTTTCACAAGGAACAACAAATTACAGAATTAATGTAACTGAACTACAGTCGGCACTCTCTGTAGCTGCAATATGCGCAGGACGACTGGAGGAAGATTGTAAAACAGAACGAAGTAAACTCATATTTGATATTGTAGTGGATTATTTTTGAAGCCATCAAGATCAATACAAAAACAATGAAAACTAATTCCGGAATTCCATTCTTATTTTTGAATTATAGAAATAGTGGGTACAATATATACACCACAAAAGTAGAGACAATTAGCCAAAGTGAACTCGTGTCCTCATCTCGAGGCGGTGCAGCTCATTTCGGGCAAACCCCCAATGGAGGTGATCTGCATGTACACTTTCAACCACCTACCAGTCTCCTGCTATTCTTAAATCTCCGGTAGTACCAGGAATCGAACCCGGGTCCCCGAGGATGACAGTTGATAGTACTAACCATTACGCTACGGAGGAAAACAAGATACTTAGGTATCCCGGAAAAAGTCGTGAAGGGACGTGGAAAAATTTCATATAAAAAGGGACAGTCCCCACTAAATTGGGGCAGTTAGCAAACCACATCGTAGTCCTTTTCTCTTTTGGCCGGTAACTTCATCCTTTTAAGAATCGGACCTTTTCCTTTTTCATTTCTGATCAGAGTTAAAATGGTGTCGTAGTTGTACTTTCCCATAAAACCACCACCACCACCACCACCTTCTTTTTCTTTTCTGATTAGTGTACGCAGGGGTAGTTATCTACCTGTACTTCTGCTTAAAGCAGTATTTAACGCCCCTATCACCATCTCTTCTGTTTTTCTTCAGATTGGAGTTAGAAAGGCATGGTTATCGTTTTGTACGTAACCTTCCAACTTACAATGATGATGATGATGCTTGTTGTTTAAAGGGGCCTAACATCTAGGTCATCGGCCCCTAATGGTACGAAATGAAAGAAATTAAAAACCGAAATCCTCTAGTGACCCCAGTTCAAAACGTGAGGACGATGGATGGGATGGGATGGGATGGGATGGATATGAATTTAAAACGATCAGTGGAACCGACCCACAGTGCCTCACATGTACAGAAGCTGGCGTAAAACAGTAGTATTACTGACCAAGGGACTGCTTCTATAGCACGATACTGAATCGATGATGCTTGTAGTCAAAAGGAGTCCAAAATCTAAGTCATCGGCCCCTCATAATGGTAATTATAGCTAGAAAAGTAGAACCATGGTATTTGTCATGAAGCGGTACTAATCAAGAGTAGCGTAGACTCGCGGTATTCCACACATTATGGTACTACTCACAGGTAATGAAATTCGCACATTTATTACAGACCTAGGGTGTTTCGCACATTGCGGCGCCATTGATAGGCAACGCAAACCTATGGTGTTCATCACCTAAGTGTACTAACCACAGGGACTCGTACTATCCCGTGGTGTTCCTCATATAGTGGGTACTAATCATAGGCAAGCCAGGACCATAGGTTCCGTCATCCCATGGTCTCGCTCAGATAGTGCTACTAATTACAGGTACGGTACTGTAAAAGCCGTCGCGCTCTCGTTTGCTACTAATCACAAACCTATTTGGTACCTAACAAAGTGGTACTACGCGCAAGGAAAAGCGACCCATGGTGCTCCCCGCATGGTGGTACTCATCACAAGGAGTTTCACGGTTCTTATATAATCATCCCTTGGTCGCCCCTTACGACAGGCAGAGAATACCATGGGTGTATTCTTCGTCTGCGTCCCCCACCCACAGGGGGTGACTTACAATGAGAGATCGAATTTGATGGATCGCAGTCGATTATCTTTATTGGTTTATGTGATCATGTGTTATCATTACACTATTTAATTTTGTACGCGAGGCTGTATACGTGATACAAGGTAGCGGGCAGGGCTGCGTGATTTAGATTCTGTAGGCGGGGCAGGTCACGTAACGTATAGCATTTGCGTATGAGTTCAAGTAAGCTTTTATAATAGCTACAGTCTCAAAACGAGAACACGATGAGGGAATATAAAAGATAAAATAAGTACAGAATTACAGTACATCCTTTAGTTTGGAATGATTCCCCAGTAGGCGAGGGCGGTAGAATAACACCCACGATATCCCCTGCTTGTCGTAAGAGGAGACTAAAAGACCACGTGACCCTCAACTGAGTCTTGGCATTGATTCCACTTAGTTGTGCCGGACTCCTCACTTTCATCTATCCTATCCGACCTCCCTTTGTCAACTCTTGTTCTTTTCCGATCCCGGCGGTATTAGAGCACTCGAGGCCTAGGGAGTCTCATTTCCACGCCCTTCGTGGCCTTTTCCTTCTTTGGCCGATACCTTCATTTTTCGAAGTGTCGGACACCTTCCATTTTTGTCTTTCTGATTACTGTTATATAGAGAACGGTTGCCTAGTTGTACTTCCTCTTAAAAACAGTGATCACCACCACCACCTTAGTTTGGAATGAAAAAAATCATAAATCATAGAACTAAGTAGTGATGATGAAGGATAAGTTCAAAGAAGTAACCCTTGTTCAGTTTTACACATATCCTCCAAAAGAAAACCACCTCAAGATTAAAGACATTGCACGGAGTTTCTTATCATTTTCTGTGATTACCTATAGGTGCGAACAAACTTTTTCTTTGCTTGAGTTCACAAAATCGAAACGGAGAGGCAATCTGAATGACCAACGTTTGAAATATGTTTTATTTATTCAGTTGACCCCTCCCGAAGGTATCACCACCTTGACGAAGGCAAAATATATTTTGCCGGGTGTTTATTGGAGGCTTGCGTGGTCAAATGATCCTTCGAGCTATGCCGGCGGGAGCATCTGCTGCTGGTAGGGCCACCCAAGCCGGACAGGTCTAAGGTGATGATCCAGACTAAGAGTGATACCCTGGTCCTCCAGGTTGGGGGTTGAGCGTAGGGTTAACTCCCCTACCTCGTAAAAAACCAACTGTTACGGATACCTTAAGAATGAATAATGCAGGACTGGAAAACTTGGTGACGAACCGGCGAGAAAAACGGCTAAAGAGAAGGAAAAATGATATTATATTAGCAGCGTGGAATGTTAAGACATTGAAGAGATCTGGCAAGTTAAAAGTATTAAGGAATGAAATGGATAAGTATGGAGTGAAAATAGCAGCTCTACAGGAACTAAGATGGAAAGGGCAAGGGATGATGATGTCTGGACAACATATTTTGATGTACAGTGGAGAAAAAGCAGGCAGTAATGGCACAGGATTCCTCATACATAAGTCAGTAAAGCAAAGCGTGATCAACTTTACTCCAATCAATGATAGGATGTGCTCTGTGAGAATTAGGGCAAAATTCTTCAACGTAACTGTGTTTTGTGTGTACGCCCCTACTGAGGAGGCAGAAGATGAGAAGAAAGATGCATTTTATACCAAATTGGAGGAAGAAATTAATAAAGTTCAAAGGCATGATGTGAAAATTATCCTTGGAGATTTAAATGCAAAAATTGGAAGAGAAGAAGTGTACAAACACTTAGTAGGGAAAGAAAGCCTGCATGAAGTAAGTAATGATAACGGATTGAGATTGATTGATTTTGTGAGTGGAAAGCAGATGATAATTAAAAGTACTTGGCATCCTAGGAAAAACATTCACAAGGAGACCTGGATTTCACCAGATGGTGTGACAAGAAATCAAATAGACCATGTTATCATAGACAGGCGACATGCATCAGATATTATGGATGTTAGAAGCTGCAGAGGTGCTGATGCAGATACAGACCACTATCTTGTTAGAGTCAAGTACAGACAAAAAATAGATTTGGCAAGAACGGAAAAAGTAACAAGAAAGGCAAAGCACAATATTGAAGGACTAAAAAATGAGGAATTGCAAGAGAAATACAAAAAGAAAATAGCTGAATCTTTGGCAATAAAAAGGGAATTATGGGAGAAAGGAGAAGTGGAAGATAAATGGGAGATACTGAAAACAACTATCAGTGAAGTTGCAGATAGTACCCTGGGAAAGAAGAAATTGGTAAAGAGAGCAGAATGGTTTGATGAGGAATGTTCAACATTAATCCAAGAGAGGAATGATGCTAGGAACAGAATGCTTCAAAGGAGAACAAGACAAACAGTAGAAGAGTATAGAGAGAAACGAAGAAGAGCAGATAAGATATGTAGATATAAGAAAAGAGCTTTTGAAAGAAAGAGAATCGAAGAACTGGATGAAATGAAGGATAGAAACGAGGTACGAAAGTTCTATGAAAGAACAAAAGACATTAAGAGAGGGTTTCAACCAAGAGCTGTTTTCTTCAAGGATAAAGATGGAAACCTTCTGGGTGATAAAAGCAAAGTGCTTGGAAGATGGCAGGAGTATTTTTACGAGTTACTCAATGGAAATAATGAAGATGATAGAGAGGAGGAAAATATAAATGTTGATGGGGAAGAAAGAGAATTGGAAGAGGAATCAGTAAAAGAGCCAGACTTAGAAGAGGTCAAAGCTGCAATTAATGCATTAAAGAATAATAGAGCCCCAAGTGAAGATGGAATGGAGTCAGAGCTGTTGAGATATGGGGGAGAGGGAATAGAAATGGCTGTTTATGAATTGATTAAGGAGGTTTGGACAAAGGAGGAAATACCCAAGGATTGGACATTGGGTATAATTTACCCATTACATAAAAAGGGAGATAAGGCAGTATGTGGAAATTATCGAGGGATCAGCGGTAGAGTGTCGGCCTCCGGATCCCAAGATAGCGGGTTCAAACCCGGCAGAGGTAGTCGGATTTTTGAAGGGCGGAAAAAAGTCCATTCGACACTCCATGTCGTACGATGTCGGCATGTAAAAGATCTCTGGTGACACATTTGGTGTTTACCCGACAAAATTAATTAAATCTCAGCCATAGATGCCCATGAGAGTTTCGGTTTACTCGGTCTGCCATCTAGTGGGGGCCTAGAGTAAAACGGAACGTCGAAATTGACGAGCAGACAGCCAGATGGCGTCAAATTGAAATGTCTGCACACGGTAGCTGAGGCCATACGATTATTATTATTATTATTATTATTATTATTATTATTATTATTATTATTTATCGAGGGATCACCTTGCTGGATGGAACGTACAAGGTTTTTGGTAAGGTACTAGCCTTAAGATTGGAATTATGGATGGAAAGAATATTAGGGGATTACCAAGCAGGTTTTAGAAAACATCGCTCTACTCTGGATTCGATATTTATATTACAAGTGCTAGAGAAATTTTATGAATATGACAAACAGCTACATCAGCTGTATGTTGATTTTAAACAGGCATATGACAGTCTAGATAGGGGTAAAATTTACAAGATTATGAAAGAATTTGGAATCCCAAGGAAATTGATTAGATTAACAGAAATGACTTTGAAAACAACGGTATGCAAGGTGAGAGTGGAGCAAGATCTGTCAGAGGAGTTTTTAGTGGAGAGAGGACTAAGACAGGGAGATGTACTTTCCACACTTCTTTTTAACCTAGCATTGGAAAAAGTAATCCGTGAATTGCCCATCAACCCAGGGGGAACCATTTTGAACAGATTAGTACAAGTGATAGCATATGCTGATGATGTAGCAATAATTGCAAGAAATGAAAGAGCTCTTGAAGAGAGCTACTCAGTATTAGAAGGGAAAGCACGGGACCTAGGACTAGAAGTGAATATAAACAAAACAAAATATATGAAGATGGGAGATACAGAGGGAGTAAGAGGAAGGACCCCAGTAAGATTAAATGGGAAGGAATATCAAAGAGTCACATCTTTCAAATATCTAGGCTCTATAATAACAGAGGACAATAAAACCTCCGTGGAAATACAGGAGAGGATAACAAGTGGAAACCGATGCTTTTACGCCTTGCAAAATATGTTTAAATCCAGGAATGTCAGCAGGAATACAAAAATTAAAATATACACAACAGTACTAAGACCAATAGTTATGTATGGCTCAGAATGCTGGGTGATGACCTCCAGAGAAGAACAGTGGCTGTTACGGTGGGAAAGGAAGATATTGAGAAAAATATTCGGTGCAGTAAGAGAGCAGGATGGGTGGAGAATAAGGACAAATGTAGAGCTGCAAGGACTGTTTGGCCAGCCAGATATTGTTGCTAAAATTAAGCAGGGAAGAATTAGGTGGGCCGGTCATGTTCAGAGAATGGCAGAAACCTGCACCGTAAAAAAGGTGTTTATAGGGAAACTTGATGGAAGGAGGAGGAGAGGAAGACCCAGGAAAAGGTGGATTGATGATGTTGAGGATGACCTTAGAAAGTTAGGAGTTAAACGTTGGAGAAGAAAAGCTGAGGACCGAGATGAATGGAGGAAGGTGATAAAGGAGGCCAAGGACCTACAAGGACTGTAGCGCCGACCAGTAAGTAAGTAAGTATTCAGTTGACCAAATCCATCACTATCTTCATTCTTCGAATAATCAGACTTTTATGTTTAGAATTTGTGTATGCATACGTATAATATATTTCTAAGTTTATTTATAGTATTTTATTTCTGATGAAATGTCTTTATCCGACCCGCAAAGTTGAAACACCCTGAGGGGTTTCCCTTTATAGTCGCTTGGGTAGACTTCCACACGGTCCCTAGATAAGCCTGGCATTGCTTCCCCTTACTTGTACAAGGCTCCTCACTTTTATCTTTCCTATCTGACCTTCCCTGGTCAACCTTGTTATTTTCTGATCCGGACGTTATTTTTTTTTTTGAGAGACCTAGGGTGTCTTTCATTGTTATTCCCTTTGCGCCCCTTGCCTTTGCTGATAACTTCATCCTTCGAAGGATCGCACTTCTTCCCTTTTCCCTTTTGATTAGTGTTCCGCTTAAAACAAAAACCACCACATTAGTTTGGAATGAAACCATTTTTCTTCATCGTATAATGGCAGCTCCTAAATCATAGAACTAAGTAGTGATGACGAAGGGTAAGTTCAAAGAAGTAACCCTTGTTCAGTTTTACAGATATCTTCCAAAAGGAAATCAACCAACACTACCTTCATCCTCCGAAGAATCAGACATTTTATTTTTAGAATTTGTGTACATTGTGTATATTGAAATCTTTTCTTTCTTTCTTTCTTTCTTTCTTTCTTTCTTTCTTAATCCGTTAAGCCTCCAGGGTTGGCTTTTTCCTCGGACTCAGCGAGGGATCTCACCTCTACAGCCTTAAGTGCAGTGTCCTGGAGCGTGAGACTTTGGGTCGGGGATACAACTCTGGAAGAGGGCCGGTACCTCGACCAGGCAGCCTCGCCTTCTGTGCTGAACAGGAGCCTTGTAGAGGGACGGGAAGGTTGGAAGGGGTAGACAAGGAAGAGGGAAGGAAGCGGCCGTTTACCTTCCAGGGTTGGTTTTTCCTTCGGACTCGTCGAAGGATCCAACCTCTCCCACCTCAAGGGCAGTGTCGGGGGCGTGAGACTGGGTCAGGGGATACAACTGGGGAGGAGGACCGGAACCTCGCCTAGGCGGATTACCATGAACGTATTCTACCGCTCCCACCCATACGGAAATAGTTTTTTTAAATGATCTAGAACCTACTTGTGTAGGCTACTTATAATTCGTAACGAAACTACCAGTTTCCTTTTCTTAAAAATGCTATTTGTCGACCTATGTAGACCTTTTGCCCCTACTGGCACCATATGTGAGGAAACTGCGTGTATTATGTAATGGCGGAAGTGTAAAGTGTTGAATGTGAGGAAAGGAATGTTAAGGACGACACAAACACCCAGTCCCCAGGCCAGGGGAATTAATCATTACAATTAAAAACCCCGGATACGGCCGGGAATCGAACCCGGGGCCGCGGGGTGACAGGCGGACGCGATGCCGCCTACACCGTGGGGCCGGACACCAGTTTCCTTACTATCATCTGAGATTGGTTATTCCGCGCCAAATATTCTTGCTTTCAAGGTAATTTAAAACAGGCGGTATGTAGAACTCACAGAGTGGGAATTTTTGTGGTCGTTCTTTGAAGTGAGTTTACATACCTTGGCGGAGCTGTTGCCGCTCGGGTGAAGTCAATACATCTCTGTCTTGAACAGTGGGCGATGTAGTCGGCTCTACTCAAATACACCGCCCTGATCTATCTGTGTCGGGAGTTTCTTTCAGCAGTAATCCATTAACCTGAGATCTCGCGATTATGTTCCTTGGTCATCTCTGTAGAGTACACGCCGTTATTTTTCCTGTCCGTCTTAACGAGGGCGCGGTTGAAATGGACAGTATCTACTACACGCGTAAATTGAGAATTTGAAAACATTCCATTATGTCAACCTTCTTTAGGTAGAGTGAAACATAATTAATATCCGTTCCAGTCGTAAAAATAAATCTTAACAGTAAAGGAGGCGAGGCGAGTAGATTAAATGGGGGAGTTACACTATTCGCTAACGTAAGGGGTTTCTCGCCGGCCCCGTGGTGTAGGGGCAGCGTGCCTTCCTCTTACCCGGAGGCCCCGGGTTCGATTTCCGGCCAGGTCAGGGATTTTTACCTGGACCTAAGGGCTGGTTCGGGGTCCACTCAGTCTACGTGATTAGAATTGAGGAGCTATCTGACGGTGAGATAACGGCCCCGGTCAAGAAAGCCAAGAATAACAGCCGAGAGGATTCGTCGTGCTGACCACACGACACCTCGTAATCTGCAGGCCTCCGGGCTGAGCAGTGGTCGCTTGGTAGGCCACGGCCCTTCAAGGGCTGTAGTGCCATGGGGTTTGGTTTAAGGGGCTTCTTGGTTTTTAGGATCGTCTGATACAGGGATCTCCAAATTTATGGATACTGTGACCCATACATCAAGTTTGATATACACCCATGGTATTTTCTCTCTGTCTTAACAAGCAAAGAAAAGGGGGAAAGTACTGCGCGAGTTGGTCCTGCGGTTAGGGGCGCGCAGCTGTGAGTTTGCATCCGGGAGATAGTGGGTTCGAACCCCCTGTCGGCAGCCCTGAAGATGGTTTTCCGTGGTTTCCCATTTTCACACCAGGAAAATGCTGGGACTGCCGCATGGCCGCTTCCTTCCCACTCCTAGGCCTTTCTTATCCCATCGTCGCCGTAAGACCTATCTGTGTCGGTGCGACGTAAAGCAAGTTTTAAATAAAGAAAAAAGGGAGACTTCTCAGTGTGTTTTCAACTTGGGAGAGTTGATTGCTTCCCCTGTAGATGAGGGCGGTAAAATATATCCACGGTACTCCCTCCCTATCGTAAGAGGCAACTGAAAATGGATCCCGGGGTTTATTAGTTTGTGAGCATGGGTTGACTTTGACGCGGCCCTTAGCTGAGCCTGGTATTACTTGTAGCAAGCTCCACACTTTGATCTTTACTATCTCACCTTCCTTGTTCAATCGTTGTTTTCTGCTCCCGACGTTATTTGTCTTGAGAGACCTAGGGTGTATCATTTTTATTCCCTTCGTACCTCTTGCCTTTGCTCATACCTTCATCCTTCGAAAGATTACACTTCTTCACTTTCTTCTTTTGATTAGTATTCCGCTTAAAACAATAATCAACACCATCACAATCCACGCTACCTTCATCGTTCGAAGGATAAGACTACTGCTGTTTCCTTGGAATTTGCATTACTTCGCACCGACACAGACAGGTCTTATGGCGACGATGGGATATGAAAGGCCTAGGAGTGGGAAGGAAGTGGCCGTGGTCTTAATTAAGGTACAGCCCCTGCATTTGCCTGGTGTGAAAATGGGAAAACAACGGAAAACCATCTTCAGGGCTTCCGACAATGGGGTTCGAACCCACTGTCTCCCGAATGCAAGCTCACATCTGCTCGCCCGTAACCGCGTGTCAACTTGCTCGGTAAATACTTCTTCCTTTTCCTCTTTTGATTATTATTGTTCCACTTAAAACAATAATCACCACCATCATCATCATCCACACTACCTTCATTCTTCGAAAGGTTTCGGACTACTTTACTGTCAAGAGGGGTTGACTGTCTAGTTGTACTTCCCCTTGAACAACAGTCGCCGTCATCGCTACCATCGAAGTTCTAATTATGTTATTGGCTTTACGTCCCACTAACTACTATTACGGTTTTCGTAGACACTGAGGTACCGGAATTTTTCCCACAGGAGTTCTCAGCCGTCTGAGCCACTCAGCCCGGCTATCGACGTTCTAAAAAGGAAAAAAACCCCACAAAAGTAGAGTTCCTTAACGGATGCTTGAGCCTGAAGAACACAGGATGTTTAACCGACATGTTGACACAAAGGCGTGATACAGTTTTAATGCCCACATGGCTAGTTAGAGTTCGTCGTTGCAGAGCTAGAACACACAAGCTTCTTGTAACGTGCGTGAGCGGCAGGAGGCGGAAGAACACGAAAATTTGCACGCTCTTGAAGAGCAAAGTTGTGTCCTCAGGTCGTCCCACCTCCCCGTCTCGCCAACCATGTATTTACTCTTGCAATTTCACTTTTCTAAATACATAGTGTGAGCATGTAGGTGATGTGCCTTCCATCACACAGAGTTAGAGTTCCCACGTTTTTACTTCAGCTTACGAACGCTACAGCGCCAAGAGGTGTAAATCAATTACGAGGGATACCTCATGGGCGTACAAGATCGTTAGAGACACCGAGAGCTTCCAGTGAAGTTCTACGATTTCATCCACATTCAAATACAGTATGCGTCAAAACAAACAACACTGAAATAATAATAATAATAATAATAATAATAATAATAATAATAATAATAATAATAATAATAATGGACCTAAACAAGTTGACCAAACAGATCTTTCACCTATTTGATTCAAAATCTAAAACCGCGATTTAGAAACGGTTTAGAAACACCAATGAAGACCAAGTGCTACAGATCAAACCGGAAGAAGCCTTTGACGGAGGTCTTTTCCGAAAGAAGATAGTGACGAACGGGCTAAACCGAGACGAACAACCGAAAAGAAGACACGGTGTCCCTTGGACAGAAGAAGGCAAGCAGGTCCACTCAGAAAGAATGAGGGAATTCTGGGCTCAAAAGAGAGAAAAGTTCACTGTCAAATGCAACAAGACATAACGTGTTCCTCGATGGTCTCAGCAAAACAAAAACCAAACCAAACCAAACCAAACAAATGCAAGAATGAAATGATAATCCACAACCGGTTTCCAGTCATTCGAACAGGTCAAGAATAGCATGAATGAAGCCCCCATCTAGCGACGAGGATAGGAATTGTGCCGGCTGCCGAAGCCTGTCGCACTCCTCTGAGGTAATGATTAATGACTGACAGATGAAATGAAATGATATTGGAGAGTGTTGCAGGAATTAAATATGACAGGGAAAACCGGAGTGCTCGGAGAAAAGCCTGTCCCGCCTCCACTTTTTCCAGCACAAATTTCACATGGAGTGACCGGGATTTGAACCACGGAACCCAGCGGTGAGAGGCCGGTGCACTGCCTCCTGACCTACGGAGGCTTCTAAATAAATAAATAAATAAATAAATAAATAAATAAATAAATAAATAAATAAATAAATAAATAAATCATTCAATAAATAAAATAATGAAATAAATAATTAAATAAGTAAATAATTAATATTATTTTACAATTTGCTTTACGTCGCACCGTCACAGATATGTCTTAGGGCAACAATGGGATGGGAAAGGTCTAGGAGTGGGAAGGAAGCGACCGTGGCCTTAGTTGTTGTGAAAATGGGAAACCACGGAAAACCATCTTCAGGTCTGCCGACAGTGGGGTTCGAACCCACTATCTTCAGAATGTAAGGTGATAGCCGCGCGGCTACTTGGTCGGTTTACTGAAATGACAAATTTGCTCTGACATCAAGATACGTCATTACTTGGTACAGCATGTGTTCAAAATGTGCACCCTCACATCTCAGGCACTGTTCATAATGGTCCTCTAGATTGTCGAACATGATAATGAACATAAATATTCAACTCCGTGGCTAAATGGTTGGCGTACTTATCTTTCGTACAGAGGGTCGCGGGTTCGATTCCCGTCCGGGTCGGGGATTTTAACCTTTATTGGTTAATTCCAGTGGCTTAAGGGCTGGGTGTTTTTGCTGTCCCCAACATCCCTGCAACTCACCGCACACACAACACTATCCTCCACCACAATAAAACGCAGTTGCCTACACATGGCTAATGCCTCCCACCCTCATCGGAGGGTCTGCCTTACAAGGGCTGCATTTGGCTAGATATAGCCACACGAAATTATTATATGAACATAGATTGCCGCAAGAAACCTAAAACTGATTGTATTGTATCTTATGATCGGGGGAACATTCCTGTCATCTGACCAGAAGACGAATTCTTTCCGCATGCCCCATATGTACGTAGACACCTGATGGCGTGAAATCTGGAGAGTGCGGACGGTACGGGAAATTAAGACGTCTCCAAAGTATTGTTCCAGAAAGTTAAGTGACCACCTTGCGGTGTGGGCAGTAGCTCCATCCATTGTCGTTATATTGACAGGTTTCTGGCGGAGTTCTGTCCGGCTCCATGGCTAAATGGTTAGCGTGCTGGCCTTTGGTCACAGGGTCCCCGGGTTCGATTCCCAGCAGGGTCGGGAATTTTAACCATAATAGGTTAATTTCGCTGGCACGGAGGCTGGGCGTATGTGTTGTCTTCACCATAATTTCATCCTCATCATGACACGCAGGTCGCCTACGGCAGTCAAATCCAAAGACCTGCACCTGGCGAGCCGAACTTGTCCCCGGATACTCCCGGCACTAAAAGCCATACGCCATTTCATTTTTCAGCGGCATTCTGTATTTCGTTATGTTCAGAGCATGTTTGTAATTTCAGTACTATTTGTTTTGCCACATACTGTAGACGAGACTTAAGACTTCCGTGTATAGATTTTCAGTCTCCCTGTGGCTGAGGGCAGTAGAATACATCGTAAGAAGCAACTAAAAGCGGTAATCATCAGGAACTTTCGACTGAAGAGCGTGGGTTGATGACCACACATCCCCTATCTGAGTCAGATATTGCTCCATTGACTTCTGCCTGGCTTCTCAATTTCATCTGTCCTATCAGACCTCCCTTGATCAACTCTTGTTCTTTTCCGACCTCGATGGTATTAGAGCATTCGAGACCTAGGAATCCTTTCATTTTCACGCCCTTCGTGGCCCTTGTTTTTCGTCGATACCTTCATTTTTAAAATTTTCGGATCCCTTCCATCTTTTCCTTCTGATTAGTATTGTTATGAATAAAAATCCATGTTTAATTACTCTAATTTATTTCAGTATGACCTAATAAATGCACTCTAAAATATCGTACATAAGCTGCTTGAAAAATTAATACATTTATTCCCAGTATTTTGTACAACTTATTCTAGACTATGTTTTATTCACTATCGAGCAAATTATTACACGAACTAGGATGATATTGACCATAGAAGCGGGGTAACAATAATTAGTGCGGCATTTGCGCAAGTGATAAATGCCGTATTTTTGCATTTTTGTACGACATTTTCAGAACCCCTTTTCCGCTAAAAAAAATTTATTCTAATTGATTCGAAAATAAACATTATTGCAGACACCTAAAAATACTGAAAAAGTCGCCCATCGGCGTGATTCGATCCAGCGATCCCGCGCTTACGAAGCGGAGCACTTGGCGCTGCGCCACGAGCTCGTTGTCTTTTTCGTAAACATCGCTTGCATATAAGCGCACTAAAATTCCTTATTAATTAATTTCTCGGAAACGACTGAGAATTGCGTCTTACTTCTTGCACCTGTTATCCTCCTGGTAATGCCCGACATGTGTACCAAAGGTGGATCTAATCGGCCACCCATGCGCCATAGCCTCCCCTTGTTAGTATAGATCAGGGCCTCTCAGGTGCATGCACCGATGCATTGCGCAGCACAAGGTGCGAAAGAAGAGTTCGCGAGGTTGACCAGAGTGCAGAGACCCACTCCTCGATTTTGAGCAATAGCGTGTCTCTCTCTCTCCCTCTCCATACGCCTGCCTCGCTTGCTTCGCCTGTCTCTCCCATTCCTCACAGCGCTCTACATCCGAGCCGAATTGAGCCAAGCTTAGCCGAGTTGCTCCGAGCCGAGCCGAGTCGGACCGATGCACGGTGCACAGAACCTCTGCGCCTCGATTTGCACGCGTGAGATTTTGGGCGTTTGAGAAGCCCTGGAATAGATATCCACCCTTATGACCCACCACGTTCTCGTCAGACGATAGACTGAGTTTTGTGAAGCAAATTTTGCGTGCTTCCAAGAGGTTTCATGTATCGCTGGGTTCCGTGGTTTAAATCTCTGTCACTCCATGCGAGATTTGTGCTGGAAAAAGTGGAGGCGGGACAGGCTTTTCTCCGAACACTCCGGTTTTCCCTGTCATATTTAATTCCTGCAACACTCTCCAATATCATTTCATTTCATCTGTCAGTCATTAATCATTGCCCCAGATGAGTGCGACAGGCTTCGGCAGCCGGCACAATTCCTATCCTCGCCGCTAGATGGGGGCTTCATTCATACCATTCTTGACCCGGTCGAATGACTGGAAACCGGTTGTGGATTATCATTTCATTCTTGTAATTATTCGCAAGCCATTTATCTTTTGAAGGAATACCTCTCATTGTTTACAGAATAATTTAAGTTCTTTAAATTCTCAGTACTGTATACCATGCCATAAGGTAGATTGGCTGGTAACTGAAGAATTTCCTTAACGTTTGATTTTATTAGTTTGTCTACGTCGATGAGGAATTTCGTAGAGATTATATTTATCGGAGCAGTTTTCCAAAGAAAAATATTGTATGGTGGAATAGCAAACAATATTTTGACTTTTGTATTTTTGTCGAAAAATTGCATGGTGGACGCCAACCTTTTTGATACCATGTCTAGAAGTATTAATTTTCCTGCTGCACTTTATCTATGAAACCAGTTGTGTGTAATTATACTTAATGCACGGTTTCGTTTACCGATCACGTATTTCATAATTTGTTTTATAAGTATTATTGTTTCTCTGTGGACAACGTTGCGATTACAATCAATTCAATGAGTGTGTCTATTATAATACAATTCGCATAAAATGTCTTACATGCACATAAAGACCTTGATACATAATAAACTCATTAACGGTACATGAAGAATAACATAACTAAAATGGCCAATGTCATTAAAAGTCACAACGTAAGTTCAGGTTTATCATAAGGTTGCTTACTCCAGAAGTCATTAGAAATAATGGTCCTCCTTGAACATCCAATCACAGTGTTAGGGGTCGTATTTAAGATTATTGAGAACTTGTCTTCGCCTTTCAAGAAATTGTGCGTCATACAGCATCTGCCGAGATGTTTAACAAGGAAAAAGAATGACTCATGTATTCATTATTACCAACATATATTACCAACCTTTCATTAACCCAGCGAGTTGGCTGTGAGGATAGGATCGCGCAGCTGTGAGCTTGCATTCGGGAGATGGTGGGTTCTAACCCCGCTGTCGGCAGTCCTGGATATATGGTTTCCCATTTTCACACCAGGTAAATGCTGGGTTTTTACCTTAGTTAAGACCACGGACTCAGCCTTCCCAGTTCTAACCCTTTCTTATCCCATCTGTCCGGTGCGACGTAGAGCAAATTTTAACAAAACTTTCATTAAATCTTAGTGGGATAGTGCAGATGAAAACGAGTGAGAAAGAAGGTAACAGCAGCAGGAGAGAGAAGATGGCCGCACTTTTCGTAGGACGCATGTCTTTTACAAGGGAAAGGTAATCTCAAGGAAAGCTAAAGTCAGGCACTATAACACAGTGATCAAACCCGAGTGTCTGTACGCAAGTGAATGACTCAGAATGACAAGAAAGGCTGGAATGAGAGAAGCAAAGAAGCATGAGCGCAAGATTCTTCGCAAAATAATGGGTCCTAAGATAACAGATGGACAGTATAGACTCCAGGAAGACAAGTGTGTTACGTGCCAGGGCCGTGGTAGCTCCTTTCGGTACTTTCAGGAAGGGGCTGGTGACTCAGACGACCTGGAATCTCCCAGCCGGCCTTTCCGTGTGTTGTTCTCGACGGCCGGCTTACCTGTGAGTTCCTTGAAGATTCTTCAGGAATGTTCTGCCTGTAGTGACATCGTGAAATTTCTGGATCAAATCACGCGAGCTATAAAAAGGGAGTCTAGCCGCGGACAGTCAGTCATTCCCAGCCAACGCTCGTGGTGGTAACAAGACGAGGAGCATGTAGGAGGAAGGAGACACCGAGAGCCTCTGAGCCCTCGCGGCCACAGCAGCTGGACTAGCAGCCAAGATCGCTAGCTCCCCCGCCAAGACTCAAGCCAAGATGGCCGCCAAGTGCGGGAGTCGCCTGCTCCCGCAGCCATCACCGCCGGCCCAGCAGCCCAGTACGCTGGTCCCGGCAAACCACATCGACCAAGCATAGCTCACCTCACCGACCTACCGACAAATCAGCACTCACCGGCTACCAGCATCAAGAATCCAGTCAAGAGGCTCAAACCAAGACTGTGTACTGCTACTACATCCCACCAAGCCAAGATATAGCAGTACAGAGACAACTACAACGAGCCTTTCGACACTTCAACTGGTAGTCCATCTACCATGCCTCAAGTTTCCAGCCACATTTGTGCTGGACGACAGTTTGTCAGGGCGGCACGGTGTCCTGTGTTCGTGACTTGTCAGTGGGGTTAACCACTCAAAAAACTACCCCTGTCACGACTCAGGCAACGTGTTGCCAAATAGGTCGGTCCACCAAGTGCGTTTGACCCTTCTGGTGTTTCAAAACGCACCCCTCCACTCCCTTCCAGGCCCCATGGGGAAATGCCCAGTACCCATGGAACCTCATCCCAGGTCCCCAACTAGCGGCTTGCCCCGTGAACGTGGATCCTCCCTCCCTTAGGTCAAGGAGAAACGCCCACGTACCTGCGACCTAACCCCCCTCCCCGATCCGGTGACTTCACCCTCCCCGGTCGCGAATTTCATGGTCTTTCCCAATACCCGGGAAGCCATATCCTCCAACTTCCGACCCCAATACCCTCCCCCTCAAAAAACATCAAAACCTCCCCATTCAGGCCCCCGTCGGTGGAACGAGTAGCCGAGACCCTGAATCCAAGTAACCCATTATTCCCTCCAAGTACTATACAATCCTCACTAACAAGTTCCGCCAAGTACTCACTTCCTGGCCGCCACTAGCATAACCTTATTAGCCTTACTACTCAACCTATACTCGAACTTCAACGTAAAATCACGGAAACACCAGAAACCGGATACCGAGGTGGTTGCCGAACAACGCCGAATTGCAATACCGCTCACCACCTAAAAACTGTGACTAGTTAAGCAACATCGGGCGTGGTTACCCAATGGATGTGGTGACCACCCCCGCACTTTACTTATTCACTACATTCGCTGTGTCACCACAATGGTTAGCGACAGTGACCGACTCTACTTAATTTTTGAGAAATCAGAACACTTCTAAAGGGCCATGGCCTAACATACTTATCGTCTGGGGTGCAGGCATCAATGCCCCGGCCTCAGATATTTGTATCACTTCAAACGTCGTAAAAGGAGCGCTTAGACGCACCGTGGACGACATTATAAGTTGCTGTGCCCTCCTCATTGAGGTTTAGGCACAGTAAGGTAAACTTGAAACAAGAGAGTCGAGTCAGAGTTGGGCTCCGAGGTGGAGCCAGTGTGACACTCAGTGAGTTGGTGTTCGGTGGCTGGGCTGAGGGCGACAGAGGTGTTGGCTGTCACTAGTGTCCCACCGAGGTTGTAACCAGAAGTTGTTGTCGTGGTGTCGGAGAGACCAGTGAATGTGTAACTGAAGGCGACAGAACGAAATACTGTAGTGTGTGATTCTGTGGACTGAGGACTCCGTGAGCCAGCGAGAAAATGCGCTATCGCGAGTGCGAGGATAAATTGACCCGTGTTAATGTTCGCTGTTGTGAGTATCGTCCTGCTGTTGAATACTGTTGAGCTGTTCAATTGTTCACTGCATGGGACTGTGCGGAGTACTGGGCTATAATTGGAGTCGAACCGACGGACAGTCGTCGTGTGTTGTATAGCCAGAAGTACGGTGTTCAAATCCAGCTGTCTACGCACAGTGGCTCTAGGAGGTGACTGGACTTGGGGGAAGTGAAAGTAAGGATTAGTGTCCCAGGTAAAGGAACGGGCTGGACCCTTGCTGCGCCATAAGATTCGTAAATAGTAGTCTGGCCATTCATAACTGGTTAGAATTGCTTGTGTTTAAATATGTGTGTGTGCATTTATTAGGCCATCCTGAAATAAATTAGAGTCATAAACAGATGGAGTTTTATTCGTAACCAGAGATATACAGGGATAATGAACGGATACGGAGTCAATAAGGAAACGACGACTGAAGTTCTACTGACATCTGTTCAGGATGGATGCAGCCCGACTAACGAAGCAGATTTTTGATGTGATGGATAACAGCCTTAACGTCTCGGATTGATGGTTCAGAGAAGTAAGGAATGACCTCAAGAGTATGGGATTGTATCAGGAGGACATATCTAATCAATCAAAATATACAGATCAGTGATCAATAACTTCAAGGGCTTCTACGATGAGCAAAATCAGAACAGTGGCTGGACAGAAGAGAGAAGATAGGCGGCCAGAGAAAGAATGCAACGTTTTTGGGCTTCAGGAAAAGGCTTCCAGAAATGCCTTGTATTTATTGGACGTGGTCTCTAATGGCCCTAAACGAAAATAATAATAAATCAGACCCTGAAATAATTTATCTATAAACATCAAGAAATCCAAGTATCCGGTCATTAGTAGAACTACAACTAAGAGTAGACTTCTGTTAGGAACAAAAACTGAAAGAGAAGATAACATTATCTACTTGGGAAGTCATGTGAATGAACATTGGGGCCAAGATCAGAAAGTCAGAATGAGAATAAGAACGAACGGTTGTCTACTTGTACTTTCTCCAAAAAATAATCTCTACCATCACCAGTGGATAGTAATTTAGTTCTACTTCTCCTGAAAACGATAATTTCATCCAACAGCACAAGTATCATCTCATTATGGAAGTAAATATCCTGTTACTTAGGAACAAACTACATGCAACACTTATTCGTCAGTTCATTTTTTCCAAAATAATTCACGAAGTTATCAGAAGTTGGAAGCGTTAGATTTCTATACTACTAGGAAAGGAATAACAACTTAAGCATATACTGCATAGGAATGCATGCTATCCTACCTGGCATTTGAGATGTTGGCCAGAAATTCCATGACTTTATCAGGAGTAACTATTCCGTCGAAATCGTGGTCCACAAGTCGGAAGAGTTTGTCCAGCACCTGTAAGCAGAAACGTGAATAATATGCATTAAGAAAGTCGGATCATAAAGTGTGGGTTAAAAATTAGTTCGAATCCATAGAGAAAAGTATCAAATGGAGATTCTAATTTCATACGTTATCTTATCCTTATTATGATTAGGATATTTAGAAGTGTTGTGAAATATTCACGCAGGGAGCATATACAGGGTGTCCCAGGAGGAATGGCCAATATTCAGGGTTATGACAGGAGCGATCATTTGAAGCAAAAAGCTTCATATGGACATATGCCCAATTCCGAATAGTTTCCGAGATAGAACGTATTTAATGTACATTTGTTTCTGGAATAGTGGCGTGCACTGATCTATTCACAAAGACGCACACAAAATGCTGTCACTAGCGTATACTAATTTTATTTACAATAGTTACGTTACACATCAATAAACCACCATTTTTAACAACTGCCTATCACGAAGAATCAGAAGACGGGCTGCCATCTTTAAACAGCTGACTGCTACTTTAGCATGTCAGCAAAACACAACACGTGTTCACAAAAACAACTCCTGTTAAAAAATAAATCTACTCCAACATCGAGACTGTCTCTTTATATAGGTTGCCTCGCCAGGCTTCTAGAAGTATATGTCACAATATACCTTCTCGTAAATTCTAAAGTGCCTAAAGCTTAGTTATAATGTAAAGAACATTCTACAAACATCTAGTATCAAAGATACGTTATTCTGGATGTTACAGTGTGCTAGTTGCTTTACGTCGCACCGACACAGATAGGTCTTATAGCAACTATGGGACAGGAAAGGGCTAGCAGTGGGAAGGAAGCGGCCGTGGCCTTAATTAAGGTACAGCCTGGTGTGAAAATGGGAAACCACGGAAAACCATTTTCAGGGCTGCCGACAGTGGGGTTCGAACCTACTATCTCCCGAATACTGGATACTGGCCGCACTTAAGCGGCTGCAGCTATCGAGCTCGGTGTGTTACAGTGTGTTGCACAATGTTACTGTGTATTATAGAACTTATACAGGTGATAATAAATTACATACTATTAATTACAGGTTCTTACATTAACTAAACTCATAAATATACAGTATATACGTACGTATACACAGCACATGTTTCATGACATAACCTCACAAATAATATGATCGTCCGACTACGTAAATAATAATGATTCGTGCTCGATACTTGCAGTATTTACCCATAGGTTAAATAATGTTGTTTTCAAGTTATATCAGTCTATTATACTTGCGTCAGCACGTATGTGCCTTACCAACCCAACCTCTTTGACGTTTTGAAATGGGTACAAGTTTTCCGCATGTAATTTTTGCCATACAGGTGTTCGTGGGACATTGATACATGCACTAAATCGCCGTGTGCTGGTAGTAGGATTACACTGCACCTTTTCAACAATGTGTTGCTGTTTTTCCACAGATTGTTGAACTACACGTTCAGAAGAAAAAGGGGAAACCCGTTTCAAGCAATCTATTGAAAACTCTGGTAAATACTCTACGACCAGGAATTCGACGTGTTGGAAGCGCCGAAGGTTTTCCTCAAGAGTAGCAGGAGCACTACCACCGCATAAGCCGTAGACAGACACCATACCTGCATATTCTTCATTAGTGTAGATGTGTGGAATTTTAGCCAGCGCGTGTACAAACACAGATAACTGATACTTCTCTCTGATACACTCTCAATCCCTCGCACTGCTTCACTCACAACACACCGTGGATGCGTTCAACGGTCTAGGTTAATGGCAGAAACTCATTCAGAGCAAAGAGGTTGAAACCAACGGGGTAGGTTGAACTAGAATAAAACTTCAAAGAGGTTGGGTGGGTAACATACATACGTGCACGCCACTAGTCCAAAATCAAAATAATGTTTTTCTTGCTATTTGCTTTACGTCGCACCGACACAGATAGGTCTTTTGGCGACGATGGGACAGGAAAGGTCTAGCAACGGGAAGGAAGTGGCCGTGGCCTTAATTACGGTACTGCCCCAGAATTTGCCTGGTGTGAAAATGGGAAACCACGGTAAACCTTCTTCAGGGCTGCCGACATTGGGGTTCGAACCCACTGTCTCTCGGATACGAGCTCACAGCTGCGCGCTCCTTACCGCACGGCCAACTCGTCCGGTCAAAATACTGTACATTATATTTCGAAAACCATTCAGAGTAGGGCATATGTCCATATTAATTATTTTTTGCTTCAAATGACTGTTCTCTTCATATCCCTTAATATTGACCAGTCCTCCTGGGACACTCTGTAAAGAGACTGGAAGTATTGGAATATTAAAAGCAGAGTTTTATGGACGTTTCAATAATCAAATATACCGAATATCAGCATAGTTTTAAGGCCAAATTTCCGAGATGAAACAAATTCCCGTTTCGTTCATTCACCAACATCCGATATCCCTCGATCGGATTGTTACTTCTACATCATCTTAGATAATAACCAAACCAATCCAAACCAAACCAAACCCCATGGCACTACAGCCCTTGAAGGGCCTTGACCTACCAAGCGACCGCTGGTAAGCCCGTAGGCCTGCAGATTACGAGGTGTCGTGTGGTCAGAACGACGAATCCTCTCGGCCGTTATCCTTGGCTTTCTAGACCGGGGCCGCTATCTCACCGTCAGATAGCTCCTCAATTCTAATCACGTAGTCTGAGAAGACCTCGAACCAGCCCTCAGGTCCAGGTAAAAATCGCTGACCTGGCCGGGAATCGAACCCGGGGCCTCCGGGTAAGGGGCAGGCACGCTACCCCTACACCACGAGGCCGGCTTTTAGATAATAACAGGTACATAAAATCAGTACCAAACGACCATGCTTATTTTGTAATTAAATATTCACTTATCAATAACAGTAAAATCAAGAAAAGTTCTCTAAGACCTGCATTATATCAATAGCAATACATTGCTCGTGCCATTAGCAGTGCTTAAGAATTCTCCATATACGTAACGAAATGTAAAGTATAATCCGAAAATGTTGGTGTTCCTGTGTATATTAAAGGAAATGCCAAATGCCAAATTACAATCTTGTCGCAAAATATCAGGGCGTGTTCGATATCACTTTGGAACCAAGTAATTTAAAATAGTGTACAAATATTGTCCCAGATTACAGTATTTTAAGATTGACTGCAGTCAGAAGTTTGAATGCTCTCTTTCCCAGTAACCAGACAATTACTTTGCTATGAACATAGGCATAACATATTTCCACAGTATCCTCTATCTGACGTAAGAGGCGACCAAAAGAGATGGATCCCCTGAGGGAGTGTGGGTTCGAGACCATGTGACCCGTAAATAACCCTAATTGCTTCCACGTATTTGTGTCAGAATTCTTTGATCACTCTCGTATAGTGGGTATATATAGTAGAACTTCTTAACCGGGACAAAGACGCGGGGGGGGGGGCGAATAGGTTATTCAAAATTTCGAGTAAATAAAATGAAATTTTTAGAGGTTGACATTTTAGCTGACGGTAAATTAAGACAATACACACAAAATGCTAACAAAATATTTTAATAAACACAAAACTACTGTACATATTTATAATAATAATAATAATAATTGTACCGGGCGGTACACCTCTACACCGTTTATTTAAAAGTTGCGCCAGTTGAAACTCCTCTTCTGGAAGGAAGGTTGAACTTTATCTATTCTATTAATTCTCTACTTTCTCAGAAGATGTCACCACGTGGAAAATTTTGAGTTTTTGAACTGTGTCATTTTTGATGTGTCTTTGTTTCGCTTGAAGTAAGAAGTGTGAACTTTCTCTTCTAGAGGACACTACTGAAGAATTACAATAGTGCAACCTAGTGCGAAATCAAAGAACTATTGTGTTGGAGAAATTTTTATTTCAAGAGTTTGTTCTTTGTTAAATTTCTTTCTGTCATGGTTTAAGTTGGCTGTATACCCCTCTTTTTCCCCTTATTTTGGATCTAGCCAATCCCGAATTTCTTTAATTAATTGTCCACCAATAATGTGTTTCTTCTTCCTCTATGTAGGGGTTTCTTTTCCCTAGCCAATAAAAACTTTGAGGGAGGGTGTTTTATTTCCCCTAACGCCTAGAATCTTCCGCGAGAGGATATAAACTGCTGATTTTAGGGTCACCAGGCCACTTCTGTTCCATCTTTCAGTGTATTAAGTACTTAGCCGGAGGCGGGAAGCGCCTCTTTCTTCTTCAGCCGTTCAACACCAGGTAATGGCCTATTAATAACTTCTTTTCTTGCTAGGTCGGCAGTTTAACACTCGCGGCGGGTTCGAAGCATTTCCATCATGTAACCTTTTCCTAAAATGTAATTACTCTTTTCATCTTTTTCTTGTAAGGCTACATATTGGGATAGAGAGTGCTAACCCTCTCGAGCTCCCACTCACATTTGTTTTGAGGTGAACTTATTTTCTCAAACTATTCTTCGTTTATGTAATGTAAAGTGTTCTTCTCTAAGTCACCTCTGTAGTATGGGATTAGCCCTTGCGTTAGCGGCCCAGAGCCAGATTAGGTTTTAAAAAAATAACAAAGTGTATTAGGAGTGCAAGATCGCCTCCTCTCAAATTGTTATTTTAGAGGTCATGTAATCAACCTTCTTTTCATGTAATAGACCTCTGTAGGTTGGGTATTTTACCCCTGTGAATACGTCCTTAGAGGACAGCTTGAAGGTAGAGTTTGGTTTGGCCTTTGAGAGGCTTAAATTTTAAGAGCGGATCGCTCTTTTGAAAATGGAGTGTCATATGCCTCGTGGAGGCTTTTCTGTGTAATTCGGAGCCAGGGGCTCCTAGGGATGAATGGGGTTTTCTGCCCCTCTGTTAAAACTTGTGTTTGTGGTAAAACTGAGCTGATCGCAGAAGTCAGGGCGTGAAGCCTAAAACCTGTAAATATTGTATCTCCCCTTGTTTTGCTACATTGTACCTGCCATGTCTGTTATTGCTTTGTTTTTGAAAAGAAAATATAACCTAGTTAAATTTTAAATTACTTTTACATTAACTTTGATTCCGTAGTTTGAAACCCATTCACGCCCGCACCTTCTTACGCCTCTACCTACCGCTAAAACACGGTAACAAGTGGTAGCAGAGCGTGGTTGAATGGGTCTCAATTTAGCCCCTTTTTACGGCTAAACATTGCTTTGATTCGAACTCTAACAATTGTCTCAGTTGCTGGAATTTTTTGAGTTTTTCAAAATTGTTCTGTCATCATGCCCGGCCCTCGCGATGTTCTCCTCCTTAACTATTTGCGCAAAGAGGAGTTGATATACGAGTTAATTATCAGAAATGTGCAATCTGGAGGCACGGTTGCAATCGACACCAACAAGCTTAGAGAGTCCCTTGATTTGCCCATTTCCATCCCCAATTTGGGAGAGAAAGAAATTGATGACTCTCTTTCCACGATCGTCGAGAATATTACTGGGCTAGCATCTGTAGTCAGCTTTTTTGATGAAAACGATCCGTCTCCTAATCAAATTAAGCGTGTGCAAGGCAGGCTGTATCACTTTGCAAATAGAGTTAATGATCTGTTGTCTCTAAAGGTGAATGACGTTCAGAGGAAGGACGCTAATACGCTCCTTGAAACTATTTCTGAATTGTCTAATAAGGTCACTCAATTGCTAACCGGCGAAGTTCCTCCCAAAACTGATCAACCCGCCACAGCGAACGTAGGTAGTGATGAAGAGCCTCCTCAGGGAGAAGTCAATAGGATAACCGTTGCTGCTCAAACTATCTCTGCCCCATCGAACAACGAATCTGAACGCCGTGCGTCATTGGGTAACATCCGCTCTGAATTAACTTCTTTGCCATTGAAACCTTTAACGACTATGTCACCTGGGTTCAGTAGCTTGCCTCATCCATTGGCAATGTTGCTTAGAGGTATCTCTAAGTTTTCCGTCAACACCACCAGTGATGTAATTTCATTTTTAAGATTTCTAGTGGAATTTCAGGATCATGCTCTGGTTTTTTCTCTTTCGCCATGTCAAATTTTGCAGATTATCTATCCGTATGCTATTGGTATTCTCTCTGATAAAATCGTAAGAGCCATTGCCGAGCAATCATCTATTGAGGATTTCCATGCCCATTTGCTAGCTAACTTCATCCCGGCTAGGGCCAGGTCCTCCCTGATTCAGAAGTACTATTACCGTGTACAGCGCTTGGATGAAAACTTGGCTGATTTCATTCAAGATATCAAATTCTACACTAGGGTGTTTGCTCTGCACTTTCCTGAAGATCAGATTGTGCAGGCTATTGTAGAAGGTATTTCGCCATCCTACAGGTCATATTTGTGTTTCGCGGCGTGTCCGCAAACCTTCTCTGAACTTGAAGCATTGGCCGTCTCAGCGGAAGGAGTTAGATACGCCGATTCTTTGCGTGTCGCGAAAGAACCCCCGCCTTCCTTTAGTAACACTCGGCCTCCACCTCGCCGACCAGTCAATCCCCGTAAATGTTATGCTTGCGGGTCGCCTGAACATCTGCGGAATAAGTGTCCTCTGATCAAGTCAAGTGGGACAAGGAATGGAGCAGGGTCATCACAAGGCTGTTTTAAGTGTGGGGCCTTCTCACATATCGCTAAGAATTGCCCAAACTCAAATAGCACCCCCTCCTGCTCAACTTCTGGTGCAAATTCCAGCTATTCCAATAATAAAAAGTGACTAGTGGCGTCGGCTGAGCCGACTAATCCATCTTCCCGAGACTTAGCCCCTAGTAAACAGGTTGTAAATGCAGAGAACGACCAGCCTTCAAATTTATCTTTTGAATGCCCTAAAGAGTGTCTTAGGATCGCGGCGGATACCCCCGCACCTGTTCCTTTTCTTAAGATTGAGTTAAATAATGAGCCTATAACAGCTCTCTTAGATTCAGGCAGTGTTTGTTCCATTATTTCGGCTGATTGGTATTCTAAATTGAAATCTGTTTGTAAACTCCCTGACTATGACTCATCTCCTGTTAAATATGTTTCGGCTAATTCATCTCCATTAGAAATTCTAGGTTCCTTACATGTCAAAATTCGGGTTTTTAAATTTACATGGAAGATCAAATTGTTTGTGGCCAAGCGTTTGTCTTGCCCCATCATATTGGGAGCGGACTTCATTTCTCACACTGGTCTTGTGCTCGATCTCCAGAGTAGGTCGTGCACATTCAAATTTGCGTCCAATTGTAGAATTCCCTTGTTAAAGTGTAATTCTGTATCATGCTCATCTATTTCGCCTACCCAGGATGAGATGTTGTTAGACCTTAGACATCTACCTGAGGAGCAGGCTGATAGTATTCGGAAACTGTGTCAGTCGTTTCCCGAGGTGTTCTCTGATACTCTTGGTGTTACTGACCTTATTGAATACAAAATTGAGGTCACGGATTCAATTCCTGTCCGTTTTCCACCGTATAGGCTATCTCCACCTAAAATGAAGGCTCTGAAAGAAATCATCGATCAGATGTTGAAGGATGGTATTATTAGGCCCTCTAAGTCAGCGTATTCTTCGCCTATTTTTCTAGTCCCGAAACCCCAAGGAGGCTTCAGGCCTGTCATTGATTACAGGGCTCTCAATCGGAAGGTGGTGTTGCAATCTGTGCCCCTTCCCGACCTTCATTCTTGTTTTTCATGGTTTCGTAAGGCCAAGTTCTTCACCATCTTGGACTTGAATCAGGCCTATAATCAAATTCCCCTTGCCGAAGAGTCTAAACATCTTACAGCGTTTGCCACGGACTGGAATTTATACGAATACAACCGCGTGCCTTTCGGGCTCCCCACGGGGGCAGCTGTGCTCACTAGGCTACTAGATAGGGTCTTTTCCGACATCAAATTTGAGTACTTATATCACTACTTGGATAATGTCGTCGTATTTTCCGAAACCTTTGAAGAACATCTAGATCATTTGCGAGAAGTTCTCAATCGCCTTCGTAAGGCTGGGTTAACTGTTAAGTTGTCCAAGGTTGCCTTTGCTAAGCCCTCTATGTCATTCCTAGGGCATATTGTGTCACCTGATGGTGTAGCAGTCGATCATTCTAGAACACAGGCCATCCGTGATTTTAAACCTCCCAAGGACATTAAAGGTATCGCCAGGTTCATTGGCATGGTGAATTTCTTCAGGAAGTTCATTCCTAATTTTGCTAATAGAGCGGCGCCCTTAAACCTTCTTCGTAGGAAAGGCATCAAATTCGAGTGGGGACCTTCTCAACAAGCCGCTTTTGAAGATCTGAAATTAGCTCTCTGTAATGCCCCTGTACTTGCTATGCCTGATTTCTCGAAGAAATTCATCGTCCAAACCGACGCATCGTCTTCAGCAGTGGCTGCAGTTCTTCTTCAAGAGACTGAACTAGGGAGGCGACCCATCGCCTATGCGTCTAGGACATTGTCAGCTCAAGAAGCAAAGTACTCCATATATGAGCTTGAAGGTTTGGCAGTCTTATTCGCCTTAGAAAAGTTCCGTCTCTATCTGGAACACGTCAAATTCGATCTGGAGACAGATAATCAAGCCTTAAGCTGGGTCTTAGGTAGGCCGCGTCGTACAGGTCGTATAGCCCGTTGGGCCATCCGTATTTCTGCCTTCCAATTCGATGTACGGCATATCAGAGGTACTGAAAATGTTGTTGCCGATGGACTCAGCCGTATGTTTCATAACGACGTAGAGACCCACGAACCGGTCGACAGTTCATCACCTTCCGAGTCCATACTATCTGGTGTTAATGCCATCTTAACAGATGCTCCCATGCTTTTTAGGGATATTGAGAAATACCAACGTGAAGATCCGACGCTGGCTCCGATAATGGAAACCCTTTCTTCTGGGGAACTTGCTGTCCCGTATGTTCTAAGGAATGGTGTTCTATGTTGCCCTTCGAGGCATGATAAGTTGATGAAAGTTGTTGTTCCAGCGGTTCTTGTACCTATGATCTTCAAATACTATCATGAGACCCCATTGGGGGGGCATCTTGGAATCTTTAAAACTCGTGAAAAGATTCGTGAAATGTTCATATGGAAAGGTATGGACGGTGAAATTCGGGAACTTGTAAAAGCTTGTAAATCTTGTTTGATCAGTAAACCCACCATGTCCACTAAAGTAGGCCTTTTGTCTTCTCATCAAGCGTCGCGCCCCATGGAACGCCTGTATATCGATTATGTGGGACCCTTCCCCCAATCAAAGGGTAATGCCAACAAGTTCATCTTTGTGTGTGTAGATGGTTTTACAAGATTTTCCTGGTTATTTCCGACTAAGCTGGCTACCGCTCAGTCCACCATTACTTGCCTAAATTCTATTTTTGCTTCTTTTGGTCCGTGCCAATACATTGTATCTGATAATGCTAAAGCTTTTACATCAAATCTGTTTCGTAAATTCTGTTTTGACTTGTCCATCTCTCATGTAACTACATCTGCTTATTACCCTCAACCATCTCTGGCTGAACGGGTTAACCGTAATCTCAGGTCCGCACTTATTGCCTATCATCATGAAGATCATTCTAGGTGGGACACGTCCCTGCATTGGTTAGCTTTTGCTTTGAATTCGGCGGTTCATGAATCTCACAAATTTACTCCAGCTTCTTTGATGTTTAAGTTCGTTCCCAACACGCCGCTCTCTAACCTCTGGTCTCTGAATGACATTCTGCCCGAGACAATAGATCCGGACAACATTAAAGATCTTTGGAAGAAGGCTAAAGCTAATCTTAAAGTATCTCATGAAAAGGTTAGGGAAAGGTATGATCGTGGACGGAGACCCACCACCTTGAAGGTAGGTGACCAGGTTATGGTCAAAAATTTTGTTCCCGCGGGCAAGCTTGCCCCCAGATTTCATGGGCCTTGTATCATTCTCGATTTTCTTACGCCGGTTACCTTATTGCTAAGTAATCCAGCCACCGAGAGGATATTTAGGGTTCACCTGTCCCAGGTGAAACCGGTGTAATTTCTGTGTTAACTTGCTTCATATTATTTTGAAAGGATATGAAGGTTATATTTTTTTTTGAGTTTCACTTTTAAGGCATTCTGCCCCTTCTATAGGATTTTGTTTCTTATGTAAGCATGTTTGTGAAACCTGCCCCGACCCATTAAACTGCCATCCTGTCTTTGCCACGGCCATTACCACGCTCCCGTCTCCTGCTCCACCTTACACTGTGGCTTCATAATAGTAAATGCCATGGATAACTACACGCCGCTGGCCCCTCAACCTCTCCACAAGCCTGTACCCTCAAAGAAGATGATAGTCCAACACAATTCTGCCGCCTAGCTTTAATGTTTCAGCGCCCCCGCAGCCGCGCAGCGCCGTGCAGCGACTGGGGAGGGGGATGGGCCCCCTCCTCTCCAGCGAGGACGACATGTGCACGGCGAGCCGGAGCTCTCCTCCCGGCCAAGGCTGATGTGTGGCGCACGACCTGCTACATGCCCGCAGCCTGTATCTGTTCACCGCGGGCGCGGCGTACTTCAACACCTCTGCTCCCCTCATAGTGCGGGCGAGCGGTATCTCAGGGTACTTGAGGGGTCCGAGCGGCCTCCGTTGGACGCAAGCTGCAACGGCCGGTCCGGCCATTCGACTCAATCTACATCAACTACATGGACAGTCACCATAAGCAATAACTACACTTGGGAATTCAACAACAATAATTGGTGGACATTGCCAAATTTTTCATCACTTTTAAGTATTAAAAGTTTATCTTCAGAAATTCAAATTTTACAAACATAAAGACTTTCATTCTCCTGCAACAACAACATTTTGAAACTGAATTAAGAAATCTTGTAAATGCTTCTGCTATCTATCTTCGTATCAACATCATTACTTGGACTTTGTTTCAAACTGATTTCATGTGTCACCCCTGGAGGAACTTTTGGGGGGGGGGGGAGGTCTGTACCGGGCGGTACACCTCTACACCGTTTATTTAAAAGTTGCGCCAGTTGAAACTCCTCTTCTGGAGGAAGGTTGAACTTTATCTATTCTATTAATTCTCTACTTTCTCAGAAGATGTCACCACGTGGAAAATTTTGAGTTTTTGAACTGTGTCATTTTTGATGTGTCTTTGTTTCGCTTGAAGTAAGAAGTGTGAACTTTCTCTTCTAGAGGACACTACTGAAGAATTACAATAGTGCAACCTAGTGCGAAATCAAAGAACTATTGTGTTGGAGAAATTTTTATTTCAAGAGTTTGTTCTTTGTTAAATTTCTTTCCGTCATGGTTTAAGTTGGCTGTATACCCCTCTTTTTCCCCTTATTTTGGATCTAGCCAATCCCGAATTTCTTTAATTAATTGTCCACCAATAATGTGTTTCTTCTTCCTCTATGTAGGGGTTTCTTTTCCCTAGCCAATAAAAACTTTGAGGGAGGGTGTTTTATTTCCCCTAACGCCTAGAATCTTCCGCGAGAGGATATAAACTGCTGATTTTAGGGTCACCAGGCCACTTCTGTTCCATCTTTCAGTGTATTAAGTACATAGCAGGAGGCGGGAAGCGCCTCTTTCTTCTTCAGCCGTTCAACACCAGGTAATGGCCTATTAATAACTTCTTTTCTTGCTAGGTCGGCAGTTTAACACTCGCGGCGGGTTCGAAGCATTTCCATCATGTAACCTTTTCCTAAAATGTAATTACTCTTTTCATCTTTTTCTTGTAAGGCTACATATTGGGATAGAGAGTGCTAACCCTCTCGAGCTCCCACTCACATTTGTTTTGAGGTGAACTTATTTTCTCAAACTATTCTTCGTTTATGTAATGTAAAGTGTTCTTCTCTAAGTCACCTCTGTAGTATGGGATTAGCCCTTGCGTTAGCGGCCCAGAGCCAGATTAGGTTTTAAAAAAATAACAAAGTGTATTAGGAGTGCAAGATCGCCTCCTCTCAAATTGTTATTTTAGAGGTCATGTAATCAACCTTCTTTTCATGTAATAGACCTCTGTAGGTTGGGTATTTTACCCCTGTGAATACGTCCTTAGAGGACAGCTTGAAGGTAGAGTTTGGTTTGGCCTTTGAGAGGCTTAAATTTTAAGAGCGGATCGCTCTTTTGAAAATGGAGTGTCATATGCCTCGTGGAGGCTTTTCTGTGTAATTCGGAGCCAGGGGCTCCTAGGGATGAATGGGGTTTTCTGCCCCTCTGTTAAAACTTGTGTTTGTGGTAAAACTGAGCTGATCGCAGAAGTCAGGGCGTGAAGCCTAAAACCTGTAAATATTGTATCTCCCCTTGTTTTGCTACATTGTACCTGCCATGTCTGTTATTGCTTTGTTTTTGAAAAGAAAATATAACCTAGTTAAATTTTAAATTACTTTTACATTAACTTTGATTCCGTAGTTTGAAACCCATTCACGCCCGCACCTTCTTACGCCTCTACCTACCGCTAAAACACGGTAACAATAATAATAATAATAATAATAATAATAATAATAATAATGTTATTTGCTTTACGTCCCATTAACTACTCTTTTAAGGTTTTCGGAGACGCCAAGGTGCCGGAATTTTGTCCCGCAGGATTTCTTTTACGTGTCAATAAATCTACCGACACGAGGCTAACGTATTTGAGCACCTTCAAATACCACCGGACTGAGCCAGGATCGAACCTGCCAAGTTGGGGTCAGAAGGCCAGCGCCTGAACCGTCTGAGCCACTCAGCCCGGCTACATATTTTGAAAACACCGATATTCTATAGTGCGTATACTTTAACGATAATGTATTATTTTGAACCATATTCTGTTTTCTCCTTTTAATTTTCACATCGTTTTCTAGCCGCAATGTGACGTCACCATTTCATCAGCAGAACGCCACGGCTTTGTTTCGTCACATCACAAATTTGGTTGTCAGTAGAGAAGGGAAGGCAGTCATGGTCGCATCGTTGTCATTTTGTCAGCCAATCAGATCGTTTCGCGGTATGGGTATATGGATAGAGATGTGGATGGATGGAGGTCACGGGACCCTAACTAAGTCCAAAATTGTTTCTCCTTACTTGTCCTAGGCTCCTTATTTTTTTAATCTTTCCTGTCTGATCTCCCCTGGTCAACTCTTGTTCTCTTCCTACTCTGACGGTACTAGGTTTGCAAGGTCTAAGGAATCGTTCATTTTCACGCCCTCGCTAGCCTTTCCCAATCTTTTCTCATTACCTTCATTGTTCGAAGTTCGGACCTTTACCTTTTCCTCTCCTTATTAGAATTAAGAGAAGTTATCTAGTTTTACTTCAACATAAAACAATAATCACCACCACAATAAAATAATTGGTGCCTTTTTGTAAAGGCTGTAAAATATAATTGCATGCATTTAAAACAGCGTAACAGCTTACCTAATAGTGAACCATATTCCTGACCTGACCAAAAGAAGTAGGTCCATCAACATAAATAAAATCACATACTAAACAGCATTCCCGATTAGAATGGACTACAGGCTGATTGACATCTGTAGCGCGAGCGGCAGTGACACTGACACACTGACTTCTTGTGGTAGTTACTGGAGCATATGAACTAATTATATTCCATAGATAGCTGAAGGGGCATTGGGCAATTCCTTACACACTCTCACGTACTCCAGGAACCCGACAATTGGGAATTTACTGGAAACAGATGCAAAAAAACATAATACTAGACATCATAACTGTATTTTTCTGAACAGATCCTCTGTAATCCTTACTAATGTATTTACTTCCAATGCAACAAATATTTATTTATAGCTACTGTTCTTTCTCGAATCAGTTATAGCTAATATCACTTATGGTACTCCTTTAACTTCCAATAACATTTAATAATCTTTTCGATTTTACGATGCCATTTCAGTGAAATACGATGTAAATGTGATGGAATTCTCTATATTATAACTAGGTACATCAAGGGACGGCTAGCAAGAAACATGTTTCTCTAAAGGAAACAACTAAGACGTACTTGAATGCTATTTAGCCGATATTTTAGAGAGTTGTTTTTCGGAATTGTTAAGGACGGTTATGACCGATTGCAATTTTTGACCAAAAATTCGAATTTTCATTTTCAATCTTAAAAATCTCCCATTCCTACCTCTTTCAAATCCCCTAACGCTATTTTTAATGCTCTACATGCTGGATTTAAAGTTTAGCGGTTCGGCGTGCACAGAGCAAGCTCACGTCCCTTTGTCTCACGCTATCAGGCAAAACTAACTTCAAAGGTCTTCGGACTACCATTTCAATACTACCGCTGGAATATATTTACCTTGTAGTAGGTCTACGCTGTGCGTAAGGGGAGAAAGACTTCTTCTTCTTCCGCTTTTCCTACACGTGTGGGGTCGCGGGTGCGAACTGCGTCGCACATGGGGATTTGGCCCTGTTTTACGGCCGGATGCCCTTCCTGACGCCAACCCTATATGGAGGGATGTAATCACTATTGCGTGTTTCTGTGGTTGTTGGTAGTGCAGTCTGTTGTGTGAATGTGAAGAGGAGAGTGTTGAGACGTACACAAACACCCAGTTCCCGAGCCAGAAGAATTAATCAGAAGCGATAAAAATCCCCGACCTGGCCGGGAATCGAACCCGGGACCCTCTGAACAGAAGGCCACTACGCTGACCATTCAGTCAACCAGTCGGACTAAGAGGAGAAAGACATCTGAGGGAAGAATTTACAGTCCAGGGCAGTTTTAAAGCAAGTACGTTTATTAAAACTTTCAATTGCTTTTAGCTACCTTAAAACGTGTTCAGCTCTTTGTCATGCATAAAACGCTATTTGCGACAGAGTTTTTATCGGATTTTCCTGAAAATTTTAGAGAAAATTTAAATATTACAGGAATTAAAAGTAGCTCTGCATCTTATTATCAGTTGAACACTACCTTCATATTTTCACTCCTGAAATAACACGAAACTAGATTGATGTTACTTGTTGTTTAAAGCAGGCATCGTTAATAGAGAGCGAAATGCCTTCGGAGCCAGTTTGCTCCCCACTCTCGATGAGCGAGAGCAGCTTAGCGAGCAAGTAGGGGAAGAAGTAGGGGAAGTGCATGACGTAGTGCTGAAGGCCAGTGGCGCAAGTACAGTACGGCCACGTTATGCAACCCGCCTGACTGCTGCTCTCTTGTCACGTGACAAACATCAGTCCCGAGCGGAGTAAGTAACACCGGCTCCCTAGAGCAACTACGTGATAACGTCTGGTTTAAAGGGGCCGAACACTAGGTCATCTGCTCCTAATGGTACGAATTGTAATGACAATTTAAAATTCCAAAATTCATCCACTGACCAGAATTAAAAACTTGAGGATGAAGAATGATTGGATGAATATGAGTTTGAAATAATCAGCGGATCCAACTCACAAAGCTGAAAGTTAAAAATGATTCCAAAATCGGTCCTGGAACTAGAATTCAAAAAGACGACGATGAACAAAAATTATGAATTTAAAACAATCAGTGGAACTGACCCGCAATGCTCCACCATCCCAGACACTATCTTAAAACAATAGTTTTACTGACCAAGCGACTGCTTCTAAAGCACAATCGCGAATCGATAATGCTTGCTGTCTAAAGGGGTCCAAAATCCAGGTCAACGACTCATCATAATGGTACTTATCGCTAGGTAAGTAGAACCATGGTATTTGCCATGTTGCGGTACTAATCAAAAGTAGCGTAGACTCGCGGTATTCCGCACATTATGGTACTACTCACAAGTATTGTACGTCGCACAGGTAACGCAGAACTATGGTGTTTCGCACATAGGTGTACTAATCACGGGCGCCGGTATTCCCATGGTGTTCCTCACATAGATGTACTAATCACAGGTATTGTAAACCCACAGTGAACCATTCTCTGCTGCTACTAATAACAAACCTATTGAGTAGGCTACCTAACATAGTGGTACTACTCGCAAGTAAAGGTGACCCATGGTGTCCCCCGCGTGATAGTACTAATCACAAGTAGTTTCATGGTTCTAATTCAATCATCCCTTGGTCGCCCCTTTTAGTCGCCCTGTTACAACAGGCAAGGGATACCGTGGGTGTATTGTTAATCTGTGTCCCCTACACACAACGGGTGAGTATTTTTGACAGGTCTGCTAAATTATAACCGAAGAATATGGAAACTGTGATTCAAGGAGCATTTTTCATGCAACATATAAAAATAAATATTATCTGTCAATAACTCTGCAACTAATTTACTAATCAGCTCCAAGTTTTGTGTGGGGCTGTATCTTATTAATATATGCTTGAGTTTTAAATTTTTTTTTGATAAGTTATAAATTGTAGAAGTTCAAAATATCAGTCATGCACTCACCTTAATACTTTTATCACGAAATAACGCTCACTGTTTTTTTTTTTTTGTATATAAATACCGCTCGTTAATTGCGACAACGCTGAAAGACCATGGTTTCCAGGTATTTGGAGTAGTTCATGGCTTAGCGGACAACGGAAGCCACAGAAGGATCGACAAAGAAGAGAGTTTACATCATCGACCTACTGTCCGCTTTGAAAACCGTAACTCGCAGCCCTCAGATGTCAACCTCGGGAAGAGGAATATTCACTTACCATCAATTCCTTACTACAGGGAGAAATATCAGCTAGTGGAAATAAACATAGTGGGTCTAATGAATGGAGCGAGGGGAACAATACCCGTTTTTGTCGCCAATTTTTGGAAACAGATGTGTCTGCCAGTTACAACGTTAGGGGAGATCGTCATCATCGCGTTCATTGATAATTCTAAGAATTCATTTTTACAATTAGGTTACCTTCAACATTTCTCAAATATATTTATTTTGTCTTCTAAAAATGAATGTAAAAGTATATTTTTTCGCAAGGCAGCCTCTGCATGAGAGGTAGTATTTCATAAGATAAAATAATACGTGTAAAGTATCCTTCTTGCATTCGCGTGTAACATTTTAGCATAAGTTCTTTTTTTCCTAAATGATGTCACCGAGTTGCGTCATAATAATACCCTACCATCAGCATTTTCGTCAGCCTTTGTCTCGACTAGTGGCATTGTTCACGACTTGTCTCCATTGTCTCCATTTCTTCGGGACAAGGGCCATGTCGGGGCAAGCTACAGTTTATCAAGGCCATTGTTGATTTAGTCGTCCCTTGGTCTCTCCGACGTCTTCTGTTCTCCCTTTTGATGTTTCGAACTCTATTTGGGTTTCTTGAAGTTATTTACGTACTTTTTGATGATGATGATTGTTGTTTAAAGGGGCCTAACAGGTAGGGCATCGGCCCCTAATGGTACGAGGTGAACTAAATTAAAATTTAAACTTCAAAATGTATCCACTGACTAGAGTCTAAAACGAATGGCGATGAAAAAATGATCGTGAATGGAAAACAATCAGTGGATCATATTCACAATGCCTTAAGTCAGGGCCTCTCAAACGCTCAAAATCTCACGCGTGCAGAGCGAGGCGCAAGAGCTCCGTGCACTGTGCATCGGTGCCGCTCGGCATGGCTCGGATCAACGCTTCGTCTCTGGGCTACTCGGCTATGCTCGGCTCTACTTGGCTATACTCGGCTCAACTCAGCCCGGATTTGGAGCGCTACGGCGCAAGTGGGGGAGAGGGAGACAGGGGGAGCGAGTGAGACAAGCGTGAGGAAAGAGAGAGACAGCGCTATTGCTCCAAATCGAGGAGTGGGGGTCTGCACTCTAATCAACCAAGCCAAGTCATCTTTTGCACCGTGCACAGTGCATGCACCACGCGCATGCACCCTGAGAGGCCCTGCCTTAAGTACTGGGATGATACTTATCTAATTATCTCATAATTGTACTCATCCCTGGTAAAGCAGAACCATGGTGTTCCTTCTATAGCGATACCAATCACAGATAATGTAGACCCATGTGACGTCACACATAACTGCACCACTCACAGGTAACACAAACCTATGGTGTTTAGCACATACGGGTACTACTCACAAGCAATGCAGTCCCATGCTGTGCCTCACATAGTGGGACTAATCACAGGTCAAGGTACTCATGGTGTTGCTCACATAGTGGTACTAATCATAGGCAACGTAGACCTACGCTGTATCACATATGATGGTAACGCCCATAGGAAACACAAACCGCCGGGCTGAGTGGCTCAGACGGTTAAGGCGCTGGTCTTTTAACCCCAACTTGGCAGGTTCGATCCTGGCTCAGTCCGGTGGTATTTGAAGGTGCTTAAATACGACAGCCCCGGGTCGGTAGATTTACTGGCACGTAAAAGAACTCCTGCGGGACTAAATTCCGGCACCTCGGCGTCTCCAAAGACCTTAAAAAGTATTTAGTGACACGTAAAACAAATAACATTATTATTATTAAACACAAACCCATGCTGTTCCTCACATAATGGCAACGCAGACCCATAGTTTTCATTACAGTGGTAATTATCACGGGCGCCAGTCAAACCCGTGGTTTTTCTCACAATGCGGTACCAACCATAGTCAACGTAGACCCATGGTGTTTCTCATAAAGTGATACTACTCATAGGTAACGCAGACCCATTCTGAACACAGTGGAACCGACCGGTGAAATACACATAATAATACTTATCACAAGTAACGCCCAGACCCGTACTGTTCCATAATGGTGCTGCTCCTATGTAACGTAGACCCGTAGTTTTCTTCGCAAGGTGGTACTAGTTGCAATCCGCACGTTATGGTACTAATCATAAGTAATCGCATGGTTTTAATATCATCCCTTGGTTGCCCGTTTTAGTCGCCTCATACGACAGGCAGAGATACCGTGGGTGTATTTTTCGTCTGAGTCCCCCACACAAAGGGGGGTTACGTACTTTTCACCACACCCCAATTAATTATTTTAATTTGATACATAACGCTGCTATTGAAGTCAGTAAAGCAAGGCTGTGTTCTATCTCCATTCCTCTTCAATATTTACCCTGAAAGGGTATTTTATAAAGCATTAGAAGGAAAAACAGGAGGGTGTCGTTAATGGGATCACAATAAATAATCTGCAATATGTAGATGATACTGTTCTGGTTGCAACAAGTGCTGAAGATCTGCAGACATTACTAAACTATGTGGTCGAACACAGTGCTTCAGCAAGTCTGCGTTTAAACACGATAAGGACCAAAGTAATGGTCATAAGCAAACATGTCATTCAACCTGATAACTTGACAGTAGCTGGCACGTCACTGGAGCAAGTCCAACGCTTTAAGTATCTCGGCAGCGTACTTTATATCACAGCTGGAAGAATGCTGTTGAAATTAGGTTCCCGGATTGAACAGGCGAGGACTGCATTCAAGACAATGAGCAAAGTTCTCTGTAATAGGAACTTAAGATCAATCTCCGTCTCCATTTACTTCGGTGTTATATATATATTCTGTCTTATTTTGTGGTGCCGAGACTTGGACACTAACAGAGAACACCACGAAAAAACTTCGATCTTTTGAGGTGTGGTGCTACCGACGGTTACTCAAAATATCATGGCTTGACAGAATACGTAACACTGAGGTACCCCAAGGCCTGGACAAAGAGCTGTAAATCATGTACAACATCAAAAGGAAGAAACTTGAGTAATTTGGCCATATCATTCGAAATATAAATATAGACTCCTTCTGCTTATCTTACAGTGTAAAACTTTTTGCTAGGGGCTTTACGTCGCACCGACACAGATAGGTCTTATGGCGACGATGGGATAGGAAAGGCCTAGGAGTTGGAAGGAAGCGGCCGTGGCCTTAATTAAGGTACAGCCCCAGCATTTGCCTGGTATGAAAATGGGAAACCACGGAAAACCATCTTCAGGGCTGCCGATAGTGGGATTCGAACCTACTATCTCCCGGATGCAAGCTCACAGCCGCACGCCTCTACGCGCACGGCCAACTCGCCCGGTCAGTGTAAAACTGACTGATGGAGAAGCAGGGGAAGAAGGAGAATATCTTGGCTAATAAATCTACGAGGATGGTATGGGCTCAGTACTCTTTTTCGAGTTGCTGAGAACAGGAACCAGATCGCCCTGATGACAGCTTACATCCAATGAAGATATGGTACAAGAAGAAGAAGAAGAAGAAGAAGAAGAAGAAGAAGAAGAAGAAGAAGAAGAAGAAGGTGCGGGGGGGGGACTTTCCGTTGTTTTGCACTTTAATACAAAAATCATCTCCAGCACTATTCTAGCATGTATCCCAACTCTGCAATCTTATCTGCATCTGCTCACAGTACCAGCCCAAACCATCGTACTTAACTTCCACGGACTTCCTCCCAGTGTTGCCAACTTATATTTTCAAGATCCGCTAAATAATACGAAAAATCCGCCAAAATTCGCCAAGAAATCCGATCTCAAATAATGAGCAATAAAATGAGCAATGATAATAATAATAATAATAATAATAATAATAATAATAATAATAAATGTCTGCACTCTCCTGAGTTTCAGTGGGATTAACCCCCCTGCCTGCGAGCCGGCGAGCTAAAACTTGTAGGCGTTTTGATGGCGGGTGCAAACTAGGTGAATCCCCTACTTCAAGGGCCACACACAGAACAGGCCAGTACATTAAACGGTCTTCCTTCATAGTATAAATATAAATGCTACTCTCTCACAGTTTCATTATCTGACGTCATTCGTCAGCTAAAAGAAAAGTACCCTTTCCCCACGCATTACAAATTTATGATACAATGATCTCATAACATCAAATCCAAATAACATGTTTCCCTCATGTGACTGCTAGCTCCTGACAAGAAATACGGAATAGCTTGGAGACAGACTGGAGTATAAATTTTTTAAAAACGTAAAATGGATAAAACACTAAATTCCGCTATAATAAATCTTGAATTCCGCCAAAAAAATCCGATGTCCGCTAAATGATATATTTCGCCGCCGGTAGGCTTCTAATTCCGCCAAATTTAGCGAAAAATCCGCTAAGTTGGCAACACTGCTTCCTTCTGGACCGATGCAACGCCAAATCGTTTTCTTGTTTATACATTGGAAACACAAACGCATGATGTTTGTTGTTTAAAGGGGCCTAACAGCTAGGTCATTGGCCTCTAATGGTACGAGGTGAACGAAAAGAAAATTAAAATTAAAATTGTATCCACTGACTAGAGCCTAAAACTATTGGCATGGAAAATAAAGAGATCGTGAAATAAAAGAATCAGTGGAACCTGTTCACAATGCCTCAAGTACTGGGGTGATACTTATTGTATCTAAGGGATCCAAAATTCCAGGTCACCGGCCCCTCATAATGGTAGTAATCACTGGCAAAGCAGAACCATTATGTTCCTCCTACTAATCACAGGTAACGTAGGCTCATGGTGTTTCTCACGTGGTGGAACTAATCACGGGCCACGTATACTTATGGTGTTGCTGACATAGTGCTAAAATTTATAGGCAATGTAGACCCACGGTGTATCACATATTACGGTAACGCCCACAGGCAACACAAACCCATGGTGTTCCTCACATAATGATATTACTTTCAGGCAACGCAGACCCATGGTTTTCATCACAGTGGTACTTATCACGGGCGCCAGTGAAACCTGTGGTTTTTTCTCACAAAGTAGCGCTAACCATAGGAAACGTAGGCCTATGGTGTTCCTTATAAAGTGGCACTACTCATAGGTAATGCAGACCCATTCCGAACACAGTGGAACCGACCGGTGGAATGCATACGATGGCACTTATCACAAACAACGCCCAGACCCATAGCGTTTCTCGTATAATGGTACTGCTCCTATATAACGTATACCATGGTTTTCTTCGCAAGGTAGTACTAGTTGCAAGTAACGTCAACCCATGGTGTTCCGCCGTAATGATACTAATCACAAGTAATCACATGGTTCTAATATCACCATTCCTTTGTCGCCCCTTTTAGTCACCTCTGACGACAGGCGGGGAGCCCGTGGGTCTGTTCTTGATCAGCGTCCCCCACCCACAGGGGGTGAAACACAAACTAGTCCAGTGACACTGATTGAATATGTTAGCAACATAGTCTCCATGACTTTTAATCGGCGTAGTGCATTTTTCGTAGTCGGTCAATTCTCGGTACCACAGAGTGCAATGGGACGGACTATTATGCTCGCGAGACCTAGAGAGTCTCTTATTTTCATTCTCTTCGTGGTTTTTCTATTTGTTTCGCCGATGCCCTCATTTTATGAAAGGCTGGACTCTTCAATACTTTTTTTTAAATCTCTGCTTAGTGTTAAGAGGAGATGGTTATCTAGTTGTACTTTCCATTAAAATCTCTCTGACCGGGCGAGTTGGCCGTGCGCGTAGAGGCGCGCGGCTGTGAGCTTGCATCCGGGAGATAGTAGGTTCGAATCCCACTATCGGCAGCCCTGAAAATGGTTTTCCGAGGTTTCCCATTTTCTCACCAGGCAAATGCTGGGGCTGTACCTTAATTAAGGTCACGGCCGCTTCCTTCCAACTCCTAGGCCTTTCCTATCCCATCGTCGCCATAAGACCTATCTGTGTCGGTGCGACGTAAAGCCCCTAGCAAAAAAAAAAATCTCTCTGTGGGTGGGGTATACAGTTCTGTCGTAAAGAAGTGACTGAAAGGGGCATTCCCAAGTGCTCTCAACTTGGCTTCCACGGGGTCTGTAGCTGAGAATTGTATTGCTTTCAACCGGGCTGAGTGGCTCAGAGGATTGAGGCGCTGGTCTTGTGACCCCAACTTTGCAAGTTAGATCCTGGCTCAGTCCAGTGGTATTCGAAGGTGCTAAAATAGGACAGCCTCGTGTCGGTAGGTTTACTGGCACCTTAAAGAACACCTGCGGGACTAAATTCCAGCACCTCGGCGTCTCGTGACTAGCTCCTCTGTTATATCTTTCCTATATAACCTCCCATTGGTTTTTTGTACAATTTCTTTACGTCGTACCGACCAGATAGCTCTTATGACGAGGATAGAATAGGAAAGGGAAAGGGAAGGAGTGGGAATGAAGCGGCCGTGGCCTTGATTACGGTACAGCCCTGGTGTGAAAATGGGAAACCATGGAAAGCCAGTTTCAGGGCTTCCGACGATGGGATTCGAACCCACCATCTCCCGAATGCAAGCTCACAGTGCACGACCCTAACTGCAGGGCCAACTCGCTCGGTCTATTTTCCTCTTCCGATGCCGAGGGTTAGGCGCAGGGAGTCTTTCGCTTTCACGTATTTCGTAGCCCTGCCCTTTCGTTAGCCGATACTTTCAACCTTCAACGGATCGCACTACTTCGTCTATCTCTAAGTTTTCTAGTTGTACTTTCCTTTAAAATATTGCCAACCGAGCTCCATAGCTGCAGTCGCTTAAGTGCGGCCAGTATCCAGTATTCGGGAGATTATGCGTTCGAACCCCATTGTCGGCAGCCCTGAAGATGGTTTTCCGCGGTTTCCCATTTTTAAGCCAGGCAAATGTTGGGGCTGTACCTTAATTAAGGCCACAGCAGCTTCCTTCGCACTCCTAGCCCCTTGCTGTCCCATCGTCGACATAAGACCTATTTGTGTCGGTGCGACGTAAAGCAACTTGCAAAAAAAGAACATCTTGTTTCTTTATTGAAATGTACTCGTAGGAAGAACTTAATATTCTTTGCTCATCTCGTCATAATATTTCTTTTGTACTTTCTAATTTTCTTCTACATCCTTAGCATGTCACCACCAGGAATACTCTTGTAATAACTGATTTCGTGACCAATTGTAAGTGCCACTACCATGCTGTAATGAGTAAACAGAAGTGGAGCTTTTTGTTCTCTAATTGTTTAGACGGCGGAAGCAGGCAGTTTGGGCTGACCATTATTAGTACCTATTAGCGAATTTCATTGACTACTGAACAACTGTTAGGCAAGAGTAGCTCATTGACTACCAGGACAGCCGTTCAGTGCCCTAGGGATGTGTCCACGGTAATTAGCACACACTTTCTGACTCCAGGCAAATGATTTTTTCCTCAATGTGCAGAAAGTATGCAGACAGTAGGAAGAGAAATCTTTCCATTTGACATTTCTTCCTGTGGTTAGTCATGAAAGTTTAGGTACTCTGTACGCTACTTTTTAGTCTGACATTTATGACGTGAGATATATTCATAGGGAAAAAAAAGCATGACGGCATGGTATTGTATGTTCCTCGCATCTTAATAAATAAAATAAAATAAAATAAAATAAAATAAAATAAAATAAAATAAAATAAAATAAATAAATAAATAAAATAGAAGGGCTAAGTGGCTCAGACGATTGAGGCGCTGTCCTTCTGACCCCAACTTGGCAGGTTCAGTCTTAGCTCAATCAGATGGCATTTGAAGGTGCTCAAATACGTCGTGTCGGTAGATTTACTGGTACGTAAAAGAACTCTCACGGACTAAATTCCGGCACCTCGGCGTCTTCGAAAATCGTAAATGTAATTAGTGGGACGTAAAGCCAATAGCATTATTATTTAAATAAATAAGTTCATAATCAAATAAATATTGATTTACGTCCCACCAACTTATTTTTATGACATTTGGAGACGGAGAGGTGCCAGAATTTTGCCCCGTAGGACAACACAGAATTCATCAAGACATCAGGATTTTTCTGGAAAATCTAATGACAAGAGGCTGTAGTTGTTTTAACACATTCAAATATTATCGAACTGAGTCGGCATCGAACCTGCCAACTTGGTTCCAGAAAACCAGTACTCTAGCGTCTAAACCATTCAGCCCGAAAGTTGCCATCCAATCGTGTTATTAATAAGGAAACTCTATTCTGTTTATTCCACCAAGTCAGTGTCTTTTAAATATACAGCATGCACCAAAATGCTCACACTTTAAAATTAGTTATTACTTAAAACTTCCGTAAATTACCTTGTTCATTTTTCTCTGTACCCTTCTTAAATACACATCCGGTGGAAATTCGCTCTTGTGCAGGATTGAAACTGCTCTTCTGATGGTTTTCTTCTAGCCTTTTTTTTTTTTTTACAATTTGCTTTACGTCGCACCGACATAGAGAGGTCTTTTGGCGACGATGGGGTAGGAAAGGGCTAGGAGTGATAAGAAAGGGGCCGTGGCCTTGATTAAGGTACATCCCCAGCATTTCCTGGTGTGAAAATGGGAAACCACGGAAAACCATCTTCGGGGCTGCCGACAGTGAGGTTCGAACCCAGTATCTCCCGGATGCAAGCTCCCAGCTGCGCGGCCCTAACCGCATGGCCAGCTTACCCTTTTTTCTTCTTGCCATCAGAGATATCACCAACATACATAATTTTAAATTCCGTATGTATTTTATACTTCGTTAAGCAACAACGGCCAACAAATTTGAACGTGGAAGCAACTGATTGCACTTTAGTTTAATATTCAATTCTCCTAATTGTTATTCATATCTTGGAAATAAATATTCCGTGTTTAAGCAATTAAAACTTCCCGGATTTTTGGTCTTTGAAACTCATTACGTATTAATGAAATTCTGTCCAGCTGACGACCATTATTTGTAGGTCCTGTTGGAGCGGTAAGTGCAGTCATTATGCAAACACAGTGCGGGGGAATACTTCTTTCAATCAATCTTTATTATCTAGCACTTTATAGAAACACCTAACATTAAGATGAGAGACGTAAATCGCCGGTGGCCGAAATATGAAGTAGAAAATTGCTAGTGCAGATAGTTGATACACCATTACACTTCGATGCTAAGTACCACATTTATTTTAAATATCGCTCCCAAATAGAGACTGAAAGCGACTTCTAGTCGTTCTTTTGCTGACTAAGATGTGTTTATACATCCGGGACATAAATTGAATTTAACTGACGTTATGATAATTACCAATGCAAAAGGCCTTGGACAGCGGGGTGCAGACAAAACTCCTTAACGCTCATTTACTATCAACTGAAAGAAACTACACACCCACTATTTCAAGGAATGTAGCTCGACAAGACTACAACAGGTGGACCTCTAGGATTGTTCACTGGAGACCATGGGGACACAAGAGAGGCATTGGAAGACCCCAGAAGAGATGGCTCGATGACACAAAGCTGTTGTCTGGAACACGCTCGTTCCAAGTAGCTCAAAACCGAAGACGATGGAAGCATACAGAAGAGGCACATATATATTTTTTTGCTACTTGCTTTACGTCGCACTGACACAGATACGTCTGATGGCGACGATGGGATAGGAAAAGCCTGGGAATTGGAAGGAAGCGGCCGTGGCCTTAATTAAGATACAGCCCCGGCATTTGCCTGGTGGGAAAATGGGAAACCACGGAAAACCATCTTCAGGGCTGCCGACAGTGGGGCTCGAACCTACTATCCCCCGATTACTGGATGCTGGCCGCAGTTAAGCGACTGAAGCTATCGAGCTCGGTAGAAGAGGCCTATATCGATCAGTGGATTGAAATAGGATAGAAAAGAAGAAATTGTACTATACTCTTATATGCTGTAAATGAGGTATTTTTTAGAGTAAACACAAGGTGACGGTGGGGGGGGGGATTTTGAATTTTAAAATTCCAACTCCATCTGGGGCCCTAATTAGTGTGGCTTTAAAACGAACCGAGGGAGAATTCGATGAATCTAGATATATACGATTTTACAAAACAAATTAAAGGGTAATACTTATAAAGGAACTGATAAGATTTAGTGGTACAAATTGGTGACCTGAAAATATTGATTACCCTTTCGGGCTGGACATAAATTACATCCACGGTATCCTCTGACTGTCGTAAGAACGAAAACCACTTAGAGGCTTGTAGAGTGGGATGGGCCGATAATCTAGATATTAGACACAATAAAACGCAATCTTTATGATCAGACTAGAAGTGTTTACCATTCCCCTCCCCCTCTCGAGTGCTCCGGAACTGGGAACATGGGTTGGTGAACTTGGTGCCCTTAACCGAGTCTGGCACTGTTTACATTTACTTGTGCCAGGCATCTTTCCCATACGACCTTCCGTAATCAAATCTTGTTCTCTTTCGACCCCGATGATATTAGGTTTCCGAGCTATAGACATTTTCATACCCTTCGAGAGATCAGACCTCGTCCATTTTTCTTCTGTTTAGTGTTAAGAGATTGTTGCCAGTTGTACTTCATCTTAAAATAACAGTCAGAACCGACCGCCGTCACTACGCTAATAATAATAATAATAATAATAATAATAATAATAATAATAATAATTTTTTAAAAATTGGCTTTATGTCGCACCGACACACAGATAGGTCTTATGGCGACGATGGGATAGGAAAGGGGTAGGAGTGGGAAGGAAGCGCCCGTGGCTTTAATTTAGGTACAGCCCCAGCATTTGCCTGGTGTATAAAAGGGTAAATGCGGAAAACCATCTTCGAGGCTGCCGACAGTGGGTTTCGAACCAATTATCTCCCGAATGAAAGTTCACAGCCGTGCGCTTCTAACAGCACGACCAACTCGGGGTCCGTAATAACATTCATTGAAGCCTCCGTGGCTCAAACGGCAGCACGCCGGCCTCTCACCGCTGGATACCGTGGTTTAAATCCTGGTCACTCCATGTGAGATTATCAAATTTTACCACTCTTAATGACCACCTACGTCTGTTGGGATCGAACCTGCTCACTTGGGAAAGAAGGCCTGTGACTAACCGACTGCTAGTGAAGCTGGCGATAGATACAGATTTCAATTAAACGCAAATTTCGTAATGTTATATCCTGATTATGGATTTCTTTATAGCGAATGACATTTTTTAGAAAACTTAGGGTGATTAATCGCTCTCAAGAAAGACTGGCCGAGGCCAAATGAACACAATATAAACATTTCTGTGACTGTTATATAATTATGACTTTATCCATTATTTCGTTTTCTTCCGCTGAACCCAGTCTAACAAACGGACATGAAGGAGGATGACATCCTTCACACTAACCATAAGCCGCCGAATCACGCCTTAAGATGAGGAGGAAGAGCTATGCAACCTGTGGTGCCGAAAGGTTTTGTTCTTAACATCCTATTGGAATACCTTTTTGGATGAAGAGATTCCATGAATGTTATTGGTCTTTTTTTCAATCTGTACATTGCATTGAATATCCGACGCGAAATTAATTTCACCTGAAAAATTCATAAAATAGCACGTGAAAGGAAACAGAAATTAGGGTAAAAAGACTTCACTTTTAACTTATGAACTTGCATCTTTTAATTACGTTTAATTATTATTTTCCGCGTAAAAGTTTTTTTTGCTAGTGGCTTTACGTCGCATCGACAGAAATAGGTCTTATGGCGACGATGGGGCAGGAAAAGGCTAGGAATGGGAAGGAAGTGGCCGTGGCCTTAATTAAGGTACAGCCCCAGCATTTGCCTGGTGTGAAAATTAGAAGCCACGGAAAACCATCTTCAGGACTGTCGACAGTGGGATTCGAACCCACTATCTCTCGGATGCAAGCTCACAGCAGTTCATTGTTTAGAACACACTCTATACCCTATGAACGTTGGCGCACCTCGTAGAAGCAAATAATCCATCCATCGCCTTGCTGTTAGGCTACCAGCAATGTAAAGAAGTGAGTTGTGTTGCCGACAAATGTTCCACAACGTTGATTTCTTGGGCAACTTGATTGTGCTTTATACTTCAGATTTGAAACAATTTTAACTTTGTCATAATATCTTAGAAATAAAAGCTTTTAATAGCAATGAGTGCATGTAAATCATGGAAAAATATAATTTTAGTGCAATTCAGTTACATGAGTATGTCATATTAATTTTTTAGTCATGTTCAGTATTAAAAAGTCTGACGTACTCGTAATTGGGTGTACAGGTAGCAGCTGTCCTTTCCAAAAGTACCGTAAGAATTTAATATGTCCCATTAGTGACATTCCTAGCCTAATTCAGCGTGTCTCTCCTAAGTACGCCTTGAGAGACACTTAGACGAGGTCGCTCATTAGCAAGTGCTGTCCTAATTGTAGGTACTACACTAATGAATTACTCACTCCATGACTCGTTGTGTGGTCTCTCAGTTATGCATATGCATGTTCCATTTCTCATACCGCGGAGACATCTACACACCCAGCGTGTAAATGGAATACAATTTCTTGGCATATTCACGACTTTCTCAAGAAATATTAAGCGTGTACTAGACCGGTGTAGCAAGAATAACCTGAAAGATTCTTTATATTCTACCGTGACATCATGAAATAGTTCTTTATGGCTACACGCAGAGAATGTTATTGTCTTAAGTCTTCTATATGTAGAATTGAAATTATAATTTACTGGGCGAGTTGGCCGTGCGGTTAGGGGCGCTGTGAACTTGCATCCGGGATATAGTGGGTTCGAATCCCACTGTCGGCAGCCCTGGAAATCGTTTTCCGTGGTTTCCCATTTTCACACCAGGCAAATGCTGGGGATGTACCTTAATTATGGCTACGATGGCTTCCTTCCAACTCCTAAGCCTTTCCCCATCGTCGCCATAAGATACATCTGTGCCGGTGCGACGTAAAGCCACTAGAAAAAAAATAGAATTTTGTATGTACTTTGGTCAGAATGCTTAGAAATGGGTATTCCTATATCGATCATGCTTGGAATAAGAAGGAAATGCGATGTTTAAATTTCCGTGATGTCTGTCTGCCAGTATTAACGAGCACCAATACAATACAACCGAATATAACTAAACCGGCCAGGACCCGCAATGGGTGAAAATTACCCACAAGCAAAGGTCTTCCTTAATTCTAAATTGCCAGACTGAGTGGCTCAGACGGTTGAGGGGCTGGCCTTCTACCCAACTTGGCAGGTTCGATCCTGTCTCAGTCCGGTGGTATTTGAAGGTGCTCAAATACGTCAGCCTCGTATCGGTAGATTTACTGGCACGTAGAAGAACAACTGCGGGACTAAATTCAGGCACCTCGGCGTCTCCGGAAACTGTAAAAGTAGTTAGTGGGACGTAAATCCAATAGCATTCTTATTATTATTATTATTATTATTATTATTATTATTATTATTATTATTATTATTATTAATTCTAATTTGTAATGATGAGAATCCATATAAATTATGACACATTTATGTAGTAAATCAATTGTAATAGTTTCGGAGCAATTATGGCAATGTGCAACTTGTGATAACAAGAATGAATATTGAAATATTCATGTTCCCATCACTCAGTTGTTTATGTTACATCGTTTATATTAGACACACATTTAGTGTAGTACAAGAGTCACTTATCAAACAGCCGTTGGGAATCGAGGGCAGAGGAGAGGGTAAGAACTGTAGAGGATGTTCAAAGATCAGACTTGATTACACTTCACTCCAGGCCTATTACTTCCTGTTGCTTGTTCACTTGTTCCACACATTCACCACACACTGGCTTCGCTAGTTCCCGGCAAATTAGTTTTTCACACATTTCACAAAATGTACGGTTGTTCTGTCCTTTTAATTTCCACGGTCTTCACATCTTTCCGCTTGAAGCTCTCTGAGGACTGTACTTTTCCTTTCCTCAGATTTTCCAGAAAGCCACTGCACATGACTTCCGAGATTTGTTGGTGGAATCAGTATTTTACTTCTTGATGCCAATGTTCCTTTGTGTGATCCAAGAACAGCATTTTCAAGCAATTTTGACGGAATATACCGCAGGTTCAGAGTTGAGTTGATCGTTTTATAGATGATTTGAGCATTTGAAATAGAATACAGTTCTCAATTATTAATTCCTATAAATGAAATAAACATATTAGAACGTGCCTGATCACTTTCTTCGACTCTGTCAATTTCTCACCCATCACTAGCTGCAATGTCACTGTCTTCTTTGGAAGCTACATGTTTATAATTTCGTTCTGCGACATAGAGTGATACATAGTCAGTTCCTGAAATTCACTGAAATTTCGCGTAAACTACCGAAAATAAACCGCACACATATCATACAGTGCACTTTTCTAATAATAATTACTGCATTGTTTGTCCGTACTATCAACAATAAACAAGAATGGTATTATGAAACGTATAAGCGCGCTCATGGGTTAAATTTACCCAGTCGATGTTCCTCCCACACTATGAGCGGAACTATACTCGGAGTCAACTCAAATCTTAAGCGGTCACTTAGATGCTACCATATGTTATAAACACCGCTTACAATACCACCAGATTCAGGACCAGAACCAAGACTGAGAGGGGGAAAAGAAGCGAAGTGTTCACATCCGGAAGGACTTTTTTCCCAGCTCTTCAGTTGTTTACCGGTGTAACATCAAAGCGGCCGCTTAGGACTTGAGTTAACGCCGACTGTAACAGAGCCGCGCACCTGATTCAAGGTCAAGACATTTGGAAGGGTTCACTTGAAATGTACTGAGAGAGGAGGCCTAAAGAGCCCATTAGAAATAACTGAAATATACATTTCAATTTCGCCTGGGTAATTTTTACCTAGGTACCGGAATTTTGTCCCACAGGAGTTCCTTCACTTACCAGTAAATATACCGACACAAGGCTGACGTATTTGAACACCTTCAAATACCACCGGACTGAGCGAGGATCGAACCTGCCAAGTTGAGGTCAGAAGGCCAGCACCTGAACCATCTGAGCCACTCAGCCCGGCCCGTAAAACAAACTCATAGTACAAAATGTATAAAATTTCTGATTGAATCAAGGCAAAGAAGATCATTTTGAGGTAGGGGCAACTGACTGGCGTAAAAACTGCAAAATAGGGAAAACCATGTTCAAGGGCTGCCGACAGAGGGGCTCGAATTCACTATGTCTTGAATGCAGGTTTACAGGCATATGATGAATACCACATAGCTAGAGAGAGAGAGAGAAAGAGAGAGAGAGAGCTAGTTGCTTTACGTCGCACTGAGACAGATAGATCTTATTGCGACGATGGGACAGGAAAGAGCTAGGAGTTGGAAGGAAGCGGCCGTGGCCTTAATTTAAGTACAGCCGCAGCATTTGCCTGGTGTGAAAATGGGAAACCACGGAAAACCATCTTCAGGGCTGCCGAGAGTGGGGTTCGAACCTACTATCTCCCGAAGAATACCACATAGCTATTTATTATTATTATTTTTTTTTTTGCTAGTTGCTTTACGTCGCACCGACACAGACAGGTCTTATGGCGACGATGGGACAGGGAAGGGCTAGGAGTGGGAAGGAAGCGGCCGTGGCCTTAATTAAGGTACAGCCCCAGCATTTGCCTGGTGTGAAAAATGGGAAACCACGGAAAACCATTTTCAGGGCTGCCGACAGTGGGGTTCGAACCCACTATCTCCCGAATACTGGATACTGGCCGCACTTAAGCGACTGCAGCTATCGAGCTCGGTATACCACATAGCCTTCTCACTCGATAATAATAATAATAATAATAGTAATAATAATAATAATAATAATAATAATAATAATAATAATTATAATAATAAATTATTGTTACGGTGTTTTCGTGAAACAGAGAGGTGAAAGAAGGTGTTGGCTTGAATGGGTCTATCTACCGCAGTCAAAGATTAATATAAAACTTTAAAAAATAAAGGTTATATTTCTTTTCAGATATGAAATTTTAACAAAACTATTCGCTAGGTGAAAGAACAAGATTTCAGGTACAGAGCTAGTTTGGTACAAAGTAGGAAAAACGGAAAAAACCGGTAAGGTTAGTTACAAAATTCGAGCTTCAAGCTACCAATTTACTAAATCCCTTCGTCACTACATTTGTGCTTAGTTTGATACTCAAGGAGAAGAATCTCCCAATTTGAATCACACAATTTTCACAAGCACCTTTTGCTCCAAAGGTTACAAGATATGGCCTTCCAAAGGCACCATTCAATATTTAAACAAATTATTTTACATTACCAGAAAGAGCCTGTATGCTCTATAATTCTACCAAGGAGACTGCGCTCCCAAACCCTTACAGCCTTTAACTTTTACATTTGTGGTTAGAGCGTCTTTTCTCAATAAAATTTACACCTTCAGGCCTCTCTAGGCACAACCTACAATTTACAAGACCGTATTAGTTGTCTTTTAAGTTTACATGGAAGAAATAATACGGGGGTAGCGAGTACCCATTCTACCAGGACTTTGTGGAAAATAACAGGTCCAATTACTGGCCCAAAAGTCAAAATGTATGGAGGCGGAAACTTACGCTCCTTGAAATCAAAGATCAAAACCCTACTCGGGCTTGTGGCCCGACAATACAGAGGCTAATCCTAAATTACTGAGGTGACTATATGAACAGGATAAGTTACCATTTACAAAAGTGAAACCAGTTACAAAATCGTAGTCACCTCAAAATTAAATTGAAGGGGAGTTCGAGAGGGTAACGCACTCTCTATCCCCGGATTTCAGTTAAGTACTCTTGACTAACTTGAACTATTACATGAGAAAAAATAAAAGTTTACATATTAGGAAATTTACGGTTACATTATTAAAGATAGGAAACCTTTGCCTCGAGTTAGCTTGCCGAGAAAACTACTGAGTTAGAAAAATGGTGGCCATTGCCTTAGCTGATGTTCTGCTTGGCGGAGTATGAGGCTCCCGCCTCCTGTCTTAACACACACACTCAGTAATAAGACGATCAATAAGACAAGTTAGCTCGAAAAGGCGTCAAATTTTATACCCGTGAGGAAGGTTCGAGAAGGCTCTGAACTAAGTCCAGACACACCCTCTACTTTTTATTGGGCAATCGAAAAGTTACAAGAAGCATGTGATTGGCTGAAAATTAAATACACAAAAGTTTTGATTGGCCAGACTCCAAAGCTGGCGGGATGAGTTACAAGTATTGCAAACTTTGAAATATCAAAAACAAAGAATAACTGATTCAGTTTAGAAAACCTATAGATACAAAATTTCTTTAAATTTTTTGTAGTTCCACTTTACACCAGAGTGCATGACATCAGTTTTTTGATAGAGACATCTATGGAGAAAAGTCCGAATTTCTTGAAATAGATGTTGTAAACTATGTGTTAGATAGCGTTCTTCGAGGCGCTTCATTTAAATGCACGGGGTTGAGGTGTACCTCCCGGTACAATAATAATATTTTGGTTTTGGTTTTGCTATTTATTAGTTTTTACAAGTGGATTTACATCGCACCGACACAGATAGGTCTCATGGCGACGATGGGATAGGAAATGCCTAGGAGTGGGAAGAAAGGGGCCATGGCCTTAATTAAGGTGTGCTTAGTGTGAAAATTGGAAACCACGAAGAACCACCTTCAGGGCTGCCGAGAGTGCGGTTCGAACCCACTATCTCCCGGATGCTAGCTCACAGCTGCGTGCCTTTACCGCACGGCCAACTCCTTGGTTTTACTAATTTCAGTGTTTTAGGAGACTTCGAGGTAGTTCTTTCACGTAGTATCTAATAATTAGACCATAAAAACTAGGATAACTTGTAACTACCGTATTAGTTTGCAGATGTTCATACAATATCAGAAGTTTTCTGATCGGTACGTTTCCATCCTCCATTTCAGGTCCGTTGAAAACTCTAACGGAGGTCAAAACTATGTTGTGAGTCTAATATTGCACTTTCTACAACACACAGAAGGCAAATTATTTGCTGCGCCTCGACCTTCCGTGACGACAGTTGACCCGCAGGCAGTATTTGCTGCCTATTTGATAATAAGTATCATAAGGGAGAACATGTAACACTTGTCAAAACCTCTTGACATGTCAGAGTGAAAGTATATCCGCCTCTCTCGCAGAATATTTTGAAATGTGCTCGCAGTCTTATGGAACTGTGTTGCAGTACACAGTATTGCAGCATGATCGCCAGCAGGGTTTTTTGAAAGTGAAAAAGGTACTACTACTACTACTACTACTACTACTACTAAATCTTTTCATTTCACCCCTGAAGAGGGAGGTGGGCCTCCTTGACGGTGACGGCGTCTCTCAAGTCAGCAGATTTATATCGAAGGAGAAGTGGGGAGAAGGTGAGAGTTGGTGGCCCTGTCCTATACTAGGAACTGTACCGGCATTCGCCTTAGTGCAGGAGAGTGGAAAACAACGGGAAACCATTCTCCGGATAGCCGACCGTGGGGACCAGCTCCTCTCCGTCTCCCGAATACAGAGGCGTATGGCCATCCCACCTCTACTCAGTCGGTCGGAGTGCAGAGCTGTCGGACCACGGACCAGGTGCAAGATTTCAAGAGGTCGTTAACTGTTAAGAGTTGGTACTTCTTGAAAGACTGAGGACCAGTGTCAACCCCCTTAGGTAGAGGTGGTAGAATAACTTCATGGCATTCTCTTCCTGTCGTAAAACGGGACTAAATGGGGTAACCCCAACTGGCTTTGATCTTAGGAAAGTGAGTTGGCGACCACGAAGCCTCTAGCTTGGTCCACCAATGCTTCCACTTACTTGTGCCATGTTCCTCACTTTCACATTTCATCTCCGTCCTCTCTCGGTCCACTCTTGTTATCTTCTTACTCCGCCCTTCCCGCCCTTCGTAATCTTCCCCTTTCTGCCAATACATCTAAAGGCCAATACATCTGATTAGTGTTACGAGATGTTGGTGGTAGTGTTTACTGTTTTAAGAAGTACAACTGGCAACATATTCTAATAGCACTAACAAGAGGGAAAAATAAAGGAATTAATTCGACACTTCGAAAAATGGAGGTATCGGTCAAAGAATAACAAGGGCCACGAAGGGCGTGAAAAATGAAAGACTCCCTAGGCTTCGAATGCTCTAATACCGTCGTGGTAGGAAAAGAACAGAAAATGACCAAGGGAGGTCGATATGATAGATGACAGTGAGGTGCCAGGCACAAATAAGTGGAGGCAATGCCAATACTCAGCTGGGGACTCCGTGGTAGCCAACCCACGCTCCCGAGTTAAGAGCCCCTGCGGTTAGTATTACGAGAGAAATGTTACCCTTTTGTACTTCATCTAACAATGAGCACCACCACAGTAATCAGTCTCTTTTTTTAAATAATTTCACTTTACGTTGCGCCGACACAGATAGATCTTATGGCGAAGATGGGATAGGGAAGGTCTAGGAGTGGGAGAAAAGCGACTGTGGCCTTAGTTGAGGTACAGCTCCACATTTGCCTGGTTTGAAAATAGGAAATCATGAAAAACCATTTTCAGGACTGCCGACAGTGGGTTCGAACCCGCTAGCTCCCGAATGCTAGCTGATAGCTACGTGACCCAAACCACACAGACACTTACGTGGTCACTCCTTCCTTTCATTGATACCTTCATTCTTTGAGGAGTCAGACCTCCTCCAATGTTTTCCCCTTGGATTAGAGATTTAATAGTCACCACCAACAATGTTGGTTTATGAGGCCTTGGAGCCTTTCATTTTCACGCCCTGATGTCGTCCTTCGCCGGCCGCATGGTGTAGGGGTAGCGTGCCTACCTCTTACCCGGAGGCCCCGGGTTCGATTCCCGGCCAGGTCAGGGATTTTTACCTGGACCTGAGGGCTGGTTCGAGGTCTGGCCCCTGAGCCTAGGAGGTCCCTGACGGTGAGATAGTGGCCCCTGTCTAGAAAGCCAAGAATAACGGCCGAGATGATTCGTCGTGTTGACCACACGACACCTCGTAATCTGCAGGCCTTCGGGCTGAGCAGCGGTCGCTTGGTAGGCCAAGGTTCTTCAACAGCTGTAGTGCCGTGGGGTTTGGTTTGTTTTGGATGTGGTCCTTCTCTTTACGATGCCGATACCTTCTGGACCTCTTCCATTTTCTATTCCGATTAGTGCTGAGAGGAAATTACCACCACCTTCACCCCTACGACCCGGGTTTATACGATAGAAAGCTGTTTGACCACAACCAGAATAATTAGGGGAAATCTCGTGTTGTGCCCTGAAACATAAGGCGTTAGTGAAAAGTTACTGGGAAGAACGTTAATAATTATAGCTTTAGTTATATAACAGACCACTTCTTAATCATGCTTCTCCGTGCCCTCTTTACCTTAATGATGTTCACACGTTTTACTTAAATGATGCTCACACTTGTGTACAGACACTTTCTCCTTTAGTTCGGAGCTACATCAGAGAGCCGTTTGATGATGATGATGATGATGATGATGATGATTGTTGTCTAGGTCACGAAATGAGACGAAATGCAATGACAATTTAAAATTCCAAAATTTATCCACTGACCAGAATTCAAAACTTGAGAATGAAGAATGAATGGATGAATATAAAACAATCAGCGGATCCAACTCACAATTTTGAAAGCAAAATTATTCCAAAATCAATCCACTGACTAGAATTCAAAAAGACGATGATGAATAGGGCCCGGATGTTTATGTTGTAATAGGGTAGAATGCAAACTTACTGAAGTGAGTAACGAGTAGAGTCTACCTGCACGACGGTAATATTATGAGGTTTGCATAAACACTAGGGATTCTGCCCATTAGAACCCTAATGTTTATGCAAACCTCATGACATTACCGTCGTGCAGGTAGACTCTACTTGTTACTCGCTTCAGTAAGTTTTCATTCTACCTATTACTGCATGAACATCCGGGTCGTATTGATGAACAATGATTATAAACCTTAAACAATCAATGGATCCGACCGGCAATGCCTGCCTTCCGACAAACTAACTTAAAACAATGATATATTATTAATTAAGGGGCTGCTTCCAAAGCAAAATCCTGTTTCGATAATGCTTGCTGTTCTTTTATTATTATTATTATTATTGTTAATGTTATAGCTACAACATATACTATAATCAGTGAAGTGCGTCAAGTGTAAATATTTTTTTCATGAAGTTATTTTCAAGCAGTGCATATTTTCGTTAATTTTCATTGGAATATATATATTAAACTTAACCAATGAAGCTAGCTCAATAATTATAACATATTATATTCTTCTCCTCCACTATGAATATATACTGTACACAGGCAAAATTCCATCTTAATATCTTAAAACCTTTCAGGATTATCAGGGAGACGGTTCTAAAAAAGAGAAGTTTCGCTAAACGAGCAACAAACTTATCGATAAAGGGCTTTCTTGGGCCATAACTAGGAAAATATTGAAGATATTAAGAAATGATTTGTACTATTATAAAGAGAAATGTTCGCTTTTAAACGAAAACAAGTCGAAATTTTGGTCGATCACAGTGGGGACTTCGAGGGCCCTGGGACCGCTACGGTAGCTGTGAAGGCCCTTCACGAACTCTGAAAAGTGGTGGCAAAAGAGGCTCTGGTTGAGACGCAGCAGGTCGTTATGCTACTTAGGTTCCAAAATGGGTAAAAAATAAATAAATGCAGTGTAATTTTAAATCTTATACCAGTTGTATAGTATTATTTGAAGTAATTCCACATACTGTATATGTTGATTATGTTTGTAAGTACAGGAGATATGAGTAGAATTTTGTAAAGAATATAAATTTATTAGGGATGAGCTGTGTGCTTAATAGAAAAAAATTGTTAGCGTAAATATTATAATACTGTATTCTAAGAAAATTTTCTTCTTCTCTTGTTAATTTAAAATTTAGTGCTTGACAATAATGTACTTTAGTGTACCATTTGCCAAAGAGATTTGATTTGATTTGATTTGGATTTGATGTCGGTCCCCCTCCTTGAAACGATAACCACCTCGACCACTACCACCACCACACTGTAGTTACAAAAAACAAACAAAGAAAAGTTCTTTAGCCAAGCGTAGGATAAGTTGTCATGATTGCCGATAAAATGTGAAAAGTATACTGTAAGAAGTATTACTACAAATAGTGTCAATGTTTTACACCTTGGCAGCTCGGGGAAACTACATGTTATTTCTGTATAATAAAACAATTCGGTGGACTTATAAGAGCTACCAAAAATTGCCGTCCCGTGTTAGTTGAGATCCTTGACATCATGACACAACTGTTTTTCTCTTACATGTCGGAAACTTGTTTTATGGTATTACTTGGTGTTATACCAAGTTTGGTCACTAAACGACCACGTATAAATTTTGTACACAGTGTAGGTACACATGAGAGGTGATGTAAAACTCGCGAATTCTTTGTAATTATTATTCTAGACAATTCTTAATAGCAGAACATTTCAAACAACCGGTTTGCAGTACGATAGAAAGAATCACCACTTAATTTTCTTATCACTGCGTCATCGGATCGACACGAGGTTACAATAACTCATGAGAATTCACATAAACAAGAGAGTTACCTGATGGGATGACGAATACCTAAATATCTGTTCGAGAACGTTGGCAATTGCTCAACAGACGAGTTATGCAACAAAACACGGCTAATTTTCATGTCCGTATGTTTTCACCTGCATCATTGTTGGAGGCTGACGTCATTCACGCTTTACACTCCGCTTTAGGCACGTTTTCATACTTCGTAATGAGAATTTAACAAGATCTTTCGTTGCAATCGATTTTAAAACACCCACAGTGTTACACTGTAGTGCAGGGCCACAAGTTGACCTTTGACTTTGGTAAGCTTCTTGCTCCCTTCTGCTAATATCGAAGTCACGATTTATTTCACGATATTATTTTAGAGTTTGGGCACAAGAAAAGAGGCAGTTTGAAACAATTTACCACCCATTACCACACTACAAATATTATACTGTTGTTCCTTTCTCCATAATTAAATATCGTGTAAGGTTGATACAATCTCCATTAGGCCAAGGCGATCATCATATGAATGTAGGTCTGTGCTACTTCATAATATGGTGAATTTTTTATATCGTAGACTTGATAATGATGATGATGATGATGATGATGATGATGCTTGTTGTTTAAAGGGGCCCAACATCGAGGTCATCGGCCCCTAATGGTACGAAATGAAATAAGAAAAAATTCAAATTCATCCACTGACCAAAAAAATAAAAAAAATGTCATGAAGAATGAATGGATGGACATGAACCCTACAAAAAGAAAAACAAACAAACAAACAAACAAACAAACAAACAAACAAACAAACAAAGAAACAAACAAAAACAGTGGATCAGACACAAAAAATGATCGTGAATAATAGTATTACTGACCAATGACCACTTATAAAGCACAATGATGCTTGATGTCTAAAGGGGTGCAAAATCCATGTCTAAGGCCCCACAGAATGGTACATGTCGTGAGTAAAGTAGAACCATGGTATTTGTCATGGTGGGGTACTAATCAAAAGTAGCGAAGACTCACGGTATTCCACACAAGATGGTACTACTCACAAGTATTGTACTTCGTATAGGTAACGCAAACCTATGGTGTTTATCACACATTGACGCCACCCATAGCCAACGCAAACCGATGAGGTTCCTCACCTAGGTGTAGGTACTAACCACAGTGACTCGCACTATCCCGTGATGTTCCTCACATGCGTACGACGCACGGGTACTGGAAACCCACAGGAGAACCCCCTCTTCTGCTACTAATCACAAACCTATTTCGTACCTAATGTAGTGGTACTACTCGCAAGTACAGGCAACCCATGGTGTTCCCTGCATGATGGTACGAATCAAAAGTAGTTTCATGGTCCTAATTCAATCATCCCTTGGTCGCCCCTTTTAGTCGCCTCTTACGACAGGCAGGGGATACTGCTGGTGTACTCTACATGTGCGTCCCCTAACCGCAGGGGGTAGTGTGTCTGGTCTGCGAGAGGTATTTTATTTCCCTCAAGTCCGCCGGCAAGCCGGTTAGGACCCCCCTATCCGCCACCTGGGACGCGCCACGTGGGAGTATCACCTCTCCCCCTGCTACGCCTGCGTAGTAGGTTCGTGGTATCGTAGACTTACGATGATGTCTGTTGTTTAAATGGGCCTAACAGCTAGATCATCGACTCCTAATGGTACGAGGTGTACGAAATGAAAATGAAAATTTCAAAATATATCCACTGACTAATCTAAAACGAATGATGATGAAAAATTGATCGTGAAACAAAGATGATCAGTGGATCCGATTCACAGTGCCTTAATTACTAGGATGATACTTATTATCTAAAAGGGTCCAAAATCCAGGTCACCGGCCCTTCGTAATAGTACCAATCATTGGTAAAGCAGAATCATGGTGTTTCACCTATAGTGGTACTAATCACAGGTAATGTAGATTCATGGCATTTCTCGCATGGTGGTATTGCTAGTAATCACAGATAGTGTAGATCCATGGTACGTCACATGCAACGGCACCACTCACAGGTAACACAAACGCATGGTGTTTCGTACATAAGGGTACTACTCAGAAGCAACGCAAATCCATGGTGTTCCTCACATGTCTGTCTGTTAGGTCATCAGCCCAGAGGCTGGTTGGATCCTCAAATGGCACCACCAAAAGCTATGCAGTTATAAGGAAACGGCAAAAACCAATGGCAGAGCTCAAATGAGGCGTACTAGGCAAGATAAGGAGTGAGGTAGTTTGCCGTTGCTTTCCTTACTGGACCAGAAGGTTCTACTGCAGCACGGATGATCCTATGAGCAACACCTTTAATAACACTCAGACACATTGGTCGTGCTCTGAATGTCATTACTCAGCACCACCCATACCCCAGCAGCTTCCATATTGTCACAACCATGGATGAGACGGGGACTTCGGTGGAAGCTACACTTTACTCTGGCCTGTGCCAAGAGACAGATACAAAAATACTGCATCCATCAAGAAATGGCAACAGGCGCTGGTATTCCCGTGATGTTTCTCACTTAGTGGACCAAATCACAGGTCACGTATATTCATGGTGTTGCTCACATAGTGCTATTATTCGTAGGCAATGCAGATCCACGGTGTATCCCATATTATGGCTACTCCCACAGGCAATACAGACCCATGGTGTTCCTCACATAATAGCACTACCCTCAGGCAACGCAGACCCATGCTTTTACTCGCAATAGTGATACTAATCACGGGCGCCAGCCAAACCCGTAGCGTTTTTCACATAGTGGTACCAATCCCAGGCAACGTAGACCCATGGTGTTTCTCATAAAGTAGTACTACTCATAGGTAACGCAGGCCAATACTGAACACAGTGGAACCGACCGGTGGAATACACACGATGGCACTAATCACAAGTATTCTCATAGCTGTAGTGTCATCATCCCTTGGTCGCCCCTTTTAGTCGCCTCTTACGACAGGCAGGGGGTATTCTTCGTCTGCGTCCCCAAATGCCAGGGGTCGTAGACTTACTTTTCACGAAAACGTGTATATGGAAAGACAAAATTTGAGACGCTTTCAGCGTTTGAATAGAACGCGTATATACCGAGCTCGATAGCTGCAGTCGCTGAAGTGCGGCCAGTGTCCAGTATTCGGGAGGTAGTGGGTTCGAATCCCACTGTCGGCAGCCCTGAAGATGGTTTTCCGTGGTTTCCCATTTTCACACCAGGCAAATGCTGGGGCTGTACCTCAATTAAGGCCACGTATAAGGCCAGGAGCATTTAACTTACGGTTATGTTTATTCTAATATCTCAATTGGCAAACAAAAGAGGAGGAAACCTGTTGCAAATAATAATAATAATAATAATAATAATAATAATAATAATAATAATAATAATAATAATAATAATAAAATGAAATAAGGACAATCTGAACCGTATTTTCATGAAATATCGCTTCAAAGTAAGGGAACATTTGTGCTGAATATGTGACGTCACACACATACTCTGTTATAAGATGGCGCTGTGTTGACTCGCGCGCTCAGCTGGAGGTTAGCTGTCATTGTGAATACATCGCAGTCAGTTGTATATTATTATTTTGTAATAAGTAGTGCCCGCCTGTTTCGTCGCCTAGCCTGCACTCGGTGGGGTCTTAATTCTTCCCTTCTCCTCCTCACCTACAAGACCTCTGTCCGATCTCCTATTACCTACGGTCTCAGTACCTGGGCAGCCATAGCCCACTCCAACTCCAGCCTCTATCACTCTCCCCTCTTCATTGAACGCCGTACCGTACCCCATGTCCTCCGGCTCCTATTCCGTTTTTACACCTATGACCCTTCCCTAAACTATGTCCTAATCCACTTCCAACGTGCCTTCCTTCGAGCCCTAAACCGAGACCACCCTTCCCTTAACCAACTCCTACGTGATCCGCATCCCCCTTCCCCACACTTTATCCAAACCCCTCTACATCTTTACCTGTCCCTCCCCCGACTCTAAGGTGAAGCTTAACTGTGATCTATGACGGAACGCCTTAAACCCTTTCCTCTCATCTCCCCCCCCCCCTTCCCCCACAAATGGACAATGTGATTCACAAAAGCAATTGTTACGGGAAACCTTGTATATAAATAATGCAGGTAGATACTTAAAACCAAATATGTATTATGCACAACATCTGGATAAAACCTAAATTACAAATATCTCAAATTATGTACTTAAAAATATAAAGAAAAAATTACAGAGCAAAGAGAAAAACAACAAACACGATTAGCCAACAGACCAAATGCCTCCCATGTCCTTATTTCCTCACATCAATTACCCAACTCCTAAATCCCTCACTTTAGCTTTAACCCGCCTGTATCTCCTGACGTTCTACGTGGCCCGCCTCCCTCTTCAGGGGAGGAATGAAAATTTTCTTAAAAATTAAAAAATAAGTCTATGAAACGCTCAAGAACTTGCGACCGTTACAACAGTGACAGCCTACCACCAATGTATTTATTTATTTATTTATTTATTTATTTATTTATTTATTTATTTATTTATTTATTTATTTATTTATTTATTTGCTATATTGACCATTTTATGGACATGGGTGATCAGCAACATAGAGTAGCATGCTGGATTTAGTCTTCGGCGGCCGAGGTTTCTAATGCTGATGGATCGTAGGGTAGAATTTTCTCCCCGAAAGACCAGGTAACGTCAGGAAGGTATCCGGCTTTAAAATCCCAGGTAACACGTCTCTAAACGGCAGCGTACCGCCAGCGACCTGGGAAATATCTGGGTTAAGCTGAAAAAAGCGCTTAATTAATTAATTTATTTATTTATTCTCCGCCCCTTTTCTCACACCCTGTGTAGCATATGTGGATTTGGTTCCACTGTACGGCTGAATGCCCTTCCTGACTCCAGCCTATGTGGAGCTATACAAAGCATGTTTTTAAAGTAAGAACCCTTTTAATTCGATCGTTGTTCAGAGAATCCGCGCTCAGTACGTACCTCTGTAATAAAACCCCACGGCACTACAGCCCTTGAAGGGCCTTGGTCTACCAAGCGACCGCTGCCCAGCCCGAAGGCCTGCAGATTACGAGGTGTCGTGTGGTCATTACGACGAATCCTCTCGGCCGTTATTCTTGGCTTTGTAGACCGGGGCCGCCATCTCACCGTCAGATGGCTCCTCAATTCTAATCACGTAGGCTGAGTGGACCTCGAACCAGCCCTCAGGTCTAGGTAAAAATCCCTGACCTGGCCGGGAATCGAACCCGGGGCCTCCGGGTGAGAGGCAGGCACGCTACCACGGGGCCGGCTACGTAGCTCTGTAGGGTAGTCACAAACGCCATTAATTGAAGCATTCGCCCGTATTTACGTTTGCTTGAGCGTATTGAAATTGCCTCTGACAGTAGACGGTACCGCCGAGTGTTAAGTACGTGCTGTGATTCGATTTTTAAATGGAAAAGGCGTGAAAGCTCTTGAAATTCATCGGCAGATTAGTGAAGTGTATGGAGAGCACACTATGAGCAAAGGAATGGTAAGAAAAGAAGGCCGTACTAATGTCCACAACGAGATGCGTCAGTATTGAAAACTTTGTGCAAAATGTTGATGAAAAGGTTCGAGATGCTTTAAGATTTCGTCATTAAGTTATGAGTTGCCTGAAATTTCAAGGAGTGTTCGCTATGAACCGGTCTAGAAAGCCAAGAATAACGGCCAAGAGGATTCGTCGTGCTGACCACACGACACCTCGTAATCTGCAGGCCTTCGGGCTGACCAGCGATCGCTTGGTAGGCCAAGGACCTTCAAGGGCTGTAGTTCCATGGGGTTTGTTTTGGCTTGGTTTGGTTCATTATAAAAATGTGTCAGGATGCTTAGATTATCGGAAGTTGTGCTCACGCAATCCAAACCAACGGCTTGTCATGCTTGTCATGAAGCTGTAAAGTTGCGGTCAGAAGGCCAGCGTCTGAACCGTCTGAGCCACTCAGCCCGGCTAAAATTCATTTACCAGGCAGAACATTAATGGACGAAAAAGGACAACAAAACCATTCGTGTAGTAATCGTCAATGGACAAAAGTAAATCAATGAAACAAAAAACACGATTTATCGGGATTTGAACACGGAGCGCAAAAATGTGAAGCTGCGGCCGAAACCAATGCGCTACTGCGTCAGATGAACTTGATGATGACGATGATGATGATGCTTGTTGTTTTAAGGGGCCTAACATCTAGGTCATCGGCCCCTGATGGTACGAAATGAAATGACAAATTAAAAGTTTTAAATCATCCACTGACCAAAATAAAAAACATCATGATGAATGAATGAATGAATGAATGAATGAATGAATGAATGAATGAATATGAATTTCAAACAATCAGTGGATCCAACCCAAAAACTACCATAAAAATAGTATTACTGACCAAGAGACCACTTCTAAAGCACAATCCTGAATCGAGGATGCTTGATGTCTAAAGGGGTCCAAATACAGGTCAACGGCCCTGCATAATGGTACTTATCGCTAGTAAGGGAGAACCATGCTATTTGTCTTGTTGGGGTACTAATCAAATGTAGTGTAGACTCATGGTGTTCCACACATGATGGTACTACTCACGAGTATTGTACGTCGTACAGGTAACGCAGACCTATGGTGTTTCTCACACAATGGCGCCACTCATAGCCAACACAAACCAATGGTGTTCCTCACCTAAGTGTACTAATCACGGGCGCCGGTATTCCCGTGGTGTTCCTCACATAGTGGGTAGGCTTACTAAGCACAGGCAACGCAGACCCACGGTGCCGCTCATATAGTGGTACTAATCACAGGCAACGCCCAGACCCGTGGTGTTGCTCACAAGGGTACCACTCACGGGTAGTGGAAACCCACAGTGACCCACTCTCTGCTGCTACTAATCACAAACCTATTTCATACCTAATATAGTGGTACTACTCGCAAGTACAGGCAACCCATGGTATTCCCCGCGTGATGGTACTAATCAAAAGTAGTTTCAAGGTTCTAATACAATCATCCCTTGGTCGCCTCTTTTACTCGCCTTTCACGACAGGCAGAGGATGTCGTGGGTGTATTCTTCGTCTGCATCCCCTACCCACAGGCGGTAGACAGAGGAAAAAAGAAATAAGAAGGGATCCGTCACTTCGAAAAATGAAGTAACGGACGAAGAAAGGCAAGGGCCACGAAGGGCGTGAACATGAAAGACTCCCTAGGCCTCGAATTCTCTAAAACCGTCGGGGTCGGAAAAGAACAAGAGCTGACCAAGGGAGATCGGACAGGATAGATGAAAGTGAGGAGCCTGGCACAAGTAAGCGGAAGCAATGCCAGATCTCAGCTAAGGACCCCGTGGTCGTCAACCCACGCTCTTAGGTTGAGAGCCCCTTGGGCCCCTTTTAGTCGCCTATTACGACAGGCAGGGGACGTGTATTCTTCATCTGCGTCCCCTACCCACAGGGGGTCAGATGAACTTGCTACGCGCTAATAAGTACTTAAAGCACGTCAGAAACTTCGACCATTATTTTCTCGGAAACGGTCGAGTACTTACGGATAAGCGAAGTTTCTGGCAAATCAAGTTGTTACACTCGGAAGATTTGCCTCGTGAGACAAACAGAAACATCAAGCCAGATGCGACTAATATCTCAGACCCAACTCGACGACGACTCCTTGAACCAAAGGCTGAGGCGCTAGCTATTGATCCAAGAAGACCGGCGGATAAGCTTAAGAATTATTTTTTAAAAATCTGCCTTTTTTTCTTCTGCAAAGGGATTATAACTGAAAACTGAGAAGGATGTTATGACAAAACTGGACTGCTTGTCGGCTAGCTATCCGAACTCACAACAAGCTGAGGGCAATTAACAAGACAACTCTGGTGATGCGGTCCTCTTTCCGATCTTCACGGAGAGAGGCCATAACTTTTGGTAGGTTGAGGATATCTCTATTACCACTAATCAGAAGAGTAAAAGGAAGAAGTCCAATCCTTCGAAGAATGAAGGTGTTTATAAAAGAAAGGGAAATGCAAACAAAGAGTGTGGAAGTGAAAGACAAAAGATAAATCTTATATCGTCGGCGTCGGAGAAAAGGAATTAATTAATAGTTAATGTTATTGGCTTTACGTCCCACTAACTACTTTTACGGTTTTCGGTGACATCGAGGTGCCGGAATTTAGTCCCGAAGGGGTTCTTTTACGTACCAGTAAATCTACCAACACGAGGCTGACTTATTTCAGCACCTTCACATACCACCGGCTTGAGCCAGGATCGAGCCTGCCAAGCTGGGATCAGAAGGCCAGCGCCTCAACCGTCTGAGCCACTCATCCCGGCGACCAATAAAAGTCGCATAGGCAAGAGGAAAGTGAGAGCCGTAATACAAGTAACTTGAATCGATACAAGACTCATCTGGTGGCCTCGTGGTCACCAACCACGTTCCTTCGATGAGTTTTTTTTTACCATTTGATTTACGTCGCACCGACACAGATAGGTTTACGTCTTATGGCGACGATGGGATAAGGAAGGGCGAGGAGTGGGAAGGAAGTGGTCGAGGCCTAAATTAAGGTGTGAAAATGGGAAACCACGGAAAATCATCTTTAGGGCTGCCGACAGTTCATAGCTATGCGACCCTAATGGCACGGCCAACTCACTCGGTCTCCTTTGATGAGAACCTCTCGTGCTTACCCCTTCTAGTCGCCTCTTACGACAAGTAAAGGATACCGTGGATGTATTCTACCATCCCTGCAACAGGGGGTTTCTGAACGCAAGCTCACCGCTGTACCATGTGACTAGCTCACTCTGTGTTACAATCATCCATCGAAGGGATGGTATTTTTTTATTTAGTTAGGAAAGGAACCATGTGCTGTTAAAAGAGTCCGACAAGAAGATGGGTTATCCCCTTTATTGTTTAAACTTGTTTTGGAAAAAGTGATTAGGACTTGGGAAAAAGAAGTTAAAAGAATAACCCTTAGCAGATTACGTAAAACCAACGTTTATTTACAGTAATCGAAACAGACTTTCAACCAATTAGGTCGTTTTACGTACATTTAGCACGTGTTGAAGAGATGTTAAGTACAGAACAAAAATGGCCAACCGGGCACTAGTGGGATCTGAACCCACAACCTCCCGATTTCGCGTCGGTTTCTCTACTAATTGAGCTATGGTGGCCTAGGCCATCTCTGTTCTGTTGGAAATGATCTAAGTTACAGGTCTGGCACTAATGCCGTCACACTGTAGAGTGCGTTTAAGTCGCCCGTTGAGGGCCAAGTCAATGAATATTGAATTTTCACGACCGCATTGTACTAATAGGTTGAAAGTCTGTTTCGATTACAATGCGGTCGTGAAAATTCAATATTCATTAATTTACAGTGTTTTGCCGTCGCTGATGACTTAGCAGTGTTGTCCAAGAACAGACAGGAAGCTATTGCGTCCATGAAATTGCATCCAGAACAGGACTCCAGATATCATACCAGAAAACTCACTACATGAAAGGATCTCTTCGGTACCTAGATGGACAACCATGGACCTAGATTTTGGGGGAAGGATGATGCAACGATATTAGCTAAGTCGGGCATAACAAAGAAAGAAAGAAGTTAGGACGGGACAGCTATCTAATAGTTGCCCATAAAGTATATACTTTCACACACTAATGCAAGACAACTGGTGTCCTTAAACAGGAAAAAATAAAATACTCAGCCTTGAATGGGTTGACCGAATCGTAGAAAAAAGGTGACCTCCTTAAGAGATGGTATGTAGTGTATAGTAAATGGCTATGTAGTACATTTGTGGCCGAGATAAAGACATGCCGCAGACAGCGTTCTTGTCTTCGTAACAGTTACCACAAAAGCCCTCGTGTCTCGTTCGAACTGCATCTAACTTGTTAAACAGAGCAAGTACAAAGGTACTTGGAACTCAATGACCCGTAGCAAATTGTGGTTTGGAATTGCAGGGTTTCAAATTATCATCGATCACTTCATTGAAGCTTTGAATCTGACACTAGACATTTAAATCCTTTTGTGTACCATATTGAGTGGCGGGGTGGGGTGATCGGAGATAATCTTAATAATAATAATAATAATAATAATAATAATAATAATAATAATAATAATAATAATAATATTGAGTTTTCATAGCCTCTTTAGCTCAGGCGGAAGCTCGTGGGCCTCTGAACTCTGGGTTCCGTGGTTCAAATCCCGGTCATTACATGTGAGAATCGTGCAGGACAAAGTGGAGTCGGGGCAGGTTTTTCTCCGGATACTCCGGTTTTCCCTGTCATCTTTCACTCCAGAAACACTCTCCAGTATCATTTCATTTCATTCGTTAATCACTGCCTCAGAGGAGTGCGACAGGCTTCAGCAGCCGGCACAGTTCCTATCCTCGGCGCTAGACGGGGCTTCAATCATTCCATTCCTGACCCGGTTGAGACTGGAAACAGGCTGTAGATTTTTCATGTAGTGTTTTCAGCCCGAAGGCTGTTTGGATCCCCAACAGCTCCACAGATTTTCTATTTACTTTACATCGCACCGACACAGATAGGTAGGCCTATTATGGCGACTATGGGATATTAATAATAATAATAATAATAATAATAATAATAATAATAATAATTTCGTATGGCTATTTCTAACCGAGTGCAGCCCTTGTAAGGCAGACTCTCCGATGAGGGTGGGTGGCATCTGCCATGTGTAGGTAACTGCGTGTTACTGTGGTGGAGGATAGTGTTGTGTGTGGTGTGTGAGTTTCAGGGACATTAGGGACAGCACAAACACCCAGTCCCCGCGCCAAAGGTTAAAATCTCTGACCGGGCCGGGAATCCAACCCGGGACCCCTGTGACTAAAGGCCAGCACGCTAACCACTTAGCCATGGAGTCGGACGACGATGGGAGAGCGAAGGGCTTGAAATAGGAGGGAAGCGGCCGTCGCCTTTATTAAGATACACCATTTGCCTGGTGTGAAAATGGGAAAGCACTGCAAACCATCTTCAGGGCTGCCGACTGTGGGATTCGAACCTACGATCTCCAGAATGCAAGCCCATAGCTGCGCGACCCTAACCGCACGACCACTTGCTTGGTTAGCTCCATATTTTTAGGACTGATGACGGTGAGATTCTAACCTACAATGTCTCGAATGCAAGCTTTTTTTAAGAAACTGAGAAAAGTCACTGCCAGCGAGGCAGCGACTGTATTAATTTTATCTCCTAAAATGAACCCTATGACCTGGGGCAATCTTCAAATTCTTCTCCGTAACATCCTCAACTACACAGTATTGAGAGCCATCGCTGCGTCCATTACCTCCAGAATATCAGATTTCATTCTTAATTTAATTGTATGTTTCACTCTCCATTGTTGTTGGGTTGCATGTAACGAAAAGGCTTTCTTCCTCATTAGAGAGGAAATAGTAGGTGTTCCCGAGTGATATAAAACGCTACAAACATATTAATTGCTCACGTAACCCCGTACATTTCTCGTGCTGTGGGAGGCGAGTGAGTCGGCCGTGTTCAATCTAAATAATGAGTTCCTTCGCTTCTTACGATTTACTGCGAGTACATGTTCCTTCCAGAGTCGCTCAGCTACCCTCGAGCGAACAGCGGCAGTACATAATTCCTCTTATTATAACGGAGGTCACTGCAGCAAATAAGGAGCAAAGGTGCTCGTAGATGAGGTATTACACGATTGTTCTGGGTGGGAGGTGCACTGTCTGAAACCGGAGTAAAGCAGGGGCAACATTGCAATATACTGTAGTTAGACTAACCTATTCACCTGACGAGAAATATTTTCTATTTTGTGTCAATTAGATGATTTTTTCCTTTACCAGTTTTAGGTAACAGACAAAACAGCCAGCTACAGATACATTGGAATACAAAATATAAACAGCAAATTTGCACTTAGAATGCATACTGAACCCTTGGTCCGAAAGGTCATGGGTTCAATACACATATGAAAACCAAACCAAAACGCCATGGCCTACCAAATGACCGCTGCTCAGCCCGAAGGCCTGTAGATTACGAGGTGTCGTGTGGTCAGCAAGACGAATCCTCTCCACCTTTATTTTTGGCTCCCTAGGCCAGGGCAGCCATCTCACGCTCAAATAGATCCTCAATTATAATCACACAGGCTGAGTGGACCTTAAACCAGCTCTCAGACTCAGGTAAGAATCTCTGACCTGGCCAGGAATCAAACCCGGGCTTCCGGGTAAGAGGCAGGAACACTACCCTTATTCCGCGGGTCCGGATGTACACACATGAATCTTCCATAATATTGTACTTGGATTTCGTAGTTTTAATAGTTTTGAGTCCTAACAACAGAGAGAGAGAGAGAGAGAGAGAGAGAAAAATTTAAACACTGCAACTGTAGTAGGTCGTACCACGTCAAAGTTTATTGTCTTAAATCGGTGTCCTTTAAGAATATAGCTAATGCATTATACACCTCTGGTTGCTGGGATAATAAAATGCACTGTATATTGAGTGGTAGTTGATTGAAAGTAGAGCCTCCGTGGCTCAGACAGCAGCGCGTCGGCCTCTCACCGCTGGATACCGTGGTTCAAATCCCGGTCATTCCATGTGAGATTTGTGCTGGACAAAGCGGAGGCGGGACAGGTTTTTTTCCGGGTACTCCGGTTTTCCCTTGTCATCTTTCATTCCAGCAACACTCTCCATTCTCATTTCATAGCATTTATAAGTCATTAATATCACCTTAGGAGTGGCGACCCCATTGTAATAATAGCCTATATCTGGTTCATTCATCACATCCCTGACCCGGTCAAAGACTGGAAAACAGGTTGTAGGTTTTCATTTCCAGTTGATTGAAAGTAAAGTAGTTATTAATTTTTCCGCTGCACATTATAAATACGGCACGAGAAGATGTGGTTGAGGTCAGCGATTGCTTGGGGGTCATAAGAACAGCAATGCGAGTTTAGAATCCTATCCCGTAGAGATGGTTTGCAAAACTGCCGTGAGAACCTCATGCGAATAAGAGAAGTGACGTAACGGCGACAAGCCTTCCATTTGGAGAACCAGGATGAGTGAGGAGGGTATGGTTGCACTGCAGCGTATTGTTTTCCCCACTGCCTTTTTGTAAAATTCCTTTTTTCTTTAATTTGCGTTCGAGAGCGCTGCTCGATGCGTGGCACATAGTCTCAAATCTAGGCATTGGCCCAAATGCGGTGCTGCTCTAGCGAGCCGGTCAACATGTGCATTGTGTTGGATACCTATACGGCCAGGTATCCAAATAAAGTGCACCTCAATATCGAGACGTGTAAATGGTCAAAATCTGTGAATGATGTGGAATTGATGGACCGTTAGTTTGTATGTAGTAGGTGACTGTGGAGTCTTCAAGACACTGAGAGATTCAGTAATTATACGAACTGCTGAGGATTTAACACTTACAGTAAACTGTATGCTAGAGTTTCGGAAATAGCGACAGCTTCTGCAGTTACGTGAATTATGCTATGAAATAGTGTTTTATAAGAGGACTCTGATTTAATATGTTATTTCGTAAGGGCTAAGCTCTCCTCACACACAAAATTAGTATATCATACTGATTGCAGCACCGTATAAATCTCCCGAGAATCCATGCATCATAATTCAGCAACAATAACTTAATTGGTTCATAAAGAAAGGGCTTCAGTTCATTTTAGATAATTGTTGGGAAATCAAGAAAAACTGTTAGGATATTTTACTATGACAATAGAAATGTAAACATTGTTACTATCAAACAGAGAATGCATATTAGGATTCCTCTGAACACATTTCAGGAATTTATCATAAGTTGTTGGATTATACAGATTTTTTAAATCTTGTGGACTGATGACCTTTCTTTATAAAAGAGCTTTACAACTGTGTAGCTTTATCTAACCACTGGAAGTTTCCATACAGCCTTTTTGTTCGCAGAAAAATGTTAGAATATTATAATACAGGTTATTCACGTAAGATGTTACACGGAAATGACTTCTAAACTATTAAAGATATCGGCATTATGTTTTCATATTCGTAAATAGTACCCAGGGGTCTGCAAAATAATGTGCTACGTATTCTCATGGGGTGATTAATAATGGAGATATTGATACCAACTCCATATTTTTAAATAAAACGGCACAAATTCATACAGCTGGCCTAAAAGTTCAACTGCGTACAAGTTTAAATATAAAGTAATTTCGAAATCGGACAGTTACTTTTTGAGATATCAATAAGAACAGCATACGCGGTTTTGAATGCCGCATCAGACGGTGTGAAGTCGTACAAGGACATATTTACGTGCAAGCACTTTCTTGGATGTGATTCCAGCCACAGAATGGATACTAGGCATGTAAGCATATCGTACACATATGATGGGCATACAAAGTGTGTATGACAGGCGAACTTGTGACAGGACAGGGAGGGTTGATGTTTTTAAAAGGAATAAAATAAAGGGACATAACGAAAGCTATAATTGTCACTGGTTTCAGTGCACAGTACATACTACTGTATGAGTTCAGAAATAAACCTAATACAGGACACCGGAAGAGCTCCTTCTAGAAAATGAATACTGTCCGAATAGTCTTCCTTCCCCGTTGTGTGATCACCAGTCATACAATAACGTTACATACCCAGGGTATGTTACGGTACATCACATTATGTGTACCATAGTTTTCAGTACATGGCTGATATCCGTTCTGTGGCTGCAAACAGCTTGCGTGCCGATACGTCCTTGGCCGACCGTACGCTGTCTGATGCGGCACGAGAAAGCCCCAATGCGTTTTTACTGATATCCCAAAAAAGTAACTGTCCGATTTTGAAAATACTTAGATATTTGAATTTGTACGCAGTTTAACTTCTAGGCCAGCCGTATGCATTGCTACCGTTTAGTTTGGGAATGTGGAGTTAGTGTCAATATCTCGGTTATTAATCACCCCATGATAATAAGTAGCACGTTATTTTACAAGATCCTGGGTATCATTTACGAATATGAAAACAGAATGCCGATATCTTTAATGGTTTAGAAGTTATTTCCGTGTTACATCTTAGGTGAATGACCCTGTATAACTAAGTTCTTAGTCTCAGGGTGAAGAACATGTACTGAAACGAGACTGAATCTTCCGTGTCCTCCTCACATAATCATCTTCATTGTCAACTCCTCCTCTCACAGTAGGCCAAGAAGTCAGCTCCGCGAAGTACTCTTGATACTCATCAGGTATATAGTCGACCAGTTTCTTCAGATCATCAATTTTCCTCTTCTTAATAGGTAGCCTATCTTTCCTGCTGAGTAGACAGAGTTTATTGGAGCTTGACTGGATCTACCTAGTCTGAAAGTGTTTATGCACATGCCATCAATGAATGATAAAACATATAGTTTTTTATAACTAAAAATAATAAAATACCTCAGTATACAATAATGACGCAGTTACACAGTCAAATGACCTCAAAACAATGCATAAAAACAAGAGAGTAGCGCGCTGTTAATAGACAAAAACCTAAGGCCTCTATGGGTATTTCATAAAAGCAGGGCTTTACTCCGGACCGATGCCCTTCCATTACAAAACGCTAACTTTCCAATCACAATATCACAGTGAAGGAAAGGCTGGACTGACCTCCTTTCTTTATAAAACGATGTGATGACCATTCAAGATGAGAAATTCAATGTTAATTCAATTTCTAAAAGAAAATATGACTGATGCCCTTTCTTTATGAACCAGTTCAACTGATAGTTATGTTTACTGCATTAACTTGGGATTTTCAGTCCTTCAAATTGCCCCCATTGGTGGGGGTATACCGTATTGTATCATCAATTGCCACTGATCGGCATTTAGGTCAATCGCCCGGGTGGCAGATTGTTTATCAGTTGTTTATTTAAAAAACCTCAACTAACAAGTTAAAAATGTCCACCTTTCCACCACTTTAATAATCTTTGATTATTCTTACATTAAAAGAACATCAATCTTTTTAAAAACGGTACATGTTTCGTTTTCGTTTGAAAACATCTTCAGCCGTGTTCATAGTTCAAGACTGAAATACACTCAAAGTACAGGTTTCATAGATACATACAATTAACAACACATTGTTACGAACACATCCTAATTGTGGAAAAGGCTTAAAAAGCTGTTACACTCACAGCATGTGACCTGCTGAACGCTCTTTTCCTGAATAATTGTATATACAAAGTTCAAAAAAATTAGGGGAACATGTCTTTGAACGGATGCCATGCTCCATAGAACAATACCTCACACCCAGGTATATTACCAACTAAACCTTTATTCTTTACCGTTGATGTATGAAAAAGAACTTCGATGGATTCGCGTTCATTTTTAGAATAATGAATGCCTGTTCGAGGTCTTGGAGAGTCTGTGGTGGAACAGGACGCCCACGAACACTTCTGTCAAGCCCTATTCCACACATGCTCGATGGGATTAAGGTCGGGACTCACTGCTGGCCATTCTTTCTCTTCAATGTCCAGACATTGTCGTGCATGAGTACGAATTCATGGCCAACACCGTATGCAGCAACCAATACATGCTGTAGCAGTATCTGCTGGATGTACCCGGAAGCGGTAAGATTAACACGGACGACGACAAGATCCGTACGGTTATCAATACTGATGTCACCCCACACAATCACAGAACCTTGTCCGAATCGGTCGCCTTCCTGGACATCATTTGGCATGTACTGCTCACCATGGCGTCTCCATACACGTTGACGTCCATCACGCTGTGTCAGGGGAAATCTGGATTGGTCTGTGAACAACACTGCTCTCCATTGCCGAAGTTGCCAGTTGACGTGGATAGGGGAAAACAGCAGGCGAGCTGCGCGATGTTGCTGCGTTATACGTGGCACTCGAACAGGACGTCTGGGTCATAAGAACACTTCTCTTAACCTGTTCCTTACTGTCTGGTCAGACATCGTGACTCCAGTGACCCTCCTGAGGTCTTGTTGCAGTTCTCTGGCAGTTGCTGAACGACGCCGCAACGCACAAATGGTCAGATATCGGTCATCCTGTGGGGTTCTCATGCGTCCACGACCTTGTTAAACCCTCCTAGCGAACTGGCCTGTCTCATTGTAGTGATTCCACAAGCATTAAAAAACTGACGGAAGGGACATTGAGATCCACAGCAACACGACGAAAAGTCCATCCTTCCTTGATCAAAGTGACGCCCTTGCGACTTGAACCTTGTTCAGATGTCTCATGGGATGTGCTGGTTTAAGTACAACGTGCTCAAATGACCGCAGTAGTCTGTGTACCTCACAACGACACACGGACGCACCGCTATTCACTTTGTTTTGAGGGGTCACCTGACAGTTTAATGCAAGGCTTCCCGTACAGATGGAGTATAACTTCGATTTGACATATCCTGAGTAGTTAAGGTCTTAAGGTATGTGTACGACCTAGGACCCCATCCACCAAATTAGCGTTCACATACCAGACGTTACAAAACAAGTTCCCCTAATTTTTTGAACTGTGTAGTTGTAATTCTTCAGAAGAATATTAAGATACATTTTAAGACAAAAGATCATGTGGATGTCACGTGTAACGCGTCTTTACGAACGAGGTAAGTCACATGCTCCAAGACTAAGAGAGTCATTTTCTTATTTCAGCCAAGAGGGTGTTTAGCCTTTAAAGTACTGGTGGAATTTCTTAAGTTTCATTCATAAATTTTAAATACGTTGCATATTATTTAGTCTCTGATTAAATGTTTGCATGTCGTGTTATTTGGACCGTTGAAGCAAATGTAATAATTACGTTTCTTCGTAGTTTTTCTGGTGATTCTGAAATAACTTGTTTTATAATTTGAAGCATTGTACGTGACAAGCACTATGATGACTATTAGATTCAGCGCAATTGTTGCAAAAGGTGGACACTTTGCCGGGCTGAGTGGCTCAGACGGTTGAGGCGCTGGCCTTCTGACTCGAACTTGGCAGGTTCGATCCTGGCTCAGTCCGGTGGTATTTGAAGGTGCTCAAATACGTCAGTCTCGTGTCGGTAGATTTACTGGCACGTAAAAGATCTCCTGGGGTACTAAATTCCGGCACCTCGGCATCTCCGAAAACCGTAAAAGAAGTTAGTGAGACGTAAAGCAAATAACATTATTATTAAAAGTGGACTCGTGAAAACTGCGCCAAAATTCAGCACGAATTGTTTCATCATTGTCCTACATGCCACAAGTGACGACCACAATTCATAGTGCCGTATTTTATTGCTTAGTATTTCCATAATAAATTCATGAAATAACGTATAAGCGTTTATATTTGACGGTCCAAATTACGCGATCATCTGGTCCTAGTTACACGCTATATGTACACATGATACGATAACAAATTTTAGAATAAATATTTCTTTTAAACAGATCCTAAAAATAATATTAACACTTATTTTACACATTGTACTAATTATTGTGTATAAAATTTGAGAAATTATCCGTACGCTCAATAGAGTTATGGACGTTTAAAGGTGAGTGGTCTAGATCACACGGACGACCTCTATTCGTAAGAGAAAAGGAAGGGCTTGGTCACCGGGATCGACCTACCAGAGGGCATTGCATGGTTATAAGACTTTAAAAATTACATATTATATTCACTGCTAGACATTACTGTCAACTGTAACTAAATATGGAGTCAAGTGGCATGGAATGTTAGTCTAACTCCGGATGTCATTAAATTCTTAACAACATTCCTTCACATCTCGTGAAAGGGAGTCACGCAGGTGCGTCGCTCAGCCTCAGAAGCTAGGCGTTAGTATTCTATAAGCGATTAATTATTTATAAATGAATTCACGGGAGGTAACTTGGCAATGTTAACAAAAAATGGACAATAACATATTGTCCGTATTTTCTTTCTTTTTTGCTAATTTCTTTACGTCGCACCGACACGTCTTATGGCGACGATGGGACAATGAAGGGCTAGGAGCGGGAAGGAAGCGGCCGTGGCCTTAAGGAAGGTACAGCCCCAGAATTTTCCTGATGTGAAAATGGGAAACTACGGAAAACCATTTTCAGAGCTGCCGACAGTGGAGTTTGAACCTACTATCTCCCGAATACGCCTGCATTTTCAACAGTCTTACAGAAGAGTGAACATTTTTAAGAGCCAAAAATAGTCATTTTGTATTATTGTTTGCATAGAAATTCTAGCAATTATAAATCTGGCCGTTCAACAGTGAAATGTTTCCAACTTAAAAATACTTATTTCGTAAATTATTTCAGTATGTTATAATCGAATATAAAGAGTGCTTGGATTATATTTAATTCTAAGTAGTGTCCATTGGAAACTGCAACCTTTTCTCACCGTTTAGTAACCAAATAGGTTTTGCGGTAGAAAAGTGCAGGTTTTTATGAGGTGATCCAGTCATGGAGCCATTTTTGGATGTCGGCAAAAGCACATAATTGCTGCTCAGGAACGCCAAGTTGTAGCTAGTAAATCTCACAGTAGTCTGACGGCAAATAGGGCAAGGTAGGGTTAAGATATCCCATCTAAATATTCCCAAGATTTACTTATTGCGGGCTTTTGACGCTGTGTGCTCGTTACAAATTGAATAATGTTGTTGTTGTTGTTTTGTTTTGTTGTTGCTGTTGCTGTTGTTGTTGTTGTTGTTGTTGGTAGTGGTGTCGTCGTTCAGAAGTGATGATTTCACCCGGTTGCAGCAGCTCATAATATACGACACCATCTTTGCATTGATGCTGATGGTTCGCTGGAACGCATCCATGATTTCTTGCACTTAAGGTCATTAACGAATCTTGTTTTTTTGTTTTTTTTTGTTTTTTTTTGTCACCAGTCACTATTCGATGCCAAAACGACTTTCGTTTCAGACTTTTTGCACAGCAATTCACAAATGGTTGAACGTTTTTTTAATACCCCTTTTCTGCAATTTATGTGGGATTCACTTTCCGAGCTTCTGGATCACTTCCATTGCTTTCAACCGTTTGCTACATGTTGGCTCATCGTTATGTAGTGTTTCTTACCTTTCAGCGTCTGACACGAATTACTCCCCATTAATACACTACCGTCCGACTCGTTGGCTGAACGGTCAGCGTACTGGCCTTCGGTTCAGAGGGTCCCGGGTTCGATTCCCGGCCGGGTCGGGGATTTTAACCTTAATTGGTTAATTCCAATGGCACGGGGCTGGGTGTATGTGTTGTCTTCATCATCATTTCATCCTCATCACGACGCGCAGGTCGCCTATGGGCGTCAATAGAAAGACCTGCTCCTGGCGAGCCGAACCCGTCCTGGGATATCCCGGCACTGAAAGCCATACGACATTTCAATACACTACCGTCCCGCCCCGTTGCTAAATGGTTAACGTGCTGGCCTTTGGTCACAGCGGTCCCGGATTCGATTCCCGACAGGATCGAGATTTATTTGTTGATATTTTGCTTTACGTCGCAGCGACACAGGTAGGTCTTATGACGACGATGGGATAGGAAAGGCCTGGGAGTGGGAAGAAAGCGGCCGTGGCCTTAATTAAGGTGCAGCCCCAGCATTTGCCTGGTGTTAAAATGGGAAACCACGTAAAACCATCATCAGGGCTGCCGACAATGGGGTTCGAACCCACTATCTCCCAGATGCAAGCTCACAGATGCGCGACCCTAAACCGCACGGCCAACTCGCCCGGTAGGGTCGAGAATATTAACCATAACTGGTTAATTCCGCTGAAACCTGGGCTGCGTGTATGCGTAGTCTTCATCATCATTTCATCCTCATCACGACGCGCGGGTCGCCTACGGGAGTCAAATCAAAAGACCTGTATCTGGCGAGCCGAACTTGTCCTCGGGCACGTTCGGCACTAAAAGCCATACGCCATTTCAATACCCTACCTGGATGATTTATATCCTTCACGTCAAAATCGTTGTTTTCAAAGCGTCGGAACTAATCTCTGGATGTTATTTTCGGTAGAATATGCTTCCGTCAGCCCCCCCCCCCCCACACACACACCAAGGCTTCCACTATCAAACGATGACTTGCAGTAGAAGCTTTCTTGAGTTGAAAGCACGAATGTTTCCCGCAAATACTCTTTGCTTTGTACGAAACTAGACATCTTCAATGCGATAAAAACTACTGTTCTTCAATCGCGTGTCTCACACACTGCTTTTTACAGCCATTGACGGCACTTGTAAGTGTGGCCACTTTCGGCCCGGTTGACTACGCATAATTATTGTTGCTCACTATTGGGCAACAGTGAGAATTAATTAAGGGATAATTCATTCAAGAATTAAACTCGATATTGACCATTATTTGCCTGGTTCTACATAAAAAGCAATTACCAGGTTAATATTGAAAAAAGTACAAACGGGAAGATGATTGTAATAACATTCAGAATACCTTTCCTGGTCAGGGTAATGGTATGATGAATCACGACTCTCAGAAGTACAGTATGTGGATATACCTAATCTGTATATGATTCAGTGGATGTAATATAAAATATTAGAATTTCAGAAACTTAATAATAGTATTGGAAATAAGAACTTTATGTGCTCATGACGATCTTTTTTGATCTTTTGAGTCCTTTGTTTTCTTTCTTGGGTATCCGGTATGGATATTTCTTCATTTCATTTTTACCATGCACGTTTCTTCGCTATCCCCCTCTCTAGGCCTCATCCTCTTCATCTCATCAACACGGTCTTAACATAAATTTATGCAATTCAATATTTGGCATCTATACCCTTTCGAAAGTTTTGTGGCTTGAATTGTTCATAATCAATACCTGAGTATTCCTTAATTTTTTAAATCTATCATATCCTTAGTTTCTCTATTTCTTAGAAAAGCAGGATCTCTTCTTTTTATTTTCAGTTATAGGGATGGGCAAATCATTAGACTTTATTATTATCACCCCCCCTTTTTTTTTACAAGTTGCTTTACGTCGCACCGACACACATAGGTCTTATGGCGACGATGGGATAGGAAGGGGCTTGGAGTGGGACGGAAATGGCCGTGGTCTTAATTAAGGCACAGCCCCAGCATTTGCCTGGTGTGAAAATGGGAAACCACGGAAGACCATCTTCAGGGCTGCCGATAGTGGGATTCGAACCCACTATATCCCGATTACTGGATACTAACCGCAGTTAAGCGACTGCAGCTATCGAGGTAGGTGTCATCACCTTTAACAGCTTCGTTCTTATTACACGCATTCTTTCGTATGCCATGACGATAGATACGCATGGATACGAAAGTTATACTTTCTAGTATAACGCAAGGCGGAGTTATTCCACAAACCTTTATAAAGTAAATTGTACATATTTTGTTCTTTCTTGGTGATGCTGCTGGAAGACTGATAGGCTCCTGACAGCTTCTCCAATTGTTTACATCGTTGAGGCAGCATCTTGCAGATAAGTCATTGCTGAAGGCAGTATTTCTTTTTATTCATGTTCATGAACTTTATTACCTGATCAACGGAAGTACCTGACGCAAGAAAAACGCACGTGGTGCGTCATCTGTATTGGCTTTACTCCAAATTGTTCCTAGACGCTGCTGAACATGTTTTAATAACTGTTCTCTTTCTGCTAAGACGTATCTTTAAAATATGTTGAAAATTTACAGCACTTGAGCTACAAATAACGAACGAACGTTCATAATATGACGGGCAGTCACGGCTTTTGGCTTCATAGCAAGGCCACACCTTCGAATGGATAGAGCAATAAAAATAAACATTTTATTCAGCGTCATAAACCAGTCCATAAGTCGCCATATTTGTAATGAATTAAGTTTAGCTAATGATACAATTGCAAGTTAACAGATGCATCATCAAAATAAATGAGGAGGTCATAACTGATATACTCCTCTTTAAGAATCTCTTAATTTAGAAATGACCAAGATCGATAGCTGCAGTCGCTTAAGTGCAGTGGGTACCCAGTATTCGGGAGATAGTGGGTTCGAACCCCACTGTCGGCAGCCCTCAAGATGTTTTCCATGGTTTCCTATTTTCACACCAGGCAAATGCTGGGGGTGTACCTTAATTAAGGCCACGGCCACTTTCTTCCAATTCCTAGCCCTTTCATATCCCTTCGTCGCCATAAGACCTATCTGTGTCGGTGCGACATAAAACAACTTTAAAATTTAGAAATTAATCTCGTAAGTCACGAATATTTCGTAAAAGGCTTCACAGAATTGGTTCAATGGAAAACGATACGGAATTAAGATCTAAAATAATGAAGTAAGTTTTTTGTTGATCATTAGTTAAAGACGACTTGTTTGGTGAAAAAACCCAAGAAATATTTAAAAAATATAGATCTGTAATTGATGAAATTGCTAAGATTAAAGTAATTGATAAATTAATGTATTTAGCATGAAAGGCTTATTTACCTTTATTACTTTTTGTTATTTTTAGGGTTAAAAGATTTTATATTTTCTTTACTTATTTAGTGTATTTTATTTCGTAAAGTTATTAGAAGATTTAAAATTCTGTTTTATGTTTCCAAATCATATGTTTTCCTAAGCATAAGTAACTGACAAGGAATCAAATAAGTAAAAGAGTGTCTACGAGGTAACACAGAAGTGATGAGTACCTGGAGGAAGAACATTCATGCTGGAAATATTTACTTACGTTCAGAAAAAAACGGGGTTACATGTTTCATTTTCAAGTATACGTCATTATCATCATCACCATCATCATCGAGCCCCTCACGTGCCAAGTAGAGTGGTGTTGAACGAGCCATTGTTGTCTGTCCAGAAATGCCTTCTCTCTCACCGCTGACTCCCATTTCCTACCTCTTCTCTCCACATCGTCCTATCTATCTATCTATCTATCTATCTATCTATCTATCTATCTATTTATCTATCTATATTTTCATTCCCCACCCTGAAGGAGTGGGGTGGGCCACCTACAGGGTTAAGCCCTCTGTCTGGCCAAGAGATGCGGGCGAGTTGGGGAGATCCCGTGGGAAAAGGTGGGTAAAAGATGTGAAGCAGGAGGAGATGGGAGAGGTTTGGAGACTTATATAAGGGTTGACAACTTTATTTTACTTCATTATCAGTTACTAAGGTCTGTTTTCTTTCTTTTCTCTTCGTGTACATTTATATGTATATATATATATATATAACGTTTACAGTTTAACAGTACTTGGACTATGAACATCAATTAAATGATCTTCTTATCGGTTCCTCGGTTCCTTCGCCGAGGTGCTCTATTTTGAAGACAGGGTAGCAAGGTAAAGTATGGCATTTAATTTGCCTGATGCACTCACAAGCCTACGGTGAATAGAATGCAAGTTCAGTCGGTGATTGCAAAGACTGGAGAGGATGCGATTCCACGGCGTAGTTGCTTAGTCGCTTGAGCTGAGGGGGCTGTGAATGTGTTCAAGGGTTTCCAATGATGTAAAGTTTAAGTGCGAATTTAGGCTGGAATGGATGCCACATCGTCCTTCAGTTGGTGTAGCTATCTCTTCGTATTTCTTCCCACTGGCCTTCTTCCTTCAACCGTTATTTCTAGCCATTCGCTTTACATGTCCATGCCATGTTAGTCTCGAAGTTCTTAACTTCTATTCTATCCAGTCCACTTCCATTTCCATTCTGATGTCATCGTTCCTTACAAGGTCCTTGCGTGTATTTTAGAGGGTAGTTCGTAGGAACTCTATTTTTCACATGCTTGCAATTCTTCACCTTTCCACTGACAGCTCGAAACATACCACTTAGTCAAGCAGCTCGTCTTCTTTCTCCCAAGTCTTCCCAACCCAAACTTTGCAACATTTTCGCAACGCTACTCTTTCGTCGGAAATAACCCAGAACAAACCGAGCTGAATTTTTTGTGGATTTTTTCCCGTTCTGGACTCATGTCATCGTGGCGAGGGTCCCATATACTGGAATCATACTCTAGTTTCGGTCTTACCAGAGACTTATCCACCTATGAGAACATTCAGCTGCATCCATTCAAACTGATGGCCGGCTCCATGGCTAAATGTTTAGCGTGGTCACAGGGGTCCCGGGTTCGATTCCCGACAGGGTCTGGAATTTTAACCATCATTGGTTAATTCTCCTGGTACGAGGACTGGGTGTATCTGCCGTCTCCATCATCATTTTATCCTCATCATGACGCGCAGGTCGCCTACGGAAGTCAAATCAAAAGACCTGCAGCAGGCCACTCCGGAGGTCACACGCCATTATTATTATTATTATTATTATTATTATTATTATTATTATTATTCAAACTAATGTTGCTACATCAAAACAAAGATATTTAAGGAGTTAATAGCCTCTCAAATATCTGATAATTTAAATAATTGTTTGTTGCATACATTCACACTTATTCACCGGTGTTATTACATCGTAAACCAGAAGCTACATCCATAGGAATATATAATTTTGTAGCACAAACGTTTTCATAGTAAGTTATTTATAAAAGTTGATGTGAAGTTTGACGAAGATAAAGATTCTTTATTGTGTTTTAATGTGTTTAATCTGTTTTTCACAAAATTTCCTGACAAAAACAAAGTTTTTATAGTGTTACATAATGGACATGTAAATGGCATTCCTAATTCATGAAGACTCAACCAAAAAGGAGGAATGTAATTTGTAACATTTTATCATTTATAATTTATCATTAATTCATCATATTTTAAAGTTTGAGATGTATAGTAATGTTCATCTTTGTAGCTGAAGATGGTCTTAGTAACAGACCGAAACTAGTCCTACTGTAAATGAGATAAAATATAATTCTACAATACAATTTACAAGTGTTGATTAGGTGGAAGTGTCCAAGTTAAAGTTAAAGCTACTGAAAAATAAATATGGAATTTTCGAAACGTAAATATTTACTCCTCTGGTTCAGATTCTATAAAACTACTCGCTTTCGTGCACGCTTTCAGAAAGCAAATATGGAATTGCAGTAACTGTATCAGTGAAGCATTAACAAGAGAGTGCAATAGATTTCGTCATGAATCTGAAGGAACAAGGTTACACGTTGGAATCAAAGCCCGTTCATACGAAGTCTCCATGCAAAGTGCATAGTTGGAAGGCGTAGCACGAAATCATAATAGCATAGAACAAGTCTCGGTGTAAATGTAGACCGCTACCAACTATGTTGAGTATGCTGTGTTGACAAATGACTGACAAGAGACCGAAATACTTATTTTTGCCGCTGTGATAACTCTTCTCTGTACCAACAAATGAAAACAAAAATAATGAAGGGGATCCTTTTATTCATTTTTTCATTTATAAAATATTGGTTTTCGATATTGCATCCGGAACAATCGTCATGAATGCATCTATCTATCTATCTATCTATCTATATTTTCATTCCCCACCCTGAAGGAGTGGGGTGGGCCACCTACAGGGTTAAGCCCTCTGTCTGGCCAAGAGATGCAGGCGAGTTGGGGAGATCCCGTGGAAAAAGGTGGGTAAAAGATGTGAAGCAGGAGGAGATGGGAGAGGTTTGGAGACTTGTATAAGAGCTCACATTCTTGAGTGACAAAGCTAGATGATGTATGCGTCTGGAACGAATGCAGCCTTTGTCCTTATGTTTATGCCTGGAGCAGAGTCTTCTACAATGGAAATATGTTTCATTCAGTTTAGCTCATAAGAAATTCAATGTCACAAAGATGCATTACGACTGTTCGAGTGATGGTTACCAGATATATAACTCTGAACATCCTCCATTGGGCAGTAAGGCATAACTCGAAGGTATGAGGCAATGTTGAGGATACGTGATTTAACATATCATGAACTGTCCATAGAGAAGCGTGGGTTTGCGATCACGGGGATCCTAGCTGAGTTTGGCATTATTTCTTTAAAAATATTTAATTTAATTTTTTTTAAAATACTTAATATGCTCCACAGTTTTTCTGTACGATGGTGATAAGAGTAACAGAGGACCATGAGTCCTAACTTTGCCACTAAAACAAACAAACAAACAAACAAACAAACAAACAAACAAACAAACAAACAAACAAATAAATAAATGAATAAATAGTATAGATTTGCTTCCACTTGTGCCACACTCATCACTTTCAACTTTTCTATGCGACGTCCCTTGGTCAACTCGTGGAGCCGAGACCTGGACGCTAAGAAAGGAAGATGAAAAGGGACTAGAAGCATTTGAGATGTGGTTATGGAGAAGGATGGAACAGATATCCTGGGTAGACAGTGTAAGGTATGAGAATGTATCGGAAAGAATTGGAGAAAATAGGAACTATTAAATACCTTACATATAAGGAAAAGGAACTGGCTTCGACACTGGTTGGGAATAATAGGTGTGCTGATGGGCGCTTTAGAAGGATTAGTAAACGGAAGAGGACGGAGAAGATAACAGTTGGTGACATAACAGATGGAACACTTAAAGGATGATTACTGTATAACGAAAGTGAAAAGAATGCTCGACAGAATAGGAATGGGAAGCTAGTGGGGTAAAGGGATTCAGTATAAAGATAAGGAATTCAGTATTGAAGTACTGGTTAGAGTGAAGTATATTGCGAAACAGACGATTATGGTAGAATGAGGAACTAAAAGGCCATTGCTGGATATTTTTTTTAAATTATACAAAATAATGCAACAAGTAGAGAAAGGTTTCCTAACAGAGGAATGGTGTGGTGGCTAATGGGAAGATATAAAAATAAGGATCAGAGAGAGAGAGAGAGAGAGAGAGAGAGAGAAGGAAATAACGAAGAAGTAGAGAAAAATGAAAGAAGCACATCTTTTAAGAGTGTGTAGGGCAATCGAAGTATTGAGAGTTAAAAATCTGGATGTGAATATGAAACAAAAATAGAAAGAGAGGGAGAGAGAGAGAGAGAGAGAAGGAAATAACGAAGAAGTAGAGAAAAATGAAAGAAGCACATCTTTTAAGAGTGTGTAGGGCAATCGAAGTATTGAGAGTTAAAAATCTGGATGTGAATATGAAACAAAAATAGAGAGAGATAGAGAGAGAGAAATAATTTTACTGGATTACACGGGAAGAAGAGCATTTTTTTTTCATTTTCAAAATTATGTGGAAAAAGGAAATTACAAAAATCAAAACAGATACGAACGAGAAGGATAAGGATAAGGTGGATAAGAGGCATACCTGCCCTAGAATAATGAATATAATTACTAATGACATTCAGTATGGCCTCCGGAGAGGCCTGGGGCAGACCTTTTAATTTCCGTAGGCGGCCTGCGCGTCGTTTTGAAGATGAAATGATGATGAAGACGGCACATACACCCAGTCCCTGTGCCAGGGGAATTAACCAATTATGGTTAAAATTATGGTTAAAATTCCCGACCCTGCCGGGAATCGAACCCGGGGCTCCTGTGACCAAAGGTCAGCACGCTAACCACTTAGCCATGGAGCCGGACAATATAATTACTAGTAGGTTAAATATTCCCATAATGTTAAATGTAGTAATATATAAATTGTTGTATTGCCGTGTCATTATCGCATAGGTAACGCAGACCCATTCTGAACACAGTGGAACCGACCGGTGGAATGCACACGATGTCACTTATCACAGACAACTCTCACGCCAGTAGTGTTTCTCACATAATGGTACTGCTTCTATGTGACGTAGACCCATGGTTCACCTCGCAAGGTGGTACTAGTCTTACGTAACGTTAACCCGTGGTGTTCCACACGTAATTCTACTAATCACAAGTAATCACATGGTTCTAATATCATCCCTTGGTCGCCCCTTTCTAGTCACCTCTTACGACAGGCAGGAGATACCGTGGGTGTATTCATCGTCTGCGTCCCCCACCCACAGAGGGTCTCCGCAGTTTCAGGTGGTCCAGAACTAGGGGATGGAAGCATTCTGTTCTATTCTATTATATCAGTTGTTGGACAGTGTCAAGAGAGCAGGAATCTACCGACATACTAAGAGAACATCTGAAGATAGGAATGAATGGAGAGATGACATGTGAAGACCTGATAGTGCTCCCAAGGCGGTATAACGTAGATTATTTTTTAATTCCGTTCTTAGCAATAAAAAACTCTAGTTTTCCTGGCGAGATCGACTTAACTTGATTTAATTTCTAATGTTAACAGTTGAAGTCTTACTCTCCCGAGAACGCCTTTTCAATTAGCTCCGTAACAATCAGAAATCAGCAGAGCATCAAATTGGATCAATCAGCTCTTGTGTTAATTACTTACTTAAGAGCGGACATGAATGAAGGATTTTACAGATTCAGCAATTAATATCGGCAATAGACTTCCACAACAGATCTATAGTGTACTGCAGTTCCATTACGTTGCTTGGATTCCTAGTTTGCCCATTAATCGCTAGAAAACTATCTACAGGAAGCATTCTGTATTAATGAGAACGAATAAGGAAGAACAAATTTTGAACACGAGAGAAGCTTTCCTGCTATGGGAAGAAGAGTCTAAGAAGATTTGATATTTATATTGATATTTATTGAAGAACATTACAGGCTTTCGGCCCAAATACATGTTCCCGTTACAAAGAGAAGAAATGAGCTAAATCTACCATGTGGACGCAAAATAAAAATAAAGTAAGTCTACTATGTGGACGCTCACATGCGCGGAAAACCTATCCACATGTCAGCGCCACCCTCATAACTACCTTACTGACCGGCCGTCCTGTCCCCTTCCCCCTGGTGAGGAAAAAATGAGTCGCTCTCTCTGGAATGACACGTTCGGCCCTCTACACAGCTGACAAAGCTATATCCTCACCATTCCGTTTGATTACAGGCCACCTGCGCGCTGGAATCCAGCACCCCAAGCGCCCCGTCTCTTTCTCTCTCTGCCTCTCGACCTGCATCTATTCACCTTTGTCAACAACCTTTGGGATAGGCCCACCCTATCCCTCCCTCTTGTGTCATTCCCTCCCTCTCCACTTCCTAAAAAAAAAAAAAAAATGAAAATACAAAGTCTACTATGTGGACGCTAACATGGGCGGAAACCAATCCTCATGTGAGAGCCCCCCCCCCCTATGTCTAACTTATTCGAAACTCCTCCACCTTAATTCTTACACACACTTATTTACTCATGACCTTCAGACCTGCGCTATGTTATTCAGTCCTCTTAAAATCAACATTTCATCCTCAGCAGAACGCTGCTTTCCAGCTCCGCTTATTTAGCGATCAGTTATCCGCAAAGCAAGCCATTCTATGAAGAATTCGCTCATCACAGCTGTTAATCAAAAGGCATCTTATAAAAGTCGTTAATTGGCACAGTGAGTTAGTTTAACCTTGATATAGAGTACAATGGATAGGATATTCTCTGGGGATGGCGATACATGTTTCTTTCTTGTTACTTCGCGGAAGATTTGGGACATCGTGATCAATAACCCCCAGTACTTACAGTAGCTGATATATTGTAGTATTTTCTGACGTGGAGAGAATTTTTTCTAGTGGTTTAATGGTGCACTAAGCGAGATAAGTTTTCGGTGACGATAAGATGGCAAGGGAATAGGGTACAGCCCCATCCAGTAGTGTATCCAGGATCGACCGGGGGGGGGGGTTGTACAAAATGATGACAGAAAATAATGACGGTACTTGTGCGTGTGTGGTGTGCGCATGCACGAGTGTCATTATAAGGATTCTATACGTGCAAATTATCTTTATATTTAGATTGCAGTACCGGTACATTACAAAACCTTACGCCTTTGCTGGTAGGATGTAGTGTTTACAGTGCACTATGTCTTCTGGTTTGGGCTAGAATAAATTTGTTACTTTCATTGACCTGTCTCAGTCTCATCCTTGGCTTTGACAATATGAAAGTAACCGAGAATGAGCGATTCTAGTAACACCGTTCCTTACGCAGTCAGTCCCTGCTATGAATGGTGTGAAACTATCGCTCATAGGGTCGGTTGGTGCATGCATTTCAGTGGGATTGGCAGACTGATATGCAATAGCAACTTCTGACTCAGTGAGGAAAGCAACGGGAAACTACCTCACTCCTCATTTCCCTAGTATGCCTCTTCAGTGACGCCTAGGCTATCAATGACAACTGTTGTTGGAGCTGTAGAGGATCAAACCAGCCTTTGGGCTGAATACCCAAGATACATACATTAAAATACAGAACAGGAACCATGTGATCAAAGTATATACTTTTACGGTGAATGGTATGCTCAGTTTACAGTTTACATCCAACTTTCGAGGCTTCTTAGAAAATAAATTCAAGAAATCTGTTTATTTACTAAGTGAATCATGACTTGTTAAAAGGGCTTAAGTCCAGTTTTCAGCGTTTTGGAGTTAAGTATCAATACAAGATCTACAGACCTCAGTACATAATGTTATGTTAAAACAACATTAGTCCTGGAATCCTACAGCATAATATTGAAAATGATTTTCTGACATGAAGTGTTAATAGAATTTAAGAAAACAAACAATATCACTGGAAACCATGAAACATTCTGTCCCACATTCTGAGAAGATAAAGTTCAAAGCTACAGAGTATATGGAGTTCAAATACTCAGCAGGTATGAAAGGTTGTGTAGTTATTTCTCCATACATCATCAGTCGTGTTTTTCATACTTTCAGACAGGCACAGCCAGGAGTAGAGGGAATAGTTCTTTCAAAGACTTTAGCATACCCACAGGGTAACTGATATTAAATAGGCGCTACCGTACATTCCTTGTGGTACAGAAGAAGAAACATTTTACCAGGAGATTCTGCGGTGGAACAATGAAGACAGAGGGGGTGATGTTCTCAATGTCTTAATACCTTGCAAATGACAACTGTTTATACGAACCTAATAAGTACTTTTACTATTTGTCACATGTCTGTAAAAAGTGTGTCTATGTCACTTCAGTGGTATTAACATTAAAATCAGGCGTAATGAAACTATTTACATGTGTATGGTTTCAAACTATGTCACAACTAACAATATTCAAGAATGAATTGTTAAAAGAACTTAAGTCAATGTACTTTAGACACATCAATCTGTATGTAAAATTCCATTAAATTAAAGTAATTATATCCTATATAATATACATTACAGGTTGAATCATGAGAATAATGCAATTTACAAGAACAAAATTAACGTATTTTATGTCTCTTAAAGTTAGTTTCTATGGACTTACGCCCTTTTAACAAGTCATGCTTCAATTATGTCTCTGTGAGTGTTCAAAAGAACCAACGCTTTGAGTCGATTTTCACTTCTTCATTGTCAGTTTCTGGTTATTTTCTTTTGCAAAAATCCATGGGGGAGGGGACACTAACCCACAGTAACACTGGCTACGTCCCTGGGCCCATGTTCATATATACTTTGAGACAAAACATGACCACCTCGCCTCACACCATTACCCTCCAGCGGCAGCCTGGTGTCCATTAGCGGATTATAGGATTTACTACGTCTACTGTAGCCAGAGTTGCCAAATCGTCTACTGCACTCGACACGAAGAAACGGTAAAGATTGAAGAGAGCGTGAAAGAAAGTAGTTTGGCAACCTAACAACACCAAACAGGGATCACTTAGCTCTCGTTTACTCGGCAGGGTGCAGGGTGTGATTTACAGCTGGCTTCCAGCTCGCTTCCAGGAACTGGGGCCGTCATGTTTTGTCTCCGAGTATACCTCGCGTGATCCCCCTGTGGATGGGGGTGGTACAGTACATCCCAGGTATGACTTGGCCGTCGTAAGATGCATATAAAAGGAGAATCCTTAGGGGTTAGTGACTACGAGCCCCTTGTTGAGTTTGGCATTGCTTCCACTTACATTGGTCAGGCTCAGTCACTTTCATCTTTCCCACCGACCTCACTTGGTCAACTCTTCTGCTCTTCCGACACCGATGGTATTACGTTTGGAAGAGCTGGGAATATTTTCGTTTTGATGTCTATGTGACCATTTGCCTTCTTCTGACGATACCCTACTCGTCTTTCACTTCTGATTACAGCTAAGGGGAGTCATGACAATTTTGAACTTCTACACATTTTTTGTTTATATTTCTTTACGATTTGCTTTACGTCACACCGACACAGATAGGTCTGATGCCAAGGATGGGAAAGGGAAGGACTAGTAGTGGGAAGGAAGCGGCGGTGACCTAAGGCACAGCCCCAGTGTTTGCCTGGCGTGAAAATGGGAAACCACAGAAAACCATCTTCAGGGCTGCCGACAGCAGGGTTCGAACCCACTGTCTCCCGGATTCAAGCTCACAGCTGCGCGCCTCTAACCGCACGGCCAACTCACAATTTACCACTTATCACAAACAAATTTAAAACAAGCATAAATTGATAAGGTGGAGCACCACACAAAATTTGAAGTTGATTAGTTAATTTGTTGCAAGGTTATTATTAAATAATATTAATTTTTTTATACGTTGCATGGAAAATTCACCTCGCGGTACAGTTTTAATTATTTTTGGGTTAAAATTTGACAGATTTGTGGAAATACTCATATACTTCTTAATAAGCCTGGGTTTTGCAGTCCGGTATAAACTATTGAAGATAACAGTCAATAAATTTGAACTTAATTTAAGGAAATTATTGTTTCAGTCCTACCTGGTCTAAAAAATCTGTAAATTAATCATTTAAAACATGTAAAACCGGGCGAGTTGGCTAAATGAATGAAATGTAGTAAACATAGGCTATTTCTAGTAAGGGTGTATGTATGTGACAGAAATTTCATTACAATAGATTGAAAACTGTAGAAGTTTTAAATTTCAGTCATACCTCTCCTTAAGAGCAGACCATTGTGTTCCAAAATGAATTTTGTCATGTATTCGCTACGACTACAGCTTTCATTGGGGAGAGGAACTAAACTATTAGCTGAAGTCAATTTTCTTATCATTCGCTCTGTGGGATGGGCTATGGTATCTCCTGTCTGTCGTAAAAGGCAACTTAAAAGGTGCCCAAAGGCTCTCAGTTTGGAAGCGTGGGTGGGCGACTACGAGGCTCCTAGCCGGGTCTGGTACTGCTTCCACTTACTTGAGTACGCTCTTCACATTCATCTTTCCTTTTCGACCTTCCTTGGTCAACCCTTGTCCTCTTCTGACCTCTACTGAATAAGGTTTGCGAGCTCTGGGGAGTCTTCATTTCTCACGCCCTTCAAGGCCCTTCTTTTGCCAAACCTCTCATTCTTCGAAGTATTAACTAATGTTAAAGAGAGGATGGTTGCCCAGTTGCACTTCCTCTTGAACCAATTATCAGCATCGTCGTCATTTGCATGTTATTCTTGAGTCAAACCAATGGATCCATCGCAGCACCTTCATTTCCATTGCTCGGAGTACCTGTTTATGTGTTGGTATCGTGGACCAGCATTCAGTTGCATAAAGATTTACCGGTCTGATTATCGTGCGCCGATTTCGAGGGGGTAGGGCGTTTTCTGCCCCCCCCCAAATGATTTTAGGTGGGTAGAGTGTCATTTCCCCCCCCCCCCCCCCAAGAGTTCTCCTCCTAGATTTTAAGTTCCCTGAAAACGTGGAGTTTGGTAGTCTTCGGGAGGCTTCTCAGGTTGAAATGTGAAAAAAGGTGGTAGATGGTTTTATGGTATAACAGAAAATGAGATTAGAAAGCGGGCATTCCTTCAGAGAAGTATACTGACTTAGCAAATGCCATGGGATAGTCACCTAATAGCGTGTGGGGCCTCCGCTGGCCCTGCGAACTGCAGTGAGACGCCGTGGAAGTCCCTGGTAGTCCTCTGGACGCAGCTGACATCAAATAGTTTGCAGAGCGGCCGCCAATGCTGGTCTGTTCGTGGGTGCAGGATTCATGGCACGGAGCCTGCGTTCCAGAACATCCCAGATATGCTCGATAGGGTTGATATCGGGACTCCTGGGTGGCCAATGCAGTCACCTTCGCTCGATGTTCCTGGAACCATTCCCGGGCGACGTCGGAGCGATCTGGCTGCGCGGTATCATCTTGAAGCACCGCAGAATATTCTGGGCGCTGAAAGGCCAAAAATGGGTGGAGATGGTCTCCGAGCAGCTCAACATACCACCTACCATTCAAAGTCTCTTCCAGAACAACTAGGGGGCACATTCCATACAAGGAAAATGCACTCCAGACCATAACAGAGACACCAGCGCCCTGGACCATACCTTTGAGGCAGGCGGGATCCATCGCTTCATGTGGTCTGCGCCATACACGGTCCCTTCGGCATGGTGCAGTTGAAATCGTAATTCGTCCGACCATATCACGTTACGCCATTGTTCCAGTGTCCATCCCTGGTGACTGGCGACAAATGCGCGTCGTTGTGCCCGATGACGTTGGGTTAACAGTGGCACCCGTGTGCGGCGCCGGCTCCCATACCCTACGGATTGTCCACTAGGAGACGTGTCTAGCACGGCCTGTGTTGAATTGAGCCGTGATTTGTTGCACGGTTGCCCGTCTGTCACTATTGACAATCCGTCTCAGATGTCGCCGCTCACGGTCATCGAGGGTGGCAGAACGGCCGGTCGTTCGTCTGTTGTGGACGGCGACACCCGCATTCAACCATTCACGATACACCCCGGACACGGTTGATCGTGTGAAGCTGAATTCCCGCAGCACTTCCGAAATCGCACTTCCCATCCGTCGGGCACCGACCACCATACCCCGTTCGAACGGTGTCAGCTCACGACGACGTTCCATGTTACACCTGTCACATGCACAGCCACTGCTCACAAGGTCTCCTATACAACTGCGGCTGGCACAGGGGGCGTGTGGTGCGCAGACAACACACCTGCGCATCAATGCTCCTCTATCCCATGACCTTTGCTCAGTCAGTGTACATTTCCCAATGGAGGCAGTTCATGCGGTACGTTTGGTGGTAGAGTTTTACACATTTCGTATCATGCACTGCATAATATACAGTAATAGGACATTTATTAAGAGAATGCATTTATGAAGTAAGTTCTAATATTTTAACTTGTGATTATTTTTATAGCTTCGTATATAAAAAAAGTTTCTTCAAATATTTATTTATGAATCAATTTCTATTTTTCTCTTTAACTGTATATATTATTGAAATCTCCGCACATAAGATTCGTTCAAAATTGTATTTGAGAATCAAGCTCTATTACTGTTCTCTTTTTACATGCCCCCCAACCAATAATTACCCTCTGTGGCTCAGGTGGCTGCGTGCCGTGAGTTCCGTGGTTCAAATTACGTTCACTCCACCCTGAGACTTGTGCTGAACAAAGTGGAGGCGAGACAAGTTTTTCTCCGGTTACTCCGGTTTTTCCCTGTCATCTTTCACTCCAGCGACACTCTCCAATATCACTTCATCTGTTAGTCATTAATCATCACCCCAGAGGACGGCAGCCAGCACATTTCTTATCCTCGCCGCTAGATGGGGCTTCATTCAATTCCTGCCCCGGTGGATGGACTGGAAACAGGCTGTGAACTTACATCAGCATGCGGTAGACTTCATATACAGTAACCTGGCGTCATTTAATTCACGTGACACTGACTAGTTCCTTAACATCATCAGAGGTGATGTATGAACCCAGGTAATGTGAGTGACTTTATTAAGTCTAACGCTACATACAAAACGTATACCATCCATTTGGTTGCCGCATTCCAGGTACTCCGTCCTACGTATGTAAGTCCAATTGATATGATAACTTCTATTATAACAGGAATGTCTTTGTTTCGTAAATATCTATCTTGCGAATGCGCAGTTGAGACACACCTTATTACTTAGCATTATTTAATGTCAGAAATTCTTGCAGTCGTATGACATTAAAACACTTCCAGTGTAGCGGTCCAGTCTCAACATGCTCAGAATGCTTTTTCCTTGTAATACAGATTGTTGTAAATAAGATGTTAGTGCTCGATAACAACTATGACAGCACATAGTTTGAAAATGTTCTACGACTTGAAGAGATAAGTTGCGTTGTCGAGGGGGCATGGTAAGGTAACGTAACACTTCCACTATGTTAACATCTACTCGCTATTTGTCGACCATCTGAACATTATCCCGGAGGAACTCGTATAAAGAAATATATAATTTTAACACTTCGGGAATTTAACGACTTGTAAACGGGTTCTTTAGTGTCTATAAATGTGATAAAGCAGGTCTATCGTATTAATCTCAATTGATTTTCAACCCGTAATAACTTTGAGCACAGGAGGTGAACGGCTAATAATTGTGGGGGATACCTAATCATCGTGGTAAAGATGTGTTCCGTTCACGTCGAGGAACGTGCATTCGATTTCCCTTTAAATAATATAGGGATGGAAATGAGATTTACCACTTCTTGAAAGGCAGACAACATTGGATCCCCTTACGGTCTGGCTAAGTGGCTGACTCGTCAGTGTCTTGGCCTCCGGACCTCAGGGTCCCGGGTTCCGAAATTTTCAAGTTGGTTCTGAAGCCGAACTTTTGGAGCTCAAATTGGTTCCTATTAATTTTGGGTCTTGAATTTTAGTTATATTGAGAACGGATAATAATCATATTGGAGTAGTATTGCCAGATCCTCCGAATTTTCGTAAGATCTTCGGTTTTTAAAATATTCAAAAAAATACGAAATATCAGTGTTACAGACACAAGCTAGTAGGGAGAAGTAGTTTACACGATAGCACATCAACACAATACTATGTGAGTAACTTCCGTTCAACTGCTATCAGTTTTAAGAGAATGTAGGATGCGATGCTGATATATTACCTTGATAATGAGTTCTTTAACGTGCCAATGGTATGGGTCTCTGGCATATAAGCACACTTAAATGACACCTGACTGAGCTGGGATATCAGTACATGACCTACCACATAATTCCTCAGTGCAATCGAAGAGTAAAATCCTGCTAATATTTCGAACATAGGACGATATTCCTATGTCTGATCTTCCTTTATTCGTATCAGAAAAACCAGTATTTGAGATTTTGGAACAAGTTCAATAACACAAATGATGAACAGGAAGAAGTAGAATACTCAAATTAAGATACAGTAGAGTAGATTATTGATAAACCTACAGTATTCAAACTATTTTAAACCTAACATTATAAATTAATGCCAACGGCCGTAGCCGTGTTGAAACACCGGATCCCGCGAGATCTCCGAAGTTCAGCAACATTAGGCGTAGTCAAGAAGTGGATGGGTTGCCACGCGCTGTTGGTGGGGGTAAGGGAATGGAGGAGCGGAAAGGAACTGGCCACCCTACCGTACGTAAACTCCGGCTCAGGCACACCTCTGCGGAGGTTCGGGCCTGCCTTTGGGCAGAATAACCCTTACCTTATTAATTAATGAGACCGAGACACGGGTCATTCAGACCACTCACAAAAGTCTGATTGCCAGGTTGTCCTTATCCTATTTAGGTTCTGTGCCCAGTAGCGGGCTACATCAACAGCATTAGGGATGGCAAGTACTGCATCTTTCATCGTGCATGTTGTTGGCCACAAGGTTGATGATGATGATGATGATGCTTGTTTAAATGGGCCTAACATCTAGGTCATTGGTCCCCTAATGACACGAGATACGACGAAATGTAATGACAATTAAATTTCCAAAATTCATCCACTGAGCAGAATTCATGAGGAATGAATGAATGAATGAATGAATGAATATGAATTCAAAGTAATCAGTGGATCCAATTCACAATATTGAAAGTTAAAATAATTCCAAAATCCATCCGCTGACTAGAATTCAAAAAGACGAATAATGGACTTAAGACAATCAGTGGATCCGACCCCGCACTACTACGGTGCACTACCTTCCCGTAAATTAACTATAGTAGGCCTATATACTGACCGAGGGGCTGCTTCTAAAGCAAAATCCTAAAACGATGATGCTTGTTGTCTAAAGGGGGCCAAAATCGGGGTCACCGGCCCCTCATAATGGTACTAATCGCTGGTAAAGTAGAACCATGCTGTTCCTCATGTAGCGGTACTAACAATCTTATTTGCTTTACGTCCCACTAACTACTTCTACGGTTTCTAGAGACGCCGAGGTGCCGGAATTTAGTCCCGTAGGAGTTATTTTACGTGCCAGTAAATCTACCGACACGAGATTGACGTATTTGAGCACCTTCAAATACTGCCGGACTGAGGCAGAATCGAACCTGCAAAGTTAGGGTCAGAAGGCCAGCTCCTCAACCGTCTGAGCCACTCATCCCGGTTGTAGTAGCGGTACTAATCACAAGTAACGTAGACTCACGTTGCTCCCCACAGATAACTTCCAGACATGTGATGTTCCTCACACGGTGGTGGTAATAATCACAGGCAACGTAAATCCATGGTGCTCCACAAATGGCGATATAATCACGGGTACTGTAAACCCATAGTGATCCACCCACGATGATACTAAACACAGACCCATGATGTTCCTCACATAGTGGTACTAATCGCAGGTAATCTTATGGTTCAAGATCCATCATTACTTGGTCGTCCCTCTAAATCGCCTCTAACGACAGGAAGGGGATACCGTGGGTGTATTCTTCGTCTGCGTACCCCACCCACAGGGGGTCTGGACACAAGCGACACTGGTAAAGAAGCTGAACTGTCTGATGAAGAACCACATCTACGAGGGCATGGAGAAAGGGAAAGTGGAGTGGGGCTATGACCTAGATGTTAGCTCCCTTTAAACAAGAATTGTCATCATAAGAAAGAGTAAGATTCTTAGGTGAATGACTGAAAGTTATTCTGTTCTATCGCTCAAAATTAATTGTACGATCATTCAAACTTCAGTAAAATAATAAACATTGACGTATTTCTAAAAACCTTCCGAAATTTTTGGACAAATCTGAAATATTTTCTTTTGACATGACAGAGTTGTATTACAGAAGAGCGATATTTTCCTATATTTTCGAAAGTTTCAGAAGTAGAGTGAATTACTATTTACATATATTCGGTCTATTGTAAGATTTCCTAGAAAGAACCAGAAATAATAATTAGGAGGCTCGATGACCTAGGCCCCTTCAAACAACAAGCATCATCATAAATATAACAATTTATTATTAATATCTCTATTTGGACTACAGATTACTGTTTTTAGGAAGCTAGAGGAATGTAATAATCATATGAGAAAGAACGGGGTGGTAAATTTTAGGATTTTTCCGTTTATGGCAGTAAAAGAGACGCAGATGAACGTCATTCCTCTTTGTTCATGGGCAAATGTGGAGAGGAAAACGTTATGTCACCGCTACAGGAGTACTTGTGATTATGGGTGAGACAGTTGCGATGGACAGCAGTTTTACATTTTTGTACACTGATGAGACAAACAATGAAAGGGTCTGGTACTCACCCCCTTGGCCTTGAAGATCTGACAGAACTTCTCGAGGGTAATATCGTCGTCTCCGCACAACACATAGGCAACACTCTCTACTTGCTCGGCAAAATCTATCTGTTTCTCGTCCCTGAAAGAAAGAGAAGAACATTTGTATAATTAAAGGTTATCATTTGTATTTTATTGCATATTTCCTTCTAAATTATTTGTCTTAGTATTGGAAACTGAGAATGTGAATTAGGAAATAATTATAATAATTTTAATTTTTGTTTGCTGTACAGGGTGAAAGGAGAAGTTGTACCACTATCATATAGGATAGCATAGAATGATATATTCAAAACATACGTGAAAACGATTTTATTTTTATTTTTCGAACATACTGTACGTACTGCGACGGTACGTTGCAAAACACAATATGTTTATGTAAGACGATAGGGAAGAGCAAGCGCCGCAGTATGCTTCTGTATGCTGGGAGGCTCCAGTGATTCGACAGAATCTCAGGATATTCTTGTGAAACAAAACATACCATTCTTCGTTTAAGAGTGTGTATCCTTTTTACAGGTATGTTATACTTTATTTATTTATTTATTTATTTATTTATTTATTTATTCACTCACTCATTCATTCATTCATTCATTCATTCATCAAAAGCCCCAACGAGCAAGGCTGACTTTAAGGGGCTGTGTACATTGGACATATGCATTAAATTTAAGAACATATTCAAGGTGTTGTATCTGTTAGTTACAACGGAGTTGAAAAAGTGTTACATGCGTTGTAATTAGTGTCTTAGACACTGGAAAACTCTTAAATTTATAGACAATACCTTCACATTTGTCTATTGTGTTGTTGTTGTTGTTGTTGTTGTTGTTGTTGTTGTTCCTCTTTCTTGGTCATCAAGGATGATGGTTGTTATTTTTGTTGACCATGCGAGTGGGCTACGATAGCTATGAAGGGAAGTAGTAGCAAGGAAGAACCACTGATAAATGCACAAGTCATCCGACAGACCATTCTGTTACCGACGGCAATACAGAAAGAAAGAGAAAAGGAAACGGATGGCCAGGAGGTTCGTGTTTTGAATTTTCGTATGGAAATATTTTGTTACATGGTGTTTGTAGAATGGACATTTATTGTGTGACTAACATATGCTCCTCTCAATGAAACTGAAAATTCAAAGCCTGTTTCCAGTCATTCGACCGGGTCAGGAATAGAATGAATGAAGCCCCCATCTATCGGCGAGGATAGGAATTGTGCCGACTGCCGAAGCCTGTCGCACTCCTCTGGACCAATAGATAGTGACTTATACAGGGTGTACCAAAACTCGACGGCAAAAATTTAGGAATGGATTCCTCACACAGAGAGAAGAAAGAAAAAGGTTTATGACAACATTGGTCCGGAGGCGTATACTTACAGATTTATTCAAACTTTTGTACATTTACACCGTACGTCTGTAACTGCAGCTGAAACATTTTGAGCATGTATCAGAGGAAATGTTCAAAGTGACGACCTTCAGCTTGAATACAAGCCTCCGCTCGTCGTCGCATGGAGTTACGCACGCGATCGAAAATGTCTGGTGTAGTGAGTACACGAGAGGCTTAAGGTATCCCCACAGGTAAAAGTCCAGGTCGTTCAAGACAGGAGAGCGTGGTGGTGGCCAAGCAATCTGTCCTCCTCTACCTATCCAGCGCTCAGGAAAATGGGTGTTCAGGTACCTGCGGGCAGCAGACTGAAATGTGCGGGAACACCATCAATCATCATGCATGAAAAACATTTGTTGACGGGATGCAAGTGGTATGTCTTCCAAGTAATCAGGCAATGCAGTACACAAGAAATTCGTGTAGTTCTCTCCAGTAAGCTTATTCGGAAGAACGTAGGGTCCCGAAAAGGGATTGCCAATAATCGCTGCCCGGATGTTAATGGCGAACCTCTGTTAATGAGATGATTGGATGATTGCATGAGGAGATGTAAATTATTACTAAAATTAATTTGTGTCACAAAGTTTGAATAAATCTCTAAGTCTACGTTTCCGGATCCATGTTTTCATAACCTTTCTTTCTTCTCTCTATGTGAGGAATCCATTCCTAAATTTTAGCCGTCGAGTTTTGGTACAGCCTGTATAATTATGAAATAAAACGATACTGGAGATGTTACTGGAATGAAAGGTGGTAGCGAATGGTAATCCGCGGATATTGTAAATACTTACTTACACCGGATAGATATGTTAACACAATACAGTAGGCCTGATGCCTGACACCACCCCCCAAGAGTCACAAGTTTATGAGGGATTTTCTCTTGCAACAACTACCGACGCATTGACCTTTGTTCTTCCATACCACTGTCAAGCGTAGCCTCGCCATAAGCAAAAATAAGAGTGTACCTGAGTGAAAATCAATAAAATTATTTAGAAATTATCAGAAAAATTATCCACACTGTCATACAGTTTGCATCCACCTAACCATAGTCCCACTAGTTCAGTCTTGTTTCCACTAATTCCACTTGCTAGTGACAGGCTCTTAAGATTTCCTATTCGACCTTATTTGGTCAATTCTCGTCCCCTTTCTCCTACGACGGTATAAGGTTTTCGAGGCCTGGAAAGTCCTTCATGTTACGCGTGGCCCTTTCTATATCTTGTCAATATTCTCACGCTTCTCATCTGATTAGTTTTAAGAGGGAATTGTTGCTTAGTTGTACTTGATCTTGAAACAAACACCACCATCACCACCAGACTTAAGTGAGATTTGGGATTTTTCCCCCCTGAAAATCACGCTTTTCTTGGCTGGGACCGTTTTCAGAAGATGTAATTGAAATAGGGGTCATATCTTTTCTCTCCACCTGTTTCACACTTCTACTGACGAGCCTAATGAGGATCCTCAACACATTTTTATTCCAGTGTTCCTCATTACAGTTGGATGGCATACCTTGCCATATAAAACAAGGATACATACATCATTAGTCATCGTCTGAATGCACCATTAGCGCTCTTCATTGTGCCACTAATTGATTTTACATGTCCGCACTTCCTCTGCTCCATGTAATGCGGTATGAGATACAGCAGCTGTTATTCACAGCGAGTTCACTGGCTCCGTTAACACCAGATTCAACTTGTAAGAGGAAATACTTTAGATAAGAACCCTTACTTGTCTGCATTGTTATTGCACCTTCCATCAAAGCGTATTTTAATCAATTAATTGAAGTATCATTCTCTCCATAATCACCGATTGTTGAAAATATTTACAAAGGCAAGTCGAAACGTAAGTTTTCCTGTTTTTTCCTCAGAGAAGGAGCTCGTTTGTTTAATGTATCAGATAGTTCGTAGTCAGAGAGATTGCGCGTAGGTGCACAAGTCAGCAAACTATCCTTTTTACCCAGAGAGCTGGAGACAGGATGCAGTTTAATTTCATATGATTATTGCTAACGTGGTGCAGATAGTTTTCCGTGGTTTCCCATTTTTACACCAGGCTGTACCTTAATTACGGCCACGACCGTTTCCTTCCCACTCCTAGCCCCTTTCCATCCCATCGTCACCATGAGACCTATCTGTGTCTGTGCGCCGTAGAAGTAAATTGTAAAAAAATGTGGGAAACCACGGAAAACCATTTTTGGACTGCCTACGGTGGTGTTCGAACTTATCTACCGAATGCAAGCTCACAGCTAGATGACTCAAACTTCGAAGTCTGAATCAGTTAAGAGGTAAAGTAAAGTAAACTCGTGTCCTTATCCCGAGGTGGTGCAGCTCTTTTCAGGCACATACCAGCCCTCCTGCCATTCTTAAATTTCTGGTAGTACCGGGAATCGAACCCGGGCCCCCGAGGATGGCAGCTAATAACACTAACCGTTACGCTACGGAGGCGGACTCAGTTAAGAGGTAGCCAACAAACAGTAAATCCACTTTGTATCGTCAAGAAAAGAGAAGCACATTGTACGTTATGACATGTAATCTCTTTGAGTGTTCAGGTGCAATGGTTCAATATATACCAACTATGTTCGTGGCACCTCGATTACAGATATGTGCTTTTCATTTTGCATTAATTGCATTTTTTGGTTGTTTTATAATTTAAGAGCATTTTCTTTGATTTTAGAGAATTGTTCGGTCATATTTTGGGGATTTTTGTCTCTTTAGGTCATTCTGTTTCTTTTTCCATCTTACCATATCATTTTAATGCAATTACTTCTGAAAGCCTTAACTAGAAGTTATACAACTATCGAAATAAAACATTTCAATATAATGAAATGAAATGGCGTATGCCTTTTAGTGCCGGGAGTGTCCGAGGACAAGTTCGGCTCGCCAGGTGCAGGACTTCTGATTTGACGACCGTAGGCAACCCGCGCGTCATGATGAGGATGAAATGATGAAAACAGCACATAAACCCATCCCCCGTGCCATTGGAATTAACCAATTAAGGTTAAAATTCCTGACCCTGCTGGGAATAGAACCCGGGGCCCTTGTGACCAAAGGCCAGCAATCTAACCGTTTTCCCATGAAGCCGGACATTTCAATATAATATTAAGTAGTCTTGTTCGTTTGAGTCCTTGTTTCTGAATCATATCTTGTAAAAATTATTTTCTCAAGTTGTTTATTGCAATTTCTTAAATGTTTTTTAGAGTTTAATTTCACAAATCGTATTTTATTATTTCGAGTTATTTTTCTAATCATTATTCATTGTATTGTGCATTCTTTGTCTTCAAGCAGTCTCTAGATAATAGGCCTATATTATTTACTTTTGAAAGTTTGTGTCCAACCTATTACATTCTGAAGAGTTTTTAAACATTAACTTTTTAACATCGTTATTTTTACATTTTATAATGAATTATCTTAATGTTTATGTTATTTAAGAAAGTCATTTTTAACATCTTAAGTGAATTTTTAATATTCTTTACGTCATCAACATCCGGACCTTAGTTATAAAAAATGCTCGAATAACTTTGGTGATTCTCTCAAGAGTGAAACAGTGTTCTTTATCTATTTTACCTTTTCACATACAAAACATTAAGATAACAGTTTTTAATTTACCCTCGTATGCTTTCTTTTTACAAGCAGTTTTACTCGCACATGCACAGATAGCTCTTACGGCAACGATGGGCTAGGAGCGACAAAGAAGCGTTCGTGGCCTTAAGGTGTGAAAATGGGAAACCACTGAAAGCCATCTTCAGGGCTCCTGATAGTGGAGTTCGAACACACTATCTCCCGAATGCCACTTGACAGCTACGAGACACAAACCATGCAGCCAATCGTTCTTGCACTCGTACACTAATTTTATATTTATTCATAAGTAATTTATTGAGTCACTATAGGCCAAAAACGTTAGGTTTGTTGCCCTGGCCTTTTCCCTAATTTGAAGTCATTCAAAGGCCCAAACTGGGGCCATATCAAAAAGGACACGGGTATCCTAAAGAAAAACTCCTCTAATTTAAAGACTTCTGAGAGAAAAATCAATTAATTATCTTGTTAGTTATAATACTGAAAAAAACATCTGTGATTTCAGGAATAAATGTTTGAAGGGAGGAAATTAGTTGTGAAGTGTCAGATTTACCGTTTATGGAGACGCCTAACTGCCAGAATTTTATCCTTTAGGAATGCTTTTACGTGCCACTAAATCTAACAACACGAGGCTGACGTATCTGAGCACCTTCAAATACTACTGTACTGAGCCGGGATCGAACCCATCGCACTGGAGTTAGATAGCCATTGTTCTTCCATTTAATCCACCTGACCCGGATTCATGATCACCGATTGTGGCAAATTATTTATATTGATTTTATACTCAACAGTAATTTAATTGAAGCAATATAGGCCGATAACATCGTGATTGTTTCCCGACTTTGTTGGTACTTTACGGCGGGGATGGCGAACCTATGACATGCAAACAAGACTACAGATGACATTAACATGGTTTAATGTTTTTAACATGTAATAAATAGGTCGAAAATCTAGCAATATTTTTACATTACGCTTTGATAAAGAAGGGAGGAAATTAAATCTACGGCTATATTTTGAACACATTTTATTAGATTAAAGCAAAATTGACCTTATTTTTAAACTTTACCTGTTTTCTAAAATGTAATTTTCAGTGACGTTTGCAGAATAAAATCATGAAACGTCCAGTCGAATGGATTTATATGTAATGCAATCTTAATACCTAAATTCAAATAAGGATTTTCATGGTGATTTAACAGGGAAATAATCGGTGGCACACTACACGGTAAAAAGTAATGAGCAAGACTTGACACGCTAGTCGGTGAAGGTTTGCCATCAAGGTGTCTCACAGGTCTTCGGCGGGTCATTTCAAAACTGGAATGAACAATCAAAAGAAAAAGACATCCAGTTTAAAGAATACTGCTGATAGCAAAATCGATTCATTGAGTTGTTGGAGTTGTACTGGAACTATCGAGAAAACCTGTCCGGCTCCATGCCTAAATGGTTAGTGTGCTAGCCTTTGGTCACAGGTGTCCCGGGTTTGATTCCCAGCAGGGTCGGGAATTTTAACCATCATTGATTAATTTCGCCGGCACGGGTCTGGGTGTATGTGTCGTCTTCATCACCATTTGTCCGACTCGTTGGTTGAGCGGTCAGCGTACTGGCCTTCCGTCAGAGGGTCCCGGGTTCGAATCCTGGCCGGGTCGGGGATTAACCTTAATTGGTTAATTCCAATAGCACGGGGGCTGGGTGTATGTGTTGTCTTCATCATCATTTCATCCTCATCACGACGCACAGGTCGCCTACGGGAGTCAAATAGAAAGACCTGCACCTGGCGAGCCGAACATGTCCTCTGACACTCCCGGCACTAAAAGCCATACGCCGTTTCATTTCACTATAGGAATAAATGTTCGATGGAAGGAAAACAGGAAGTGTCAGCAGAATTATTGTCTAAACGACTTTAGGTAATAATAATAACAACAATAATAACAACAACAACAACAACAACAACAACAACAACAACAATAATAATAATAATAATAATAATAATAATAATAATAATAATAATAATAATAATAATAATATGCCGGGCTGAGTAGTTGAGGCACTGGCCTTCTGACCCCAACCAGGCAGGTTCGACCCTGGCTCAGTCCGGTGGTATTTGAAGTTTGCTCAAATACGTCAGCCTCGTGTGGGTAGATTTACAGGCACGTAAAGGAACTTTGCGGGAGTAATTTCCGGCACCTCGGCGTCTCCGAAAACCGTAAAAGTGGTTAGTGGAACATAAAGTCAATTACTTTATTATTCAAAATAATATTTTAAGTTTCCTTCACCTGATGTCTCAAGAACTGCCGGGAGCTGACATTTATCGTTGTTAGGGAATTCTTTAAGGTGACCGTCAAGGGGCTCACACGTACAGTACTCCCGTAACTGAAGAGATGCGTACGAAAAATACTTTTAAGTGCATCCGGGTTAGCAGATGACATAGCAGTTGATTGCTGTTGAGCGAAGGAATGAAGGAGGTTTGAATGATCACAAGGTCGGTTTCTACTCTTCACGCACGGCCGCATCTCGATATGACCAACACTTTGCAGTGATAATGGACGAGTTTCAGAGGCAATTTACCACCTGCACTGATGGAAGCGTTCTCGTAAATTACTGGGCTAAACGCACCAGCAATACGCTATCTCCGCCTGATGAACACGTCAGCAGGCAAACCGTCTAAAGGCCTTGGCACAGAGAATGCGGGCTGCGACCACGTTCTGCGAACCCTGCCCGCAGCGGGCTGGATGCCAAACAGAGTTTCATAATATTGTATCATCTCTGTCACACACACTCCGGTCTGCGACAACGATCTCATCCAGGACGTAACGGGCTGCGATCAGTTGTGTTTCGAGTCTGTTGCCTGCGTAGTGTATACGTTCTTTCTTGAAATGGACACGGAAGGACTTATCGAAGAGGTGAAAAAATACCCATTTTTATATGAGCGAGGATATGTTGAGTACAAAAACGCCGACAACAATACAGAAAAGTGGAGGGAGATAGGACGTGCATTGAACTCGGACGGTTTAAGTGCGACAACTTTAAATTCTCACAACTTGTTTAATTATCATTGTACGTAAATTATTCTACCAAATAATTACTAATAATGTAATTATTTTAACTATAAGTACATCTTAATTTAGACTGGATAGATGTGCAATGTTTTGTCAGGTTATCTAAAAGCGAACCCTTTGGACAAATCATTTAAAATTTTTTGTTCCTTTCATTATTGTTTACAACAGTTCAAGTGTCTTTCAATTATTGATGAAATAGTTTACGAAGTATTGGCGAACTTCCAGGGTAGCGTTGTTTGCTCTACGGTTACTTGGTGTTTGAGGAAGTAAAGCATGTGGTTGTCCGTTTTCCTCTTGATTTTGTACTTCAGCGGTTACGTCGCAAGTCTTATTTATAATAATGTAATTATGTAGACAACAACAGGCTTGGACAATGAGCACCGCTGTGCCGACGTCAGTTTCTATAGGTCTGTGAAAGATACGCCATTTATGAACTAATATACCAAAACCGTTTTTCACAACTCATCGAGCCCTAGAGAGTCGTCGGTTGAATTGTTTTTAATGTGGGTCGTTGTGAGCGGCAGTCTAAGGGGCGCATTAAGACTTTGTGTAATCCAAACACTTCATCTCCAACTAATACGTGAGGGACTGGTAAGTAAATCCCTGGTAGAGGCTTTGCAGGCAGAATTGTTTTTCCAACAAGGAAATCACGGTAGAAGGACGAGTTTTCAAAAATACCGTGGTCACTCAGCCTCCCGTAGCTGCCAATATCCACTACTAGGAATTTGTATAAGGGGTCAACTATAGCCAGAAGAACTAGGGGAAAATATTGTTTATAGCGGAAGTAATTTGAACCGCTGTTGGGTGGACATTTTATTTTTACATGTTTCCCGTCGATGCTCCCTACACAGTTGGGGAAGTTCCACATTTCTCAAAATCCGGTCTCAGCTCGTTTCCACGTTTCGGCGGTTGGCGTAGGTAGGTATAAGGGCTGCAGTGCATTCCAAATTTCTTTGCAGACTTCCTTTATAATTGTCGAGACAGTTGAGCGCCCAACATCAGAAACCGAGGCTATGGAAGTTTCCCAAACGAATAGTGCAGCCCCTTCAGGGAGTAGTGTTCCTGTGACTGAAGAACAGCAATCACTCTCCACACAGACGCCGCAACCCCCAAACAGGAAGAAAAATTCTTAAACAGCAGAGTGAAGACATCAAACAATTAATAAATTATTTTGATACGAAAAACGCCTCAGAACGTCAATCTGACGAAATAGATCATCTTTTCATGAGCTACGCTGCAACATTTAAACGTTTTTCGCCGAGGAGACAGGTCAAACTGAAAATACAGTTAGCTGAGCTATTTGGTAAGGCTGAACTGGAAGAAATCGATGAACATTATTCATATTCTTCAAGTACTTCCTGTTGGAGTTCACTGGGCTCAGATGAAAGATTATATCGTGGTTACAGCAGCAGCAAAATACCAGTTCAACGATAGGTAGGTTCTCCAATGGTCAGAGCACTTCTGCGGCTACAGAACAACCTGTTTGTACGGAACAATTTGAACCGCAGGAAGCTGATCCTCCTACATCAACAACAATCGGAAATCTAAATACAAGAGACATATACGAAGGTGGAGCTAATTTTTTTTGCTCAGCAATAAACTACAAACCCTCTTATTTCACGTCAACTTTGTTAGCTTGCCAATCTAAACATTCCATTTTGTGACATGAGACAAAATATTTGTAATTTTTATCATTAACAATTTATAATCAATTTTGTTCATAAGGTATATTCTAATTATTTTAAATAACTTACTTAAACAAATTTGCCAGCCTTTCTCTTGTAGGAATAGGCCTCCTCCAGTTTGTTGTGAATTTCTTTATAGTCGGTTCCAGTAAATTATATAACATTTCGAAACATTCACGAGACATTCGAAAGTAAGTAAAAAATCTATCTTCAAAACCCTCTAATTCTCGACATAATCTGTGATATTCGCCTAATTGTTCTCGTTGCAAATTTATTTCGTGAGTCCATTCCCGCTTCTTATTCTTCCTCATAAGGACAAATAATGCTAATATTTCCTCTTCATCAGAAGAACACCACATATCTGAATATGTTTCTCTTCTGCTGACAAAACGCAGGTGTCCTTTCTAGCTGTCCGCACGCTCTAGCATGCTGCAATGTGTGTGACATCTCCGGATCGCAGCCCGCATTCTGTGTGCCAAGGCCTTTACAGTGCGCCAGCATTCCATCAGGAGGAACTTCCACAGCTCCTTTCTCGACAGCTGCCATAACACAAGCTGCGGTTCCTTAAATGACTTTCTTTAATTATAAGATGATTGATTATCATATTACCTATTACTTCTTAAGTAGGGTGAGAGGAAAGGCAAGTAGCTTTACTCAGACACTTAAATTTGAGTTCTAGACTTCAGCTTGAATTGAATAATATCATAACGGTCAAAAGTCTATTAATACTTCTCGGTACGGTATGTTCGGATTAACAGCTTCATTAAGTATTTATCTAATTTACTAATTTCGAAAACTGTGTCAATTTAGACACGCCTTCAGATTCTTTACCAACTCAGAAAATATTGCAGTATCAATTTCATAAGATTAATTGAATACTAATTTCATCTCCATGATCTGTGGTTATTTTTCAAACATTTTTCTTGAATCTATAATGACGGGGCAAGTACCTTTACTGAGATACTTAAATTTGAGGTCGAGGCTTCAGCTTGAATGGAATAAAATCATAACGATCAAGAGTCTATTAATATTTCTCAGCATAAGATGTACGGTATGATCGGATTAATAGCGCCATTAAGTATTTATAAATTTTACCATTTCGAAAACTGTGTCTATTCAGGTACGCCTTCAGATTGTTTACTAACTCAGAAAAAATTGCAGTATCAATTTCATAATATTAATTGAATACTAATTTCTTCTCCATGATCTGTGGTTATTTTTCAAACATTTTTCTTGAATCTATAATGACGAGGTCTACATATATGTTGGACATTGAATGATGCATGATTATTTTTATTTCATATCCTTCGATTCCTGCTGTTTGAATTTGATACTTGTACAGAAAAATAATAATAATAATAATAATAATAATAATAATAATAATAATAATAATAATAATAATAATAAATACCAGCTGAATGAAGTAGAGATTATCGGCCTAATGGTTGGTGCTCGTGGCACAATACCTGCCTTGTTCATAGAATTCTGTTCGAGCTACCTAAGAAGAGCATTGAAAGAATAGTTACCACCACCATGTATGGATCTGTACACATCCTGAAATCTCATTTGTTCGGAACTTCATAATTAAAAAAATCCATATTATCGCTATATTACTATATAATAAAACATTCTGTATCCTGATACCCTTTATTTTGTCCTTTGTGATAACCCGCAATTACGAGAAGTCGTTGATTCTTTCAATAAATATAATAATAACAACAAAACATACAGGGCTGCTGATAGTGGAGTTCGAACAAACTATCTCCCGAATGAAAGTTGACAGCTACGTGACCCAAACCATGCAGCTAATCGCTCTTTACCTCTTATGCTAATTTTATATGTATTCATAAGTAATTTATTGAGTCACTATAGGCCAATAACGTCACGTTTGTTGCCCTGGCCTTTTCCCTCATTCAAAGAAATGAACATGCTGAAAGAGCAGGCAGAGAAAGCTGGCTTCCAAATTTCTTTCGAAAAAACAAAGTACTTAACGAATATCCGAACACCTAACAGAATACGGTAAAAAAAATGGACCGTTTCAGATATCTTGATGAGATAGTGCAGATGAAAACGAGTGAGAAAGAAGCTAACAACAGCAGGCGAGAGAAGATGACCGCAGCTTTTCGTAGGACGCATGTCCTATACAAGAGAAAGACAATCTCATGAAAAGCTAGATTGAGGCAATATTACACAGTGATCAAACCCAAGTGTCTGTACGCTTGTGAATGCTTTAGAATGACAGGAAAGGCTGGACTGAGGGAAGCAGAGAAATATGAGCGAAAGATCCTTCGCAAAATAATGGGTCGTAAGATAACAGGTGGACAGTATAGACTCCGAGGAAGAGAAGAGCTATACGGGGATAATCTACGGCTGATGGGCTCGGTAAGCAAACAACGACTAAAGGTCTACGGACATCTATTCAGGATGGTTGCAACCCGACTAAAGAAGCAGATTTTTAAGGTGTTGGACAATAGACCTCAAGTCGAAACGGGCTGTGGATTTTCGTTTTCATTTCAAGTGAGGAACGACCTCAATAGCACGGAGAGTGAATCAGGAGAACATCTCTAATCGGTCAAAATACAGATCAGTGATCAAGAACTTTAAGGGCTTCCATGATGAGCAAAAGCAGAACAGAGGCTGGACAGAAGAGATAAGACAGGCGGCCAGAGAAAGAATGTGACGGTTTTGGGCTAAAAAAAAAAAAAAAAAAAAAAAAAAGCTTCTAGAAATGCCATTTAGTTACTTGACGTGGTCTCTAATGGCCATAACCGAAAAGATAATAATAATAACAATAATAATAATAATAATAATAATATCCTTGACAAAACCTCAATCTTCGACATACTAGCTCATTTTTCTTGGAAGAAATTCCAATTGCTATTACTGTTAGTACTCGTCTAGAAATAGCCACACGAAATTATTATACTGCTAGTATTTAATGATCTTTTTCATTGTTGTACATTTTAGGAGACACCCAGGGTCTCTGAATTTTGTCCCACAAAATTACTTTAAAATGCTGAAAAACATACTACGGAGTTGCCGCATTTAAACACACTAACAGTAAGTGTGGTAGACCTCAGACTTGATCGAAACCACTGTTTGGGAAAGAGAGGTATACAACTAATTGACTGCACCAATGAGGTCATCAGGTGGTTCCTATACCTCCGTGAAGAAACGAGAGAGTTAAGGAAATGGCTACTCTATTTCCTTCAGTCTGCAGTTCAGGAAGATAACTATAAAGTTCATAACCTTATCTTGTTACTCTAGTATTTCTCACCATGAAAGCGTTAATTGCGTGTTTTCAGTTAAAATGTTTGAATATACATATCTAGTTGTTTTCTAATCCTGAGAAAATGATTCATGATCTGACAAGCCATTTCAAGTTGATGTCTTTATTCACAAATTGGATATCAAACTTCAATAAGAAATACATATATTTAATGAAATTGAATAGGACCAAGTGAGTGTTTATCATTTATCATTCTCATTTACCGTACCCTTTCTTCATTACCCTGAAAACTTAAGGAGTATAATTCGTAGTGAACGCATTCTCACGATATTGTAATTAAGTTGCTAACAGCGGAAGCACAGCATGTGGTCTCCCAAGTACCTGTTATGAAGGTAACGTATGTCGGGGTTAAGGTTATGTAGACACAAAGATTTATTACCGAGGGACGTCATTTTAAATGCATGTAAATTAATTGGAATCATGTCGACCCACACCGAAGCGCTACTCTTCTGGCATTCGTTACATTAAACCACCGACACAGCGAACATGATGGCCATTTTTTTTACGCAGTATTAAAATCAGCCCACCGTGCTGCTCCGAGACTGACTGAATCATTTGTTCGGCTTGAAATTAAAGAGTCAGGCCCCATATCATAAAGGGTTTATATGAAAAATGCCTTTCAATAATGACAGGTTGTGACAATGGAGACCACGTATTGACTTTAATCAATGTTATGTATTAAGGATCCGCCTTGTCAATACAAAACAATACGTAGTTTGTTAACATTGATGCTTTCGCGGCCCGTATTTGGGCTTATGCCATGTCAAAAAAGACTGTGAAACTCTCTTTACTTTTTTGCAGATAACATTGCTCCACGTCTTCAGAAGAAAATCTCGTCTCTTCCCGAGAGGAAGTCTTCTACAATAATGGGGGTTTGAATTTAAGATTGTTTTACCGTTGGAGCTGTAGTGGTACGCTCTTTCGTCACCAGGTGGCTCGCTGTATGCTGGCACAGCGCTCCAAGCGGGAGTTGACGGCAGTATTAAGCTCCTATTAAGATGTTCATCACATTGTGTGTGCGTGAGGAGTATCAGAGATGACATCGTACGAATCAGGGACGAATGTGATAGAAGAAATAAATAGAAACTAATAAAATAAAATGCAACGAAAGACATCGGGATAGAATAGCACAAAGCTGAAGAATGAAAACTAAGTATGTGGAGACGGGGAGCAAAATCCTCTCCGAAATGTCGAAATGCTTCACGTTGTATACTTGACACGGCAAAAGCCCATATCATGTCTACAATACCTAGCTTATTATCTAACACATATACAAGTACAGGGTGTCTGATAAGAACTTAGACTGTCGAAGAGACTTTTTCACTCTCGGATCCATAAGCTGCAGTATGGGAGGCGCGCGCATAGTTCTTGACCTTGCAAGCAGCCTGCACGTGTTCGACCTGGCAAGCATGAGTTGCCAGTCTGAATATCAGCTGTTAACATTGTGAGACAGTTATCATTGCAACACCGTATCTTCGTATGTAAAAGTTCTGGTTTCACCTTAATGGTCGTGTGATAACACTCGCTATTGGTGTGGAAAAAATCCTAATGATGTTTTTGCTAGGGGCTTTACGTCGCGCTGACACAGATAGGTCTTATGGCGACGTTGGGATAGGAAAGGCCTAGGAGTTGGAAGGAAGCGGCCGTGGCCTTAATTAAGGTACAGCCCCAGCATTTGCCTGGTGTGAAAATGGGAAACCACGCAAAACCATTTTCTGGGCTGCCGATAGTGGGATTCGAACCTACTATCTCCCGGATGCAAGCTCACAGCCGCGCACCTCTACACGCACGGCCAACTCGCCCGGTCCTAATGGTGTTTAATAAGTCCCTCATTATGATAGGAAAATTGGTGCTTGGTGGGCCTGTCTTTTTTTTTTTTTCGATAGAGCAGTAAATGCGAAGAGGTACCAAGATGACATGTTGACTCCGTTATTCCATCAGTTAATGGAAGAAGAAAAATCACCTGGGTGGTTTCAACAAGATTTAGCCCCTGCTCATACAGCAGAAGATTCCTTTCTTACAATTTCGGAAGTATTTGCAGATTGAGTGACCAGTGCTCGTCTATGTTCCCTCGAGTGTGTGACTTTTACTTGTGGGGTAAACTGAAAGAAAAATTGTATCGAACAAATCCTCATACACGGGAGGAACTGAAAGAAAACTTTACGAATGAAATTAGAAACATTACAGTGACAGAACTCACTCGCATCATCCAGAATGTTGTTACCAGATACAATGTCGGTATAACCCAGGAAAGACGACACTTCCAGCATCTTTTATAAGGTAAGATTTCATACAAGATTTATAGACGCTTAATGCGCGCGACGTACGTTTGGCTGAGGCAGCTGTCGTAGCTCAGAGTACAAACATAGTGCGTTTGGTCTGAGTTTATATGAGACACCCTGTACATGTTTCGAGAATATAGACAATCCATACAATTTTATTAGTTTCAAACAGAGAATCTTATTTAATTACAGTCGTATTAGAGTATATAACTCCAGGACACTATAATGAGAGCAGGCATGGCTAATAGAGTGACCTGGTTATTAACCAGAACGTACTCACATTACAGAACAAATTCGTGTTGCACGTGTTTACATATCTGCATCATAGATGGTGCTACTAGTTCCTCGGAATCGATTCCAGAATTGGGTACCCGATTACCCAGGCATATGGCATCGACTCTTAGCGAGTCCAATCTCAACCCATCACTAGTGGCAGTTGCAAGCCGTAGCGAGTTCGGAAGTCCAGTTTCGCAACCTCTCTGTTCTTCAGGGCAATAGACGTGTGTTCTCGAACACACTGGACATTTTACTTTCAGGACATAACATGCAGCAGTAAGTTACGCGTTGTTGAAAAATTGAATTTTTTCCTCTAGAGGTGTATCAAACAGTTATTTTTGTGTAACTGCTACATCTGTCACTGATACAATAAAATAACTGTGAAAAGTAACAGTTAAAAGTAACGTCCAACGTTACCTTTTATTGGTCACAGCTTCCAGCTTGTCTCCTTACAGCTGTGTTGAGAAGTCCCATTCATTCTCTCGCACATGCGCGCACGCTTCACTACAGTGTTGAAAGTCGGTGCAGCAAAACACGCATTCCTGTTTGCTATAAAGTTAACGAGAACGGATGAAATGAGAAGACAACATAGCGTCTTTTCTGAAATCTGGTGGAGTGAGTTTGACAAGGATAGAAGACAAGAAAACGTGATATGTCTGCCAAACCTCGACACAAACCAGTACAAGAGGACTGATTAAGTAAAATGAATTAATGTTATGTTATCTATAAAATCAATATGGAAAGTTAGAGTACTAAATTATTTATGGTACAAGAAAAATTATACGAGTGAAACGTATAATAATATTATAATGCAGGTAGCCCTGCGCGATGTTCTGATTATATTATACACTATAGTGTATTTGAGTTAAAGCAATCTCCTACGAAACCGCTCTCACTTGGAAGACAAGCGTACTATCTGAACTCTGAAGGTCACATTATGTGTCTGTAAGCTGCTACTAGTTACAGTTCCCACTTCCCAGTTACTGTTTTCACTAGTACGTTATTCTGTTGTCGCTACTCGGTAACCTGTTATTTTTTGTCCTCGTTACATTTATAACAGTGACAGGCATGTAACTGTGACAAAGTAACTGCTACGTTATTTTCCTTCTAGATTACTGGTAACACACTCTGTGACATCTGAAATCACAATTATATGAAGAAAACCACTTCTTCGGTGTTTATTGGCCATGAAACGTCAAGATCCAACAAGAAACAGATGTGGACATTTTTCAAGATTGCAATAGCCCCTTCTCTTAAGACAGTTGTTCGAAAGTAAATAAATCGAACAGAGACCAAGCAAAACAACTGCAGGGACTCAAGAGACGGTTTGAAAAAATACTGTAGATTCTTGCATTTGACTGCGGATCAAAATTGCTAGTCAGAGAGGTGGTTTGTACCCTAATTATAATTGTTTTTATGCTTTTTATCACAGTCTGTGATTACTGGATGGCATTTTTCTACAATGTTTAAATCTCTGGATGAGTTTTATGACAAACTAGCAGAAGTACCCGTTCTTCGTACGGGTTATCAGAAACTGGCTTTAGTTATTCATACTATCGGTGCGAATGGCTTCATTATATATTTATATCACTGGTGTATTTACTTAAGTACGTAGAAATCATTTGTCATGTTGGAATTATAGTGTATCTTCTTCTTTTCTTCATGGGAGCCTCTAAATATTAGTTCCTAATTAGCGTCGAACTCTAAGATCTTTTGCTACCATGTTTTTTTCCTTCATTCCCACCTAGATATACCTGCTCCCTTCACAAAGCTACAGGTTTAGTGTGAGTATACTTCCGCTAGATAGTACCACAAATATAAATATTATTGAATGTATTTGTTTTGTCCGACATTTCGTAACTATTACGAATGATCAAGGAAATAGGCGATGCATAAAAGAAACTACTATAATTATCGAGAATTATAATTCTCAGGGCTTGTCACTCATGTCGCACATCATATAATGAATCTGAGTATAAATGTTGAGAAATCTTTTCAAGTCATGACAATATTGTGTAGAGTACATAGGTTGTTTTATGCATGGTTACAATGATCGTAAAAGTGGACCAAAATATCGGCACTAATAACATCAGTGATCCTACTACTCCATTATTTGATAGAAAATAGTTTAAACTATAGGTAAGTGACTGCGCAAAATGCTGAAACTTAAGCCAGTACGTAAAAACGGACGCCCGTCGGCAACCGCTGGTCTCTGTACTACGGAGATCTCCGGGGCTATTATTTTTATACTTCACTCCCTTTCCATCCTCGCCCAAAGGAGTGCTATGAGCGTCTTACACAACAGTTCATTTTTTCCAGATAGTAAGTCATATGTGTATCAATTTTGGTTGGCAGCTATGCCCAAACGTACATGCATAATCTAGCTGCTGTAGTATCCTGGAGCTGACGTTGCCATGGTTACGGCCGTTCGTTTTTTTTTTATCCGATTCCTAGAGCAGGGGTAGCGTGGTTCCAATATCTCCGTAACTGTTGGTTTTAGGACCTTAAAACACGGTTTTCGGGCCCGAAAGGGTTTACCGAGTTTTGTTCTTTGCGTCAAGGGGCTTAAAATGAACTTTGTCTCGTGCTTGTACGACAAATTCGATTTGGCCTATATTAGCCTATTATTTTAATATTTTTATATCTCCCCCGTCGCCCCCCGCCCGAATTGTTTTGAAAATAAAATCAGCCCATGTTACTCACTGGCAATGTAGCTTTCTATAGGTGAAGTAATTTTTAAAATCGGTTCAGTAGTTTTTGAGTCTGTCCGTTACAAACAAATAGACACATTTTTTCTCTTTATAATATTAGTATAGAAGTATATGTTACATCCCTACACATACGGTTGCCGTCAGGAAGGACATCCAGCGGTAAAACAGAGTCAAATCCACATGTGCGACACAGTTCGCAACCGCAACCCCACAGGTGTGGGTAGAGCGATAGAAGAAGAAGATGCTCATTTTAAAAATTTACCCGCTTATTTATTCTTTTCGCCCCCTTAAGTGGATTTTACAAAAAGAGTGTGTTCATTTTTTGAAGGAGATTCCAAGTACCAATTTTAAAGTCTGTAACATCTTCATTTTTTGAGATATATGTATCCTCATATAAATAATTCAACTCCTTCCTCACTTCTTTTCACCCCCCCCCCCCCGCCCCATTAAGTAGATTTTCTGAAAACGAATATTTGTATTCTTTTTATATTTAAAGGGGATTCCAAATATCAATTTTCATGTCTGTAACATGTTAGGTTTTTGTGATTTATTGTAGATAATTTCGCTGCTGTAGAATCCTGGAGTTGACGTTGCCATGGTTACGGCAGTTCATTACTTTATCCGATTCCTAGAGCAGGGGTAGTGTGGTGCCAATATCTCCGTAACGGTTGAATTTAGGGCCTTAAAACATGGTTTTCGGGCCCGTAGGGCTTACTGAGTTTTGTTCTGTGCGTCAAGAGGATTAAATTGAGTTTTGTCTCGTCCTTATACGACAAATTCGATATTTTGCCTATATTAGCCTATTATTTTTATATCTCCCCCCTCCCCCACCTCGAATTGTTTTGAAAATGAAATACAGCCCATGTTACTCACTGGCAATGTAGCTTTCTATAGGCGAAGTAATTTAAAAATTCGGTTCAGTAGTTTTTGAGCCTATTCGTTACAAATAAACAAATTTTTCCTCTTTATTATATTAGTAGGCTATAGACTAGCTGTTACCCACGGCTTCGCTCGCGAGGATTTCGTAAGTTCATAAAAATTAATTGTTCCTCGGTAATGCACTAAGACATTATCTGAAAATCCTTAAAGTATAAAAACTCGCCGAAAAGTTGCATTTCATTTACGCCAGAACCTCTTTGTAAACCACGTTTGTGGCATTGCCTTTTGGGTCTAAGATGACCAGGCTACTGGCAGAGCTAAATCTGGAACATGTGACATGGAGCTCTACATGTGAGTAAAAAAAAGGGGGGGGGGGTGTTCTTTATTTGTAAAGGAGAATACAAAAATACAAAAACCAATTTTCATGCCTGTAACATGTTAAGTTTATGAGATATACTGCAGACATACTAATTTTAAGAACTGACTCACTCCTTGGCTGAGAGTTGATCGTTGAGGCCTTCGGTTCACAGAGTTCTGGTTTCGATTCCGGGATGGGTCGGATATTTTAATCGCGTGTGATTAATTATTCTGGCTCGAGGACAGGTTGTATGTTTTTGTCCCAACACTCTCCTCTTCATATTCACTCAACACACCACATTACCAACCACAACAGGAATACGCAATAGTCGTAAAATATCGTTTTTTTGCCAGTTGCTTTACGTCGCGCCGACACAGATAGGTCTTATGGCGACGATGGGACAGGGAAGGGCTGGGAGTGGGAAGGAAGCGGCCGTGGCCTTAATTAAGGTACAGCCCCAGCATTTGCCTGGTGTGAAAATGGGAAACCACGGAAAACCATTTTCAGGGCTGCCGACAGTGGGGTTCGAACCTACTATCTCCCGAATACTGGATACTGGCCGCATTTAAGCGACTGCAGCTATCGAGCTCGGTGTAAAATATCGTGAAACCCACATGTGCTACACAGTTCGCACCCGTGACCCCACAGGTGTGGAAAAACCGGTAGAAGAGAAGAAGATACTCATTTTAAAATATCACCCACTTTTTAAAAAAAATTCACCCCCTTAAATGGATTTTCTAGAAAAAGTGCGTTCGTTTATTTTTAAAAGATTTTCCAAGTACGGCCTACTAATTTTAACGTCTGTAACATCTTCCGTTTCCGAGATATATGTATCCTCATATAAGGAATTCAACTCCTTACTCACTTTTTTTCAACCCTCACCCCTTAAATGAATTTTCCGAAAACAAAAATTTGTGTTCTTTTATTTTAAAGGAGATACCAAATACCAAATTTTATGTTTAAAACGTTACGTTTTTGTGATATATTGTAGATTTACTGCTACTTCATCGAACACCTTTGCGGGACTCTGACGTCCTTTGAAGCCTACAGGTACAAATTTGCTTTGCGTCGTACCATGTCAGATAGGTCTTATTGCTAAGATGAGAGAGGAAAGGGCTAAGAGGGGGAATGAAATGACCGTAGCCTTGATTAAGGTACAGCCCCAGCCAACTTTTTGCCTGGTGTGAAAATGGTAAACCACAGAATACCATCTTCAGAGCTACAGACAGTGGGGTTCGAACCCACTATCTCACGAATGCAAGCTGACAGCAACGTGACCCAATCTGCGCAGCCACTCAGTCGGCCCTTTGAAGTCTATTAAATTATACCACAATTAGATATTAAATTAGATAATAATAATAATAATTATTATCATTAACTGATGGTCGTAAATAACTCGCAATGCCGGACTAATACGGGTCTCTCACATTTAAAAATGAAGTGATTGGAATAATTTATCAAAGGAAATGCTTTTTTTTCTTTTTTTACAATTGATTTTACGTCGCACGGACACAGATAGGTCTTATAACGACGATGGGATAGGAAAGGCCTAGGAGTGGGGAGGAAGCTGCCATGGCCTTAATTAAGGCACGGTCCCAACAATTGCCTGGTGTGAGAATGGGGAAACCACGGAAAACGATGTTCAGAGCTGCCGACAGTGGGGTTCGAACATACTATCTCCTGAATGCAAGCTCACAACTGCGCGCTCCTAACCGCACGGCCAACTCGCTAGACGGGAGATGTTCTATGCATTTCTAAGTTCTTTGAAAACATTTAAGAAAAGACTAGGTAAACGACTGATTGGGACAGCCCTAAATGCAGATCATTGAGTGATTGATTGAATTTATAATAATAATAATAATAATAATAATAATAATAATAATAATAATAATAATAATAATAATAATAATAGCACCGGGCGAATTGGCCGTGTGGTTAGGGGCGCGCGGCTGTGAGCTTGCATCCGGGAGATAGTGGGTTCGAATCCCACTGTCAGCAGCCCTGAAAATGGTTTTCCGTGGTTTCCCATTTTCACACCAGGCAAATGCTGAGGCTGTACCTTAATTGAGGCCATGACCTCTTCCTTCCAACTCCTAGGCCTTTCCTATCCCATTGTCGCCATATGATATATCTGTGTCGGTGCGTCGTAAAGCCCCTAGCAAAAAAAAAAAATTAGCAATAATAATGTTATTGGCTTTACGTCCTACTAACTACTTTTGCGGTTTTCGGAGACGCTGAAGTGTCGGAATTCAGTCCCGAAAAGAGTTCTTTTACGTGCCAGTAAATCTACCGACACGAGGCTGCCGTATTTGAGCACATTCAAATACCAGCGGACTGAGTCGGGGTCACAAGGCCAGCGCCTCAACCGTCTGAGCCACTCAGCCCGGCCGACTGAATTTCTGATCGCCTGTATCGTCATCCGCTGCTGCAACTTTGATTACAACTGGCGAGCACCTTACAAAATTAACCACACAGTCAGTGGAATGAAAAGGTAAAAGAGTCCTGGTATTCCTACAAATACTTTTCTAATTTCTCTCTAGGAGATAGCCGGCAGTTTGTCTCATTTTACATTCAATTGTGTTCTCCTTTTAGTATTTTATGTTTCAGAACATCTATTCCAGTCCCGTACGGCTCCATGGTTAAATGGTTAGCGTGCTGCCCTTTGGTCACTGGCGTCCCGGGTTCGATTCCCGGCAGGGTCGGAAATTTTAACCTTAATTGGTTAATTTCGCTGACAGGGGGGCTGGATGCGTGTGTCGTCTTCATCACCATTTCATCCTCATCACGGCGCTCAGGTCGAACTTGTCCTCGGACACTCCCGGCACTAAAAGCCATACGCCATTTCATTTTTTAAAATTCCAGTCCTTTATAAGAATATTCTCAGTTACACACACTTTCATGCCTTTGCTGGCAGGGCCTAGTGTTTACAGTGCACTATGTCTTCTGGTATAGGCTAGAGCAATTTTGTTACTTTCATTGATCTGTCTCTGTCTTATCCTTGGCTTTGACAATATGAAAGTAACTGAGGTGTGAGCGATGCTAGTAATGCCATTCCTTGTGCAGCCAGTCCCTGCAATGAATGGTGTGAAAACGTTGCTCATAGGGTCGGTTGATGCATGCATTTTAGTGGGCTGGGCAGACTGATATGTAATAGCAACTTCTGGCTCGGTGAGGAAAGCAACGGGAAACTACCTCACTCCTCATTTCCCTAGTACGCCTCTTCAGTGATGCCTAGGCCATCTATGACAGCTGATGGCAGAGCTGTTGAGGATCCAACCAGCCTTAGGGATGAAGACTGAACATACATACACACACACTTTCATGGGTAGGTCAAACAAACAAACAAACAAACAAACAAACAAACAAACAAACGAAAAGGAGAAGTCAAATATTTGAATATAAAAGCACACACCGTAACTCTGCCGTACCAATGGGACTAGCACGTCTACTTATTGTTAGTATTATATGATGTGTCAAAGCACAAAGTCACGTTTTATTAATTTTTAATTCACTTCATTTCCTATTAGACTTGCACGAACAAGCTATTTAAATTAATTTTACGAACTTATTGAAGCTATGTTTCTCAGGTCACGTTGGACGGTTAATTTGGCGCCTTTATATTACAGGAAGATTCGAATTGCTAAGCTATTTACAGACGTGACATCATACAATAGAAGCTTACTTAGCACTATTAACTCAGCAAAATGTGGACATGGAATGCGGTCACATGATAACTTCGGATGACATCCTGTTAGATTCTAAAGTACAGCACTAACACATTCATTCATACAGAACGGGGAAGACTAATGTTAATTAACATTGCCAAAAGAAGGAATATCTGATTATCATGAACCTGAACTTGATTGCATGTGATAAACTGTATGGAACAGCCGAATTTGACGTTTATGATTTCTTTATAACAAAATAGTGTTGTCATAATGTACCTGAATTTGATGCCGTAATAGAAAATTTCCGATTTTAAATAATGTGGAAACAACAATGTGTTTGAAAAGTTTTCTACAAGAACGCGATGCTATTTCACAATACCGGTTCTGGTACAGGATACTGAAGTACTGAATAATAATCAACCTTGTGGGTATTGTGAGCGAGTGTCAACTACAGTCTTATCCAGGTAGAGTGGAAGACTTCCTATCACCAAGAGCGGAAGCACTACAGTGGATTCAAAATTTGGAGACTCGGATATGATACGAGATAACACTACTGTCTGAAGTGAATCAGTGATTTTTGTTATTGTGTATATATTATTTTATGTGTATAATTTCCTTACCATGCGCTAATAATAATCCAAGTGGGTGAGTGAGGTAGGATAGTTCACAGTACCTCCTCCCTGTTGCAAGAGGTGACTAAATCCCCAAGGGCTCTCAACTTGTGAGCGTGGGCTGGCGAACACGGGGCCAGTAGCTGAGCCTGATATTGCTCCCACTCTTTACTTTCTTCTTTCCTAATCGATCTTCCTTGGTTAAATCTTGTTCTCCTCTGTCCCGAACGGCATTAGATTTTCGAAACTTATGCTTTCCGTAGTCCTTCCATTCTTTCACCAATACTGTCATTCTTCTAAGGGTCGAACGTTAAACCACTGGTGCTATCTCGAAATCTTGAGCCATTTGACGGAAATGCCAGGAGAAAAAGCCCAGACTGGAGGAGAACTCACTGGGCCTCCACATTGATAATGCGCCTGCTCGCACATCGCTGTTGGTTCGTGAACATTTGAAAAAAACATGGCAACAGCTGTGCTTCCCCACCAACCCTACTGACCTGGTCAAAACCTCGTGGACTTTTTTCAATGCCACAAACTGAAATTCACCCTGAATGGACGATGATTTCAGCCAACTGCAGAAATCAAAATGAAATCGGAGGCTGAACTGCGCGATGGCCAAAATTGCCTAACATGACCGCTTATCTGAATAGAAACGGCGTAGGGAGCATTGTATTAATATAGAAAGGAAGTATTTGGAAGTAGACGAAGCTAGCTAGGGACCTTTGGTGGCGAGTTTGAAGGCCACTGGTGGCGCTGTTATCAACTTGAGCACGTCAAAACGGGGAGTGATGATTCACGTCGGTACTGAGAACGAATGTGTAGAGTTTCTTGACGTTAGCTGTAACGATGCCGAAGCGGATTCGCCCTTACTGGGAGGGCTTCTAACAGCCCTTTCCGATGCAAAATATAGCTATTCCGCAATTCAAGGAATGTGCATGAAGCGTGATTTCGTGATATCAAAGAACGGGATCAGTGCTGTAGTGAATAAAAAAGGCAAAGATCGATTGCCCTTAATTCCAGAGGGAGAAAACAGGCAAATCCTTGACCAGCCATCAGCCGTACACCAAAGGTAGTGAGGAAAATAAAGGCCCTTGTCTCAGACGGTAACTCTGCCCCCAAGGGACTATCGCACGTAAGTTGGGGATGTCTCTTTCAACATTTAACACCATAGTCAACAATGACCTACAATTTGAAAAGCGGCATAAGCGCCGAGTTCACAAGCTATTGCCTCGTCACAATTCGGAACGTCGCACTAACGCATCCATGGACTTCTGTGCATTAGGATTCTCACAAGAGCCTTAGAAAATAGACGTCCACGCACTATCAATAGCTTCCGGAAAACCCGTCAGGGAGAGTGGGATAAGATAGACATGCTAGCTCTGCGAAAAAGTCTGCTGCAATGGAAATTACGTTGTCGGGCTATAGCTAGAAATGCTGGCTTTCCAACTGACCACGATTGTTGGTGGAGACATGGCTTTTCATAAGTTAATTAACCCTTCAGACGCCGTCCCGAGAGATCCCGAACGACCTTCTGTATAAGTAATCTCCATAGAAAGTTATTTGCAAAGTTGACCTCTTTGATTTGGAAAAGGTAACCATCGACATAATCATTGTGAAACCTGCTACACAGCAAACACAGTTTAATAACTTAAGCAACTCAATTTATAAAATATACTGAGTAACAAGTTGTAATCAGATGTAGTGTCCTCGCCAAACAATAAGCCAACAAGAACTCATTTCTAGACTACAAGACTGTGATATGACATCTCTATAGCCAACGAGTTGGCAGGTCATGTCAGATCCGACAGGCCAGTAGTAGCTGCATAAACCTATCAGTTCAAGGATCATCAACGAACACACTGGACTAATTCTTCACGGCCCTAATTATGCCGACAGTTCGTTTCATTCCACACACACAGTGAATAAGCAGTTTCACATTCAAAAATAACACACACTCTTCTTTCAGCTAAAAAGTTATTTACGATTAATGATAGAACTCTCCAATGGTGGGTGCCAATATTACGCAATATGTAGCTCCTGACTGCCACTCGTCAGGAGTTTGTCTTCTTTCTTTCTTTCTTTCTTTCTTTCTTTCTTAATCCGTTTACCCTCTAGGGTTGGTTTGTCCCTCGTGGACTCAGCGAGGGATCCCACCTCTACCGCCTCAAGGGCAGTGTCCTGGAGCGTAACACTTTGGTCGTGGATACAACTGGGGAGGAGGGCCAGTAAATATCCCAGGTGGTCTGACCTGCCATGCTGAACAGGACCGTGTGGGGAAGGGGGGGATGGGAAGATTGGAAGAGATAGGAAAGGCTAGTGGCTTTACGTCTCAAAGACACAGATAGGTCTTATGACGACGATGGGATCGGAAAGGCTTTGGAGTTGGAAGGAAGCGACAGTGGCCTTAAGGTATAACCCCAGCATTTGCCTGCTGTGAAAATGGGAAACCACGGAAAACCATCTTCAGGGCTGCCGAGAATGTGATTCGAATCCACTATCTCCCGGATGCAAGCTCACAGCCGCACGCCCCTAACCGCACGGCCAACTCACCCGGTAGATAGAAAAAGGAGAGGGAAGGAAGTGGCTGTGGCCTTACGTAAGGTACATTCCAGGCATTTACCTGGGGGAGAAGTGGGAAACCGCGGAAAACCACTTCGAGGATGGCTGAGGAGGGAATCGAATCCCTAAACTTAGTTGACCTACCAGGCTGAGTGGACCCCGTTCCAGCCCTCGTACCACATTTCAAATTTCGTGGCAGAGCCGGGAATCGAACCCGTGACTCCGGGGGTGGCAGCGAATCACACTAACCACTACACCACACAGACGGACGAGCTTCTTGTCTCAACCAAATTTGAATGAAGTCTAATCCCTTACACCTCCCTTCGCTTGCCATATCCCATATAATGCAAATGGACTAATTACGCGTGTGCTTCTAACGAGAAACTGTCCGGCGTTATGGCTAAGTGATTAGCGTGCTGGTCTGTGGTCAAAGGGGTCCCGGGCTCGATTCCCAGCTGGGTCGGAGATTTTAACCTTCATTGGTTAATTACGATGGCGTGTGTGTGTGTGTGTGTGTGTGTGTGTGTGTGTGTGGCGTATTCAGTATTCATAGGCTGGTCCCCATCATTACAGACAAGCAGGTCGCCTGCATGGTGTCAGCTCGAAAGACCTGGACCAGACCTCTCAGTATAACAGGGCAACGGCAATAATAAATAACTGGCCTCATTTTAAAGACTTTCGCCTGGAGCGTGGCATTGTACGGAAGTAAAACATGGAAAACTAGCTCAGAGAAGAAAATAATAGAACCTTTTGAAATGTGGTGTTACAGAAGAATGCTGAACGTGGCATGGATAGACTGAATCAATGATGAAGAGGAACTGATTCGAATTGGTGAAAGGAGAACGAGTTAGCTAAATTTGACCAGAAGTGATTGAATGACAGGACACATGTCAAGACATGTCATTTAGCGTTCGAGGAAAGTGTAGGTGGTAAGAACAGTAGGGGTAGGCCAAGACATGAATACTGTATGACATTAGAGTAGATGTAGGATGCGGTAGTTACGTAGACGTGGAAACGTTAGCACAGGATAGGGTGACAGGACAGCTGCATCAAACCATGTATGGACTGATATCTAGAACAACAACAACAACAACAACAATGTGGCCTCAGTGACCGTGTGCAAGAATTTTGATCTCACACCGTCTAAACTGCCGCCTGTGAATTTCGGTGCTTCGTATTACTCTGCCCGATGGCAAAGAAACGGATCATTGTTGGATTATCTGTAGTTAAGATTTTATTTATACACACATACATACATACATACATACATACATTACATATATACATACATACATAATCATTATAGACTGTTGTGCCTTTCAGCGTTCAGTCTGCAAGCCCCTGTGAATTTACTAAACGTAGCCACAATCCTCGATTTGCAACTAGTGTTGTGGCCTCATTTAGTTCTATACCTCTTATTTTTAAATCATTAGAAACCGAGTCTAACCATCGTCGCCTTGGTCTACCTCTACTTCTCTTGCCCTCCATAGCAGAGTCCATTATTCTCATAGGTAACCAATCCTCCTCCATTCGCCTCACATGACCCCACCACCGAAGCCGGTTTATGCGTACAGCTTCATCCATCGAGTTCATTCCTAAATTAGCCTTTATCTCCTCATTCCGAGTACCATCCTGCCATTGATCCCACCTGTTTGTACCAGCAATCATTCTTGCTACTTTCATTTCTGTTACTTCTAACTTATGTATAAGATATCTTAAGTCCACCCAGCTTTCACTCCCGTAAAGCAAAGTTGGTCTGAAAACAGACCGATGTGAAGATAGTTTCGTCTGGGAGCTGACTTCCTTCTTACAGAATACTGCTGATCGCAACTACGAGCTCACTGCATTAGCTTTACTACACCTTGATTCAATCTCACTATATTACCATCCTGGGAGAACACACAACCTAAATACTTGAAATTATCGACCTGTTCTAGCTTTGTATCACCAATCTGACATTCAATTCTGTTGAATTTCTTCCCTACTGACATCAATTTAGTCTTCGAGAGGCTAATTTTCATACCATACTCATTGCACCTATTTTCAAGTTCCAAGATATTAGACTGCAGGCTTTCGGCACAATCTGCCATTAAGACCAAGTCGTTAGCATAGGCCAGACTGCTTACTACATGTCCACCTAACTGAATCCCTCCCTGCCATTTTATTTATTTTTTCGGATAAACTCTAAATGTGTAACCACAGATTTTTTTCAAATGACGACGTCATTCGACTTAAAGTGTGAAGTTTTCCGTCCTCAAAAATACAACTACTTCTGCCCAGAGGCCAATAAACACCACCATTGACTCAGAGAGGGAAGTAAATTATTTCTTCCCATCACTCTCTCTAAGTGAAGTCTCTCCTCTCATTTGCGTACTACAAATAAGTCAATATTTAATTTGACATTTCACATGAATTGACCAAAAAAATTTTAGTGACACGCATTACATGGCAATCATTCTAGCATTTTCTTAGTGAAGACGTTAATTTCTTCTTCTTCTTCTTCTTTTTATTTTTCTTCTTCTTCTCCCACACCCTGGCAATTAATATGGATATGGCCAGGTTTTCCGTACAGATACTCCTCCTCATATCAGTTCATGATGATGATGATGATGATGATGCTTGTTGTTTAAAGGAACCTAACATCTAGGTCATCGGCCCCTAATGGTGTGAAATGTAATGGCAATTTAAAAGTACAAAATTCATCCACTGTCCACAATTCAAAACTTGATGAAGAATGAATGGATGAATATGAATGTAAAATAATCAGCGGATCCAACTCAAAATACCGAAAAACAATTCCAAAATTACCGGGCGAGTTGGCCGTGCGCGTAGGGGCGCGCAGCTGTGAGCTTGCATCCGGGAGATAGTAGGTTCGAATCCCACTATCGGCAGCCCTGAAAATGGTTTTCCGTGGTTTCCCATTTTCACACCAGGCAAATGCTGGGGCTGTACCTTAATTAAGGCCACGGCCGCTTCCTTCCAACTCCTAGGCCTTTAATATCCCATCGTCGCCATAAGACCTATCTGTGTCGGTGCGACGTAAAGCCCCTAGCAAAAAAAAAAAAAATCCAAAATTGTTCCACTGACTAAAATTCAAAAGAACGATGATGATCAATGATTATGAACTTAAACACTCAATGGATTTAACCCGCAATGTCCCACCTTCCCAGAAACTATCATAAAACAACAGTATTACAGATCAAGGGGCTGCTTCCAAAGCACAATCCTGAATCGATGATGCTTGTTGTCTGAAGGAGTCCAAAATCCAGGTCAACGGCCCCTCTTAATGGTACTTATCGCTAGTAAAGTAGAACCATAGTATTTCTCTTGTTGCGGTACTAATCAAAATCAGCATAGACTCGCGGTGTTCCTTCCACATATTATGGTACTACTCACTAGTTTTGTACGTCGCACAGGCAACGCAGACCCACGGTGTCGCTCATATAGTGCTACTTATCATAGGCAACGCCCATACCCGTGGTGTTTCTCACGTAATGGTACTAATTACAGACAACGTGAGCCTGTGGTGTTCCACTTATAGTGGTACTAATAACGGGTACTCTAAACCCACAGTAAACCACTCTCTGCTGCTACTAATCACAAACCTATTGTATATCTAACATAGTGGTACTACTCGCAAGTAAAGGCGACCCATGATGTTCTCCCCGTGATGGTACTAATCGCAAGAAGTTTCATAGTTCTAATTCAATCACCCTTTTGGTTGCCCCTTTTAGTCACCTTTTACGACAGACAGGCGATACCGTGTGTGTATTCTTTGTCTGCGCCCCCACCCACAGGGAGTCCTCACGCCAATTCCGTGTGAAGAGAAGTATTGTATTCATAGTTATGTCTTTTTGTAATGGTTGGTGGTGTGTTGTGTTGTGTCGTGGGTGGATGAGAGATGTATATTAAGAAGAACGAAGGGGAAAGAGTAATATTTGTAAGAAGTTTGGACCCTTCATTGGCACACTACTTTGCGTTTGAAAGACGCAAGACTTTCTACAAAGATATCGGGTGATATCCTAGTTTCTACGCTCGTTTGAGACATTCACTTAGTGGATGGTGTTGACATGCCTTCTTGCTTATAGGGTCAGGCGTGCTGCGATAGCGCTTTCTAGTTTAGTGAGGAAAGCAATGTCAAACTACCTCACTGCTCATCTTACATAGTGTGCCTCATTTTGACGTCACCGTCCATTGTTGTGATTTCTTTCTAACAATACAACCTCCGGTGATGGTATTTTAAAATCCAACCAGCCTCCAAGCTAATTCAACATGAAATGCATTTTTTGACTGGGTATGCTGTTCAACTTCTAAATGAGTTCTAGAAACTGATCTATGATCATTAACATACACAAAACCTTGAAAACTTGTCAGCCGCACGTAGACTTATTTATATGGGTAATTAACAACTTCTCTGGCCTTTGGCTACGTGTAGCTACTAAGTGAATTCTAAGTGTTCCACAGCTCCTTGTTTCAATTACTAGAAAAACTAGCTATGCAAATTATTTATTTATGTACTTGAGTGCAAATATCATGGAAGAACTGCTTATTACAGAGCCTTTTAAATAATATGCGTATTCTTTGCCTTTTTGAGAATCTGAGAAATGAAGATAGAGCAAGATGTACAAGATATTCCTTTCGAATCTGTGCTAGACTCCTAAATTTCATCTTCCCTGTTCGAACTTCCATGGCGAATTCTTGTACTTCGTCTCCGACGATATTAGGTTTGCAAGGTGTAGGGATTCTTCCATTTTGACGCCTTTCCTAGTCCTTACCTTTCTTTTGCTGATGTTTTCATTCTTCGAGGTGTTTTCCATTTTTTTCTCTGATTAGTGTTAAGAGGAGATGGTCATCCAGCTGTACTACTACTAGGAAGAGGCCTAAAGGAGTTACAATCTATTGGGTACGTCTGATTTTACAAAACAATTGCATTAATGTCGAAACTTGGGCAGTATGAAGATTGATTTTAAAAAATTATTTTAATGTAATTCGTACAGAATCCATTTTTCTCCTTTGTGCCTGTTTCATAAACATTTCCTAACACTTCTACCATATCACCGTCCAGAGATTATTCTTTTCCATTCAATTATTGTGAGACTCGCTTGTAGGGCTGTTCTTAAACATTATTTCCGCACTGGGCCATTTAAGAAAATCTCCCTTCCTCCCAACGACTAAATTGCTGGTGTATTTGTGAGGAAAAAAAACTGAAGAGGAAAAAATACTCAGAAATATACAAAACTTCAAAAATCAATGAGTCAGCGCTTAACCATATGTATACCTTTCCATTTATTTAGGAACAACCTCCTGTATTTACAGGCTGTCACTAAGAACAAGGTAAAATAAGCTTATCTATACAGTTCTATTAATGAGAGAAAACTCTAAATTATAAAAGAGATATGGTAAACAGTATAATTAAATGGGTATTTCAGTGGCGTAGAAGTGATGTCTCAGGAGCTTGGTTGAGCCTCAGAGGACGAGAGTCACGATTTCGGGGATGAACTTCGTTGGAAGTTGGAAGCGCTTCCACATGGCGACAAAGTGACAAGGAATGGTACCACGAGCTCCGACCATTATTCTCATTATTTCAATTTCCTGAAGGTGGCATTTAGATTTGCAGTAAGGGACAGTGGGTCTGTATTTTTTAAACTTTTCTAGATTGACTTCCTCTGGCTGACCGCTATGGTGCTCGAACATGAAAGTCGGATCTAAGATGAATCCCTGAGAACTGTTGTCCTTGAAGGCTATGATGTCATTTCTCTGCGAACTGTCATTTATGGCCAATCCGTGTACCTCCTCATGTGCATTGAATCCCTTCTTTCTCAGTTTTTGGCAATGAAGGATCTGATCTGGTCGTGCCGCGTGTTCCTTGGGAGCTCCCCGCGTCTGCAGAATCCCAACAAGAGTTTCTTTCTCTCCGTGGCATTGCCGACAGTGTTTGTAGTACTGGATCCTGCCTGGCAACGAGCGCACCGCAGCCATCTTCACTGCTGAAGAGGTTTCTTTAACATTCAATGTACAGAAGAGAAAAATCTTGCAAGCTTTTCCTCGGAAGGACGAAAACATGTTTTGATTTATCGCAATGACAAAATTGAACGTTCGACTGGAATATTGGACATGGGGATGTACAAGTATAAAAGCAAACTTACGTCCACATATGGGTATACATTTTAAAAACCATTTTACTGAATCAAAATGCGCAAAACAGATGTTACTTGCCTTTGAAGTACTATTGTCCACAAAGGACTGCCTAGAAGCGAGTGGGATGGGGAAAAGAGGAAGCGGAGTAGTCTGTTTCCTTTCTGCAGAGCAACTAATAATAACACCACCCATGGTCTCAAGCGAAGTATTACAGTATGAAACAGGACGACAGGATACCGCCGCAATTCAGCGCGTCACTCCACGCGGACTTGACGAGAAATTGTCATACAGTATTCTCAAGTTTTCATTAGATACTGCAGGGTTCTCACTAGTGCGACTTTGAGTCAAATAATATTTTTTTCCCTAGCCTACTGAAGCTGTCATTGGCGTGACTCAAGGCAAGCAACATCGAAGCCGCACCACACAGAATCGTTTAGAGAAGCACAATAATTTGATCTGCATTGGAACTATAAGGAAGTTCCAAGCGTAAATTCTCCCAGGCAAATGACGCGACAATGTAGGCCTGCTCTCGTCTGACATCAGTATAGCATGCATCTTAAGTTAATATGTTGTTAAATTAATTGACCATTCCTTGATTTAATTAATTTTGTCGGGTAAGCACCAAATGTGTCACCAGAGATCTTTTACATGCCGACATCGTACGACATGGAGTGTCGAATGGAATTTTTTCCGCCCTTCAAAAATCCGACTACCTCTGCCGGGTTTGAACCCGCTATCTTGGGATCCGGAGGCTGACACTCTACCGCTGATCCACAGAGGCACAAAATTAATTAAATCTCAGCCATAGAAGCCCAAGAGAGTTTCGGTTTACTCGGTCTGCCATCTAGCGGGGGCCTAGAGTAAAACGGAACGTCGAAATTGACGAGCAGACAGCCAGATGGCGTCAAATTGAAATGTCTGCACACGGTAGCTGAGGCCATACGATGATGATGATGATGATGATGATGATGATGATGATTATTATTATTATTATTATTATTATTATTATTATTATTATTATTATTATTATTTACCATTCCTTGAGAAAGAAAACACTGATAAAAGTTTGAGTCATGTGCGCAAATACTATATTTGTACGTTTCTTACTTGTGGCATAATAAACAGGCAACTCGAGCTATGGCGGACGGATACGTACGACCAAGCTCTATTGTATAATTCCATAAGCCTGTACACGGGAGTTTCTGAATTTCAGCAATATGTGTGTCAGTACCGAATATATTTGATTCTACGTCCGTCTTGCACTAGAGCAAGGAAACAATGCAGTCCGGTAGGCTGCTTGCTACAGTAGTGTATGATCTGCATTTTGAAGCCTGCAGCTTGGCGGGGACAGACAGTAAACTGAATACAGCCGTTGATTTGGATTTAAAAAACCTACTAGTATAGCAGGCTTAAATCAGTTACATGACCTGCTAAGACGAGACTGCAAACGAACTCAAAGTGTAGTCCATTTGGACTACGAAATCGCCTGGCCTTAGATATTAACCCTAAATATCGTCAGTATAAAACTGGGTATCTTCAAGGTTGTACGGCTGCTCATTTCGTCTCGATTAGGCAGCAGTTCTCTCTCTATTAAGCCATACCTCCGACAACACGGCCTATTCATACGCTGAGTCATGTCTCTTCAATCTTAAAAGAGAATGGGACTGCGGTGGAGGGCTTACTACGACCGTCTCTCTCTGTCTGTCTCATATGCACAGACACTGTTAATCAGACGATGTAAATTAAATGATAACTATCAAATTGTTTTCTCTATTGTACAATTTATTGCGGCCTGGGGAAAGTACGCCAGGAGAAACCATTAAGACGCAATTATGTGATAAAGTCGAGACGGTGGATATTATCTTAATTTTATTATTCAAGCATTATTTGGTATTTGATGCAGGATAATTTTAATAGAGAGTAATAAGGAGATAACATATTTTGTGCATGGGTCGGTATTCATCAATTATTGTATCTCAGTCACTAAATAAACTACAATAATCTAGGGTTCGGAAATTCAGGAAAATACATTTCTTTTTCTCGAGTGTCCGAAGACTAGGCCCAACATTATGGGTCACTGTAGATCAGAAAAGGGGAGTTTTATTTGTCCTTTTTTGCACTTTTGGCGTTTTTGGTTTATTGATCCTATTTTGACTTTTTTAGGTATTAAATTGTTTTTTTACCGGGCGAGTTGGCCATGCGGTTAGGAGCGCGCAGCTGGTGAGCTCGCATCCGGGAGATAGTGGGTTCGAACCCTACTGTCGGCAGCCCTGCAGATAGTTTTCCATTTTCACACCAGGCAAATACTGGGGCTGTACCTTAATTAAGGCCACGGCCGCTTCTTTCCCATTCCCATCCTATAGCTTCCGGGTATGGGAAGCACAAAACAGGTCACTAACTTTCTGCGAAGAGACTGCACCAGAAGAAGAAGAATAAGAAGAAAAGGAGGAAGAGTAAGAAGAAGAAATAAAGTTGATGTATTGGTTTTGTGAATGTCATCATTCATTCTATAAATTTTAAATCCCAGGGTATTTTATTCATAAGCCGGAAATAGCAGACATGAAGGGGGGAGACCCAGCTTAACAAAGGGAAAAAAAGGTTAATATTCATTCGATTGTTAAATATGCTACAATTGTTGTTGACAATTGCTGCACATACCCCAGTATTGGCATGCTTCCTGGCAACCAGTAACAACTTCAATAATGTCAGAATTTTAATAATTTTAATTAAAATAAAATGTTCAAAATTTCCCGCCTTTTTTAAAATCAATATATCACTGTTTCCCTTATAAATTCCAAGTTTATAAGAATTTTCGTACTTTTCCTTTTTTAAAGTGATTTGGATTTTTGTCGGGTTTTTATTCCGAGCACCAGAAAATATTTTTGTAAATAAATATGTTATATAAAATCTAATTTAAATTCTATTGAATTATAAAACGTTAAAATTAGAATTCTGACATTATTGAAGTTGCTTCTGATTGCTCTGAATCATGCCAATGCTGGGATATGTGAAGCATTGGTCAACAATGTAGCATATTTAACAATCGAATGAATATTGGCCTATTTTCCCCGTGTTAAGCTAGGTCTCTTCCCTGAAAGTAGCGGCGATGGTTGGTAATACAAACAGATGGGAACAATGATATTACGGCACCGCAGTTAGGAGATAAATGCAGAGTTACAACAGAAGACAATGGATGAAGCCGTGCAGCTTCACGGGTGGGGCCATGTGAGGGGAATGGAGGAGGGTAGGTTGTCTACGGAAGAGAAACAGAGAGAGTTCTAGGGGACCATGATTGGAATCAGGTTTTAATTAAAAATACGAGACGCAGAAGCAAATGAGGTCACTGGCGTTATTGCAAATACAGAATTGTTCAGAAGCTTAGTTAAATAATAGAGACTTGCAGACTGGACCCTGAAAGGCATAACACACTATAATGAAGATGCATGACGTAACAACAATCCCCACCATCACAACACAGATCGCAGCACTGTGGTCTGTACCCACTTTCCACGTGTTGATATTATCTATAGGGAGGCGGTAATATTAGAAACTTCATGCTAAATGGCAAGCTGAACACACTTAAATTATGTGGTTTTTCTTCCTCCCGCCCTAGGCATTTGACTAATACGAGGAAACGGAACGGCAGCTTTGATCCTGTACTTACGAACTGTTCGGTGTAATAGCAGAAAATGAGACTTAGAATCCTCTTACACTGCTTTTGAATGTGGCAAACTAGAATTATGATGATAAAGTGTACCACATTAAGTAGCGGTTTAGATATACTGCTGGGAAATTCATAAATCATCTAAAACGTTGCGATTATCCCTGATATACGTAACATTGCCGTGACTTTCTGTATAGGACAACAACGAAGCGGAACGAAACAAAACAGTCGATCCTTCATTATATTCCTTTTTAATCCGCTTACTCTTCAGGGTTGATTTCTCCCTCGGGTTCAGTGAGGGATTCCACTTCTACCGCCTCAAGGGCAGTGTCCTGCAGCGTGAGACTTTTGGGTCGGGGGATACAACTGGGGAGACGGACCAGTATCACCCCCAGGCAACCTCACCTGCTATGCTGAACAGGGTCCTTGTGGGTGGTTAGGGGTGATGTGAAGATTGATATAGACAAGGGAGAGGGAAGGAAGTGGCCGTGGTATTAAGTTAGGTACCATTCCGGCATTTGATTGGAGAAGTGAGAAATCACGGAACACCACTTCGAGGATGGCTGAGGTGGGAATCGAGACCACCGCCTCCTCTACTCAGTTGACCTCCCGAGGCTGAGTGGACCCCGTTCCAGCCCCCGTACCACTTTTCAAATTTCTTGGCTGAGCCGGGAATCGAACCCGGGCATCCGGGGAGTGGTAGCTAATCGCAATAAGCACTACACCACAGAGGTGGACCCTTAATTATATTACAGGTGCAAATATGATGCACAGTACATAAAACATTTCGACTCACCCTGTGGGTGGTTTGCCGACTACGGGACTCTGACGGAGTCTTACTTATTAGTGCCAGGCTCCTCACTTTTCATCTTTCGTATCCTCTGTTGGAAGGATCGTATCTTTTCATTGATCGCTTCTGATCGATTAAGAGGGAATATTTGCCTAGTTGTACTTCCCCTTAAGACAATCGCTTCAAACATCGCCGCATCCAACTTTTTTCGAAGAAATACAAGTTTTATTGGACATTCGCAACAGTGGGATGAATAAAATTCAAGACATTCTCTACACTCTATATAACATGACCCGCGGGCATTTGAAAATTGTGAAAAGAAGAATAAAGCCTGCAGTGGTTTCTAGACAGTTGTTCAATTTCGTTCAAGATATTATTATTTTTCCTTGGTCTTTCGGCTGCAATACATTTTTACTATTATATTAATATAAGAAAGGGCCATTAATTATTGCAACACAACAATCTCCCACCGAAATACAAGTATCAATCTTAAGGAAGCGTACTTTGACACCTTCTATTTTTGCAAAGTACGTAAGTTTAAGACGTTCCCAAATAAGTTCTAATCCATAAGATACTATATGGGATGTGATGACATATTAATAAACTTTCGTCCTCACCGAGCTGGCATAGTTTATTCTGTGCGAAATCCAGTATTTCATCTCAATCAATCAATCAATCAATCAATCAATCAATCAATCAATCAATCAATCAATCAATCAATCAATCAATCAATCAATCAATCAATCAATCAATCAATCAATCGATCGATCAATCAATCAATCAATCAATCAATCAATCAATCAATCAATCAAATACCGATCTGCATTTAGGGCAGTCGCCTAGATGGCAGATTGCCTATCAATTGTTTTCCTAGTCTTTTCTTAAATGATTGCAAAGAAGTTGGAAATAGCTAAATACCCTTTGGTATTTGAAAATGAATACGTTGCTGTGGACTTTCGACTTGGTACCAAAGCAAGCGAGTTTCTTTCAGTCTACTGAATAAGGTTGTTGCGGATGAAATACTAGATTTCGCACAGAATAAACTATGCCAGCTCGGTGACGACGAACGTTTATTAATATGTCATAACATCCCATATAGTATCTTATTGACTAGAACTTATTTGTTAAGTGCGGCCAGTATCCAGTATTCGGGAGATAGTAGGTTCGAACCCCACTGTCGGCAGCCCTGAAAGTGGTTTTCCGTGGTTTCCCATTTTCACACCAGGCAAATGATGGGGCTGTACCTTAATTAAGGCCACGGCCGCTTCCTTTCCACTCCTAGCCCTTCCCTGTCCCATCGTCGCCATAAGACCTATCTGTGTCCGTGCGACGTAAAGCAACTAGCAAAAACTTATTTGGGAACGTCTCAAACTTACGGACTTCGCAAAAATAGGTGTCAAAGCACGCTTCCTTAAGATTGCACTGTGAGTGGGAAAATCAGCACCTACAAGAATGGTTTGTATACTAACTACCTGAGGAACCAATTATTCCTGCCATCTACTGAACAGTATGCAAAACATCTGGAGAGAAGTGTGGCTAGGAGTAAAGAGATTGACCTAGACTTTTACGCTACAAGCACCATGCTAAAGAGAAACTGGATGAAGGAAAATCAAGAACTCAGAGACGTCGTGACCCGATACACCATTCACGGCTTTCTTCTCAAAATATGCGCGACCAAATCGTATCACAATCCCAGCGAAATTTGTATACACCCCTGTGTGAGCTGTGTAATTAACAATGTGACAGATACCACCTAACAATGTGCTCTAAAAGAACAATGTTATTAACACATTATAGTAGGATGTAATAAGTGTTCTGTAGATATTATCTTTCCTTGGCCTTTCGGCTGCAATACATTCTTATTAGAGCAAGATCCTGTTTGTTAGTTCTTCTACTTTATGGTCTAGGAGTAGGGCATTCTCTGGGTTTCCATGTCTTAGTTCAACACGTGTAGCAGTTGATTTAACGGCAGCTCGGGTATGCTCGGATTTTTATTGGGAGGGCACCTAAGGTGCTGTATTTCTGTTCAGTACTATTGCACGAACAGGGTGGGCTGGGTCGAGCGCGAAGTTCTCTACAATGTGAAATCCTCTTCACGCTCAGCATAATTAAGACTGTACACCGTAACTCCACATTTTGTTCATCAAATGGACACGCTGAGTGTTTCCAGCACTCCATTACACATCCATTTTGGGTGGGGGTGGTAGCTGCATCTATGATATACCCTGCCTGATACAAGAGGCAAATTAAAGGGGACCCAAGGGGCTTAAATCTTCGCAACGTGGGTTGGCGACCATGGGTCCCCTAGCTGGGGCTGGAATTGCTTCTATTTACTTGTGTCAGACTCCTCGCCTTCATCTTTCCTATCCGACCTCTCTTGGTCAACTCTTGTTCTTTTCCGACCCTGACGGCGTTAGGTTTTTGAGGTATAGGGAGTATTATTCCCACGCCCTCGTGGCCTTTCTCGTTCTTTAGCCGATACCTTCATACTTGGAAATGTTGGACCGCTTCAAATTTCCTTTTGATTGGCGTTATTAGAGGATGGTTGTCCCGCTGTGATTCTCAAAACAAAAATCACCACCACCATTCCATTAAATTACAGTAGAAAGTATTGAGATATAGTATAACTTTTTCTTTTAATTGTGATCTTAAGAGTGGAGGCATGAAAAACATCCACGACAAATACGAGAGCTGTTTTTCTTCAACCTCCGATGGGCTATAAAAAGCGACACACTGACATAACAAAATTATTTTATCACTGAAAGTTTAGTAGTTTCATATTTATTTTTCCACATAATCGCCAAAACGATTTAGGCCATTTGTCGTATCGTGACACCAGCTTTCTGATGCTTTCTGCAAAGAAGTCTGCCGCCAGTGAGGTAATGTGCGTCTCGACAGCCTCCTCCTCCACGAAGTCCATCAACAAGACACCTTTATGTTCCCAAAAACGGTAGTCATTGTTTTCCTGTTGCTCATTGTCAGTTAAAACGTTTTTTGGGCTTGTTGAAGGATGCATCCACTGCTTAGACTGTTCTTTGGTTTCTGGAGTGTCATACAGAAAGTTTCAGCACCAGTAATGATAGACTTAAAAACTCTTCCCTATCACTATGGTAACGCGTGAGAAACATAACGTCTGATGCCATTCGCTGAGTTTTTGATCGTCACTCAGCATTATTGGGACCCAACGTGAGCAAAGTTTCCGGTATCCTAAGTGTTGAGTCACAATTGTGTACAGAGAAGACCATGAAACGTCTGGGATTGCTGTAGAAAGTTCACTGATCGTAAACCTTCATTTATGGCGCACGAACGAATTTCAGGAGGCTGTCATGACGCACATTACCCCACTGGTGGCAGACTTATTTGCAGAAAGCATCAGAAAGCTGGTGTCACGATACCTTGAAAACCGTAGGCTCCTATTCGAGTACATAATGACTTCCAATATTACAGAAACCTCAATTTTATCTTCTCTATTCTGCCTCCCTTGGTCGACACTTATTCTCTTCCAACGTCGACTGTATCAAATTTGCAAGGCCTCGGGAGTCTTTCCTGTCCTCTGACTTGGTGCCTCCTCTCCCCTCTCTCCCCTTTCTTTCCCGTCGCTGATACCTGTTCTATACAAGGGATCGGGCCTTTTCCTTCTTCTATTGTGATTAGAATTAAGAGGTGCTACTTCTACAAAATACGACCTTCAGATTCATGCCGTGTAGTCGTCTTCATAGGTTTGCGCCGGGATCAGTGGCTCAGGGTTGAGGCACTGGCCTTTTACCCTAAATTGGTAGGTTCGATCCTGGCTCAGTCCGGTGGTATTTGAAGGTGCTCAAATACGTCAGCCTCGTGTCGGTAGATTTACTGGCATGTTAAAGAACTCCTGCAGGACTACGTTCCGGCACCTCGGCGTCTCCAGAAACCGTACAAGTAGTTAGTGGGACCTAAAGCTAATGACATTATTCTTCATAGAGAAAAAGTTTACCTGTAATCCTAGATGGCGGTTCTTGAAAATGCCTCCAATAATCTTCCATTTAATTCATTTCCTCTGTCACCATTTCCGAGAACAGCTCATTAGTTTACCATATATAGCCAAGCTCTAATGGCAAGGATGGTGTCTGCTCGTGTACAGATTTTTTGTTGGGACAACTTTCTTTCTGTCTCGTGTCGAAACACCGTGTTAGGATGACGGAACGTGACGACACCGGCTACTAGTCCTACCAACATGCTGCCACTTTCGCGATTCTGAAAGCTCGTCGTAACTTCAGAACGTGTTCTTAATCAGGGTTCTGCGAATTCACCTTAAGCATGCGCTGTAGCATGTATCTCCATAGAGGAAATTACATCACGAATAATTATTTCACCTTGATGTAATAACAAGTGTCCTCTGTGATTAGGGGTGTAGAGTACATCCATGGTATCTCCTGCTTGTCGTAAGAGGTCAACCTCCACCCCGGGCCCTCAACTTTGAATCCTCTTGAGGGTGGGAGCGTTAGATTACTGTATATCCGCCAGGCAAAGACCACACGAGGCAGTAAATACAGTTGCAGCAAGCAGCGAAAATTGTACCACGGTGATTGCTGCAGTTGTAGCCCAGTTGCTGCTGCAGAGCAAGAATCATCCGTTGTTCCCGAAGATCTAGTTCAGTTATGAATATTGCAGCGAATGTTGCTTATCCGTGTTACTTGTACGACTGAGGCGGCGTTGACAAAAACAAGAAGTGCTGAATTCATCCTATTATCAGTGAAAGGTCAACGAAGGGTAAATTTGTCCTTATTCATGAGAACCCTAAGGTTTACCCAGACAATTTCTTTTAATAATACCGAATGCCACTGAACTCTTTCAGTCTGTCAGTTATAAGTGGCGAAATGTCGTCGTTGTTGCTGTTCGTGTTTTTTTTTTTTTGCTACTTGCTTTACGTCGCACCGACACAGAGGGGTCTTTTGGGGACGATGGGACAGGAAAGGCCTAGGAATGGGAAGGAAGTGGCCGTGGCCTTAAGGTACAGCCCCAGCATTTGCCTGGTGTGAAAATTGGAAACCACGGAAAACCATCTTCAGGGCTGCCGACAGTGGGGTTCGAACCCACTATCTCCCGATTACTGGATACTCGCCGCACTTAAGCGACTGCAGCTATCGAGCTTGGTAGTGTTCATTGTAATGATATACAATCTTGTACCACAAAATGAACATGTAACTGTCCTCATATGGAAAGGAGGGGCCCATTTTCAATTATTGCGGGGGGGGGGCTCCTGCACGTATTGTACAAACATGGGTACTTCTCCACTTCCAAAATGACACATTCACTGTATACATAAATGTACTATTGTTATATACGTAACGTCCGACTCGTTAGCTGAATGGTCAGCGTACTGGCCTTCGAATCAGAGGGTGTCAGGTTCGATTCCCGGCCGGGTCGAGGACTTTAACCCTCATTGGTCAATTCCATTGGCCCGGGGTCTGGGTGTTTGTGCTGTCCCCAACATCCCTGGAACTCACACATCACACATAACACTATCTTCCACCACAATAACACGGAGTTATCTACACATGGCAGATGCCGCCGACTCTCATCGGAGGGTCTGCCTTACAAGGGCTGTACTCTGCTATAAATAGCCACAGGAAAATATTAATTATTATTATTATATACCTAGTGAACGAAAATGAAGTACGCAGTAAATACCGTCTCTTGTGGCCACTGTCCAACAGCTTATGCAGTGAAAGAAACGGGCTCTGGCTTATCCCTTCAACAGCAAGACCTTGAACTGCTTCCAGCGAACTGCATTTACTGGCAACTCTGGCCCTCACATTGCAACATAAGGTGCATATTTTTTCTACTGTATTTGCTGCTGACTTCCAACTGCTCGTATGGCCGTAGCCTCTGAATGCCCGACCTAGGAAGCCAAGAATAAAGGCCGAGAGGATTCGTTGTGCTGACCACACTTCACCTCGTAATCTGCAGGCGTTGGGACTGAGCAGCAGTTGCTTGGTAGGCCAGGGCCCTTCGGGGCTGTTGCGCCATGGTGTGTGAGTGTGTGTCATGCGGGGTAGAGGTAGCCCCTGCCTGTCGTATGAAGATTAAAACGCTAGGGCAGGCATACGAGTACGCGAACACGACTTTTGTGACATTATTTTTAACATGTAATAAATACGTCGAAAATCTAGCAACATAGCATATTTTAAAATTACGCTTTAATAAAAAAATGTCAAAATTAATTCTTTTACAAATTTTAGGTGAAAAAATATATCTTATTCTTAAAATTTCCTTTTTGTTTTTGAAATGTAATAATCCGTGACGTTTGCAAAATAAAACCATGAAACACTCAGTCGAATGTATTGATATGCAATGCAATCGGTGACACACTAGACAGTGAAATGTAATAAACAAGACTTTAACTGACACGCTCGTCGGAAAATACTTGCCATCCCTGCCTGGGTGGGTCAGTGACCACAGGTCTGCTATATGAGTCTGGCATTGCTTACATTTAATTTTCATCTTTCCTAAGCGATCTAACTTGGTGAACTCTTAGTTTTCTCCAACTCCAGTGGTATTAGATTTGCGTTGCTTTTTCATTTTCACGCTCTTTCTTTCATTAGGTGTCATAAGTCTTCCATTTCTTCCCCAGACTTGTTTTTACAAGTTGCTTTAAGTCGCACCGACAGAGATAGGTCTTATGACGACGATGGGATAGGAAAGAGCTACGAGTGGGAAGGAACTATCCGTGGCCTTAATTAATGCACAGCCCCAGCATTTTCCTGGTGTGGAAATTAGAAACCACGGAAAACCATCTTCAGGACTGCCGATAATGGGGTTCGAACCCACTATCTCCCTAATACTGGATACTGGCCACACTTAAGCGACTGCAGCCAACGAGCTCAGTGAATTAGCCTTTATAGGAGATGGTTGCCTGGTTGTATTTCTCCTTAAAAAGAGTCACCACCACCACCGACTCTTGACATTGCCTTCTCGCCAGACAGCCTACTCGCTTTCATTATTTCTATACGACCTCCCTTGTTTTCTCGTGTTCTCCCTAGACACACGGTGTAAAGTTTGTAAGGCTTTGTTAGGGTGTCTCATTTACACGCCCTTCGTGACCCTTCTCTTTATTTTGCTGATACCTATGTTCTTCGAAGGGTAGAGTCCTCTGATAAACATTAGGAGAGGATAGCTGCCCAGTTGTACTCCCGCTTAAAACAATCACCGCCACCATTCACCTCTGGTTAAAATAAGGAAGGATTAGTAGTAATAATTAATTTAAAGATATTGTTGGCTTTATGTCCCACTAACTACTTTTATGATTTTCTGAGACGCCAGCGTGCTGGAATTTAGTTCCACAGGAGTTCTTTTACGTGCCAGTAAATCCACCGACACGAGGCTGACGTATTTGAGCTCCTTCAAATACCACCGTACTTAGCCAGGATCGAACCTGGCAAGTTGGGTCAGAAGGCCAGCGTCTCAACCGTCTGAGCCATTCAGCTCGGCAGGAAGGATTAGTTATCTAGTTTTACTTCCCTAAAAAAATATAGCAATCACCATCTCAAACTGACTGAAATTCGTGGCAGAGTCGAGAATGAAACTCGGGCCACTTATGGCCTTTTTCTTTTTATGCTATTAATTTAAACACAGTATGGCTCATCACGTAACCGTGGTCTAAGGCCTAGAATAGTAATTTTGTGACCCCTCGTCCCCGGTTCGATTCTTATGAATTCAGGGCTGGTTTTAGTGCGTGTAAGCAGGTGAAGCGCACTTACTGGAATTGGGAAGGATTATAATTAGAGCCCGGAATTTTATGGGTAAATAGGTTAGAATGCAAACTTACTGAAGCGAGAAGCAAGTATAGTCTACCTTCACAACGATTATGCTATGGGATTGCATAAACATTAGGGGTATGGCCCATCGGAACCCCTATAATTTATGTTACTCCTTCTACATTGTGGAAGAACGGGTGGCCGATATTTCCTACTAACCAAATTAGTTTGCAATCTAACCTATTACCGCATGAAAGTCCGGACTTTAATTATAATGCAACTTACAACCATTCTAGAAGTTGCTTCGTGCGGTTCTCCGTCTTAAAAATAGTGGTGAATGTTGGGATGGAACAAAACGTATTAGGCGTGGTCACTTCTTTCCTAATCTTAAACAATTACAAAGTCCTTATCAAATATTATTTTCCACACACAAGTTCGTTAAAGCTTTTTAGTCTGTCAGACACTAATTATAACACCTTCATGTCTTCAGGTGTGGGCTAGAACAAACGTGTTGCTTTCATTGACCTGTCTCAGTCTCATCTTGGCTTTGGCAACATGAAAATGATCGAGGCATGAGTGATGCTAGTAATGCTACTCCTTATGCAGCCAGTGCATGTTATAAATGGTGTGAAAATATTGCTCATAGGAGCGGTTGATGCGGCCATTTCAGTGGGCTTGGCAGACTTAGATGTAATAGCAACATATGGCTTCGTGAGCAAAGCAACGGGAAACTACCTCACTCCTCATTCCCTAGTACATCTCTTCAGTGACATTTAGGCGATCTATGACATCTGATGGTGGAGCTGTTGGGGATCCAACCAGCCTTCGGGCAGAGGACTGAACATACAAACACATATTTTTCATTCTTAATTCGTATGATATTGTGTCAAAGATTTAAATTTTTATAAACTTTTGTAGCGACCGTCCTCAATCTATTCATTTTTGAGAAGATGCTTTTAAAATATTTTACAACTGCATCCAAGGAGATATCTGTATGCGAGGCTACTCATTAGTCCCGTTTCTTGGTGGGCCAATGACCTAGATGTTAGGCCCCTTTAAACAACAAGCATCATCAAACGTTTCTTGGTACGGTGTTGGGGATGATATAATGAATTTTTATGGCATGTTTCTACAGCCGGATGCCCTTCCTGAAGCTTATCTCAATTGAGGAGTGTGGTGGTGATTTTTGTTTTAATAATAATAATAATAATAATAATAATAATAATAATGTTATTGACTTTACATCTAACTACTTTTTTAAGGTTTTCGGAAGACGCTGAGGTGTTGGAATTTAGTCCCTCAGGAGTTATTTTACGTGCCAGCAAATCTACCGATACGAGGCTGATGTATTTGAGCACCTTCAAATACCACCGGACTGAGACAGGATCGAACCTGCCAAGTTGGGGTCAGAAGGCTAACGCTCAACCGTCTGAGCCACTCAGCCTAGCAATTTTTGTTTTAAGAGGAAGTACAATTAGGAGATCATCCTCTCGTCCTAATGAAGATTAAATGAATGATGGTAAATTTAACTGGGTATGGAAGCGGAAGGAATCGGCTGTGACCTATGAATAGTAACTATCCTCGTATTTTCCTGAAGTGAAAATGTGAAATCACAGAAAACCATTTTCAGGAGAGGCGACGGTGGGATTCGAACCCACGCGCCGCCCGAATGAAGAGCTTGGCTTCATAGCATTAGCACGCTCACTTAGTTCAGTCAAGGAGATACCCATTGGACGAAATTAATTTATCACATAGTTGTTTAGTTTTTGATACATACTCAGATTGGTTAGAATAAATTGTTCACAGTGTTCGAAAAAAATGGGCCTAACCGCGAAGTTAATTTGTTAAGTGAGGGGAATACTAAACTGGCCAGTAAAAGTCTCTCACATAGATATTAGGAATGCAAGTACATGAGAATAAGAGAAGACGGAAAATAATAAAGCAGGCCGGCAAATACTATTTCTGCAAGTATACAAATATTTAATATAGATCAACAAATACGAGTAAAATTCATCATTATCAGAAAATTACCACAATAATAGAATCGTAAGAAGTAAATAAGCAATACTGCAAAAAACTATTAGTATATTTTCAACTTAAATATAGAGAAAATATGTGTCCGTTAACATTAAAATTCTTTCTACTTTGGCACAGGATATGCAACCTCCTCTCGTTTTTCCGTCAACATGATCGTGTCGCTGGTGCTATCGGTTCAAACATTTTCTTGATCCAGTTTTACAGCCGTATATCAACTTTCTGTGGAGGGATGTACTCACTACTGCGTGCTAATGTGCTGGCTGGTAGTGTGATGCAAGAGAATGAAGATGTGGATGATGCGACCTGCTCTCCACTGCATATCGAAACGTGATGCGATTTTTTTGCATTTTGTGCATGACGCCTTACTCTTTCTTGGGCATACTTTCATACTGTGACTTCTATTGAGACACAAGAAGCATCGACTAGTTGCTTTTAGCTACAGTAGTATTGTGGAGTTCGAACTTTAAGATCAAGTTACAGATTCACGCGGCTTACGTAACATTTGTTTCCTCTCCGCTAGCACACGATGCAATACAATTAGAAAAATTCACAGTAAAGCTCCCTGGTTTCGGCATTAAATGTTCGGTTTCTTGATATGATATATGATTCGTGTGTAGGCTAACGATAATACATCTTACAACACATCCATCCTTATTCCGACCGTCAACTATCAACAATATACATTACAAAGAGAAAATAAAACATAGAAAATACACAGGGAAATTAATTATAGAGGCTTATCTTTTCAGTTCTCCACGGTGCATGAAGACAATTACAAACACCCACTCGCCGAGCTGGGGAAATTAACTATACGTGGCTAAAATTTCCGGCCTCAGATCCTCAGAACCGGCACCGATGACTTAGATGTTAGGCCCCTTTGAACAAGAATCACCATCATCAGATCCTCTGAACCAAAGGCTACTATGCAGACCAATAGACGGATAACTCAGTGCTGTATATGCAAGCAATTAAATTAAATAGGTCAGGAATTTTATTAAAAAGATTGTATAATTCCCACTGTAAATAAAATTTATTGGAAAATAAATCAAAACATGACATGTGTGTGTCTTTGAATGAACTTTGAGATGTTTCCGTAAATTAAATGAATGCTTTTCTGGACGCCAATTGTCAATTAGAAATAATATTTTATAATTTTATATATTTTTAAATTTTTTCTGAATCATCAATAAATTTAAATAAACGACGACTTGGTCGCAATTATTTTTTTTTATTTTTTTTTATTTTAGCACTGTAAGTTAGAAGTAGGGTCCGGGTAAATAGTCCCTTTATGATATCTTAAACATTTTGTTATTGAATCCATATTTCTATTTGATGCTTGATTATGATGCTTGTTGTTTAAAGGCGTATAACATCTAGGTCAGCGGCCCCGATATTTCTATTTGATTTCTAATATTGCATGCATTTAACGGGAATACACTTAAGTCTCAGTTCATTGCATTCTATTCAGTAAGCTAAGGGGATTTTGTTCTCGGTCTCTACTTATAAAGTTTCCCACTTCATTCAATCTTCCCCTAATTAAAAAAAGTATGAGCAGGTAATGTAACGTAGCTAATATTAATTATGAATGGAAATGGAAGAAGTTTGTTTATAAACTTAAAAATGTATTTTTGCCCGGCTAGAATGCTGACATTTCACACTGTGCGCCTAGTCGCAGTGATATCGTGCGGATATTCCAATACGTTTGGGCGAGTCTTTTTTTTGTTCTGAATATACTTGTCAGGAATGTTACATCCCGTATCTGCACCAATATAACAAAAAAATTCTTGGCAAGAAATTACAAATTGGTACCATTCGCTAAGATGGATCGCTGGAATTCTAGAAGTGCGCAGACGTGTCTTCGGATTCATCGAAAGCCAGTTTGAAAGACGACTCTTTTGTTTCATCTCGGTGCTTCCGACAGTCTGATATGTTACTGTCAACAGAAGAGTGACTGTAACAGATGTTCCTCAGGTGTCCCTTGTTCTGCACGACAACAAATGTACCATCATTGATCTTAAGCGGAAGAGAAAAACATTTAAAAACTCCATATTGAAAGAGTTTGCTCCAAAATTGCGGCAAAACCTGTATAATTTTGTGATATGTTTGCAGGTGGCTTTGGTTTCTTAAATGCTGTTTGAGTTATAACGTCGCTCTTTTCAATTTCGTATCCTGGTTAGACTGGATTTTTATTTGAGATTCTTTTCTTTACATCAAGATCCAGTTAGAGACTGCAGGCAAGTTTCAAGAGGCCTTCAAGAAAACATGCCAGGAGCACATGCTGATGGTATCTGATCAGTGCGCCGGTATTACGAATACGGAACACGGTAACTAACTCAAATGCTGATAAGAAAGTCAGTGTGGTGTTCTTCTTTCAACCCCGGTTAGTTACGTTAGGAATTTCAGTTCCTATCTGTTCCTTGATCTATTTTAGACATTTCACTCTTTAAAATCTACTCACTGCAGCAGGATGGAATTGAAACCGCTAGAAGAAAGAAGATCATTACGGTTAGGGTTACCAGATGTCTTCTTTTATCCCGACATGTTTTCCTTTTTAGACCATTGTCCGGGGCCGGGTGGATTGTTTTAAAACACAGGTCCTGTGAATATGAACTTCCTATCTCTAGTCTTTCAAGGTGTTCTGTTTTTTATGAACATGGGTGTACTTTATCAGTGTCATTGCCTAATTGACGAGTTTCAACTATTCTCATTGCAAGGAGTTTAAGATCAATCAATTAAAATAATGATGCTCTGATGACGAAGAGTATGATCGTAATGAAGTGTGTTTCAAACGTTTAAAGCTATGCATGAAGCCGTGTCCTTGTACATACGCCCATAGTATAATACATATGATTTCAATTTGAAAACTATATGCCTAGGAGCATGCTTTTTTAGAATTAATTTATGTTCGATTTCGCGAAAAGGAAACAATTTTTCGCATTATTTTGCAAAACAGGGCTGAACCCATCTCTTTAATTTCGCGTTAATCATTTCCTATAATTATTCATTAAATGTTTAATTCGCGAGATTTGTGAATTATTTGTGTGAAGGATAGATAAATAAAGAGAAACAATAATGATAATCCTTCATTATTCTTTACGTAATTTTGATCAGATCTATAATATGACCTAATTAAGATTACATAATAAATTACTTTTCAACCCTACATGGCTGTAGCTTTCACACTGTATGGTGATTAAGGGATATTATAGAATATTAATACGAAGAGATATTTCTGTCGAAATGAGAAATACTTATTCTGTCTTCTGTTTCCCTTCACACACGTGATATAGGAATATAATTTCGACATCGTTATTTTCCATGATTTTCGCAGAATTTTCGCACTTATCGCAAAGTAAGTAAACTTCGCTTTAAACTGGCTTTGTCGCTTTAATTCGCTGTAATTCGCGAAAACAAAATAATTAAATTCTTAAGCAGAGGTTAAGGTATCTCAAAATCGCTTCAAAATACTTTTTGTCGCGCTTATCGTTAACGCGAAGAAAAAATATGCCTTTATATACGGCCTAATTGTACCGGAAGGAAAGCCAGCTGATGAGTTAGATCATCGTTGCGCCTGCGAAAATCACTATGTGATAGTACTGACCCGCAGCACATACATTATGTAGAGTGAGAATTCCTACCTTTATTCGCACAATTTTGAACGTTAGATAAAAAGAACCTTGCCAGCCAAAGTTCTAAGCTAAAATATTTCACACAGTGGTTTCTGCAGGACCAACGAGTGTATCAAATAAAAGAATATTCGAGCACGGGAAAAGTTTCTTAATTTAATACCCTTTCACATGCTTCAGTCGATGTCAGCTGTATATGAACTGCCCTTTCGATCACTTACAGAAGTCGAGGGCAAGAAATAACCAGTGCATTCAAACCTCGATGACCTGCATGAGGCTAAAATATATTACTTGAAACCCAAAAGCAATAAATACTGTAGCTCTTGGAAGATGACACTGTCGAGTTTCGTTTGTTCACGTGTCCATTTAACATGGTTGGTAACCGTTAATCGTGGACACAAACCATTCATCACGGCCGACAACTCGGCTATCTGGGTGATCAAGATGAAGTGTCTGCTGATCGGTCAACACGGGTTTGTTTGTTATTAATGAATTCTAGAGCAGAAAATGACGGCGGAGACTACGTGTCAGGACTCGTTAAAGACTATCGTACAGGCACTACGAACACTGGACTTGCCATCAGGAATTTCATGTTGATAAAATTGAGTAATAATATGTGTGTCGTTCACTGGCTAAATGGTCAGCGTTGAGGCCTTCGGTACAGAGGGTCCCGGGTTCTATTCCCGGCCGATTCGGGGATTTTAATCGCGTGTCATTAATTTTTCTGGCTCGGGGCTTGGGTGTTTGTGTTTGTCCAACACTGTCCTCTTCATATTGAGACAACGCAGTACACTCACCAACCACCACAGAAGCACGTAATAGTGAATACATCATTCCAGAGAGAGTTTGCGTCAGGAAGGGCATCCGGCCATAATACAGGGCCAAATCCACCTGTAGATCACACTCGCCACCCCATAGATGTGGAAAAAGTGGTAGAATGACAGAATGTATGTGTGTCGTCTTGTGCTACGAGCAGCCAATAATAATAATAATAATAATAATAATAATAATAATAATAATAATAATAATAATAATAATAATAATAATGCCATTGGCTGTATGTCCCACTATAACTTCTACAGTTTTCGGAGACGCCGAGGCGCCGGAATTGTGTAACGCACGATTTCTTTTACATGCCAGTAAATCTACTGACACGAGGCTGACGTATTTGAGCACCTTCAAATACCACTGGACTAACCCAGGATCGAAACTACAAAACTGGAGTTAGAAGGCCAGTGCCTCAACCGTCTGAGCCACTCTGCCCGGCATTTAAAAGAAAAGAAAGGAAGTAGATGAATGTTATTCATTTTATGTACAGTATAATCTGCTGTGTCCTTGGTATCTTTGGTTCAGATATAACATTCAATTTTTCTGAAGTCCAGAACTTCTTGGACATATTTTAAACTTGGATTAGTATTTTACAGTCAAGAATTTAATCATCAGCTATCTTTATGACCTTATCTCGTTATTGGCTGCATTTCTTCTACCACAGCTTGTTAGAAGTATGTGAAGTAGCAGCTCTAATATTTTTCAGTTCATCTCTTATTAGTTATGCATGGCTGCGATCTGTTTGGTAAGGTGAGCACGTTTTGCGATTCACGAATCGATATTCTTTTCTTAATTAGACTAGGCAGAGTACGGCATGAGTCATTGCCGACCCATTTTCAAGGAACCACTTCTTTTGCTCGCCGGTAATGAAGGATGTATCCTCCTGATAGGTGTTGTATCGCAGCCTAAGGAGCTCACGATCTCTGCAGAACGCGAAGATCACGTATCTCTTCTTTTATGTTCCTCAATTAAGTGTCGGTCATCCTGAAAGCTTGCTTCAGGTTTTAACCAACAGGTAATCGCCGGTTGGCGTTAGGAACCGACTAGAAATTCCCGCACCCAACACAAGCAAGTTATCTCCTGAATCACTTTTTAAGGAACACTACTACTGAATGAAAAAATGCCCCTGTTTATTAAAATATAAAACTGCCTCGATGTTAGAGTGGTAGAGTGCATGAATCCTATGTTACGTTCACGGGATCGATCCTTGGCAATGCAGCAGATGTTTGTTGTTTAATGGTTATCGGCTGCTAATGGTACGAGGTGAACGAAATAATTAAAACTTCACAATGTATCCACTGACTATAATCTAAAACGAACGATGGAAAAAATGATCGTGAAAAAATCAGTGGATCAAATTCACAATGACTTAATTCTTGGAATTATACGTATTATCTAAAGGGGTCTAAAATCCAGGTCAATGGCCCCTCATAAAGGTACTAATCACTGGTAAAACACAATCGTTGTGTTCCTTCTATAGTGGTACTAATCGCAGGTAACTTAGACTCATGGTGTTTCTTGCATGGTATTACTAATCACAGGTAAAGTAGACTCATGGTATGTCACACACAATGGCACCACTCGCAGGTAACACAAACTCATGGTGTTCCTCACATAGTGGTACTAATTATAGGCAATGCAGACCCACGCAGTAGTACACATTATGGTAACGCCCACAGGCAACACAAACTCATTGTGTTCCTCACATAATGCTACAAGTCTCAGGCAACGCAGACCCATGGTTATCCTCACATAGTAGTACTAATCACGGGCGCCAGCCAAACCCGTGGTGTTTCTCTGATAGTGGTATTAATCACAGACAAAGTAGACCCATGGTGTTTCTTACAAAGTGGTACAACTCATAGGTAAAGCAGGCCCATTCTAAACGCAGTGGAATCGACCGGTGGAGTATACGCGATGACACTTAGCACAGGTAACGCCCAGACCCGTAGTTGTCCTCGCATAATGGTGCTGTTCCTATATAATGTAGACCCATGATTCTTCTCGCAACGTAATAATGGTCGCCAGTAACGTCGACCCATGGTGTTCCGCACGTGTGGTACTAATCACAAGTAGTCTCATGGTTCGAATGTCATCATCCATTGGTCATCCCATTTAGTCGCCCATTACGAATGGCAGGGGATACTGTGGGTGCAATCTTCGTCTGCGTCCCCCACCTACGTGGAGTCCGACTCGTTGGCTGAATGGTCAGCGTTCTGGCCTTCGGTTCAGAGGGTCCCGGGTTCGATTCCCGGCCGGGTCGGGGATTTTAACCTTAATTGGTTAATTCCAATGGCCCGGAGGCTGGGTGTTTGTGCTGTCCATAACATCCCTGCAACTCACACACCACACACAACACTATCCTCCACTACAATAACACGCAGTTAGCTACAAATGGCAGATGCCGCCCACCCTCATTGGAGGCTCTGCCTCACAAGGGCTGCGCTCGGCTAGAAATAGCCACACGAAATTATTATTATTATTATTATTATTATTATTATTATTGTTATTATTATTATTATTATTATTATTATTATTACCTACGTGGAGTAGCAGATGTTTGAAGGCTGAGCTAAAATCCTGGCATTCCTGTTAAAAGTTGCTGAGGGTGCACTCTGGATTACGAGATAATTCTCCAGCTTTAAAGACTATCCAATAGAGTTCACTTTGCTGACAAATGGCACCACAGTCACACGGTCGCAATTAATACTCAGGCTGCTTAAGTAACCACATCAGAAGATCTGAACCAGGTAGTTGAGGCCATACAGGGCAATAATGATGCTTATAATTAATTAATTAATTAATTTAGTGAAGCTGTTACAGATGGGTGCAGTCCCTTACGGAAGACCATGTACTGATGTACAGAGGATCAGACGCCATTAAAATTCCCGAACAGACCGGGAGTCGAACCCGGGGTCTTCAAACCGAAGGTACCGAGTTCGATATCTGTAGTCGCTTAAGTGCGGCCAGTATCCAGTAATCGGGAGACAGTGGGTTCGAACCCCACTGTCGGCAACGCTGAAGATGGTTTTCCGTGGTTTCCCATTTTCACACCAGGCAAATGCTGGGGCTGTACCTTAAATAAGGCCACGGCCGCTTCCTTCCCATTCCTAGCCCTTTCCTATCCCATAGTCGCCATAAGACCTATCTGTGTCGGTGCGACGTAAAGCAAAAAAAAAAAAATAGCAAACCGAAGGCCTCAACGCTGACCGTTCAGAGGAGCTTGACAACCGAGGCTATAGTAATAACATCCTAACATCCCGGGTTTTTTTTGTTATTCGATGCAACTATTGCATTCTATATTCAACGGATTTTTATTCATCAAAGTTCAACTTGTCACCGAGTAAGAAATGTATCTTTTGTTCGACTCCTACAGATAACGATAGGCTAGGACTGGAAAGGAACAACCGTGGCTTTTATCAAAGTACAGCCGTAGCATTTGCCTGGTGTGAAACTGGGAAACCACGGAAATTCCAGAGTTCTAGCCCTTCGAGCAAGCAATTCAATGTTGAAAACATCCTCGGGATATGAGCTACGAATTTTAGGTGAATAAAATATAATGAAGCATGAGAATATAATTATTCTTTATTTATTCCTAAAAGTTGCAATCCTTTTCTTAATCATCGTTATCCGGTCGATTAGATTAGCAATTTACCCTTTTCTACCACTACGAGCGCTAATGTGAGTAATTGCATTGTTCCACTTAAGCACTTATAACACCATTCGGTGTAGACATTTTTCAAAAAATCAAAAACTCCTGAGGATAGTGAACCGAGGAACACATTAAAGCAAGAATTATGTAAGTTCATTTGGCCAGGATTTGAATAACAAGAAAACGATTAAAGAAACGAGAGATTGTAGGCTGTTTTTCCGGAACTGTATTTAGGCCGGATGTGATTTTCAATATTTCAAATTTCGACATAATTGGGAAAATTTTCGTAGTATGCCCCTCCACCCCCAACTTTTTTTCTAGTTTCTGTACGTCGCACCAACACAAATAGGTCTTATGGCGACGATAGGAGAGGAATGGGCTAGGAGTGGGAAGGAAGTGGCCGTCGCCTTAATTAAGGTACAGTCCCAGCATTTACCTGGTGTGAAAATGGGAAACCATGGAAAACCATCTTCAGGGCTACCGACAATCCGAACCCACTACCTCCCGGATGCAAGCTCACAGCTGCGTGCCCCTAACCGCACGGCCAGCTCGCCCGGTCCTCTACTTTGTCTGCTAAGAATTATTTTCAACATTAAAATAAGTTGAAAGCCGAGTTTTATACTCCATCATTTCTAGAAAATTTAACACTGGGCTGAATATACAATGAACATTGCTATTCACTAGTCTAGACTGGATCAAGATTGTTAGCATGTGGACGGAAATGTCCGTCAATTATAGAGAGCGATAGTGAGTTCAGATCTCGTTCTCGTTTCATACACAAACAGCAGTAAATAGTTACTTTGGGCAGATAAAGAACGCTCACACAGTGCAATCGATACTCTAAACTGAAATTAAACACCATGATCGTATTAGAAACAGCTTTCAGCGATTGCTTATTACATGATTTGCATTCTAGTGCTGAAAATATTTAACATCTAAAATGTAGTTCTATCGAAAAATAAACAGTCTTGACCACTCGTCTATGACAGTGGTATTCCGAGCTTTCAGTTGGCGTAACCCAACATCTAATTTTTTAAATATTTGTACCTCCGAAAGCAGGATAATTTTACCTTCGCATCCTCAGAGTACGAATATATTGCTATTATACCAAAAATAACGAATGATTGTTGGTGGAAGCGAAATAACAACAACAACAACAACAACAACAACAACAACAATAATAATAATAATAATAATAATAATTTTTTTGCTATTTGCTTTACTTCGCACCGACTCAGATAGGTCTTATGGCGACGATGGGACAGGGAGGGGCTAGGAGTGTAAAGGAAGCGGCCGTGGCCTTAATTAAGGTACAGCCCCCGCATTTGCCTGGTGTGAAAATGGGAAACCACGGAAAACCATTTTCAGGGCTGCCGACAGTGGGGTTCGAACGTACTATCTCCCGAATACTGGATACTGGCCGCACTTAAGCGACTGCAGCTATCGAGATCGATAATAATAATAATAATAATAATAATAATAATAATAATAATAATAATAATAATAATAATACCATCATTTTTCGCAGCTTATCCCGCTTGTTAAAGGTCCCTGAACGCATTGAGACATGCAAGAGCTGTGGCCGGGAATTTAAGGTCGTATGTCCTTCCTGACACCACGGGATTTTCAACTGAATGTTCCACCCCAGCAATACCAGGAATCAAACCACGGCCACTGGGTAGAATTATGAGGTTTTCATTGCCTAGCAACGATATATTGTATAGTTGTGGTGCTTGTGATGAAGAATAGGCAAACATGCTCTATATAACACTAATAGGAGAGAAAAAAATGGAAGGGTTCCGAAATTTCGAAAAAATGAAGGTTTCGGTCAAAGGAAGACAAGGGCCACGAACGGCGTGAAAATGAAAGACTCCCTAGGTTTCGAGTGCTCTAATACCGTCGGGGTCGGAAAAGAACAAGAGTTGATCAAGGGAGGTCGCATATGATATATGAAAGTGAGGAGCTTGGCACAAGAAATTTGAAGCAATCCCAGGACTCAGCTAAGGGCTCCATGGTCACCAAACCACACTCCCAAGTTAAGAGCCCCTGTGGCCCCTTTTAGTCGCCTCTTACGACAGTTCGGAGATGCCGTAGGTGTTATTCTACCGCCACCACCAACAGCGTGTTAGTAGTGATGGTGATGATTTTGTTTTAAGAGGAAAACCAACTAGGAAGTCATCCTCCAACGATATATTTACGAGTAAAAATGAAATGGTGTATGGCTTTTAGTGCCGGCAGTGTCCGAAGACATGTTCGGCTCACCAGGTGCAGGTCTTATGACGACCTGCGCGTCGTGATGAGGACGAAATGACGACACATACACACAGCCAGCGAAATTAATCAATGATGGTTAAAATTCCCGAACATGGGAGCCCTGTGACCAAAGGCCAGCACGCTAACCATTTAGCCATGAGACAGGAATATTTAGGAGTATTACTAATGCAACAATTACTATTACACTTGTAGTGCTTAAAGTACGAATCTCAAGAACTTAAATCTTTTGGCAAATTAGCAACTTCATAAATTAGAAACCGCATCACTTTTCAAGTAAAGGTTTTTAAGTTTTACGTCACATATTGATATTAACTGCATTTCTATTACTATTACATTTAGAAACTGGGATACTCCTATTTTGTCTAACATAGTTATAAAGTAGTAAGGAATGATTTACATGTCTGGAGTTTCTCTGGACTATCAGAACAGTACGTGCCTAAGTTTAGGTTCAGTGCTAATTAACGTTTTATTACTTTGACAACCTTTAACAAACGCATTTCAATAAAATTCACTGTTGTATTTAAAAAAAGTGTCTGAATGGTAACAAAACACTAATTTTCAAATGAGTTCATAATAAGGGTAAATTTATGAAACATCAACCCTTTAGCTCAGTTTAAAAATCACTTGAAATAACAAGTTATCAGTTGTTGAAATATATAAAGTAATACATTGCATGAAAAATATATTTTCATATGAAAAACTTCAATACTAGCATTTCAAATTTGTGAAGTATCAGTGCTCTGTTTTTTTTGTTTTTTTTAAGTTTTCTTCTGAAACTGGAAGTTCCCCAAAATGGGACTCTATTTTTTTCCAATCAGCCCATCGAAGTGTTAAGAATATCAGCTGACCTTTCATCTTAGTTACTTAGTTTTCAAGCCCTGAAGGACATCTGATTTCGTAATCTTGTTACGTATACTTCAAATGAAAGAGAGACCTTAAAGCAACTGTTGTTGTTCTTCTTCTTAATCTGTTTATCCTGCAGATTCGGTTTTTCCCTCGGACTCAGCGAAGGATCCCACCTCAACCGCATCAAGGGCAGTGTCCTGGAGCTTCAGACTTTGGGTCGGGGGATACAACTGGGGAGAATGACCAATACCTCGCCCAGGCGGCCTCACCTGCTATGCTGAACAGGGGCCTTGTAGAGGGATGGGAAGATTGGATAGGACAGGCAAGGAAGGGGGAAGGAAGCGGCCGTGGCCTTAAGTTAGGTACCATCCCGGCATTTGCCTGGAGAAGAAGTGGGAAAACACGGAAAACCACTTCCAGGAAACGAACCCACCTCTACTCAGTTGACCTCCCGAGGCTGATTGGACCCCGTTCCAGCCCTCGTACCACTTTTCAAATTTCGTGGCAGAGCCGGGAATCGAACCCGGACCTCCGGGGATGGCAGCTAATCACGCTAACCACTACATCACAGAGGCGGTCAGCAACTGTTGTTAAGAGAGGAAATTCGGCTGCATTCAAGTAGATTAATATGTCCAGATATTTCACACCCCATATCCCTGACACAAATAAGAGATATATATTATTGCAGATTAAGGAGTGGCCTTATAAGAAAAGAACTACTTTTATTTTCTAATGCAAATATATCATGAAGGTAAATTTTATATATTGTCCGTAAAATTATTCGCGTCCGCCTCTGTGGTGTAGTGGTTAGTGTGATTAGCTGCCACCCCCAGAGCCCCGGGTTTGATTCCCGGCTCTGCCACGAAATTTGAAAAGTGGTTCGAGGGCTGGAAAGGGACCAACTCAGCTTCGGGAAATCAACTAAGTAGACAGGGGTTCGATTACCACCTCAGCCATCCTCGAAGTGGTTTTCCGCGGTTTCCCATTCTCCTCCAGACAAAAGCCGGGATGGTACCTAACTTAAGACCAAGCCTGCTTCCTTTCCTCTTGCTTGTATATTCTTTCTAATCTTCCCATACCCCCAAAAGGTCCCTGTTCAGCATAGCAGGTGAGGCCGCCTGGGCGAGGTACTAGTCCTCTTTCCCCGTTGTATCCCCGGCCCAAAGTCTCACGCTCCAGGACACTGCCCTTGAGGGATCCGTCGCTGAGTCCGAGGAAAAAATCAACCCTAGATTGTAAACGAATTAAGAAAAACAAAGAAAGAAAGAAAGAAAGAAAGAAAGAAAGAAAGAAAGAAAGAAATGCAAATATATAATTAAATTACATTTAATATATTGTCTGTAAAATTCTTGATTTTCTTGTAATTCTTGGAAGAATTTATTCGAAAACATTAAAATATTTTTCTTCCATACCCCGAGAAAATTTCCAAGGCAGCTCTCCTGCACACTGCTGGCCTAAAACTACAAGCTTGATTTTGGTCCGTCACAAAGGTAGACGATGAAGAGCAAAAAGACGATTGAAATATGCAGCAGCATGGCTTCTTTCCAAACTGGAATCCGTAAAATACTACAGGGAAAATCCTGCTCTGAGATGAATATTTTATGTGGAATCGACTGGAGGTACTCCTAATTATTTCTCTATCCAAAGTTGACTACACGTGCTGTTGCGTTCAGACACGCACTAATGGCGGTGGGGCATGGACTGGCTGCTACATATCAGACAGAGTCAAAGTCCGGCCGACCTGTTCCTCACGCGTCACTTTTAAATCGTTACACATTTATTAATGCCTGCCAGTTCTCTCTCTTCTGTCTTACTTCCTTGCTCGGGCCGCTTTTTGCAGCCCGCTGCTTGTCATTCGTGCTAGACTCGAAGACGGATGACTAACTGGTATTCAAGTCGGTGTTTCACTCCGTCCTCTATGAAAGTGTTCGCTGTAGCGTGAAACCAAATGTCGGCACTAAGTCCAGTCTAAACAAGGTATTACGGACCGGATAACAATTCTATACATCTACACTCTTTTGTGAACTTCATTTGAGTGACATAGGATAAGCTATATAGTTCTTATTATAGACTAGGCCGAGTATGCGGAGATTTTGTTAGCAGCCCATATTGGAGAGTGTGGTTTTCCTCACATTGTGGGTAGTAAGCAGTACAATAGAATAACGCTCACGGTATTTCCTGCATGTAGCAAAAGGTGACTAAAACGAACCTAAGGGGTTCTTAACGTGGAAGAGTGGGTTGACGACCACGGGGCACTTAACAGAGTCCTAGAATTGCTTACCAGTAGCCATCCAAATAACCAAATACAACACTCCGATCCCCGGAAGCAAATTTTCTGAGCCATGATGGTTTTAAAAACTATTTTACCTATGCTATGCAGGACAGATAACTTGCTTCGTACAACATGGTTTCACGGACGATTTCTCCTTATAGTGTTACTACTACTACTACTACTACTACTACTACATCATATACACGTCAGTGAAATTACATCCAAGTTGTGTAATGTTCTGTTATTGTCAGTGATAAAATGAGACCTTCAGGCAGAAACTATCTGTATGCATGTATGTTTAGTCCTCAGCCCTAAGGCTGGTTGGATCCTCAGCAGCTCTGCCATCAGCTGTCATAGATGGCCTAGGCATCACTGAAGAGGTATATTAAGGAAATGAGGAGTAAGGTAGTTTCCCGTTGCTTTCCTCACCGAGCCATTCTTCCAAACCCATTGAAATGCACGAAGAAATCGACCCTATGAGCAACATTTCCACACCATTCTTAGCAGGGACTGGCTGCATAAGGAATGGCATTACTAGTATCGCTCATACCTCAGCCACTTTCATGTTGACAAAGCCAAGGATAAGACAGAGATCAATGAAAGTAACAAAATTGCTCTAGCCCATACCAGAAGACAGTGCACTGTAAACATTAGCTCCCGCCAGCAAAGGCATAGAAACTATCTATAAACGTTATATATTTCAATAGATAGTTTAGGAGCCACACTTCTAAATTAAAATTATCTGTAACTCTTGAACATTATTTTGGAAGCCGGTTCCCTTACCAGCTGAGTAGTACGAAGAATATTTTCCTTTTTCACAGTGTATTTTCATCTTGAGGACTGGATTTCGTAACTCATCAATTTATCAAATTTTCATTCTAATAACAGAAGACACTGTGGGCGCTTTGTAATGAAATGAAGACTAACGTTCTGAGCAAACACGTCGTCCAGGCTGCGAAAATCTAGTAAATTCCAAAGCAGTTGATATTTACTTAAACTGCATGAATTTTCACAATTATTAGACATTAAATAATGAAGCGTATTTGCTAATTTGTCGGGTTTATCTGATAAATTACATGCGAAGAGTAGAAATTTCTACTTGAAATGAATATCCCTTGAAAATACATTTTACATCATTGCTATGGTACTGTATGTATTTATTAAGTCATTAACTGAAATAAAATGAAATGATTTCTTCAACTATGTGTTTATAAACCAACGGTATGTTACAACTCCTCATCTAATTATTTATCGAAAGGGTGCGTGCAGATTCACTGCAGCTGTTTTTAACTTAAATACGTGTTTTTTACGAATTGATCATTTGTTCCCTGCATTTAAATGTTGGCGAGTTTTGTGGTATTCCGTGTTAATATGATGGTTGAACATGATTTAAGGGGAGTCGGAAAGCCCTATCTTGATAATGTTAATTTGACAGAAATGATGCCCCGTTATCTCAGGAAGTATTTGATATTTTAACTACTTGTAATTACACCCTTTCTGTAAGTATTTAACCAGGATGGAATAGTTGGAACAAAAGATTGTAAAGTTATGAATTTGTTTAATAAGTTCCAAATTTTTAACAAATATGTCATCTATATATATAAAAGCAAGTCGGGCGGGAGCGATGTATATATAAATATTTAAAAATGAAAAAGACGTGAATTAATGAGGCACTTCCAGAAATCTCAGAAATTTGAAACTTGGTACGAGGGAAACTGATGAGCCCAGGATCCCTAGAAAAATCGGAAATTCTCAAAATTCCCTGAAGGGGGCACGCTGGGGGGGCTCAAATTTTGGGCTCAGCATAAGAACACAGTCGAATAGTATATCCAAAACGATAACCTATAGGTTTCGTGGGCTTAAAAATTTTCGGGAATTTCCTCATTTTTATCCCCCATCCCCCAAATCAAGATGGCGGCACAACCTGCGAGACGAGGTAGACAATTGAAATTTGGTGAAATTATAGCTTTTGGTTCCTAACCGACGGAAAAATTCCAATGTGTTCAAATTTTTCACTTTTTAACCGCAAAGATATCGAAATATGGAGGCAATTTTAATGACTGTGCAGACATTCCTTTTGAGCTATTTTTTGGCTAAACGGTAAGTCGTATCACAAAACGGATGGCACAATGTCCCTTCAATTCGGAGTGATCTACAACTTTGGTCCTGTGACATTTTGTCGTATCTCTCTCCCTTATACGTTAAATTTGGCCGTATTTCTGGATTGTTCGTAAATTTGGTGATTTTTACAAGTATATTTTATTGTTTGACGAATGATAGGATCATCACGTTGTGGGCGCACATTGGCACGATTAAGGGACATATGTGCACCAAATTTCATGATTCTAGCTTATACATAAGTAGGCAAAATGTAATGTAAAATGTTAAAAATGCACCCAAATTTCACCCTATTCAAAATTTGAACTCAATTTACCCCCTTAATATGGGAGATACTAGGAAATGGTTTAGAAACAAACATGTAGCGCGATAAATGAGGCGTCTGATGGCGCAAACCGTTTCTTAATATCATAAACCGTTTAGGAGATATGAATCTCGAAGTGGAAGTCTGCACTTTTCAACGTGCTCATGCTTATCCGTCATCTATCTATATAAATAAAATTGTTCGTGTCTGTTTGTTTGTCTGTCTGTTTGTCTGTTCCACCATCACGTCGAAACGGCTGGATAGACCTCAACCAAACTTCATATTTAGAGTATACTCATCCCGGGGAAGGTTTCGATATGCATATCATTTTAAAATCTCTGAATACACGGGGGATTTATAGGAAAGCCAGAATGGTTTTTCCACCATCACGTCGAAACGGCTGGATAGATCTCAACCAAACTTCATATTTAGAGTATACTCCTCCCGTGGAAGGTTTCGATATGCATATCATTTTAAAATCTTTGAATACACGGGGGTTTATAGGAAAACCAGAATGGTTTTTCCACCATCACGTCGAAACGGCGGGATAGATGTCAACCAAATTTCATATTTGGAGTATACTCATCCCGGGGAAGGTTTCGATATGCATATCATTTTAAAATCTTTGAATAGACGGGGGGTTTATAGGAAACCCACAATGGTTTTCCTCCATTTTCTCTTATACTATTGATTTTCTGTAAACTTCGTTTACCGTACGTGAAACGTCTCTTCATTATAAACAACTTTCGTTATGTTCATAATTTACCTTACTCTTTACATGACGGAGAAATTTACAATTTTCTGCTGGTACCATGCTCTGCATTGAGTGACCGACAGACCGACAACGAACCTACAGGTTACCATGGCAACGTCTCTGACTGCATGCCAGCAGGGAAGTAACGTATTGCCATTTTCCTCATCATGCTTTTAAATTCGTGGTTGTTCCTTGGGTAGAAGGCAAGAGAGGCGTCAATCGGCATATCTTCGGGATATTGGCGGAATATCGTTGGATGTTATAACCGCCTTCGAATAGATTAAGTAATAACACCATTAGTCATCTTCTTATTTTTTGTTTACCTAGGAATCAATGGACCTAAATTTCTCCTCTGTTACCGCTTTATTATATCCATAACTCACACTAGCATAATTTATTGAGGGGCATTTGATTTTCCAATACATTAACTTGGTATTTACATATTTGTCGTTATCCGGCTGTCCTCAGTTATAATCCATTTTCTATTACTTTCAACTTTCTTAACTGTATTATTTTCTTCCTTAATTACGCCGTATGTACGCGAGTGCTTCAAACTACTGGATGTATTTCCACCAATACTCATATTTAGAATACACCTGTCCTTGATAGGTTTTAGGGCAAATATTGTTTCTAAATCCCTGAACTGACTGGGGGTTTATACGAAACCGAAACAGTGATTTTGCACTTCCACAAAATATACACAACCAACGTTAATTTAAATCTACCTGCCTTGGTAGAAATTAATTTCTAAACCTTTTTTCTCATGTGCATCATTTCGATACGAGGATTAAAAAGGGAGATATTATTAACGGACCGTTTTTTGGACAAGTCCCATCGGACTTAACTCACGAGCGGGTGCGTGTAAAGCGTATTCCTTACAACTTGAAAACTACTGAAGACATTCGAACCAAAATTCATATTTAGCATCCACCTGTCCAAAGGTAGGTTTTAAACGTAAATAACATTTCATGTTCCGGAATGGACTGGCGGTTTATAGGGAACCGAAATGGTGATTTTACTCTTCCACAATATATACAGAACAAGACCAACCTGACTGGAAATCGACCAAACGTGATGGAATTCCACCTCTAAACCTTTTTTTCATGTGCATTTTTTCGTCAGGAGGATTAATAAGGGAGATATCATGAATGGTCAGTTTTGCAGGTTAAGTCCAGCGGACATAGCCAAAAAGGTGTTTTACATGGAGCAGATTCCTTATCTATATAAATCAAATCGTAACGACTGTGTGCCTCTACACTGACTATTTTGGCGAAATTTTCGTACAGCTTTCCGTTTAAGGGGTAATAATGACCATCTGCATAATTTTTGGTTTAGTTTCCTGAAAGTCCTAATTTTTACCCGCCTCACCCAAAATCCAGATTGCGGCATAATCTGCCAGAAGAAAAAGAAGATAATTGAAATTTGACAAAATTATACGTTTTAGCCTGTAACGAACGGAAAATATCCAAGATCATTAAATTTTTCACTTTTTATCCCCGAAGAATATCGAAATATGCAGGCAATTTTAATGATGGTGCAGACCTTCGGAAATTCCTATCACATAACAGATTGCACAATCTCCGTTCAATTTGGAATGATCTACAACCTTGGTCTTATGACTTTTTGCCGTATCTGTATCCCTTTTACGTTTGATTTTTCTCTATTAATGGATGTTAAGTCAATTTGGAATTTTCACATGCATAATTCATACCTTCGATTACTTATATGAAATACAGAATCATCAAACTCTTCACGAAAATTGGCCCACCCAGTAGCCATATATGAGCCAAATGCTATGTATGTATCCGAAAAGTAATGTAATGTGAGATAATCTTACAAGAACGTTACCCTGTTCCACGTTTCTAACTCAATATGACCCAAGAATAGATGACATATCATAGGACCAGCCATTTAGGCCACTAAATCCGGCGTGTCTTATGGTATAATCCTTTGTCGATATGACGTACGTTCAGTAGCAGTTAATCTGTAAATGAAGGTCTTCAATATTCAATATTGTAAACACGCATATACTTTCGTATGCCGATCTATATATATTCACTGATGTCGATTTGTAGCGATCGAGAAAGGGTGGGTCTGCTATTGTAATCAGTACTCCCCACACCGACTTTGACTGGCAGTATGAAAGGGTTCCTTCTCCAACTCCTGTGTAACTGTCATTAGTAAGGAAGGTCTACAATTGTAATGAATAGTTCACTTCTCGATTTGACTTGCAGAAGGCAAGTGAGCATGCAGTTTTGTTAAAAACTCCCCTACCCGATTGTGTTTGGCAGTAGGCAAGGGTGTCCGCCATTATAAAGAAATGTCCTCATCTAAAATGTGACTGGCATTAGGCATAGTGGCCTGCTATTTTGATGGAAACTCACCAACTTGGTGTGACTGGCAGTAAGCTGGCTGGAAGTAGGAAAATGGGCCTGGCATTATAATGATAACTGCACAACTCAATTTCGAGTGATAGTAGGGTAATTGCCTGCCATTATAATAAAAACTGTAATCTGTGTGGAAGTAGGAAAGGGGGGCTGCCATTTTAACGAAAACTCCCCAAATCGATTCTCTCCGCATAGTAGGCAATGGGGCCTGCAATTATAATGTAAACTTCCCAACTCGATTGTGAATGGCAGTAGGCAAGTGAGCCTGCCGTTATATCACAAATCCATAACAAACACTTTACATTGTAAACAACGTACGGGGACCTCCCCATGCTCTTTCTCGGATAACGCTAAGAGACATGCAATTTTAAAACAATCTTATTTACTGCATGCACACTATTTACTTCGATATTCGAATACAATGTAGAATACCGTAGCGAAGCACGGGTACATTCGCTAGTTATAAATATATGTAAATCAGAAACTATATACGTGAAGTGCTTTTATCTGGTTCAGTAGCTGTATCATGGCACAAGGTGACTATTTGCAAACAATGAACTGCCTATCCAGTGTAGTTTCTGAGATAATGGGTCAAACGTGTGAAAAAAGTCATTTCTCAGAATATGATTTCAAAGTAAAACAGAATGTTCACTCGCACATTTACTCACAACAGTGCCTAAAATCTAACCCTATTTAATCGAAACTATTGAAATGTTAGTTATGACAGTGCCGGAAACCTCTGCGCATAACATTCAGGGATAGAACAGTGATGATGATGATGATGATGATGATGATGATGCTTGTTGTTTAAAGAGGCCTAACATCGAGGTCATCGGCCCATAGAACAGTGAAAACTACAGCCTTCTAGATTAAAGTGTTCCACATATTTATATTTTCAAAACGAAACATGTATAAGTTGCACAATTTGACAATTGTGCATTGCTGTTTAAAACACTTCCTTAAAATGCTTCCGTGTGTCGTATTAAAATAAATTACACACCATTTTAATCAGCAGAGTCCAAATAATTGAATGAGGAAACATTTAGAAAAAAAATCATTTTTAAAAATATTTTTGGCTTCCGACTCCCCTTAATTGCATTCAAGTTGGGCCCTATGCAGGTACTCCGAGAGGAAGGGGCCATACCTTAAGAGGTGACAGTATTGGCCATTCTAAAGCGAAAACATTGTATGAACATATGCTTTATTTTCAATAGTTTCCCTGTAGACTTCGTTTTTTAACCAACCCCAGACACAATAATCCAGCGGGTTGGCCATGCAACATCACATCCGACACAACGTCCAGGATAAATTAGATTGGGATACTGTACCACTGCAACAAACGAAGTGTTCAAAATGTGGAATACTATACTTTTTGCTAAGCCATCTGCGTCAAACATACAATTTTTATCAACAAACGTCACCATGGCAACCGGCTTGGCTACCATGGCCACCTTAGTACAATTACACAATACGGTATGTATCTCGGAAACTATTAAAAATAAAGATTATATTCTTATAAATGTTTTCGCTTTAGAATGACCAATACTGTCACCTCTCAAGGACAGAACGTAGGCAATTGATATTTTGCAGCCTGCTTTGGGCAGAATTCAAACTAACACAACTCGGTTCCTGTTCACATTAGGCTAATTAAATTTTCACCACATACATATACAATGTTCCTAACTGTTGCTATACATTTTAAACATCTGATGAATTTAGTTCATCTGCAATAGATTTTTTTGAAATCGCATCAAATTAATTTAGTTTCACGCATGATTCTCTTTAGGTAGAATTTTCTCATAAAGTTACGAATCTACATGTACTAAACGTTTAGATTGGATACAAGACAAGACATGTAATATTCTAAACAAAAATTTATTTTAAAAATTAGTCTTATTAGCAAATTATTATTTTTATTTGCATAATTTATTTTTCAAACATTACTAATATTAATTGAAATCAATGGAATAATTTCAATTTAAATGATATAAAACAATTTTACCACCTTGAGAGTGGTTTCAAGAGTTCATATAGAAAAATATAATAGTTCTTTCTCAAATAGTTTCTTAGAAAAGTGCATCCGAATATCTGAAAATTCAAATTCGACATATTTTCAAAAAATCATTGCAGGTGAACTAACTGCATTAGGATTTTTCAAATGTATGACAACAGTTAAGAACATTCTTAATATATATGGTGATAATTTCATTAGTCTATTTTGAATAGGAGTCCAGCTATTTTAGTTTCAATTCTGCCCAAATCAGGTTGCAAATTAGTACCAATTACCTACCTCCTGTCCTTAACGTATGGCTCCTTCCTCCCTGGAGACTCTGTATAACGTAAGCAACTATGTCTAGACATAAAAGGCTTTTTCCTGTAGTGAATGAAAATCCTACCAGTGAAAACAATATCCTTGACGGATGCAGGGGGTAGAACTGACAGTACGGCGTCTACGTGTGTGCACTACGGCAGACGATATCGGCGGAATATAAGAATGCAAAGTAGATGGTTCCACACAACACAAACAGGTACGTTTGAAACTCTTTGAACTAAGATATTACGCATACACTTTAAACAATACAGCGCAAACAGTTCTATTTTGCATCTCCTTTATTGAACATCTAAGAGTAGACAGACCATTGAGGAATCAATAATACGGCGCAATTGTGAAAAGGCATATGAAATAGTACGAGAGAACAGCTGCCATAACAGCGGCAACTGTCTGTCTCTGTGTAGATTTGTCCAAAAAGAATTCGCTAACTTGGAAGGAACTGGCAACAAAAATAAACACGAGCAATTCTATGCCAATATTACGATAAAAGAACAGCGTAAAGTAAGTCACCAGAGCTGTAAAGGGATATTTATTTATTTATTTATTTATTTATTTATTTATTTATTTATTTATTTATTTATTTATTTATTTATTTATTCAGGATCAGCAACAGCATTATGCCGAATTACAAAGATCCGAGCTATGTACAATAGATATGAATCTAAAATGAAAGAGAGATAAATATTTACAAAGGACACAAATATACACAATAAAAACTGTACAATCATATAATACCTATTTACATACACAACGATATTAACAAAGAAAAATACATTTACAGTAAAAACAGGAACAGAACGGGAAAGAACAAGAAGGAAAATTAAGTTATATTAGAAATATCATGACAGAAGGATTGTACCGGGCGGTACACCTCCACAATGCAAATTCTAATATTGCGCCAGTTGAAACTCCTCTACAGGAGAACGCCAGAACTTTAACAAACTATATTAATCCAATGGTTTCTCGAAAGATGTCACCACAGTAAATTTGGTAATTTTGCAGTGTCTGAACGGTGTCTATTTCGACTTGTGTTTGTTTCCGCCGGATCAAGAAATTTGGACGTTCTCTAACAGATGTCTCTACAAAAACTGTAATAACGCACTCTGGTGTAAAGGAATGTACTGTCCTGAAGAAATTTAACATTCATAAGTTTTCTTTTTGCTAAATTTTGTTCTGTGGTTTGAGAGTTGGTAATGTTAATCCTTTCTTTCCGCCAGTTTTGAAATTAGCCAATCCCGAATTTCTTAAATTAATTTTCGGCCAATCGGGGCTTTCTTCCCCAACCTGCTCTGTAACTGTGTTTTGTAACCAATAAACTGCTATGGGTGTGTCTTATCATTCATGAAAGGTCTCGAATGTTCCACGAGGATATTTAAACTGCTGATTTTCTTGTCTCGGGGCCACTTCAGTAACATCTCTCCTAGTGTGATTATGTAGCAGGGGGCGGAAAGCGCCTCTTTCTTCGGGCAGCAGTTCATCCATACGGTAATGGCCACTTAATAACTTCATTTCTCGCTAGCTCAGCAGTTTAACCCTCGGGGCAGGTTCAAAAACTTTTCTCATGTAACCTATCTTTAAAATGTAATAGACACTTAGTAAAACTTCGTCTCTTTAACTATAAATTGGGATAGAGAGTGCTAACCCCTCTCGAGCTCCCACTCCTATTGTTTTGAGGTGACTGTTTTCACAACCGTTTCTTCCTTTCTTAATGTAATAATGTCTTCTTATGCAAGTCACCTCTTTAGTATGGGATTAACCCTTGTGTATGCGGCCTACCTGCCAAGTAGGTTTTAAAAGTGTATTAGGAGTGCAAGTTGCGCCTCCAGTCAAGTTGGTATTTTGGGCCATGTAATTAACCTGCTTCTTTACTGAATAGGCCCAGTAGTTTGGGTATTTATTACCCCTGTTCTTGGTATGTCTTGAGGGCAGTTTGAAGTATAGTTTGTTGTGGCCTTTGATGGGCTTGAACCTTGAGAGCGGGTTTGCTCTTTCTTAAATTTGGTTTCTGTGTGCCTCGAGGAGGCTTAATATGGTAATCAGGAGCCAGTGCTCCTTGGCATGATTGGGGTTTTCTGCCCCTTTGTTTGAACTTGGTATATAGGTAAAGTTGGGCTTATAGGTCAACGTTCGTGAGTGTCAGGCTCGAAGCCCAAATTTTGTAACGAACTAAAATTGTACTTTCTTAATTTGTTGATCTGCTACTTGGTACCTGTTATATTCTGTTATTTTTTTATCTTGAAAAGAAAATATAACCTTTGTTAAAGTTTTAAATTAACTTTAATTTCGTAAATTGAGACCTATTCCCGCCCGCACCTTCTTTCACCTCTGCTGTTCCACAGATACCTCGGAACAATAATAATAATAATAATAATATGGAAATTGAAATACCAACACCAACAAGGAGTTGTGCTAGATAAACGAAATTAGGGAGGCGTGTTTGCAAATCTAAAAGTTGTCACCTGTTCAAATTTGCGCGCTAGTCGACGAAGAGTGTTGCTAGTAGCGGCTTAAGAGCCATGCCAAGAAATCAGTAACAAACACAAACACACCTTGGGTTTCATCCCGTGTCACCGTAGCGAACTTGCTGGCACCTGGGAGGCCCGTGTTCAAATCCCTCCCCTGCCAGAGACTTTTCCTTCGATTGGTGCTCTCAAGCCAGTCTTTAGCCACGAACAGGTTTATCAACATCGCCTCGCAAAGCCCCTTTGAATTCGCACACGATGGGATCTGATTGGCTAATTTCAGCAGCTGATGAAATGATAAATAAAATATTAGTTTTAGAACATAAGTTTTTTCATATTTGTCAATTCCTTGCATAGGTATGTTGTTTTCTTTAAATCTCAGTCCATTCTTTAACAGTTTAATGCTTGTCCGGAAACTTTTGGCCGGCACTGTACATCATTATTTTTTAGAAGTTCTCGATTTTTTGTAAAAAAAAAATACACGACAGAAGAGCTTGATTAAACATTACAATAGTATCAGAAATCAATGGTCTGTATAGTATACTTGTACCCCCTTAGTGCCACAGATGGATTTGCCCGATTCTTCGGCTTAATGGTCAGCGTTGAGGCCTTCTGTTCAGGGGTCCCGAGTTTGATTCTCGGTCAGGTCAGGTATTTTAATCGGGTGTACTACTTATTCTCGCTCGGGGTCTGAGTGTTTGCCCCTACCCTCTCCTCTCCATGTTAAGACCACACTACCAACCACCACAGAAACACGCAATAGTGATTATGCTGATTACATACCTCCAGATAGGGTCGGCGTCGGGAATGACATCCGGCCGTAAAACACGGACAAATACACACACGTGCAACACAGATCGCACCCGCGACCGCACAAGATGTGGAAAAAGCGACAGAAGAGGAAGAAGAAGAAATAAATAAATAAATAAATAAATAAATAAAGAAATAAATAAAGAAAGAAAGAAAGAAAGAAAGAAAGAAAGAAAGGGAGTACCACGGGTGGACTTAAACTAGTCAGTCGGAACTTTATATTCCTGCTATTTCGAAATATCGTCCCAGTGTTTCAGTAGTTCCGGGATAATCTTCATTTAACTGGGAATAAATAGATTATTAGAAAGTTGTCGGCAATGAAACATTCGATTTACCTTTTTAAATTGCGTACGGGTAGTTGCACCAAGTATCTTCCGGTTGTCGAATGAGGGAAGATGTCCATAGTTTATAGATGTAAGCACGTGTTTCGATAAAAACAAGTAGTACAGCCACAGGCATCATAACGTTATTTAATGCCTTACTTCCCTTCATTATAAAAGCAATTACTTTTCTTTGTGTAAATCCAGTCAATTACTTGTGACATTGTACTTAAAGAAGATGATAATGAACATAATAACCATAACTAAAGAAATTTTACAGGAAACCACAATAATTAGCTGAAGTCCTTATAACATTTTAAATACAGTTACAGAAGAAAAGGAAAATTAGCTTCGCGTATGATTCAAAAATAACTTGTGGGACTGAAAAAAAGGTAAAATAGCAACTTAAAGTACACATCAGGTTCACAAGAGTAGTATAATCATTTCTGTTACTACGCCAGTTGGCTTAGTTCATTTTTGTCTTCTTATTCTTAGCCTTATTATTAGCCTTATTCTTACAATATCTGATTTGTACCATAACAAAATAATGATTAAATTTATTTTATGTCCCTTTAATTATTATAGATTTTGTATGATGATCACGGGTTCAATTCCAACCAACAAAAGATAACACTAAACCTCAAAGATTGCATTTCATTTTAGCAGATCTATAAAAAGAAAACTATACAGGGTGAAGCGAAATTCGCGCACTCGGGCGTCGCAGAGCGACTCCTCACATGCCAACAATAAAAATATATCTCTCACAAAAGTTCGTCCTGCGAATATATCCGGCAGAAAAGAACGTTGAAGAGTGGCAATCTGGCAACACTGTAACCACATGTAGGGTAACTACCCCTGTCTCAGCACATGTTAGTTGTGCTGTGCAGTTGGTGCAGTGGATAGAGTTTTGGGTTAGCATGCTGGAGGTCGAGGGTTCGATCCTGGGTTAATGCGCATTTTATTTGCTAATTTCCATCGGACATGACATACTGTTATACAGTAAGATACCGTTCCTTAGGTCACATGTATCCTACATTAACTAAATTTAGTAACGCTGAACACGTTGTAACGCATCTAGTAGATGAAGTGGCGCGAAAATATTTACGCCCACGACGTGGAAAGGGCGCCTTTCAAAGCTGACCAATGAAAACGAATGTTCGTGCATTTCTAGGATCGTAGTATGTAAGTGCGAATGGTTTCTAGAGGACCCGCTGCAATCGCTGTTGACGATTAAGATGCCAGATACCACACCACCTAGACTACATTGACGAAATAAAAAACATACGCCTCAAACCAGGATCGGCCCCTTCGACCTCCTGCATGCTAACCCAAAACTCTATCCACTGCACCAACTGTACAGCACGTCTAATATGTGCTGACAGAGGTAGTTACGCTACATGTGGTTACAGTGTTGCCAGATTGCCACTCTTCAACGTCCATTTTCTCCCGGATATACTCGCAGGACGAACTTTTGTGAGAGACATTTTTTTATTGCTGGCATGTGAGGAGTCGCGCTGCGACGCTCGAATGCGCGAATTTCGCTTCACCCTGCATTAATCCTATTATAGCAGCCCTGCAGTGTCTTCCTACATGGATGTAGAAGTAAATGGGAGTGAAATACCAGCACTGTGCTATCTATATACTTAAGTCAGAAGTATGAGGTGAGGAAGTATATGCGATGAGAAACGCATGTTTGTTCGTTAGCAGTGGCGATCCTACGGAGCGAAGCCTAGCGCACCTAGCGAGGGGAGAGGGACGCAGAGTCTGGGCTGTAAGATCTCTCTCAGATGCCTTGCTCTCAGCAATACGCGACGTTTTTTCTCATTGCTTTCAAGTTTTTAAAAATGGAACAATGTGTCAGATGCTTGCTTTGGATTTCCATCGTTCTCATGAGAGGTTTGGGCTTCACCGATAGCCTTGGCAGCCCTCAGTATACGCCACTGGTTATGGTGGTTTGGCCATCTAATAAGGAGGGACCATGACTAAGTCGACAAAAATGATTGCGGGAACGCGTGTTGAGGGAAGAGGAAACGTGGAGGATCTGGCGGGACAAGACTTGATGGAAGAGAACGTAAATATTAAAGTAAACCAAGACAGAGAGCAACGGAGGAGAATAATTAGGAACATTGACCCTCCATACGGCGGAGAAATCTGCGGCAGAATAACAATATGATGGACCCTGTAGCTAGTCACACACTCTACCATCGAACAATTTTTGGGAGTGTGTAAGCAATTTTGCTCAAAACAGAAGAATAAGTGCAAAAATAGATTCAGATATATATCGTTCCTTATATATGCAAACAAGTTGTAGAAGCCAATGGAAAAATACTGTAATAATGGACAATGCATAGAAAGTTATTCTTACAAGGGCTTTGGACTGGCTTTGAAAGACAGGAGGTATTAATGGATGAGGACTTCTCATTAATTCATGTTGATGATGAAGACGATTATGCTTGTTGTTTAAATGGGCCTAACATATAGACCATCAGCTCCTAATTGTAAGAGACGGGGCGTAACGAATTTTAAAAATCCAAAATTGATTCACTGACCAGAATTCAAAAAAGATGAATGAGTGAATATGAATTCAAAATAATCAGCGGATTCAACTCACAATAGCTGAAATTTAAAATAATTCCAAAATTCAACCACTGACTAAAATTCAAAAAGAGGACGATGAAAAATGATTAAGAACTTAATCAGCGGATCCGACCCCCAATGCCACACTTTCCCGAAAAATAATTTAAAACAGTGGTATGAACTGAATAAAATTGGTGATGATTGATGTCTAAAGGGGTCAAAATCCAGGGCCCCGGCCCCTCATTATGGTACTAATAGCTGGTAAATTAGAACTATGGTGTACCTCACGTAGCATTACTAATCACAGGTAACGCAGACCCATAGTGTTCCTCACATAATTGTACTAATCACAGCAGCAGCCCAAAACCTCATGTAGTGGTACTATAGACAACGTAGACCCAGGATGTCACCCATTAAGTGGTACTAATCACAGGCAACGACAAGATCCGTGGGGTTTCTCACATAATAGTACAAACCACAGGTAACGTAAATCCATGATGTTACGCATATGGTAGTACTAATCACGGGTACTGTAAATCCATAGTGATCCACCCACGACGATACTAATCGCAGAGCCATGGTGTTCCTCACATTGTGGTACTAATCGCAATTAAAGTCATCTCATGGTGCTCTTCGCGTGATGGTACTAATCACAGGTAATCTCATAGTTCAGGATCCATCATGCCTTGGTCGCCCCTTTTAGTCGCCTCTTACGACAGGCAAGGGATACCGTGGGTGTATTCTTCATCTGAGTCCCCCATCCACAGGGGGTTTAATTCATGTCAAGTTTAATTTCTGTAACAAATCAATGCAAATATTTTGAAATGTCCTTCAGTTCATGAAAATGCTTTAGTTTCACTTAACTCCACATGGATTGTGATTTTTCTCAATATTTAGTGTGACTAGGATTGCCCGCAAGTTCCGTGTACTCTTGACAAGAATATTCTTGGAAGTGTCAGCTTTCCAACACTCCACCTCTGTAGAGTTATGGACGACCGACAGAACAGGGGCAGTCCACAGTTGTCTCAGAACTGCACCTCGCCCACTCTCCATGTCCGACTACAACCATTCATGGCTCTGATAATGAGCTCGCAAACAGAGGTCATCGGCTGACCATGGAATCCAAGATTGTGATGCGTTCACCGTTACAACTAATCCAACAGTTAAAGTGATGACACAAATAATTGTACCGCTTATTCCTTATTCCTTACGCGGGTTGATATTTCAGATAAGCAGCTTCGTACATCATGGCAAACTGCCTCGACCACTTCGTGCGATTTTGTATTTTTTTGAGACTTTTTTAATTAGTGCTGCTGTGATGTATGCATTCCTGTGTGCATTTGTAGTTACGTAAAACTAAGGTAAGGAAGTAGCTGTGATGTATATTTTAGGTAGTAATGCAATTTTTTTTAAATTATGTCTGTCCAGATGACATAGCCAACGGCCGTAGCCGTGTTGAAACACCGGATCCCGTGAGATCTCCGAAGTTAAGCGACATTGAGGGTGGTCAAGATTTGGATGGGTTGCCACGCGCTGTTAGTGGGAGGTAAGGGAATGGAGGAGCGGAAAGGAACGTAAACTCCGTAAACTACGTAAAGACCGGGGCCGCTATCTCACCGTCAGATAGCTCCTCAATTCTAATCACGTAGGCTGAGTGGACCTAGAACCAGCCCTCAGGTTCAGGTACACATCCCTGTCCTGGCCGGGAATCGAGCCCGGGGCCTCCGGGTAAGAGGCAGGCACGCTACCCCTACACCATGGGGCCGGCAATCATGCATTATAATGGTAACAATAATAACAAAGTGAGTTAGTAAATGTATGGTGTAAGGTATTATTATTATTTCTTTTTTTTTTTGCTACTTGCTTTACGTTGCACCGACACAGATATGTCTTATGGCGACGATGGGATAGGAAAGGCCTAGGAAGTGGAAGGAAGCGGCCGTGGCCTTAATTAAGGTACAGCCCCGGCATTTACCTGGTGTGAAAATGGGAAACCACGGAAAACCATCTTCAGAGCTGCCGACAGTGGGGCTCGAACCCACTATCTCCCGATTACTGGATAATGGCCGCACTTAGGTGTAAGGTATTAAATGACATTTCTTCGTTAATATTCGCCCTGTCGAAAACCTGTAGATTACAAAAGTTGTTAAGAATAAATGCACACATTTCTAAATATCCCCGAAATTATCTGTTTTATCTAAAACCTGTACATAACGAATGTTACCGGAAAGGTCACTCCTGAGCATTTATGTCTCATTCTAATTCACCGTATGAGATATCATGATTGATATACTCTCAAATTCAAGCTTTTATGGTTATTCATCTCTTAAAGGACGTGGTTGTAAGTGCCACCTAGCATCAAGTTGGGTTTTCCCATACATTACAACGATAACAATAGCCTGACCCCGTGGATGAAAGGTCAGCTTACTGGCCTTTGGTTCGGAGGGTCCAGCGTTCGATTCTCGGCCGGGTGGGGTATTTTAACAGCCTGGGCTTGTGGAGTGGGTGCTCGTGTTTATCCCAACACTTTCCTCTTCATATTCAGACAACATACCGCACTACAAACCACCACAGAAACACGCAATAGTGATTACAACCCTCCATAGAGGATTGGCGTTAGGAAGGGCCTCCGGCCGTTAAGCAGGGCCCAGAACCCAAAGTTATGGGAAGAGCAGTAGATAAATAAGGTAATGATAACAGTAATAGCAATGTATTAGCAAAACCGATAGTAGCAAATGGAATGTTTAAAATACAGCGGATATCTACGAGTACTAACCGAACCGGGGCACAGAATCAGTTGTACATCATGGGGGTCGAACCGCGGGTGGTCAGTAACAGAGTCCCGAATGCAAGTACTCCGGGACCAGGATAACTGCTTGTTTTCATCGAGAATCAGGTAGTATTTTCTCAAACTACATTGTACAGTGATACGAATATTTAATTGCTCATTCCGGGGATCAAACCGTCGTTGTCATTAACAAAGCATTATACATAACTACCCCGAGATCATGGCAGTTGCTTGTTTTCACCACTAAAGAGTATCAAGTTTGCATTATCATTTATATTAGTACTACGAGTAGAATGGTACAGTGGTGTATTATGTTAACTTATGTTAACATAAATATGAAGCTAGGTAATGTAATTTTTTCTACTCATCGATTAACTATTCCTATTATTTTCTATCTTCTGCATGTGTTAAGATTGCATACATACAAATAAGTACACATAAAGAAAGTGCAATACTATGTATAGTTTGAGGATATTGCGTTGTATGTTCTGGTATGTGAAACCATGAAACCTGGAATATGGTTATGTTAATTTTTAAAAATTGAAATATAAGCTAACTTTACAGTTATCATATGCATTATTCAAGACAATGACTATACTATGTTATGTCACATGTATTATAATATAAATGTTATTATAGGCCTAGCTACCAACGCAGAATTTCTAACCGCTTAAATCATTGTAACTTTTATACCACATACTAATGTAAATTTTGAAGTCTTACGTCAGGTACTCAGACTCTGAATATAAAAAATGCGGATAGGCCTATATACACACAGTACAAGCAAACAAATTACATCTTAAAACAGTGAACTAGTCTGTTCTTTATTGAAAAATCTATCAGCGGATTGAGTACTTGGCTAAAACATGGCGGCTGGACTAGAACTGGCCACACTGTACATACAGAGCCACTGTAGACTAAACCAAACACATTTAGGAACCTCTTCAGTTGGAACACCACAGATTCAAGTCAGTTTTCAATACAGCCACATGGGTAAATATCGTGTCGGTCCTCCACGAACCCTAAGGCATTCTTGAATGCGACGGGGTATGCCCAGTACCAAATCATTGAACATTGTGGGATGATGTATTCACTATTACATGTTCTATGGTGGTTCGAAGTGTGGTGCTTTGTATCTAAATAAAGAGAAATGAGTAAAGACAAACACAAAACCCATTATCCGTGCCAGAGGAATAAACCATACGCAGTTAAAATCTCCGTGCCCTCTGGACCGAAAGCCGGTAAGCCGATCATTTAGCCAAGAAACCGGACGAAAGAAATGAACAGTGCCTCCGGGAAATTGTTATCACAGGTAAAACTGTGCAGGACATCTCAATCCAGAGCAGCGGTCGACAATCCCCAGTTTGCAGACAAACTAATATTATTAATCATAATATCCCCTAAATTACTCTTTGTTTATAACAGACACTGGGGTGGCACTCCCATGGGAGTTCTGCCACTAGAACGAGTCTTAAATCCCCATAACCTTAGGAGGTATGTATGTATGTTGGGTAGTCAGCTCGAAGGCTGGTTTGATGCTCTGCAGCTCCGCCAACAGCTGTCATAAATAGCCTAGGCGTCGCTGAAGAGGCATACTAGGGAAATGAGGAGTGAGGTAGTTTCCCATTGCTTTCCTCATTGGGAGGTATAGAATACACTATCTTTGGAATTGGAGGACAACGAAGCTAACCTATGGACAGCGCTATGATTTCTAGATTTGACATGTTGTCCACGGTAATTTACACGTTTTACAACTTGCTTCAGGTCTCACCGACACAAATAAGCCTTATGGCAACGATGGGATAAGAAATGGCTAAGACTGGGGAAGAAGCGGCCGTGGTCTTGATTATGGTACAGCCCAAGCATGTGCCTGGTGTGAAAATGGGAAAGCACAGAAAACCATCTTCAGGGCCACCGACAGTGGAATTCGAACACACTATCGCCGAATGCAAGCTCACAGCTCCACAACCCTAACCGCACGACCAAATCGCTCAACAATTTACTTTTTTTTTTTTTTGCTAGGGGCTTTACGTCGCACCGACACAGATAGGTCTTATGGCGACGATGGGATAGGAAAGGCCTAGGAGTTGGAAGGAAGCGGCCGTGGCCTTAATTAAGGTACAGCCCCAGCATTTGCCTGGTGTGAAAATGGGAAACCACGGAAAACCATTTTCAGGGCTGCCGATAGTGGGATTCGAACCTACTATCTCCCGGATGCAAGCTCACAGCCGCGCGCCTCTACGCGCACGGCCAACTCGCCCGGTCAATTTACTTTTAACCAAATGCTTAATGCGTAACTGATGTTAAGGTACACGTGAAACCTTTAACTCGTAAACGTTGCCAGTTGCGGTGTTTATGCGCTCAATTTATAAGAATTGAATCTTCGAAATAGAGGAACAGATTACTTCCAATAAACTGGTTCCCTTAACAAGCGTGAAAGGCTGCTAATTAGGCTTGTGATCTTCTTCTGGGCAAGACGTAGCACGCGAAGGATTTCACACTTCGTAAACTGTTTTAGATCAAGTAGTCTATATTGATTTTAACTCACTTCAGTTAAGTAGATTGTATTCAGAGGGATCTGAAACGAATTCTTGGGTAATCAGTAAAAGATGAGCTCTTTTTCTCTGATGGATGAACGCTCAGATGATGGTTTGCGAAATTCCAGCACAATCTGCTTCCATGACCCACAGGCGGCCTCATTGCTGGTGTAGTGGATACTGTTCATTGGTTTTTCATTGATTTTAAAACGTAAGTTATGACAAACTCAAGAAGTGTTTTTTTTTAATAATTGTGTGTTTGTGTTTAATTGTTAATGTGAACAACTGAGAATGATCCTTGGATCAAAACTAGAATTATAATTTAGATGTTAATTAATTAATTTTTGTAACACAAGTATTGATTAGGTGGGAACGTCAGAAAAACTCTAATTGTGAGTCGAAAACCATCAATACGGATGAATGAAACTAATCACACATGACAGCTGATGCTGTTGAAGTTAAACGGGGCATACGAAAAGCAATTGTTCTGGATCGAACAATCAAAAAAAAAAAAAAAAAAAAGAAACCAAACCCCACGGCACTTGGCCTTGGCCTAGCAAGCGACCGCTGCTCAGCCCGAAGGCCTGCAGATTACGCGGTGTCGTGTGGTCATTACGACGATTCCTCTCGGCCGTTATTCTTGGCTTTCTGGACCGGGGCCGCTATCTCACCGTCAGATAGCTCCTCAATTCTCGACCTCGAACCAGCCCTCAGGTCCAGGTAAAAATCCCTGACCTGGCCGGGAATCGAACCCGGGGCCTCCGGGTAAGAGGCAGGCACGCTACCCCTACACCACGGGGCCGGCATCCAACAATCCACTCTGAATAAACCAAGACCAGGTGGCTGCATCAAGAGTTCCATCTATGAGATTTGTCTGTCTGATCTCTCTCACCGCTACCACATACCCTTAAAGTAAATAATCTATAACAGAACTACATGTGGAAGTAGGGGAGCTGTCCGTAAGGAAACCCGCGAATATCTAAAAGCTCTTAAATAAAATTGTAATACGTATTATTAAAAGTACCGAAGCCTCCGTGGCTCAGGCGGCAGCGCGCCGGTCTCTCACCGCTGGATACCGTGGTTCAAATCCCGGTCACTCCATGTGAGATTTGTGCTGGACGAAAGTGAGGCGGAGCAGCTTTTTCTTCGGGTACTCCAGTTTTTTCTGTCACCTTAGCAACACTCTCCATTAAGATTTCATCTGTCAGTCATTAACCATAGACCCAGATGAGTGCGACAGTCTTCGGCAGCCGGCACATTTCCTATCCTCACCGCTAGATGGGGCTTCATTCATTCCATCCCTGACCCGCTGTGGATTTTCATTTTTTCATTATTAAAAATTCCCTATGAATACTTAAATTTTCATAGGATGAGGCATATTAATGCAGTAACTCGTACCATTGCAGGGCGTTGTTAAATAGTTTAAATCCCTTGAGGGCGTTTAAAATGGAAAGAAACAAAAACAAGAAAACGAGCAAGTGGTTGTGCGGTTTGGGTCACGTAGATATCAGCTTGCATTCGGGAGATGGTGGGTTGGAACCCTACCGTCGGCAGCCCTGACGATGGTTTCCGTGGTTTCCCATTTTTATACCAAGCAAATGATGGGGCTGTGCCTAAATTAAGACCTATCCGTGTCGGTACAACGTAAAATAGATTGTGAACAATATGCAAGGATCATTCTTTAGAGAGGAACCAACAAAGATGCCATTTTTTGGCTTTATTTTTTACGTGCTGGCGTCGTACAGGATGGGGTGCATAATTTCCACTTTTCCGTCCTCAAGACCCGCCTAGCTAGTTGTGCCGGATTTAAATCCACGATCGTGTGATCCGAAGGTCACCAATTTATAAGCTTCGTAGTTAATGAAATTATACACTTAAACATTTTCATTATAAATCTCTCCTTGTCTGACACCGAGTTCGCGTCCTATTGGTCGAAATATATTCGTCATAAGAATGTTGGCCGGCTGAGTAGGAGAGGCGGTGGTATACAATTTCTGATCACTATATTGAATGCCAAAACCTAGGATTTAATTCCAAACCTCTCCGCAGTGTTGATATGGAGTGAGGGCATATGGCGCATTTTATTGTGATTCGTTCGTCGGATGGGGACGTTCAGTCTTAAGCAAACCTTTTGGTGCTATTTTTTTTGCTAGGGGCTTTACGTCGCACCGACACAGATAGGTCTTATGGCGACGATGGGATAGGAAAGGCCTAGGAGTTGGAAGGAAGCGGCCGTGGCCTTAATTAAGGTACAGCCCCAGCATTTGCCTGGTGTGAAAATGGGAAACCACGGAAAACCATTTTCAGGGCTGCCGATAGTGGGTTTCGAACCTACTATCTCCCGGATGCAAGCTCACAGCCGCGCGCCTCTACACGCACGGCCAACTCGCCCGGTTTGGTGCTATTTGACAGGAGCAGTCTATGTGCCGCTCTCTCTCTTTCTACTATCATACATCACGTTATTAATTTCATTTCATGAACTCCTCTGATGAGGTTGACGTCAGGAATGGTATCCGAAGATTCAGGTTGACGTCAGGAATGGTATCCGAAGATTCAGGTTGACGTCAGGAATGGTATCCGAAGATTCAAGTTCACGTCAGGAATGGTATCCGAAGATTCAGGTTGACGTCAGGAATGGTATCCGAAGATTCAAGTTCACGTCAGGAATGGTATCCGAAGATTCAGGTTGACGTCAGGAATGGTATCCGAAGATTCAGGTTGACGTCAGGAATGGTATCCGAAGATTCAGGTTGACGTCAGGAATGGTATCCGAAGAGTCAAGTTCACGTCAGGAATGGTATCCGAAGATTCAGGTTGACGTCAGGTATGGTATCCGAAGATTCAAATTGACGTCAGGAATTGTATCCGAAGGTTCAGGTTGACGTCAGGAATGGTATCCGAAGTTTCATCTCGCTCTTCACACCCGATCCGGTAGCTATACACTGGCAAACAACAACAACAACAATATTTCCGTGCGGAGAGGAAGGAGGTCCGTCGTCATGTGCCACAACCATCCAGCAAGTCCCCGCCTTGGCGGCGTGGCCTCATTCTCCGAGATCGGAGACGTCCCCTGAATAACTGGACTAACCTTTTCAGACTACATACTTGCATGTGCTATGTGTAACACGTCAGGTTTTACCTGTAGGCACTTTCTATTTCCGCCTGTGGATTTCTTGCTGTTCCTTATTACCAACGTCCAGTACCACGCAACCAAATACCCGATATACCTGGTAGCATTTTTGACATGAGGACAGGCCGATATTTCCATAGTACCACATATTCGCAATCCTCCCTATCTCTTTCTACTTAGAACTAACAGCATATTGGAGGCGAAGTATGAAGGGTGTACTATATTATTTTTCACTGTATTTTTTCCTACCTAAATGAAGTACAACACACATCACTTGTTACGTCCACATTCTCAACATAATCTCCTTGTAAATGTATGCACTTTTGCCATCGATGTGTCGGTCTCTCCAGACCTTCCTGAAACCATTTTTTCAGAGTGCTGGGTACCCATGCCTTGACAGCTGTGTCCAGTTCTGCAACATCCGCAAAACGGCGACCACGCAGAGGTTTATTCATTTTCCCGAACAGGTGATAATCACTTGGTGCCAAGTCGGGTGAGTATGGTGGGTGTGGCAGCACCGTGATCAATGGCAGCGGAGGTCTCTCGGCTAGTGTCGGGGCGGGCATTGTCATGTTGCAGAAGCACAACTTTAGCCCATTTTTCTGGCCGCTTAGTTTGAATAGGATGACGTAAGCGCTTAAAGGTTGCCATGTATGCTGCACTGTTAATCGTGGCCCCAAATTCCAGCCAGTCAGTGAGGGTGATGTCCTTTGTGTTCCAGAACACTGTCGCCATTCGCTTGCCAACTGCTGCCATTCGTCGACATTTCTTTGGCGGTGGACTGCCCCTATGCTTCCATTGCATCGATTGTTTCGTTTGTGGCTCATGGTAATGGAGCCATGTCTCATCACCAGTCACAAGCCTAACCATGAAGTCGGCTGGATCTTGATCAAGGTGTTGCTAAAGTTCTTTGGACACGTCCACACGCTTCTGATTTTAGTCTGCAGACAAGAGTCTAGGCACCCACGTGGATCACACTTTCCCCAACTGCAAGTGGTCGTGCACGATCCGCTGTAGGGTGTTTCGGTTAATTCCCATGGCTGCCTCCATTTCCTTAAATGTGATGCATTTGTTTCCTTGGATGGCCTGTTTGACCCGGGCAATGTTTGCTGGTGTTTACACCGTCACTTTTCTTCCAGAACTGGTTCCCTTATCTGTCGATGTGCGCCCTGTTTGGCAACCTTCCACCCAGTTGTAAACCATTTTCCGTGACGGCACATGTTCTCCACAGACTGCCACCAAGCGCCGATAAATTTCTTTCCATAGGAACCAAGTCGTATAGCGGTATCCCTGACGGTTGCTTTCCACGTCGTCTGCTCCTACGCTGATAGTGTTATGAAATGGCTATGACGAGTGCATTCGTTGGCCCTTGTGTGGTGCTACCCGCCCCCCGAAAAAATATTTGTCTGATGTTGAGTGATCACTGTGAAAGACACGAAGATGCCACGTAATCGTGTGTGACAGCGTTATTAGCGCCTGGCAGAGTTTGAAAGGGGGCTCATTGTGGGTCTCCATTTGGCCGGCTGATCGAATCGTGTTTAATATCCAGATTTGTGTGGCATTCGGATGTGACAGTGGCCCGATGTTGGACTGTATGGGGACATGAGGGTAGGCATATTCGTACTCAAGGTTCCGGTAGAGCACATCTAACTACCAAAAGGGAGGATCGCCGTATTTGTGCACCAAGCACATCGTAACCCCTACACATCTGCACCTGCCGACCGAGAAGAAGTATTGGTCTGCATGCAACAGTCTGTGTCATCCCGCACTGCATTTTTTTTTGCTACTTGCTTTACGTCGCACCGACACAGATAGGTCTTATGGCGACGATGGGCAGGAAAGAGCTAGGAGTGGGAAGGAAGCGGCCGTGGCCTTAAGGTACAGCCCCAGCATTTGCCTGGTGTGAAAATGGGAAACCACTGAAAACCATTTTCAGGGCTGGCGACAGTGGGGTTCGAACCTACTATCTCCCGAATACTGGATACTGGCCGCACTTAAGCGACTGCAGCTATCGAGCTCGGTCCAGCACTGTTAGTCGAAGACTAGCAGCGGCCGGGCTAAGGAGTTACCGTCCCATGTTATAATGAACTATGGGCAGAACTAGACGCTTTTCTAGGAGACTAGCAATACGCAATTTTTAGAGCATGTAAATATTAACAGTGATGAAGTAGAAAAGCAGCGTACGAGCGAAATAAGAGATGGTAACCAAACGCGCAGCGAGAAGGTAAAGAGCACACAGAGGGAGTGAAAAGGAACAAGAGAGAAGCAAATATAAACAAGGTAAATAAATATATTTAAGAATCAACAATTAGAATAAGTAAACATCTGTCATAAGATAGGAAACACCAGATAAGAACTTTGCCTAACAATACCAAAAAATGAAACTCTGAAAGCGAGAGAAATATGCCACATTTAAAAAATCCAACAGTTAAATGAACATCAAGAAAAGAATTACGAACGGTGAAAAACCAGATGCAATAAGAGTAAAGTATAGTTAATAATGAAATAACTCCAATTAAGGAATGCAGGGTAAGGATGAAAAAATAAAAAAAATAAAAAGAAAGGGAAAGGAAGAAAGGATCGACCTCTATAGGAAAGATTCCCTTCGCCGGGTAGTACTTACAAAAGAAGTCTCACAAGTGCGGAATTAGTAATACACGTCGCAAACAGGCCATGTAAGTATTTAGATAGCAATTCTCATTGTCCAAAGCAAAGTCCGTATTAAGAAAAGAAGAATGGAGTCTGTAGGCATAACATTAGACGCCGGAATAAGCTGGCAAGAGCAAAAGTGAGTAGAGGCCAGATAGCCTAATGAAAAATTTATCCAAATTATAAGTTCATAGTTCTTGCTCACCAACCAGTCGGCAGGTATTAGCACAGATGTTCGGTACTCCACCACTCCGATACGAAGACAGACTCATTTGTGAGAGGCTGAGCCCGAGAATATAAAGCACAACGGAAAAGTCTACATGTATACGGAAAAGGAAAGCCAGCATGTTCCAGAATGCCGTCACAATCACGTGTCCATGTGTGTTGCAAAGGCACGTGCGGCATAGGAGGCGAAGATCGCAGCGTCTTGAGGGAGATGACGTCACAATCACATATTTAGCAGAGTAGATAACAGCGGGCGAGCCCAGCAGTAGAGAGTGAAAGGACGCAGCAGAGCGGTCGAAGAAAATGCGGCAGCCGAAGGTAGGAATAATACAGAATATGTAGTGGAAAGTTGGTAACAATGCGTAAGGCTGCCGTTACACCACAACACAAGCGGCAAGCAACGGAAAGCATGGGCGGCATTGTGTTCAGCGATGAATCGCTGTTCCGCACTTCTCTGGATGGCCGAGTATGGCGGCGACCTGGGGCTAATTCTTCCGATGTTTTGGAGAGGCACAGCGGTGTTACTCCTGGCGTCAAGGTGCGGGGATCCATCGGGTTTGACTTCAGGTCACGGCTGCTAGTGACGGCACAGTGGTAGGTCACGAATATCCTGCGTCCTCGTGCGTTACCTCTTATGCGACATTATTGCCGTGTAATTTTTCAGCAGGACAATGCTCGTCCACACACGGCACGTGTCTCTTTGAACTGTCTGCGTCATCCGGTAACATTCCCAGAACCGTCCCCGATAGAACATGTGTGGAACCAGCTTGGACGTCAACTCCGTCAATATTCAGGATATCAAGAACTAGTTACAACAGTTGTGGCCCAGCTTAGCTCAAGAGAGGATACAACGGCTTTATGATACCCTTCCTAACCGAATCAGTGCGTGAATGCATCCAGGCCAGAGGGGCTGCAAGGTCATGGATCGTACTGCCGAGTTCTTTGTAAATTTGACTCGATGCTGTAGGCACTGAAATATCACATATCCTCTCAACACGTGAAGTTTCATTTCCTTTCCTCCTCCCGTTCTTTCTTTTGTCAGGCAGTGAATTATGTATCCTCCAGGAAGAGACCACCAGACAGAATGGAGTGAGAGACTATATGAAGAACCGAGACATATCAGTGATGGAAAAGAGTTGTGAAAGAAAACAAGGGATAAGACAAGACACAGAGGGGAAGATGTCTTGTAGCTGTGCGCAGTCCACTGGGTCTGATTACGAGATGATGAAGAAACTCGTATTGTCTATCTCTGTGTATGCCTTTCTGTCCGAGTCTATTATTCCATTTTTCCCCGAGTACAATTAGTTTGTGAGTCACGAATACGCGACTTCCCTACCTTCAGACGGGTGTGCCGGCCTTCACGCCAGAAAGATACAGCTGCAGGATGAAAAATATTACTCAAGTTCGTGAGATGCTGATGAACCAACTCAAATCGTATTTGCTTAAACAAAATTCGCAGAAACGAAGAAGTTATAAGTTCAAGCTTGCCTCATATTAAGGTCATTTACCCCATGTGGTCTATTCTATTCTGTCTATTCTCTGAGACGACTAAACGGGAGACTCCAGTAGCCTACTCTCCAACTAGAGAACGTAGTTTGATGAATATGGGGCCCATAGCTGAACATAATATTTCTTCCACTTACTTGTGCCAGGTTTCTCGATTTCATCATTCGTATGTGACCTCTGTTGGTCATCTCTTGTTCTCTTCCGACAGCGAGGTATTATGTGTAATTCCTTTTTTTCGCACTTTGTAACACTTGCCTTTGTTTTACCGATACCCTCATTATTCTAGGTGTCAGAACTCTTCTGCTGAGTGTTAACAGAGGATGATTACCTAGTCCTGCTTTCTCTTTAAGCAATATTCACCACCACCACCAATACTTACGGTTTTCAGTGCCTGGATATCGAGATCATCTGTCTCGATCACTTAACAAATTTATGCCTCCTGTCTGTTAATAAGCAGAATTATGATCAATGAAAATACTTAGATGGGAAGAATTGGCCTTCATCCTCGAAAATCTTCCGAGCTGTCAGTGGAGAGATGGCTTGAAATGACAGCCGAATAATCTTGAGTGGAGTCTTCGAAGGTAGAAAAATTCATAATATGAATTTAAGAGAACAAATCCGGCTCAATGGCTAAATTGTTAGCGTGTTAGCCTTTGGTTACAGGGGTCCCGGGTTCGATTCCCGGCAGGGTCGGGAATTTTCAGCATAGTTGGTTAATTACCTTGGCACGGGGACTGGGTGTATGTGCCGTCTTCATCATCATTATTTCATCCTCATCACGATGCGCAGGTCGCCTATGGGGGTCAAATTAAAAGACCTTCACCAGGCCTCTCCGGAGACCACGCACGAATATTTATTAAGGGGACAAATTGGGGCAAATACTAGTTTAATAGGAAGAGGAATTAGGGAATCTGCCACCTGGGTGACTGACCTAAATACATATCAGTGGTGTTTGATGTGATTTATCTTCCCATTTTCAAAACGGAAGGATATTGAGAGGTTAAGTACGTATGACACAAGTTACCAGATTTCTAGTTTTATTTATAAGCAGCAGTACGAAGAGCTTGTGGGCCAATATCTGTAATATCTGACAAGTTGTGACACTACCAAGGTCTCTACAGTGAATGGAGTAAATCAGGTATTGTGTGCTTATAAACTGCAGCCCAGCGAATGAATCAGTTAACCGTACTCATAACTGCAACTCCCTATTAGTTCCAGCACATAAACAGATTTACGATAGTGAACTGAGTAGTATAAGATCTTTATAAAGTACCTCGGCTCTTCTATTAATAGAAACAGTTTTCATTCTTATTGTTATGATAATTGCAATCTACCCTAATTGTAATTGATTTATACACTCTCCTTGCTGCTCTGTTCTAAATTATACCGTCACAACTACTATAAAGTGAATCAGGAAATTTAATATTAATTTATCTTGATACATCAGTGTTCTCATAAGACAGAGGTCATAGTTTTATGAATTATATACCAATAAACACTTCACATAACCTGAAACAATACTGCTTTTCACTTTATGCGCTACCTTTCAACACGGTCACCACAAACATTCAAATATGTATCCTAGTGTTTTACGAATTTAAGTATTCCTTGTCTGTTCTGTACCTATCCAAGTATGACAAAACACTTTTTAAAAGTCTTACCATTTGCATAAAGTCAGAACCTTTGACTTTTTGTTGTTCAATTTTCAATAAACTGGGTGTATGTGTCGTCTTCATCATCATTATTTCATCCTCATTATGACGCGCAGGTCGCCTACGGGAGTCAAATTAAAAGACCTGCACAAGGCCTCTCCGGAGGCCACGTACCAATATTTATTAAGAGGACAAATTGGGGCAAATACTAGTTTATAGGAAGAGGAATTTGTACACTCTACCTGCTGCTCTGTTCTACATTATACCGTCACAACTACTATAAAGTGAATCAGGAAATTTAATATTAATTTATCTTGATACATCAGTGTTCTCATGTCCGACTCGTTGTCTGAACGGTCAGCGTACTGGCCTTCGGTTCAGAGGGTCCCGGGTTCGATTCCCGGCCGGGTCGGGGATTTTAACCTTAATTGGTTAATTCCAATGGCACGGGGGGCTGGGTGTTTGTGTTGTCTTCATCATCATTTCATCCTCATTACGACGCGCAGGTCGCCTACGGGAGTCAAATGGAAAGACCTGCACCTGGCGAGCCGAACCCGTCCTGGGATATCCCGGCACTAAAAGCCATACGACATTTCATTTCACATTTCAGTGTTCTCATAAGACAGAGGTCATAGTTTTATTAATTACATACCAATAAACACTTCACATAATCTGAAACAATACTGCTCTTCACTTTATGCGCTACCTTTCAACATGGTCACCACAAACATTCAAATATGTACCTTGGAGTACGTGTATGTTGTTGCGAATGTCATGCAGTTCCATTCGGCTGTCTTGGAATTTGTAGCATTGCACTACTCTGGCTTCTTTACAGCTTATAGTATCCCAACCACAGATATTTAATACGTGCAGTGAGTGAAATTCTGATTCAATCGTTCTGCTTGCAAAAATTTCAATGACTCTACTCACGTTAGAATATTGAAAATAATAAGAAAGTCATAATAATTCGCATTTGACAAATTTAATTCAGATGTTGATAGTTTACCTGCCTGTCAATTTTATTTCAGTTTTATGTTTCAATGTCTTTAATGGCTTCCTCGGTGCGATTCATTTGTTCATAGTCATATTAAATATCAATTAACAGTACCGTACTAAGGACATTAATACGTTACCAATATTGAGATGGTAGAATGCTAGCTTTCCGAGTCGAAGTTGACGCGTTTGACCCTGCTTCAGTTCGACGGTATTTGGAGGTGTACAAATATGCCAGTTCTGTGTACTAGTACGTAACAGAACTCCCTTGGGACAACATTTCCGCTAAATCGGAGTCTCTTGAAATCGTGTGAAATCGAAAGACCTGCACCTGGCGAGCCGAACATGTCCTCGGACACTCCCGGCACTAAAAGCCATACAGCATTTTTTTCTTGAAATCGTAAAATTAGTTCGAAGGACGGAAAACCAATAACAATGCTATTAAATAAACAATCATTTTCTCGGATTGACAGTACCAATATTACAAAATAAAGGGTTCAAATCTAAAAACCAGTGTTTTTTCCGATTGTGATCATCACTTGGAATGGCGTAACTATCTAAGTTGCTATATATCAACGTGAAGGATGGGGCTGGCCACCTATAACATAACGCCTCCTTTCTGACCAGGGCATGACGTACGTTTGGAGGCATGATAAAAGTCGTTGGATAAGAAACGAATTTTTGAATTTTATGATAGAAGGGTTATGGTCTTTTACCTTGATTGGTTGATCTATTTTGTAGTCTTTAATGTCTAAATTTCTTATAGAACTAGCTTTTCATACATCCATTAACTAACAGCTTCTAATAAAGTCTGCAAATACAAGACTTGTTAAAATATAGATTTAAAGGTTTATGACGCTTATGTATTAATAAATATACTGATGGAGATTTACAATTAAGATCTGATGTTTTAAAATTAAGTTGGTGGGTGTAAAACGTCCCCGGGGATGAAATTTCGAATATATGTCATTCGCCACCAGTAACAATCGCTCCCAACTTAAAACATGTGACAATCACCCCCAGTCCATTAGCAGTTTACACCTGCGCATGACTCTCTGTCCGTCTCTCTCCCCTGAGACAATGACCGCTAGAATAACCACGGGAAATTCCCTTTCACCCCAAAAATTTCACTTGCCTGCTGCTAGCCCCACTTCCTCTCATTTTACATCCGAGTGTCAGTGTTCTGGTGGTAATTATTTAGCACATTCTAGTTGTGATGGATATGGGAGTTTCAACGAACAATCAAGGTAAGCGCTAACCTAACCTGAACACAAGTGATGGACTCAGAGAGTCAGTGTAACATTTTATCGGTACGTAGCAGGCCTGTCGAACACTGCTGGATTTAAACACTAAAGAGAGGTGGTGGGAAAACCCCTCAAGAATACTCTTTTGGGGGGGTGATTGTCCATGGTGAACAGCTGGACTGGGAGAGATTGTCACATATTTTAAGCTGGAAACGATTGACACTAGTGGTGATTGACAGGACACCGAACTTTCTGTAAAGACGGCCAGTCTGTGGATTGAGTAATGGTGTGCTAAAATTGAATGGTGAAGTAATGAACAACGTAGTTTGAGGGGGATGTGAACAGAATGGTTACGTTGGCGTTGTGATATTTGAGAGCCTGTTAAATATAACATTGGAGTAAGATGATGTAAGCGTCCAGTTTTTAAACTTAAAGTATATCTCAGAGGTGTAAATAAGTGCAGGGAGGTAAATGGAAAGCATATCAGACGATCTGAAGTTCCAGAAAAAGGAGGATACTTTTATAAATTGGAACTGCGTAGTGTGGCAAGAGGCCCAGGGTATTCTTCTATAGGCGATCGCAAAATGTATAAGAAATTTGTAAGCTAGGAGTAGTGTGTTGAGTTCCCTCCAGGTGCCTTCCAGACGGAGAATCAGATGGGCACACGGGACAGATCTGGATTTTATTTTCCGAAAGTGGTTTCGGAAGGCAAAGTGTTAGTCCAGTGTGATCTGCGTGTACTTGAAGATTGGTTCGGTATGGAAAGGAATGTTATACTGTACGTACCTTACGTAACGCACGAATATTAGTATAAATTTGTAATGATGTTATTTGATTTACGTCCTACCAACTACTTTTACGGTTTTAGGAGATACCGAGGTGCTGGAATTTAGTCCCGAAGGAGTTCTTTTACGTGACAGTAAATCTACCGACACGAGGCCGACGTATTTGAGCATCTTCAAATACAACCGGACTGAACCAGGATCGAATCTGTCAAGTTGGGGTCAGAAGGCCAGCGCCTCAACCGTCTGAACCACTCAGTCCGGCAATCTGAAGTGATATGGACCGATTGTTTCAGAGGACTAGTCAAAAAATTCTCATTATCCGTCGCAAGACTAGTATGTATTGTACCCTGATGAGATAGGCCCTAGTTTCATGATTTGGTTTTTTTGAAGATAAATACAGATATATTGGAATATTAAATGAAATACAGTGTCAGTTTTGTATGGACGGTAGGATTTCAACATAAGCTAGACATATCGCGACTGTCCGTCGCCACAGTAAGCTTGTCATTAGGGGGAGAATGTTTCTTGGCCAGAAGCTAAGAGGATTAAATCTAGAGCTCACAACAACAGAATAATGACTAAGAGGAAGTGAAAGAGTATATATTTCGGACCAAGGGCGAGCAGATGTATCACCAATACCGGGAATATGACGTACCAGTTTTTCCACGCCCCGAGGCGTTTGGTGTTGTCACGTTACAAGGAAGAGATTTCAAACTAACCGAAGCGGTGTTGACCAATGAGAAAATTTATCATAGGCCCGCAGATAAACCAACATAAGAAAAACTCAGAGTGAACTCCAGTTAGCTTCTCCGATAACAATAATTAAATTATTCCAACCACATAATTGAATAGAGGGGATTTTCGTGATATCGTTCCCATGTTGATTAATTGTAATCGTGATAAATTCAAGTAATGAATTCGTGGAAATGACCCACGCTATCTCGCCATTGGTCGAGATGAGCACGCCATCAGGGACGCCGAGTTAGCGCGCGAAAGGTGGAGGACAGGAATTAAGTGATATTTCCATGATCACCGAACGATAGGAGTTCAGAATACGACACATGAATGTGTATCGCCAGTGTATTAAGTAGGATAAAGCAAGAGATCCAAATCCACCTGCATATGCCGATTTAGGATAACCAACCCCCCTCCCCAGGAGCTGACCGCGGATGACCCTGGCGGGAAAGCATATCGTCCATAAAAGTCCAGTAGTGGAACCTCACATCACCCAGTCGTTTGAAGTCACCAGTTGTGACCGGTCGGATGAAGTAGTTGAGACTCTGACACGTTGACTCTGTAAGTCAGTACCTCAGGGCGCATTCGAAGTCAGTTAAAGCTGAAAGTGCGTGAGTTATTAGGAGAATGAATACGAACAGTGAAATTATCCATAGTACCGAGTGTAAATAATCAGTACAACTGTATGTTGAATTTAATAAATATCATGTGATTGAATAATAAATAATTAACGGAACGCCGATAGTACCTTTGGAAGGCAGTGTGCGGAGCCTGAAGTAAACACCTCAAGATAGACGGTGAATAACTATCCGAGCAGGGAATTATAGGAGCTAGGCGATTATCAAGACGGCTTAGAAATAAACCAGGAAGTGCCGGTTGAAGACGCGATACGCGGCGGTTCAAATGAACGACATTTCGTCGTAATGTGTCACGACGTGTGTTTCGGGCGTATATGAAGAGTATATTGTGCGAGTGTCAGGGGTCTAGAAGCACCTATAAGTGTTTTTTTGTTATTAGTATTCTTGTGTAAAATAGTGTAATAAGGTATTAATCATGGGTAGTCACCCAGAAGTGTTTTATTGTGTTAAATTTGTATTGTGCGACATGATGGACGAGTAGATCACCATGGGGCCGTAAGGCCTATATCTCATCCGCTACGAGACAATGGAATTCTACATAGGAATGAGTACACAATTTTGATATTTGGGGGATGTTATCGCGACTAAACGGGGTTCAGTGTAAATTAATTATGGTTACTTAACATGGTCCGCCTCCCGAGTCCATGATTTTTTTATTAGACGGACGAACTAATTTATATTAACGTAATAATGGGTTAGATTAATTAATTTGAGTATTTGTTTGTTGTATATAATGTAAATATGGGATATATTTCTTTCAATTAAGGCATGCTGTTTGTAATTCTTTGACTTAAGTTCATTTCAAGTGTTAAATTCTTTTTTTGTGCTAACCCATTTATTTGATTTCATTCACTGCGGTGATCATTTGTATTTTAATTAGGAATAATTTCTATTAGACAGCCAGATTATGAAAGAGCCAGAGTATGTAAAATTTGTGTTGCGTACGGAAGGTCATTAAAATACTAATAATAATAATGTTTGTGAGTTGACAAAGGAAAGTAAATTAATAATAATAATAATAATAATAATAATAATAATTATTATTATGTGTTTGCAAGTTAAAGTATAATAATAATGACAGTGCTTCGTGAGTTAGCTAGTGCAAATAATAATCAATGTGGAGATGACATGTAGCGTTAAAGACTTTCATTCGCGTAATCAGTTTGATTTTACGTAAATTTTTGATTTCACGTTTTTGGACTTTAATTTAACCATTAAAATTTGTTTAAAAGCGATAGAGGCACGTGAATTAGAATGGTCACGATATGTTAAAAGCCCAGAATGATTTGAGCCCATATTTAGAGTTGGAAGTCATGAGGGACGAATATCCGGCGTGAAATAAATTGAGCCGGATTGTTTGTAATGATGAAATAGATGAATCTCAAGGCCTAAGATGATATAAAATACAGATGCCGGTGTTATTAGTGGTAGAATCCACGCACCGAGGATTAATTTATCAATTAAATGTTTGAAGAGTTCCGATGAAAGGAAATGGACTTCAAATTGGAAGGAATAGTTTAGCAATCGCCGGCATTGGGGGTATTTGCCCAGCCGCGATGTGCCAGAGGTTGTGAGATGTGTGTTGGGAGGACATGTGTCCCCATATAAAATTAACGGCAGTACGAAATTGAAGGTACGGTCCCGAATACCGTATTGTCCCGACCAATATAAAGCAGATCTTAGTGGTTCATAACGGGATTTAACATATGTGACTAAATTCTAAAGAGTGGAAATTAAAATATCATCTTTCCATTTTTAATAATAATAACAATAACAATAATCATACTCCAAGTGAATCTTGTCTTAAATCAAGTGCTTAGTGCCAAGATAAATCGGAATTGTAAAAGGGGTTATGCGTTAAACATATTAAGAGTGGACTACTGTGTAACAGGCGAAATTAATTTATTTTTAAATTAATAATAATAATAAAAAACTACTTTTTAAGAAGAATTTACTTTTTATTTTGGACATAATAATGATGTTGGGAGTTGAAATGAAAAATTTGAGATTTTTAACTAATAATAATATTTAAAAAATATTTGAAGAAGGAGAAGAAGAATAACCAATGAAGCTACTTTTTTATTTTTATTTTTTTTTGATGAAAATAATAAGAGCGAGAAGTTGAAGTATTATAACGAGGATGATTACGGGTTACGATAATCACGATTTCCACTGTTAATAATAATGTTAATAATAATAATAATAATAATAATAATAATAATAATAATGAAAAGTTGAAGAAGCAGAAGATAAAGAACTTGCAATAGTAATTTGAGAATAATAATTATGATGAAAGGAAATTAAGATATTTAATGGGCGATGATTCATTGTTACGAATATAATAATAATAATAATAATAATAATAATAATAATAATAATAATAATAATAATAATAATAATAAAAATATTTATGAGGAAGCTGATCATTATATTGTGCGGATAAATTAGGAGGAAGAACGACCCTTCGTTTGAAACGTCGGCAAGGGTTGGCATATAATCATCCCGGATGACAAATGATAATAATCAAATACAGGATATTAATTGAAATTAATGATAATAATAAAATTAATTGATGGTAGTCAAAGAATATGATAATGATCAGATAAAGAATGGTAATGATATTATTTAATAATCATAGGAGGATATGATAGGGACAGTCATCCTGTGTCGAACTGCTCCGAACCAGATGTTGGGTTTTCACGGGGAGATTGTTAGCGGTAGATACGTAAATAACCCACGGACGGCACATGTCTTCAGGGTCAGAGCATAGTAATGAACCTTTCCGTACGTCTTGTCGTATTGACAAGTGTAAATATTGAAATAGGCTTTGAGTTAATGAACTCTACCTGGCGTGTTTGTGAATCTGGAAATAATAGGCTGGAGTTTGTCCGTATTATAAATTCCCGTTTTTTTTTCGAGGCGATAACATTTTCCACGGTGGGTGTCCGGCTCACCAGAATGTACATACCGGAAGTGTCTCATGTCCAAACGGAACGAGGAGACGACAGTAAAAAGTTACTGTCCTGCCTTCGTCTCCGAAAGAAGATCTCCAGCGGTGAAACGTCCAATCATACGGATGTGAATTCGATCCCCAGTAACCAATTGGGGCGAATTCACCAGATGTTTTACACTACCAGAGTAGTGAGGTAAATCCAAGTAGTATGTCATTTATTTTTCAGGATGGAAGTGTCCCAATGTAATAATTGTTATCATGTGTAGTATGCAAAATAAGTGAATAAATTGCTCCTCATTGCAATTTCAATAGGAAACAATTTCCATATCTTTTTATTGTAGTTAGTCCAGTATGCCCATGGAATTTAAGTTGTCACTTCCCAGTCCTATTGTGGAGTCAAAAATTTGTATCCATGAATGAGTCGTCCCCCGTAACCTTAATTTGCATGCCCCGTTCATCCCTGTGTTCATTTGATGCGCCGATATATAATTGGATTTCTTTATATTAATTTTTTTTTATCGTTTTCGAACTGATCACCCCTGAGATAAATGCTAGTCTGGGACTCAGGAAGTGAGCGAGTTCAGTATATCACAACGAGCGACAAGTGAATTTTTTACAAATATTGTTAAATGCAACTTTTCGGTAAACCTAATACTAACGGAGTTATTTGAAAATAACCATCTTAATTTTCCTATAAATCCCTACTCAATTCGATGACTTAAGTTACTTGCATCTCATCACGCAACCCTGAATGCGCGCATACCATATACGGAGTCTGATTTAATTATGCAAAGCTGATTTCCAGTTTTAGGAATGCAGACACACACCAAATGCAGGAAAAGCTTCAGATTATCAGTATTGCGTATGAAACGAATTTTTAAAGAAAATTTTGTTGAAATAAGAAATATATAAACATGCGGTTTTTATTGTTATATTTATATAGATTATACGAGTATAGTATACTGAATGAAGCCAGACGCAACAGATACCTCCAGACATAAAGAAAAAAGTATAATTAAAATTCAGGAAACAGTCCAAGTTGAACAAGCTGCTTGAACTCTGTGAAAGTGTACGTGTTTGAATTTCAAATAGACACTCAAATCTTCAGAGAAGTTATCGACGCCGTGGATTTACTCTTGGAACTCGCACACATCTGTATTCATGTTAAAAATTATTGCATTCAAGAAAACAATGAAACATAATCTCCTCCCACACCTATAATTAAAATACCGGTTCCTTAAACATTATTGATAATAATTATAATAATCGCGTCGTAAATAACGAGGAAACTTAGTAGTACATTTCATAAGACCACACATTGTCTTCATTCTCGGACCAAACAATGCGAGAGTACGAAGATTTATTGTGAGGGTCATACTCTCTCTGGGTGAACGTGTACACTGCATAGTAAACAGAGTTCATAATAAAAAATGTATGGGAATTATCATAATAAAGCACTTGTGCCATGACCTTCCTCCACGCCTTTGCAACACGCAATGGTCTTATGCTCGCTGTAATTACGTAAGTCTAACATCATTAGTGGCAAACAAAGAGGTCAGCTGTCATAATGGGCTGTTAATGTCTATAATCTAAAGGCTTGTTATTCTTATTATTGCGTATCTGGAAGAAACAGTAATTTAACGGGGCACCCCTTGTTTCAGTCCATCGGCCTCCTACTGATAACGTTACCTAACAGTACTATGTGTAATAGCAGCTGACAGCCGTGTTGCCTGCAACCCAAACATGCAGCGCGTGCAACGGGTAGAAAACAAGCAGGAGCTATGGCATGCAGACACTACCGTTCTGAAATCGAAGATCCGAAAGTCTATACTCATTCTTTTACAACATTTTAAGTATATATGTATATATGTATACATGATCAACTGTAGGATAAATCTATATATATTGTATTAATAAACAGTTCTGAGGGGCTGTTACTCAAATAATCGAGATGTACTGTAAGTTTAAGGATATTACAGTACAAATCCCCAAGGATCGGCCGATTGTCCGGCTTCGTGGCTAACTGATCAGCATCTTAACTTTGGGGTCTGGGTGCGATTTTCAACGGTTCATGGGAGTTTAATCCGTTGGTTCGCTGGATAGTTGTTTGTGCTAATCCCAACATTCCTGTAACCCACAACACTGACCTCTACCACAGTATCACGAAGTTTTCTATATGACATAAAAAAGACACCACCCTGGTTTGGAGGGTCAGCCATACACGAACTGCACCCGAATTATAATAGCTAGGCGAAAAAATTGTTATAACTGACATCGGTAATAATGATAATGACGATTATTGCTTTGAAAGGCCAAACCATCTCGAGGTCGTTGGATCTATTATTATTATTATTATTATTATTATTATTATTATTATTATTATTATTATTATTATTATTATTACTCAAAATGAAAATCCACAGCCCGTTTCCAGTCAGTCGTTCGGGTCAGGAATGGAATGAAGCCCCATCTAGTGACGAGGATAGGAATTGTGCCGGTTGTCGAAGCCTGTCCCACTCCTCTGGGGCAATGATTAATGACTGACAGATGAAACATATGAAATGATGTTGGAGAGGGTTTCTGGAATGAAAGATGACAGGAAAAACTTAAGTACACGAAAAAAACCGAGATGTGAACCACGGAACGCAGCCCTTTATTATTATTACTAGCAAATGTACCCGTGCTTCGCTACATTGTATTCGAATATCGAAGTAAATACTGTACATGCAGTAAATAAGATTGTTTTAACATTGCATGTCTCTTAGCAACAGAAATAGCATGGGGAGGTCCTCATACGCTGTTACCAGTGTAAAGTGTTCGTTACGGATTTGTGATATAACGGCAGGCTCACTTGCCTACTGCAATTCAGAATCGAGTTGGGAAGTTTACACTATAATTGCAGGCCTCATTGCCTACTGCGCGGTGACAATCGATTTGGGGATTTTTCATTACAATGGCAGCCCCCTTTCCTACTTCCAGGCAGATAATAGTTGAGGAGTTTTTAGTATAATGGCAGGCAACTACCACACTATCAGTCGAAATTGAGTTGTGCAGTTATCATTATAATGTCAGGCCCCTTTTCCTACTGCCAGCCAGCTTACTGCCAGTCACACCAAGCTGGTGAGTTTCCATCAAAATAGCAGTCTACTATGCCTAATGCCAGTCACATTTTAGATTAGGACATTTGTTTATAATTGCGGTCACCCTTGCCTACTGACCAACACAATCGGGTAGGGGAGTTTTAAACAAAACTGCATGCTCCCTTGCCTTCTGCAAATCAAATCGAGAAGTGAACTATTCATTACAATGGTAGGCCTTCCTAATTAATGCCAGTTACACAGGAGTTGGAGAAGGACCCAATTCCTACTTCCAGTCAAAGTCCGTGTGGGATGTACTGATTACAATAGGAGACACACCCTTTCTCGATCGCTACAAATCGACATCAGTGAATATACATAGATCGACATACGAAAGTATATTCGTGTTTACAATATTGCAGACCTTCATTTACAGATTAACTGCTGCTAAACGTACGTCATATCGACAAAGGATTGTACCATAAGACGCCGGATTTCGTGGCCTAAATGGCTGGTCCTATGATATATCATCTATTCTTGGGTCAGATTGAGTTAGAAACGTTGAACAGGAGAAAGTCTTTGTAAGATTATCTCACATTGCATTACTGTTCGGATAATTATGTGACAGCTACATACAAAGCATTTGGCTCACATATGGTTACTGTGTGGGCCAATTTTCGTGAAGAGTTTGATGATTCCATATTTCCTATAAGTGATTGATTATGCATGTGAAAAGTCCAAATTTACTTAACATCGATTAATGGAGAAAAATCAAACATAAAAGGGATACAGATTCGACAAAAAGTCATAAGACCAAGGTTATAGATCATTCCAAATTGAACGGAGACTGTGCAATCTATTATGCGATTGATAGGACTTCCAGAAGTTCTGCACCATCATTAAAATTGCCTCCATATTTCGATATTCTTCGGGGATAAAAAGTGAAAAATTTAAAGTTCTTTGAAGTTTTCCGTTCCTTTACAGGCTAAAACGTATAATTTTTGTCAAATTTCTATTTTCTTTTTCGCCTGGCAGATTATGCCGCAATCTGGATTTTGGGCGAGGAGGGTAAAAATTAGGACTTTCAGGAAACTAAACCAAAAAACTATGCAGATGATCATTATTACCCCTTAAACGGATAGCTGTCCGAAAATTTCGCCAAAATAGTCAATGTACAGGCACACAGTCGTTACGATTTTATTTATATAGATAGATAAGGAATCTGCTCCACGTACAACACCTTTTGGGCTATGTCCGCTGGACTTAACCTGCAAAACAGACCATTCATGATATCTCCCTTATTAATCCACCGGACAAAAAAATGCACATGAAAAAAATTTCAGAGATGGAATTCCATCACGTTTGGTCGATTTCCAGTCAGGTTGGTCTTGTACTGTATATACTGTGGAAGAGGAAAATCACCATTTCGGTTCCCTATAAACCACCAGTCCATTCCGGGAACATGAAATGTTATTGACCTTTAAAACCTACCTTTGGACAGGGTGGATGCTAAATATAAAGTTTGGTTCGAATATCTTCAATAGTTTTCAAGTTGTAAGAAATACGCTTTACACACACCCGCTCTTGAGGTAAGTCCGATGGGACTTGTACTGAAAAACGGTCCGTTAATGATATCTCTCTTATTAATCCTCGTATCGAAAGGATGCACATGAGAAACAAGGTTTAGAAATTAATTTCCATTAAGGCAGGTAGATTTCCATTAAGTTTGGTTGTGTACATTTTGTGGGAGTGCAAAATCACGGTTTCGGTTTCGTATAAACCCCCAGTCAGTTCAGGTATTTAGAAACAATATTTGCCCTAAAGCCTACCCAAGACCTGGTGGATTCTAAATATGAAGTGTGGTGGAAATATATCCAGTATATTCTAGCACTCGCGTATATACGGAGTAATTAAGAAAGAAAATAATACACTTAAGAAAGTTGAAATTAATAGAAAATGGATTATTACTGAGGACAGCTGTATAACGACGAATATGTAAATGCCAAGTGAATGTATTGGAAAATCAAATGCCCCTCAATAAATTATGCTGGTGTGAGTGATGGATATAAGAAAGCCGCAACAGAGGAGAAATTAGGCGCAGTGATTCTTAGGTAAACAGATAAGAAGATGACTAATGGTGTTATTACTAAATCTATTCAAGGGCGGTTATAACCTCCAACGATATTCCACCAATATCCCGCAGATAGGCCGATTGACGCCTCTCTTGCCTTCTACTCAAGGGACAACCACGAATTTAAAAGCATAATGAGGAAAATGGCAATACGTTACTTCCCTGCTGGCAAGCAGTCAGAGACGTTGCCATAGTAACCTACAGGTTCGTTGTCGGTCTGTCAGTCACTCAGTGCAGAGCAAGATACAAGCAGAGAATTGTAAATTTCTCCGTCATGTGAAGATTAATGTAAATTATGAATATAACGAAAGTTGTTTATAATGAAGGGACGTTTCACGTACGATCCACGGAGTTTGCAGAAAAACAATAGTGTAAGAGAAAATGGAGGAAAACCGTTCTGGTTTTGCTATAAACTCCCGTCTATTCAAAGATTTTAAAATGATATGCATATCGAAACCTTCCCCAGGATGAGCATACTCTAAATATGAAGTTTGGTTGAGATCTATCCAACCGTTTCGACGTGATGGTGAAACAGGCAAACAGACAAACAGACAACACGAAAAGTAAAAACCACCGATTCGGTCTTGAGTTGACCTAAAACGGATAAATAACTGAAAAATTGGCAAAACACGAGAAATTACAGAGAGCGGACCCCCTACAACTTTATTTATATAGATTATTATTATTATTATTATTATTATTATTATTATTATTATTATTATTATTATTATTATTATTATTATTAGTAACATATGACTAAAGCAAAGAAAAGAAATAACCACACACATTTGATCAAAAATTAAGAAAATTAGGGTAAGCAGTAGCATATAGAATAAGGAAGAAAACCCTTAGCAGAATTCGACACTGGAGCAATATCAATCACACAGGTATGTATAACTTATCGGAAGTTTATAAACCGAAATGCTGTTAATGTCACAAATTCTATATTGCACAAACCAGTTAACATTTAAGAACGAGGTACTGAGAATATACGAGAGCAGTGGAACGACATTTGATCTTCATTTGCTGACAAGTTACTGGACGTAGGACAAGAATGCGCAGCCTGCAACGTCATCAAAGCATGAAAATTCTCAATGAATATACAAAATATCATTGCCTTGCACTATACGATCATTTCAAGTAAAGTGCCTCTGCAAGTGGAACGTTGGTAACTAACACAAGGCATCAAGTGTTCCTATACTGAAAATGACTGTACTTTCTGAAATTTGTTTTTGCATACTGTATTATGTCTATGTCTATGCTAATCCTATTCTTATTTATTTTCATAGATAATATTGTATTACTTTTTATTATATACTATAAAGTTATTGTATTAGTTACACATACCAATTCTATTTCTACTATTATAATTTCATTAATTTTCTTATTTTGGAGCTCAGTACAAAATTTCTCTTGTTTGGAATTCTCAAATTTTACTTGCATATTTCGTTGTGTTATGTGTTCTTAACGTCATGTTTTATATCTTTTTATAATTGGATTACATAGATTGTGTTAGAGATAACTTGAAAATTTGCAAATTTCTGTAATCGTTTTAATATTTAACCCGCGAAATTCTCGTTTAGATATCGTTACGTTCCTTGCTCAATCACCAAATAGCTAAATAAACTGTGCATCATTCTCCACTGGAAAAGTTCCTATGTTCTTCCATCCATTAGTCCAGTTTTCTGATAACATATGAGGTGAGATAACATTGCATGGCATGTTTTACGACCGCATGCCCTTCCCGGCACCAACCTCAGTTGAGGAACTAAAATCAATATTGGTGAAGGAAACTTTGTGAGGAGGTGGAAGGAAGTAAAACAATTGACGATGAAAAAGTGACCATGGATCCAAAACAATCAGTGATCCAATTCACAATGCCGTATTTTCCGAGATGATGCTTGTCTAAAGGGGTACAAAATCGAGGTCACCGGCCCCTCATGATAGTACTAATCACTGGTAAAGCAAAGCATGTCCGACCCCGTGGTATAGGGAGCAACGCGTCCGCCTGTAAACTAGCGGTTCCGGGTTCGATTCCCGGCCGGGTCAGGGGATTTTTAATTGTAAACTATTAATACCCCTGGCCTGGGGACTGTTTCATCCTTAACGTTCCTTTCCTCACATTCAACACTTTCAGCTTTCGCCATTTAGAAAATTACACGCAGGTTCCTCATATTTGGTGCAAGTAGGGGCAAAAGATATTTCAAAGTCGACGCCCCGAACAGATAGCATTTAAAAAAATCAAAGCCACGGTCTTCCTCCTTTACTAGTACTAATCACAGCTAACGTAGACTTATGGTGGTAGTAATCACAGGTATGTAGACCCATGCTATGTCACAAAAAATGGCACCACTCGTAAGTAATACAAACCACATAAGAGTACTACTCACATGCAACATAGAACCATGGTGTTTCTCACTTAATAGGACTAATCACGGGCGCCCGATAAGTTCGTGGTGTTCCTCACGTGGCATGTTTTACGACCGGATGCCCTTCCCGGCACCAACCTCACTTGAGGATCTAAAATCAATATTGGTGAAGGAAACTTTGTGAGGAGGTGGAAGGAAGTACAGTCAACGGGGGGGTGTCGAACCCACTTGCCTTCCGAGTGCAGGCCACGTATACTCATGGTGTTGCTCACATGGTGGTACTAATCACAAGCTACACCCAGACCCCTGATATTGTACGTATAATGGTACTGAACACAGGTAAAGATGATCCGTGGTATTCCACACATAGGGGTACTAATCGCAAGTAAAGTCGACCCATGATGTTCCTAGTGTGACGGTACTAATCACATGATTCAAGATCCATCATCCCTTGGTTGCCCCTTTTAGTCGCCTCTTAAGACAGACAGGGGAAACCGTGGGCGTATTCTTTATCTGCCTCCCCCATACTAGATGCTGTGTGACACTTTGGATGTTATGAACAGCATTTTGCTTTCCAGACCTCGAACTCTGATAGGTTCCCCAAGAGGCGTGACTTTCTAGTGGCACTGATCAAGTTACCGAGACTATAGTATTGATCGTATATTTTCCTAATATATGAGGACTCGTTTTCCAATATGAAGTTGTCTAAATATAAGACTAATGACACCCTGGAGACATAAAAGGGTCGGACCAGAAAGTTAAAAGTGCAGAGATAAAAAAAGAATACCATTCTTACTACCGGTGAATGAGGCGGCTCTTAAATCAGCATCTTGTTCTAGCCTACGGTTGAGTGAATAAACGAGAAAACGGTATACGATAAATTCCGGTGAGAGACCTCATATACACCTACGGTATCGTGTAATCTTTGTAGTTTAATCAGTGATGTTGGATGCAAAGTGAACTCACAAAGCGTAGGTGGAGTTGTATTGTGTGTTTATGCTGGGCATGAATCAGAGCCGACCTGTTACACTTAAGAATGATATCCAAGCCAAGGCTCACGACTTCCAGTACAACACAGACCTACAAAAGTTATTGAGCTGCCAGCCAATGAGAGACAGTTTCAACACCTGCCCACGTTCCATTCCAGCAATGAAAAATTCTGGGCTACTGAGCTTACTTCGACAAATGACAATTTAGAAAGAACGAACACCTCTGTTGTGCGGCCTACGCGATTTTCGGCTCTTTCTTAATACAGGGTATTCTGAAATTATGACAACTATTTTCATTTTCAAAGGCTCATGTTCCAAGCGTTAGTCAAACAAACTAAAGGATTATTATTATTATTATTATTATTATTATTATTATTATTATTATTATTATTATTATTTTCTTTGTTCTTTCCCAATCCGTTTGCCCTCCAGGTTTGGTTTTTCCCTTTGGCTAAATGAGGGATCCTACCTCTACCACCTCAAGGCCAGTGTGCTAGAGCGTGAGACTTTGGGTCGGGGGGTACAACTGGGGAGGAGAACCAGTACCTCGCTCAGACGGCCTAACCTGATATGCTGAACAGGAACCTGTGGAGTGATGGGAAGATTGGAAGGGATAGACAGGGAAGAGCGAAGGAAGCGGCCATGGTCGTGAGTTAGGTACAATCGCGGCATTTGCCTGGAGGAGAGTTGGGAAAACCACGGAAAACCACTTCGGGGATGGCTGAGGTGGGAATCTAACTGCCCTGTACTCAGTTGACCTCCCAAGGCTGAATGGACCCCGTTCCAGCCCTCGTACCACTTTTCAAATTTCGTGGCAGAGCCGCGAATCGAACCCGGGCCTTCGGGGTGGCAGCTAATCACACTACTACACCACAGAGGTGGACATTATTATTTTTTCCTTGGTAAGTCTAAGAAAAAATTGAGCACCAGTTTTTATTTTATGCTGTTGAAGTTCTCGTTAGGGGCTGCCTGGTCGAGGCGGTAAAGGCGTGCTCGGTTCACCCGGAAGGACAAGGGTTCGATTCCCCGTCCGGAAGCCGTAAAATTTAAGAAACGAGATTTCCACATCCGGAGGTGCACATGGCCCTGAGGTTCAGTCAGCCTACACCATAAATGAGTACCAGGTTAATTCCTGGGGGCAATGGCGGCCGGGAGTAGAGCTAACCACTCTACCCTAACAAGTGCCGAGGTTACGGATGGTGGAAGCCTTTACCTTCCACCCCTCCAAGGGCCTTCATGGCTTGTACGGAGATGACTTTGCTTTAAGTTCTCATTCCAACTAATAACGTTCAAGTAGGATGGTAAAATACCCCCCTGTGGGTGGGGTCGATATAATACCTCCATGGTATCTCCTGTCAGTCGTAACCAAGAGGGACTCGCAAAGTGGGGCGTGTTGGTGATCATGGATTTCTAGCTCATTCTGGCATTTCTTACACTTATTTTTGCCACCTTCATATCTTTCAATTTTTCTAGCCAACCTCCCTTGGTTAAATCATGTTCTCTTCCTATCCCAACGGAATTAGGCGTGCTAGGTCAAGGGTGCCTTTCATGTTCATGCCCTTGTGGCTCTTCGCATTGTGTACATCCATTCTTCGAATAGCCATTTTTCTAATTCCTTCTAAACGAGATATTTGCCCAGTTGTACTTCCTCTTCAAAGAATAATTGCTACCACCATCTTAAAATAATACTAAACACAGTGGATGAATATATGACATAGCTCAAATGACTTTAATAGATTATAATCTTCTCGGGGTATCGGCCAAAGGAAGACAAGTGCCACGAAGGGCATGGAAATGAAAGACTCCGTAGGCCTCGATACGTAACACCGTCGGAGGTCTGAAAAGAACAAGAGTTGACCAAGGGAGGTCGGATAGGATAGATGAAAGTGAGGAGCCTGGCACAAGTAAGTGGAAGCAATGCCAGGACTCACCTAAGGGCTCCGTGATCGCCAACCTACGATCCAAAGTTCAGAGCCCTTGGGGCCTCATTTAGTCGCCTCTTACGAAAGGCAGGGGATACCGTGTGTGTTAGTCTACCACCCCCGCCCACAGGGAATCTGGGAGAGACCTAGACCCAGTTTTATATCCGTCTGACCTTCTTGACGCCAACTCTGTGTAGAGGAATGTGTTCACTATTGCGTACTTCTGTGATGTTGCTGTATATTGATGAAGTGTATTAAGACGAACACTAACACCCCGTCCCCAAGCCAGTGGAATTAATAATATGATGAGAATAGAACCCGAGTCCCTTAGGAGTGAAGACCAGAACGCCGACCATTCAATCAAGGAGCCGGACTTGGTAGGTTCTGATCTCTGCAAATTTATTTCATTCCACTCCTAGTTCCCAATAACACGGTTCCTTGTTAGACCCACCAACTTCAACCCCAAAAGAGATCTTAAAATATTCATTTCTACAGATTCTATTTTCTTAATTTCTCATTCTCTTAAAATCTTTTACATCCTTATAATAATGTTAGTTTCGAGAAAATATTGCGACCGAGAGAGTTGGCTGTGCGGTTAGGGGCTTTCATTCGGGAGATAGTGGGTTCGACCCACACTGTCGGTAGCCCTGAACATGGTTTTCAGTGGTTTCCCATTTTCACACCAGCCAATGCTGGGGCTGTACCTTAATTAAAGCCACGGTCGCTCCTTCCCACTCCTAGCACTTTCCTATCTATCGTCGCCATGAGACCTGTAGGTGTCCGTGCGACATAAAGAAGATTGTAAAATAATAATAATAATAATAATAATAATAATAATAATAATAATAATAATAATAATAATAATAATAATAATAATAATAATAATAATAATAATAATAATAATAATAATAATAATAATAATAATAATTAGAGTTTGGATTTTAGGTTAGAATGCAACCTTAATGAAGCGAGCAGCAAGTATAGTCTAACTTCACAACGATTATGCTATGGGGTTTGCATAAATGTGAGGGGTACGGTCGATCAGAACCCCTATAATTTATGTTACACTTCCTAGATTATGGAAGAGCGGGTGGCCGACACTTCCTACTAACGAAATTAATTTCCCAATCTAACCTGTTACTGCATAAAAATCCGGGCTTTAATAATAATATTGCGAAAACGTAGTTGTATAAATTAGGCCATGTTCTACGATGTAGAAAGTATGCTTCTACACCTCAAATTAAAAGGAAAGATAAAGATAGAAGGCAAGCGAGGAGCTGAGAGACCACCGATGTCATGGCTCCAAAACATCAAAGATCGCCTTGCATAAACAACATCGAAAAACTCTTCAAGTTAGCTAGAGAAAAGGGTGCTTTTTCCAGGGTGATCGCCAGCAACTGGAGGACAGGATATGGCACTTGAAGAATAAGATTCCTTGTTATATTTTTGCATATTATACTTACGAAATCTTGAAGCTACACAGAGTCACTTGTCCAAAATCTCCTTTACATGTTAGTGAGATGATAATGAGGGAAGATCACGAGCTCGGAAGAGGATCTAAAACAATGACGGCCAACAGAGCTAATGAAGTTACCTGCGGCCTGCCTCTAGGTGCCCACACAGCTCGCTAAGATAATTGTTCTCGAGGCGCTATTCTCCCTGCTGCTATGTGTCCTAATTAGAGTCGTGCAGATTACGCGTGTTTCACCGTGTGTGGTACATTCATGGAGCTACGTCCTCAATTTGCCACAATTCTTGGTAATCCCGATCGACCTGAAGGGTTCAATTACAAATGAAGTTACTTCCCGAAGAGGTGAAACTGGAGCGAGGCACTTACGATCCTAAGGGAATATATACTCGCAGAAGAAACTATAAGGTTCCAGGTCAGACCATGTTATTTTATGTCTCCTATGTACAGGTGTGAAACGTTTCCATACATTGCAGTATTCATCAAATCAACTACTTGAGTTTAGCTCCTTGGAAAGAATTACCTCTGGTTGTGTAGGTGTAGGCCTATATCAGGCACCTTGAAAAAAAATACTCGTCATGCATTGCAACTTGCATATATTAGTGGTATGCATAAGTTTTTCCCGGTTTTTGTAGTAAAGAAAACACGTAATATTCAAGGGGAATTCACTTTTTGTTTATCCGAAATATTGACCATCGGCTTCTACATACTTCGCTCATCTTTCAGGTAAATTATGAATACAGCCCGGATTTTTATGCATTTATAGGTTAGAATGCAAACTTTCTGAAGCGAGTAACAAGTACAGGCTACCTTTATAACGGCTGTGGTACGGGGTTTGCATAAATATTAGGGGTACTGCCCATCAGAACTCCTATAATTTATGTTACTCTTGCTCCATCATGGAAGAGAGGGTGGCCGACACTTCTTACTAACCAAATTAGTTTGCAATCTAACCTGTTACTGCATAAAAATCCGGGCCTTAATTATGAATATCATGCCAGAAAAACTGCTTGTCTTTTGCGGCAAATCACTCGTCGAGCCATTTTCCAACTTCCTCGACATTGGTGAAGTGCAGCTCTGCGAGCGCGTGCCCCATTGAAGCGAAAAGGTGATGGATAGTGCCAGGTCGGGGCAGAACGGCTGGTGCGGAATGATGTCCCATCTAAGAGATTTCAATGTGTCTTTCACTGCTGTGTGAGACGGCGCATTGTCTTGAAACAACATCACTTTGCCATGTCTTCTGGGCCATTCCGGCAGACTTTCGATGCAAAATGCAAACTCGTGTCCTCATCCCGTGGTGGTTCAGCTCGTTTTAAGCACACCCCCCCAGTGGAGGTGAGCTGCACGTACCATTTCAACCACATACCAGCCCTCCTGCCATTATTAAATTTCTGAAAGTACCGGGAATCGAACCCGGGCCTCCGAGGATGGCAGATAAGAACACTAACCGTTACGCTACGGAGGCGACCGAATTTCGATCAATGCGTGATTTAAATTAATCATTTGTTAGCGGTAGCGTTGTGCATTAACGGTTTCGCCGGATTTCAAGAGTATTCACACTTTCGTGGTCTACCAGAGCGCGCACTGTATTTCGCATTGTAATCACCATGTTTAAACTGTCGAAACCATGTCTCACTTGTTATGATCGATGGAAGGTCTTCACCAAATGTTTCTACCAGCAAATGTCAACTTTTCACAGCCTTTTTCTTTTGATAAAATAGTTCTTTTTCGGATACAAACGTCGACATGATCACTGAACGGTACAACACAGACGCTACTGTTTGGCGGATTTAACTTGTGTGTGTTGGTAGGTGAATGTCAGATGAACAAATTGACGTATGTGTCAAATTCACAAGCTGCGTACTGTTTACTGGCGCCATCTCTTAGTGAAATTAGAAAATACTTAGGAATACACCTGGTAAGATGCATAACACAAAAAGACGTTCTACCCAGCAAAAGTAACTTAACAGACGCTGTAATGCTCACTACCGAGTTTGCAGAAGAAATTTCAAACTTGTAATAGTAAATAATTTTACGAAATACCGTACTGCGGATGGTTGATGGATGTAAAAAAATCTGCATGAATTGGGAGGAGCAAAAAGAGACTTAAAACACGCCCCAGTTTGCGAGTCTTTCAGGATTATGCTTAAACAAAAGCGGTTCTAGGACAAACCACCAAGAAGGAAGATAGGTACCCTCTGGACAAAGAAAAAAGGAACGACGCAGCCAGAGGTAAACATCAAAATCCACCCCAAATGCAATAGTTAATATCGTGGTCCTTAGTCGGCCTATACGAAACAACAACACCGCGCGAGTTGGTCGTGCTGTTTGAGGTGCACGGCTGTGAGCTTGCATCCGAGAGATAGTGGGTTTGAACCCCACTGCCGGCAGCCCTGAAGATGGTTTTCCGTGATTATCCATATTTATTTTTGCTAGGGGTTTTACGTCGCAGGTCTTATGGCGACGATGGGATAGGAAAGGCCTAGGAGTTGGAAGGAAGCGACCGTGGCCTTAATTAAGGTACAGCCCCAGCATTTGCCTGGTGTGAAAATGGGAAACCACGGAAAACCATCTTCAGGGCTGCCGATAGTGGGATTCGAACCTACTATCTCCCGGATGCAAGCTCACAGCCGCGCGCCTCTACGCGCACGGCCAACTCGCCCGGTGATTTTCCATATTCATACCAGGCAAATGCTGGGGCTTTACCTTAATTAAGGCCACGGCTGGTCCTTCCAACTCATAGCCCTTTCCTATCCCATCGTCGTCATAAGACCTATCTGTGTCGGTGCGACGTAAAGCAAATAACAAAAAAAACTTTTATTGTAAAATTATTTTTCCTACTACTTCAAATAATTTGAGCAGAGCAGCTCTAATATTAAGGAGAAAGAAACCAAGCATGCTTCACGTGACTGTTAAAACAGTCTTTATAGACTGAAGACTTCCAGTTTTGCATGGAATCCGAATCACAGAGACTGAAATATCTTTTTAAAAATTTACAAAATCATTAGCTTGGAAATGAACTGTCGCTGCCTTGATGAGAAGCCATCGACGATGTCACGAAGCTATCAAGTTCCCCTAAACTGAAGATAAATACGTGAAATTACTATATCAGTGTCCGGGTCCATGGCTAAATGGTTAGCATGCTGGCCTGTGGTCACTGGAGGCCCGGGTTCGATTCTAGGCAGGTTCTGGCACAGGGCCTGGTTGTATAAGCCGTCTTCACCATCATCTCATCCTCATCACGACGCGCAGGATGCCTACGGGCGTCAAATCAAAAGACCTGCATCTGGCGAGCCGAACTTGTCCTCGGAAACTCCCGGCACTAAAATCCAAACGCCATTTTATTTCATTCTTCATTATATTCGTTTTAAAATGGCCGATCTTGATAGCTGCAGTCGCTTAAGTGCGATCATTATCCAGTATTCGGGAGATAAGTGGGTTCGAACCCCACTGTCGGCAGCCCTGAAAAATGTTTTCCGTGGTTTTCCATTTTCACACCAGGCTGCACCTTAATTAAGGGCACGGTCGCTTCCTTCCCATTCCTAGCCCTTTCCTGTCCCAACGTCGCCATAAGACCTATCTGTGTCGGTGCGACGTAAAGCAACTTGTAATTTAAAAAAAAATGATGTACTTTGTCCTTTACAACGACAAACATATTGGAAAAGATACTGTTTATGTTGAAAATACGTCATGCTGCAGTTCTCCTCCCGTATCCTTTGATTTCCTCGCATTAATTGCATTGAAGGGAAGTGTCACTATAGTAGTCAGAGCCACACTGTGTATCTGTTGTTCAAATTGGATCATCAAAAATTCATTATCTACGAAGTCACCAAGTAGTTAGACCAGAGCTGCGTGTACTGAACGAGAGTAAATAAACCTACCCTATCTTCTAATGATAGCCGTGTAATAGTTCCCACCCATTGTATCTGCGATACTGCTCGTAAATCACAAACACGACAGTTCAGATCAAATGAAGATCGTACACAGAGTAATAGTGTATTATTAGCCACCGTAAATCGCACAGCTTCACTGCGGTGAAGTGTTTGACAAGTTGTAGTTTCCCCTCATTCCTTAGCACATTATGCTGTTGTTTGTTTATTAAGGTATTGGGAACAGTTCGATCAACCACATTGTTCACTTGTAAGCGTAGAGTCGATCACAATAAATGGTCCACAACACTGTGCCGATATTTGGGTTTAAAATGAGAACAAATGCTATGGAATTTTAACATCAGAACAACGCCGTATTTCCAAGATTGAATTGGAAAAACCGTGAGAAAATAATTTTCAATGAAATTCTGATTCCCTTTATAGTTCCTGTACCGTTTTCATACGGAATGCATCCTAAGAATTCTGTTCGTATTTATATTACATATTTACCTCCCCCATTTTTGCGTCTGTATCTTGCCACACGACAGAGCGATTTTTTTTTGCTAGCTGCTTTACGTCGCACCGACACAGATATGTCTTATGGCGACGTTGGGACAGGGAAGGGCTAGGAGTGGGAAGGAAGCGGCCGTGGCCTTAATTAAGGTACAGCCCCAGCATTTGCCTGGTGTGAAAATGGGAAACCACGGAAAACCATTTTCAGGGCTGCTGACAGTGGGGTTCGAACCTACTATCTCCCGAATACTGGATACTGGCCGCACTTAAGCGAATGCAGCTATCGAAGAGCGAAATTTAGCTTCCTCCGAAGCCTCAGTCTCATTAATGATCACCGTATTTTATTCTAAGGTGGGCGCGCTGCAACAGTGGTTTAGTCCCTTCACATCTGACCCGAGTGTCCTGGGTTCAAATCCGGACCATGCAGGGTGGAATTTTCGCTAGAAGCAGCATCTGACAGCAAGAATGAAATCCGATCAAGAACTCCCAGGTAAGTCCTATATTGAACTTGGCTGTTGCGCTAACCCCACATAAACATGGAGAGATGGTATTGAAATATCAGGATAGTCGAAATTACTCTAATTTATATTATTATTAATAATTAAGGTATTACCTCCTAAGAGTTGGTTGGAATTAGCGCCTGTGTTTTACGTTTTTAAATTGTGTTTGATCCTTCTTGTATTATTGTGTATTCCATTTATTGTATAATTTCGTGTGGCTGTGGTCTGTGAGCTTGCATCCGGGAGATAGTAGGTTCGAATCCCACTATCGGCAGCCCTGAAAATGGTTTTCCGTGGTTTCCCATTTTCACACCAGGCAAATGCTGGGGCTGTACCTTAATTAAGGCCACGGCCGCTTCCTTCCAACTCCTAGGCCTTTCCTATCCCATCGTCGCCATAAGACCTATCTGTGTCGGTGCGACGTAAAGCCCCTAGCAAAAAAAAAAAATTCGTGTGGATATTTCTAGCCGAGTGCAGCCCTTCTAAGGCAGACCCTCAGATGAGGGTGGGTGGCATGTGCATGTGTAGGTAACTGCGTGTTATCGTGGTGGAGGATAGTGTTATGTGTGGTGTGTGAGTTGCAGGGATGTTGAAGACAGCACAAACACCCAGCCCCCGAGCCATTGGAATTAACCAATGAAAGTTAAAATCCCCGACCCGGCCGGGAATCGAACCCGGGACCCTATGAACCGAAGGCCAGTACGGTGACCATTCAGCCAACGAGTTTATTTATTGTGAACATAACAGGCCATGAGACCCAATTACAAACCTTCACGACAATTGTTACTTAGACGCTAAAAATACAAGTAAAAAAAATGTATAGCTAGAATAATCTTAAAAATTAATTCTAGAGACACACGTTATATTAAGGGAGAGAAAGACCCATTAAAATAATATAATTAATATTGCATTACAGTACTAATTAATTCTAATTAAGATTTTTTTTTTTTGCTAGGGGCTTTACGTCGCACCGACACAGATAGGTCTTATGGCGACGATGGGATAGGAAAGGCCTAGGAGTTGGAAGGAAGCGGCCGTGGCCTTAATTAAGGTACAGCCCCAGCATTTGCCTGGTGTGAAAATGGGAAACCACGGAAAACCATCTTCAGGGCTGCCGATAGTGGGATTCGAACCTACTATCTCCCGGATGCAAGCTCATAGCCGCGCGCCTCTACGCGCACGGCCAACTCGCCCGGTTAATTAAGATTTACTATAATACTTAAGACAATTATTATAAGAGGTTTTTCACTTGAAATCTAATAAATTCAATAGTATGGTTTAAAACATTTATACTAGTTTTTCTTTTATAGATTTCTTCATAATATATTTAATAATAATAATAATAATAATAATAATAATAATAATTGTATTTGCTGTACTTCTCACTAACTACCTTTTTACGGTTTTAGGGGACACTGAGGTGCTGGAATTTAGTCCCACAGGAGTTCTTTTAAGTGCCAGTAAATCTACCGACACGAGGTTGACGTATTTGAGCACCTGCAACTAGGACTGAGAAAGGATCGAACCTGCCAAGTTGGGATCAGAAGGCCAGCGCCTCAACCGTCTGGGCCACTCAGCCCGGCATTAAATTATATTAAATATAAATCTCTTTTTCTGATTAGCTCGCACTTAACGAAGTCCGGCATCTTCATTTCTCTTCCCTTGCTATCCTGCACTGTAGCGACCTATCTTACAGCTACAGTAACCATACTGGTATTTGCTAGTGAGGAAAATTAGAACCTAAGAAAATTTGTCATACCCACTCATGTTCGTCTCATGGCAGGTGACAACGCGCACAGGTATGTTAATTAATACATTAACAATAGTTTATTAGTTCTCCATAAGGAACACGGCTCGCTGGAGATTTCAGCTGGGGTGTTTAGAGTGAGCTAGAACGACCTCATTCGACACATTGCAAGTGCTGAGCCTCGCGGACCTTTCACTGCACGCTAGAGCGAAGGGGCGTTAACTAAGCCAATAGTTCACCTCGACCCACTACGCACAGCTCCGCCTCTTTCATTGCCTAATCATAGTTTTATAGCGTTTAACTGTATAAATCTGTCTTTTCCTTTTGTCTGTTGATCAATTTCGTATTTTTGTTGATTTTATTTTGGGAGAACATACACACAAAAGCTACCAGTTGAACTAATTAAATGCACATTATCAATCTTGATCAATTAAAAGTGAATTATGTTTGAAACTGCTGTGAGTTCTATATCACATATCTGCAATTTAAGAAAAATAAAGCAATTAAATCAGAAGAAGTGAGGTTATGTGGCGAGTACCGACAGCGAGCTACTAATTTATCTCTGACCTTGGACCACATTAATGACAGGCACACACAGTACTGTTACAATCGTTTCAGCCAATAACAGCAACGCGACACATTCTGAAAAGGTTTAAAAATAACAGCAGTACGAGTTAGTTACCTTGTGCTAAAAACATATTAATGTTTCAGAGACTTCAGTGGCCGAGTAAACGGCTAACTCAATGGCGATATAAGAATATGCTGACATTTTTAAAACTAGCAAATGATTACGCATTACTGTGATAATTGAGGCAAGAAAATTAGGTAGCGTAGTTAGGTATATCGAAATGTTAACAATGTGGGGCGTGTTTGAAATAATAATGCAGTCCTTCAAGACCGGTTGAACTGAAACAGGACTTGCGTTACACTGCTAGGCTATGCAGTGCCCTCAGTCCAGCAGATTTTGCTGGAAAGGTAAACATACAGAGCGAGTTGGCTGTGTGGTTAAGGCCGCGTAGCTGTGAGTTTCTTCGGGAGACTATGGGTTCGAATTCCACCGTGGACAGCCCCCAAGGCGGTTTTCCGTGATTTCTCATTTTCACACAAAGAAAATGCCGGGGATGAGCCTTAATTCAGGCCATGGCTGCTACCTTCGCAATTTTAGCCCTTTTACATCATTCCGTCGCTAAAAACCTTGGATGCGCTAATACGACGATATAGGCCTACACGAGAAACAAACCGTAAAAAGGATAATTTTAGCATGCGTAGTTTCATCAATCTTGTGCTTTCTTAAGATTAATTTTAAATACGCGTGGATTTAGATTTATGAGCTTTGTAGCTCAGGCGGCAGCGCGCCGGCCTCTCGCGTATTGTTTCCGCGGTTGAAATCCCGGTCGCTCCATGTGACATTTGCGCTGGACGAAGAGGAGGCGGGACAGGTTTTTCCACCAACACTCTCCAGTATAATTTCATTTCATCTGTCAGTTATTAAATATTGCCCCAGAGGAGTGTGACAGGCTTCGGCAGTCGGCACAATTCGCATCCTCGTCGCTAGATGGGGGCTTCATTCATTTCATTCCATACCCAGTCGAATTACTGGAAACAGGCTGTGGGTTTTCAATTTTCGAATTTATTCAAACCCGCCAGAAGCAGTCAGAACTTTGAAGGGCGGGAAAAATTTCATTCGACACTATGTTCTACCAAGTCGAAACTTAAAAATATTCTGATAACACATTCGGTGTTCACCCGACAAAGTAATTAAAACTCAGCCAGATATCGCTCAAGAGAAATCCGATTTACCTTGCCTTCATCAGGTAAAACGGAGCGTCGAAAGTGACGTGCAGGAAACCCAGGTGGTTTCAGATCAGGATGCCTGAACACGGTAGCCGAGGCCATATTATTATTATTATTATTATTATTATTATTATTATTATTATTATTATTATTATTAACTCTCCCAAGAATGAAGATATAACGAGAAAACCAACCGAGCTAGTTGGCCGTGCGGTTAGGGTCGCACAGCTGTTGGCTTGCATTCGGGAGATTGTGGGTTCGAACCCCATTGTCGACAGCCCGGAAGATGATTTTCCGTGGTTTCCATTTTCATACCTAGTGTCGGCAGAATCACCGGCACATAAAATAACTCCCGAGGGACAAAGTTTCCGGCTGTACCTTAATTAAGGCCGATGCTGCTTCCTTCACACTCTTAACACTTTCCTGTACCATTGTCGCCATAAGACCTACGGTATCTCTGTCGGTGCGACGTATACCAAATTATAAAAAGTAAAACATAAAGGAACGGAAGTTTCATGAAAGGCGTGCAAATGAACGTGTCCCTAGGCCTCACAAACCTAACACGGTTAAAAAAAAATAATGTTATTGGCTTTACGTCCCACTAACTACTTTTACGGTTTACGGAGACGCCGAAGTGCCGGAATGTAGTCTCGCAAGAGTTCTTTTACGTGCCAGTGTATCTACCAACACGAGGCTAACGTATTTGAGCACCTTTAAATACCATCGGACTGAGCCAGGTTGGAGCCTACCAAATTGTGGTCAGAAGGCCTAAGGTCTCATCCATCTGAGCCACTCAAAACCAACCAACCCCATAGCACTAGAGCCCTGAAGGGCCTTTGGTTACCAAGCAACCTCTGCTCAGCCCGAAGGCCTGTAGATTACGAGGTGTCGTGTGGTCAGCACGACGAATCCTCTAGGCCATTATTCTTGGCCTTCTACCGGGAGAGTTGGCCGTACGGTTAGGGGCGCGCGGCTGTGAGCTTGCATCCGGGAGATAGTGGGTTCGAATCCCACTGTCTGCAGCCCTGAAGATGGTTTTCCGTGATTTCCCATTTTCACATCAGGCAAATGCTGGGGCTGTAGGCCTACCTTAATTAAGGCCACGGTCACTTCTTCCCAACTCCTAGGCCTTTCCTATCCCATCGTCGCCACAAGACATATCTGTGTCGGTGCGACGTAAAGGCACTAGCAAAAAAAATATTTGCTTTCTAGACCGGGGCCGCTACCTCGTAGTCATATAGCTCCTCAGTTGTAATCACGTAGGCTGAGTGGACCTCGAACCAGCCCTCAGATCCAGGTAAAAATCCCTGACCTGCTCGGGAATCGAACTCGAGTCCTCCGGGTAAAGGACAGGCACGTACCCCTACACCACGTGAACGGCATCTGAGCCACTCAGCTCGGCATTAAAGTAATTCCTTACGAAACTAAATTTGAAACTCGAAATCGATCCTTGTCTGATTCAGGTCAAAGATGTTCTATTATTAAAAATCTAACCAAGAACTATTTACTTCTTAAAAATTCAGCCTGGAGGCACAACGTAATTCGGTACAATGGCACTGTGAGTGGCAAGAACGAGAACACACACTGTTCCGTTCTACTTGTGCTCACATCTCTCCTGCAACTAAAAGAATAGCCATTCTTAATATTTTAGCACACGGCATTCCTACCTACAAAAAAGGAGTGCCTGAGATTTCAAGTTGCAAATTACACACCATTGTGCAGCCTGTTAGCGAATATAAGTACGGCGCCCTCTGTCCTCCTGATTTATGTTCTCTCTCTCAACTGTTATTACTCACACAGTTTCCCAACCTGTCTGTTCAGGGTGTATATGTAAATGTTAACATTTTACGTGTATGTGTGTGTCTGCATTCATTAGAGTTTCACCTTCGCACACGCATAACAGCAGGTCTTGACTTTTGATTATCGAGTAACAGGCGAAGTGACCATTCTATAGAATGGTTTGGTATTGAACCAGATAGGATGGATGTTAATTCCAAAAGGAACATGAGAGGAAACTAGTGATAACGTAGCGGGAAGAGTAATATTGAATATATATATAAGCATACTCCATAGCAAGGGTAGTTAGAATAGTAATAATTTTATTATGTTCACGTCCCACTAACTACTTTTACGGTTTTCGAGGAGACCGAGGTGCCGGAATTTAGTCCTGCAAGCGTTCTTGTACGTGCCAGTAAAGCTACTGACACCAGCCTGCCCAGTAGTAGTAGTAGTAGTAGTAGTAGTAGTAGTAGTAGTAGTAGTAGTAGTAGTTTCTTGCTAGTGGCTTTACGTCTCACCGACACAGATTCGTCTTATGGCGACGATGGGATAGGAAAGGCCTAGGAGTTGGAAGGAAGCGGTCGTGGTCTTAATTAAGGTCCAGCCCCAGCATTTACTTGGTGTGAAAATGGGGAAACCACGGAAAACCATCTTCAGGGCTGCCGACAGTGGGATTCGAACCCACTATCTCCCGGATGCTAGCCCATAGCGGAGCACCCCTAACGGTTCGCCCAACTCGCCCGGTGGTAGTAGTAGTAGTAGTAGTAGTAGTAGTAGTAGTAGTAGTAGTAGTAGATTTAGCATCTATTTTGAGTTCACCTAACCATAACTGTGCCGGCCCCGTGGTGTAGGGGTAGCGTGCCTGCCTCTTACCCGGAGGCCCCAGGTTCAATTCCCGCCAGGTCAGGGATTTTACCTGGACCTGAGAGCTGGTTCGAGGTCCACTCAGCCTGCGTGATTAGAATTGAGGAACTATATGACGGTGAGATAGCGGGCCCTGTCTAGAAAGCCAAGTGTAACGGCCGAGAGGATAGCGTGCTACCTCTTGCACATAGGCGATTCGCTGCCACTCCAGGGATTATAATTCTGGACTGAGGGCCGGAACGGGTTTACTCAGCCTCATGTAACCAACTGAGGAGCAGGTTTACTTGAGAGGCAGGTGGACACACAAGAGAAGCAATAAGGCTGAAAACGTCAGGTATCCTCAAGGCCCTGTTTCATAAAACTAACTAATAATATTAGCTAATAATATTAGAACTCATAAAAATAATTATTAGTTAACTACATTCTGTTTCATAAAGATTTATACATGACTAATAAAATATCTTCACTAATAATATTAGTTCATTAGTCAGCTGATACAAATGGAGGTTAGAATCGGTCTGTTGCATATGTTCTTGGTTTGGGTTTGTTCCTAGCAGTAGGCTAATGCTTGACTGCAACTAACTTTAATCCACATGTTCAAATGGCTCACTTGATATTTTCGTTGTTGTGACTACAATACATATGAAAATGGATAAAAGAAGTGAAAATAATGTGAGAGAATAAAGTTTCTTTGCGGATTGTGACTGAGTTAAAGCGTCAACTATTCGCAGCCTTTTGCACACTATAACTCTCCTTGTTCCTTTTTTATTTCATGTGCTCTTAAAAATCTCTATTGAGATGGACTAGCAAAATCTTTGTTTACTACCCCCTATTAGTGGGGGTGGCAGAATAACAGCCACGGTATCCCCTGCCTGTCGTAAGAGGCGACTAAAAGGGGTCCCAGGGCTCTCAACTTGTGAGCGTGTGTTGGCGAACATGGGGCACTGAGATGAGTCCTACCATTGATTCAGGCTCATTTTCATCTACCCTTCTGACCTCCCTTGTTCAACTCTTGTTCTTTTCCGACCCTGACTGTATTAGGTTGCGAGACCGAGAGAGTCTTTCATTTTCACGCCCTTTGTGGCCCTTCTCTTTCTGTAGCCGTTACCTTCATTTTTCAAAATGTTGGATCCTTTCCATTTTTCTATCAGATTAGTGTTATTATAGATGATGGTTGCCTAGTTGTAGCCTACTTCCTCTTAAAACAATAATCATCATCAGCATCATCTTGGTTTACTGGTGATATAAGCCAAGATTTTATAAGATACTTGGAGTATCCGAGCAGAACTGCACTAGAGAAACACAATGATACTGTGTATCACTACCAGCCGGTGGAGTGCAATGCGAAGCTGCTATTTTAAGGTTATGCTTCATTCCTTGCAGTAGAATGTTGTTTACCTACCAATCCTATCAAGCAAATAATCAAAAGTTATGTAATCTAACCTAAATCTCCCATTGTACCGGTATTCATATGTTTGTTACATGTCAGTACAGGCTGTTTTTGACGTAACATTCATTGAACGGTGAATACCTACACTCGTTCCTTATCACTATTTGAATCAGTCAACCATTTCAGTGATCTTCATGATTTTATGCCAAAATATTAAAATATTGCTCACTTTGGTTTCACTAATAATATGAATTATGAGTCATAATACACTCATGGAAATAATCCTAATAATATGAGTAATTAGTTATTTTGTCTATGAAACAATTTACTAATATTATTAGGAACATCTACTAATAATTTTGACTCAAACTAATAACTAATATTATTAGCTAATAATTTTATGAAATATAATACTAATATTATTAATATTATTGGTTTATTACCAATAATATTAGTGAAAGATGTTTTATGAAACAGGGCCCAGGCCGTCAGTCGTTTTGTCAGGCTAAATACCTGAGCTGATAACGTTATTCAGCCCCTTAAAACGAACAATGAGGCCACCATCAGCACATCTAGTACAACCGTAGCAGAAGAAACTATTACACGAGGGATCGAACAAAGAATACCAACAGGCAGAGTGACCAGTACGACCGCACTATTAACATAAACTTCGGCTTGTTGTTAGGATGAAACACTTCCAACACGTGCTGACTGCTGATGAGACTGACCGCAGATACAAGAACATTAGCCGCTCGTACGCATCCATCTCCAGAGACTATTAGGATACCAAAGGTTTCTTCGCGTAATTGTCTACATGCAGTGTACTCCAATATATTTGTCAGAACATGTATCAGTTAGAAGAAAGATGCACTTATTAATGGATAAATCAAAGCATCCCTAACTTAGAAACATTACGGTGGATTGGCAGAGATAAAGAGCTACTGAACACTGCCAAACAGCGTAAACTGGAATATTTTGGCTACATTATTCGGAGCGAAGTGTAATATCGCGTAATCCAGGAGAAAATACAGGGTGAATCGAAGAGTCCGTTAACATTTGACGAGGCAGTTTTTCACGGAATATTGGCGGTAGACAGGAAATAATTGACACAGAAGATTGGCATGACATGGGATTTTACTGACACTAACAACGTCTGCACAAGCAGGCCAACAGACGGCGCTGGACAGCAACACGTCAGTGATGCCGCACGAGACCAGTGTACGGTATAAAAGGAGCTGTCATGAGAGAGGGCGTCAGATGCGCCTGCAATCACGACATGTTATGTTTGGCCTCCCAGGTCCCCCGACCTCAATCCATGTGATTATTATTTGTGGGGTTCCGTGAAGTCGCAAGTCTTCCGCGATCGTCTGACCTCATTAGGTATGGTAAAAGGCAATATCCGACGGCAATTTCTCACCATACCTACGGATAATCTGCGCAGTGCTGTTCACAACATTGTCCCTCGACTGTGCGGCTCCATGGCTAAATGGTTAGCGTGCTGGCCTTTGGTCACAGGGGTTCCGAGTTCGATTCCCGGCGGGGTCGGAAATTTTAACCATCGTTGGTTAATTTCGCTGGTACAGGGGCTGGATGCATGTGTCGTCTTCATCATCATTTCATTCTCATCACGACGCGCAGGTCGCCTACGGGAGTCAAATCAAAAGACCTGCACCTGGCGAGCCGAACATGTCCTCGGACACTCCCGGCGCTAAAAGCCATACAATCTCTCTCTCTCTCTCTCTCTCTCTCTCTCTCTCTCTCTCGACTACAGGTATTGTTGATGAATGACGGCAGACATCTCGAGCATGTGTTATAAAGAATATCGTCTTTGCTAAACCTCGATTGTTATTTTAATTATTGCTAATGTAGAGTATTGACATTACATGGTCACAGCCGGACCGGATATGACTCAAGACGAAGAATAAGAAGAACAAGAACCGACAAAAACCTTAAATGAGTCATGCAGACACACGGAAACGACTAGTTTAAGAGGGATCATACAGTAGAAACGCTACATTTTGTTACCACAGTAGAAAATATTAAATATGTCCTTTATTACGTAATAACTTATATTTCTTCGAAAATTCGCATGATACTAGATAACATCCTGAGCTATCATTTGATATGCGACACTTTATAATTGATTAGAAAATTATCAATTAATTTTGAGAACAATTTTAATTGCACGTTATGATAAAAATGTATAACCCTTTAAATATGAGTCCAATTGCCGATATCCCTATTTCCTTGATCAAGACTAATGTAATATTATATTATATGATGAACTCTGTCAGGAAATTTAAAAATTTTGATTTATATTCGAAATTTTGTATCCAAAATTATATACATTTTAAAGCAATTATATATTTTTAACTCTAACTTCTCCAACAGTTCTGTCATTCCGTACATATTGTAGATAAATAATTTTGCAAACTTTTCAGTGAAATCAGATAAGCAGTTTTCGAGATATTATGTTTTTGCAATCCAAGTCGTCTTCTCTGCCGACTTGACATTTGTGTCTTGTCAGAGTTGTCAGAAAATAAGGTGTTTTGCCTCATTGGCATCCATTGTCACGCCCATTTGAAATGTGTAAGCTGTTATTAAAACTTACATAGATGTGACACTATGCTCATTTTTTCCCTAAAAATTGTATGTGTATATACAGAAAGACAAACTTTCATCTCAAAAAAAAAAAAAAAAAAAAAAAAAGAAATTGGACAATTTTGCATTTTCATTAAGCTGAAGAACGCTTCTAAGATTGACAATGAAACAAATTTTTTCCGATTTCGGAAACTTACTCTTCGTAAGAGGAGATATTGAGCTGGCCAAGAGCAATAGGGGAGGAACTTGGCGAAAGCTTGAAGCATCATTATCATCATCTAGGTCTAACCAAATTGTAATATCCTAATTGGAGATATCGGTGAAAAATGAATGTTGGTTTTGAATAATTTCTTACATCCTACAATATCTATATCTCATTTTGAAAGATTTATTTTCAGTTCAGACATTTAGCAACCGGAGTTGAGCGAGTAGATCTATTATTATTCGGTTGTATCGCTCTTTTGAGAATATTTATTACCGTGAGAGTTTCCACACGACTGGTTTTCTAAAGGATGAATTAGTCGGTCCCAAGTCCACCGAAGCAAGGAAGATTGATTTGGATCAGGTGTCTAGCAGGTGCCTGCTATGTGCGAGTGCCCAGCAAGAAAGAGGATATGTAAATATAATGGCAGCTATCATCACGCAGCTGGTTAGGTCCGGGTTCGTAATATCATCCAATACTAATCTTCCGGGGCTCACAATATGTGGGAGGGGGTGTATAACACATCTACAACATTCCTTGCCTGTCGTAAGAAGGGCTCTCAACTTAGTAAAGTGGTACTGCCCCTACCGACCCTGACATTTCTCCCACTTACTTGTGCCAGGCTCCTCACTTTCATCTTTCCCATTCGACATCCCTTGGTCAAAACTTGTTCTATTCCAACTCAGGCGGTATTACGATTGCGAGGCATGGAGTCTTATTTTCATGACTTTTCCTTTACCAATATTTTAATTCTTCGAAGGATTGGATCTCTTACCTTTCTTTGATTAGTGTTAAGAGAAAATGGTTGCTCAGTTGTACTTCCCCTTAAAACAATAATCACTACCACCACAATATGTGAGATATGGTACGGTGACTAGGAGAGCACATGTGTATCCATTTGTTTAGCTCCTCCCTGTCCATCTCCAAATGTTTAGCGTCCTGGCCTTTGGTCACAGGGGTTCCGGGTTCGATTCCCGACAGGGTCAGGAATTTTAACCATAATTGGTTAATTTCTCCGACTAGGGGACTGGGTGTATGTGTCGTCTTCATCCTCATTTCATTCGCATCATGACTCGCAGGTCGCCTAAGGGGGTCAAATCGAAAGACCTGCACCTGGCGAGCCGAACATGTCCTCGGACACTCCCGGGACTAAAAGCCATACGCCATTTCATTTCATCTCCTCCCTATTGTCCACAAAGACTCATCTCGATTGGAAAAATCGAGAGGTTGATCTCGCCTGAAGTTAATGGAGTCTAGGTGTTCATGAGGCAAAATTCTCTCGGCATTCTAATATGTCGACATATGGTGACAGATTGGGCTACTAGGCGCGCGGGCAGTTTTCAATAGCAAGGCCAGTTTGCGGAACAGAATGTGTTAATTGACCCACAGATTACTCGATGGGGTCAAATTGTCATTTGTGGGAGCCAAGGTCATGCGATGGTGGTCTTATTATTATTACTATTGAAGATATGTGTCGGAAACAAACAATTTGTATCTTCTGGGGATCTGATACTAGGGAAAAGAAGTAGTTTTCAAAATTTCCAACTACAGCATCCCTGATTTGGAAGTCCTCCTCTAAAGATTGCATAAGTAAATGAAAGTTAAAAAGGGATTCGTTTATTTTCTCACTGTTCTGAAGTAGGCAAGAATTTCTTCCCCAAGTCGTTTAAAAAATGTGGAGTCTTTCAGACTACTTGACTATCTCTCAGCTGTTCCTAAAGGACTGTGAATAGCTAGGCGGTTCGCGTGCCTGCCACACGCTACCGCGGCAGTAGGCGGGCTGACAAGTTTCCAGCCTGACAGTCTGACACTTCTGCAAGCCGATCGTGACCAGCGTTCGCACAGAACACAAACAATATTTAGAAACTAACGTAAAGGTCAAATACAGCATTACCATTCAGCTTGGCTTACAAGGTCCCCTCAAACGTTAATCTCATGTTCAACTCATTTCATACCCTGCAGCAGTTTGTAGAAACATTTGATCAAAGATACATTGCCATTCCACTCGCTAACTCACTCGTCATTAGATAAAACCAAAAAGGAACGGCATGGCTTTCCACTGTGACGCTAATTGAACTACAGGAACACTCGGGTTCGCTTTATACAAAGTAATGTTTAGGTTCATTCCCTCATAAATGAGTGTCTTGATACGCGTATCTTGAAACTATTTATATCTGTATATCGACGGTAAGTTCATTTAAAAATGTACGTCATCAGTGTTGCCAACTTATGTTTGCAAGATCCGCTAAATACTACTAATAATCTGCTAAAATTCCGCCAAGAAATGCGATCTCAAATAATAATAATAATAATAATAATAATAATAATAATAATAATAATAATAATAATAATAATAAAAGTAAATGTCTTCACTCATCTGATCTATGAGTTTCACTGGGATTAACCCCCTGCCTGCGAGCCGGCGAGCTAAAATTTGCAGACGTTTTAGTGCCGGGTGCAAACTAGGCGAATCCCCTACCGCCAGGGCCACACACAAAACAGGCCAGTTCATTAAACGGTCTTCCTTTATAGCATAAATATAAATGCTACTCTCTCACAGTTTCATTATCTGTCGTCATATGTCAACTAAGAGATAAGTACCCTTTCCCAACTCATTACAAATTTATGATACCATGATCTCAAAACATCAAATCCAAATAACACGTTTTCCTCATGTGATTACTAGCTCCTGATAAGAAATACGGAATAGATCGGTGACAGACTGGAGTACAATTTTTTAAAAAAAATGTTAAATTGATAAAACACTAAATTCCGCTATAATAAATCTAAAATTCCGCCAAAAAATCCGCTGTCCGCTAAATGATATTTTTCTCCGCCGACAGTCTTCTAATTCCGCCAAATTTAGCGGATCCGCTAAGTTGGCAACACTGTACGTCATATACCGGGTTCGGAATTTTTTAACCTGAGATTTCGGGAGCAAATTGAACGTACTTTGTTCCAAAACCTGTGTTCCATTGGAGTGCAAATGAAACATAGTACGTTAGCAAATCCATAACGTACTACTCGTCTGGTACCCGGTATTTTTGACAGACTGATTAGACTAAGGTTAGGTCGAAGGAAGAAAGCCGCATTCCAATACATAGACTAACAATAAAAAATCAAATATGTAATTATAAAACATTAAGAGTACATGTTTCATTCACGATTTGAAACATCTTCAGCTAAAAAAACATGTGTGAAGACACAAAAATTGGCATATATGAAATAAAAACACTTGTATCTTCACAAGTTTTTTAGCTGAAGATGTTTCAAATCACGAACGGAACATGTACGTTCTTAATAATTTAACGAGATTTTAAGCTGGAATATGTTTTATAACTGCATAGACTAGCAATAAAAATAAAATAAGTATTGGACGGTGGAAATCTTCCTTCTACATAACCTTAGTTGAGATGATGCATATACGGGACAAAAATGAGATTTATAAGTGTAAAAATCACGGGTTAATCTAGTTTTCTGTTAAATATTGTCTCATCATGCAAAGGTATAATAATTCGTGGCCATAACTTAGTTCAAGTAAATCACAGTAATCTTAATTGTCTCATCGACATCTACAAAGCTTTAATCATGATTCAGATAGAATACACTAGCGCCAGTGAGTACAGGATTTCTGGAGTTCCCGAGGTCATAAAATGTCACCTATCTTTTACTCTAGCCTCTTCCAATCCGATCGTGAAATCTCTTCGGTCATAATGAGACTTAACACGTGTTTAAGGGACAGTTCCAAAATATCATGGTTAGCTTAAGTTATCGCTAGACTCCGTTACACACACTAGCAGTATTATCCTGAAATTATATGGACAGTTCAAACGAGAAGATATATTAACAGATACAAACCCACATACATAAGGTCTTTTATTCCTTTTCGTTTAGATAGTAGAATAATCTGTTATTAGAGGAATATTCCAAACGAAACTAAGCGAATGTACTAGACATTCACTGTACTAGGGATCCTCCGAAGATCATCTATATATTATAATGGCTTGACGTATTGTTTGACTCAGACGCTGCTAATTTCCGATAGTATAAGTGTTTGTACAATTGTCTGGTTCTTTTGTGCATATTTCAATGGTTGATGTAATGATATTTAAGTGACGAATGCCACATTTGGTTTACAGCTTCGAGTACTTCGTAAGATACTTAATTTTGGTGTTTTTATAAATGCGATTTACTGTTTAAGTCTAGAATTCAGATACGTGTACTGAATCTTGAAATTATGAGCTTACAATCTTTGAAGGTTTATAGCCGATCACCAGGTCTTAGTTGAGCTGATAGAGGTCCAGACTACCGGGCGAGTTGGCCGTGCACGTAGAGGCGCGCGGCTGTGAGCTTGCATCCGGGAGATAGTAGGTTCAAATCCCACTATCGGCAGCCCTGAAAATGGTTTTCCGTGGTTTCACATTTTCACACCAGGCAAATGCTGGGGCTGTACCTTAATTAAGGCCACGGCCGCTTCCTTCCAACTCCTAGGCCTTTCCTATCCCATCATCGCCATAAGACCTATCTGTGTCGGTGCGACGTAAAGCCCCTAGCAAAAAAAAAGAGGTCCAGACTCCTCTTTTTCACACAGTACTTATTTTATAATCTTCCTGGACGTTATAGACTACTACTCCTTTGTCGGTATTAGTTTTATGAGGTCCAGGGAGTTATCTCCTCACGTGATCTTTTCCTTTCTTTAGCCGATACATTCAGTCTTCATAAGTTCAGGATATTTCTTCCGTTTTCTAAGATGATAATCATGTTGTTTTGTCCAACGAGTACATTCATCATCGCTATCATCAACTCGAGTACAGTAGAACACCAGGCGAGACCACAGTCACTATAGTATCTGTCAGTTCAAAGATTCCTATGTCCGATCTCCAGTCTCTCTCCACATCTCTAAGAGGTCACAACTAAGATGTTTCCATGTATGTGCTGTATATAGAGGTCTCTAACCCAAGACCGACCACATTCTTACTGAATAGGCCTACGTGCAGGCACATGTTCAGAGCTTTCCGTCTGAAGACGCTGTACAATTGGGAGTCCTGCCGAGTAACTGTGTGCACCTGCCTCAAGCTACTGCTCTCAGCATTCAAACACGCAAGGACCTGAAAATAACTCGCATGTAAGATAAATGCCAGTTTGAAAGCGAAGGTCTAAGCATTTATGAGCTGAGTGGACAGAGGAGAAGAAACCACTACTCAGAACTTTTCCACTGTATGTTAAAAACATGTAGTTCGTAAAAATTTAGAATTCTAAAGTAGTTTTTTGAACAATGGTGATATAGGCATAAGAACTAAATATATTCAACAAGTCTATTGTTTCCCAATTTTTCTACAGATGTGAAGACAAAGTGGGATAGAAGATGTACGTGCAAGTCTAGGGAAAAGAAACCTTTATCATTACTTTAGTAACTTCTCGCAGCAAATAGCTGTAGTTATTTAATATATTTTAAATAACAACTTATTCATTTTATCTTCCAAGGTGCATAGAGTACTGACGTTGTCTGGATAGGATCCAGCCAGCAGCACTAAATTTTAACTTAAACTTCAATTAGGAAACTTGAAATGTAATTTTTAATTTTTTTTTTTACATTTCAATTAATTATTGAAATTTAGTTTCCATAAAATATAAAGTGATATATTAAAGGAGAAAACTTCATCCAACTCTTTACCAGGTGGTAGTGTCCCGAGAATGGATGTGATATTCCCACGCATTAGAGCTATGCTGACGTGCTGAATAAGAAAAGCAGTTGATCGAGTATCACCGGAAATCCAGGCAATCCTTTAGCCAACCTCTTTGATCAAATTAAGGCTATATTTCCCCACGTACCACTCATTTCAATGGCTGCTGGCACGAAGAAGTATTTGTCCAACAAATCGCTGTACTTTCTCCTTTTAGCATTGTCTATATTCGGGCGGAAGATTGGACTGGGCGAATGTGTCGGCACAGGTAAAATCCCACAGGAGAGATCTACTCCTTTTCCATGGTACAAGTGCTATTCCATCTGGTCTTCTACCATCTGAACGGCAGCAGTCAGTGGGCTCTCGTATTGAAGAACTTGACATATGTAATGTAACCTTTATTTTTCTCCCGATCTTACAGTTTTACGACCTAATTCATCTTAACAGAGAAAAATCGAAATTTTCAATTGAAAAACTACGTTCCAGAAAATCTACTGACACAAAAGCTGGCGCATTTAAGGACCTTCAATAAAATGAAAGTAATTTTTTCTCCCCTGCACGGAGAAGTATAGAACCACGGATATGTTCTTGAGCTTAGTTGACGAGGAAGCGATTACGGATTCGTTGGTTGATACCCCCTCAGCAGTCTCTTATGACATGCACGAGGGGACAGATAACACTGATCAACCAACAATATTTTCGGGGGATATTTTGGTATCCAGAACGTGTTGTGAGACAATTGGTACATGTAGATTCAATGTATGCAAACCATCTGTATGTATCGCCCACCATTCTTGAGATATACGACATCAACCATTTATATATGTTTAACATTGTATCCAGGAAAACAAAGCACAGACAGAAGAATATTTTGAAGTGTTTTTGAAGAGGAAGGTCTCACTTGCTTGAAGTATGAAACCTCAACATCCGTTGATGTGGAGAGACGTTTATCGATGTTTCGCAACGTTCTGTCTGAAAACTGACGAACCTTTACACCTAAGAACTTGGAGATGACTATTGTGATATACTGCAAAGATAACTGAGGTAATGTTTCCGAATTCCAGTTTCTATAACCCCAGTGTGGTTCAGCTAAATATGATTCCAGTTATACTAATTTCAATTTATTTCACCAGGATGTCCATTGTGGGTTCTCTGAATTCATTCTAGGTAGGAAAAATATTTCCTTCTAAATTCTGCAAGTATTTTTTTTGCTATTTATGGCGACGATGCGATAGGAAAGGCCTAGGAATGGGAAGGAAGTGGCCGTAGCCTTAATTGAGGTACATCCCCAACATTTGCCTGGTGTAAAAATGGAAAACCACGGAAAACAATCTTCAGGGCTACCGACAGTGGGGTTCGAACCCACCATCTACCGGATGCAAGCTCTGAACAAACACTGAATTCCTTTTTTAAATTATGTTAACCTAAAAATATATAATGCCTGAAAGAAGTACTTCACTCATATTTTCGCAGTCTACGTTGCATACCACCAGAATTTTACATTTTTGAACATTACATTCCTTTTTTTTTAAATATGCAATGTGGATTAAATTTATGAATGAATTTGTATTGCATTATATGTCCTTTGGAGAGTTTTAGCCAATGGTCGTAGCCGTGTTGAAACACGGGATCCCGTGAGATCTCTGAAGTTAAGCAACATTGGGCGTGGTCAAGATTTGGATGGGTTGCCACGCGCTGTTGGTGGGGGTAAGGGAACGGAGGAGCGGAAAGGAACTAGCCTTCCTACCGTACGTAAACTCCGGCTCAGGCACACCACTGCGGAGGTTCGGACTTGCCTTCGGGCAGAATACACCCCTGACAGTTTTAGGTTCTTTTATATATTTTTAGCTCTTTTTGTATGTCTTTTAGGCAATTTACAAGTCTTCAACTTCCGAGCCCTATTTATTATACTCAGTATACAGCCATTTCTGTTCATCTCTGATGTGGGTGGCTTTACATCTGGCTGTTTCACTAACAATAATGGAAAGATTCTCTTGTCGTAAGTGAAGACCGGTGGGAGGAAATTGACGGCTGGCAATATCCTTTAGTATTCTATCAATATCCCATCCACATCGCTTTCGTGTAATTTTATAGATCATTGGTAGTAGTTGCGAGCTTCAAGATAATTACAGTCTACAAGACTGCTAAAGCGAAACCCAAGTGTTTCGGATCATTGAGCCACTCAAACACCTGACTTAATCACGACTATTACGACCGTAACCTCCCAATATTCATACTTCTAGTGTACGGAGGGCTATGAACAAAACGCGCATTCGCGGTGCGGATATCCTGTGAGTTGACTAAAGTGGTATTATTATGTCGTTGCCACCGCTGATAGCAATAGTGGTGTTTGATAAACGCCCAAGTGCTAAGTGTAAGTCGTGAAGGTATGTGAGAATCCTACGTAGTAAATGACTTATACTTATTGTCCTGATAGGAAAGATCCGTGCTTCTACGAGGGCTGCAAATAAAGTACAGTGAAATCCCTTACTTTTGACACCCCTATATCCTGGACAATCCTTTTTATAGGACATATATTGCAGAGAGAGAGTGATGACAAGCGTCCTTCCGGACGAACCGAGCACGCCTTTACCGCCTCGGCCAGGCAGCCCCTAATTTAGCCATAAGAAAGGAACTATAAATCACTAGATTCAGATCCATAATATCACAAAAGGTATTGCAATCTCGGCAGATAAGGGATCTCTCACGATTTTGCGAAATCACATATATGGTGCATAATAGTGTGTTATTGCTCTTAATCTCTTCTATTTTCCAATCTTTTAGCACATATTTTGTGCTTCGTGTCTCTGGCAGCCTTGGTAATTTTCAGGAAGCTAATAAAAATGAAAAATGAAGTAAAATAAAATAGGGAAGAAATGGCAAGGGATCTCCCTAAGGTAACGACGCAAGGCGAAGCCGACTGCCCTTAAATGCATAACAAGAAGAATAATTCCCGTGCTGTAAACGGACAATTTCAGAGAAGTTGTTTTGAATGTACCACATTTCATTGCAATCAACAGTCTCTCAACATCCATTTAAACATTTTGTTGATATGTAGAGCTTTCCAGTGGTTATCAGCGCACGTTGAGAAAGACTATGTTACCTGTCATTTCTTGTCTCTAAGATTTATCGGCACTTCCTACACTTCTTCACAAGTGGACAAGAATTGAATGATGTTCCTTGTTAGCATGGGTATTCCCCATGTTCACATATTAAAAACCTTTGTGCATAATTTACGACGTCCGCTGTATACAATGTTCATTCCTTTCCTTTTACGCCATTGAGTATGGAGGAATTTTAAAGAAGTGAACGTTCCTAACGACGTGGTGGGATGAAGACAGTTCACAAATAGGCAAAAGACCATTAAATATCTTGCTTCTTACATATACAGTCTCCTTCTTGTTGCTCCTTTATGATACCGATTACAGCCAAGCAATATTGACTTAGGATATTGAAAATATGGTAAAGATAAACTTTCCGAATCAGTGGAACACAATCTATATACAAAAACAAATTAATATGTAAGAAAAGAATTACAAGTTATGATTAACTAGCAGTTTATTTTATGGGCGTAAAATATTGGTTCTTTTTCGGGGTCCCGCTGGGATATACCTGTTGTAAACAAGGTTGGGTTTACAAAAAGCACAACTTCTTTATTTGCTTCACATGTAAAATTACAATATTTACACTAACAAAACTGAAAGTTCTCTCGAAGCAAATTGAACTATGAATTTGGAGAAAGAGTCTGTCTTTGTACACTATATACACGTTGGAGTATTCACGTTCACTACTATTTCGGAAAGATAGTCCTTGTGACATGAAAAGTTCTTGATAGTCGAAAATTATCAGAAGCACTGACGTAAATATCTCAGAGAGTCCTTCCTTGTTGAAGTGTCTGAGTTCATTAACGTAAGTTCAATGACTGAAGAGTTCCTACTTAGCGAAACTAAGTCGATAATGGGAGCTTGCATTAGCTAGGGAATGATAGTGGCATATAATGGTAAGACTGGGCATGGACAGCGCAATAGGCAAGAGGAGCGGTGACCCGAGGTGAGACCTCTTACTGCCAGAAATTCAGTCCACCTGGCCGAAGCACATTTTCAAGAGGAGTAGCCTCCGTGCTCGACGTAGGGTGTATTCTGGAGCTGGACACCGGGGTCAGTGAGCGTCTGGACAGGCTAGAAGCTCCTTTATATAGCACACACGACGTTCCAGGCACGCGCACTGAGGGCTGCGCGTCGAGGCTCGAAGAATAACACACTGGCACGCGTGTAGCTGGCTGGCGGATCGAGAAGGGAGCGACGGACATACAACAATACCGAGTACTTAATACATTCCGTTGCAGGAGATATGATCAGTTCGGAACCTTACCTTATGTATTACGGTCTCTTTGTAAGGGAGAGCTGATGAGGATCTATCGGCACAATACAGTTCGCACATTGATTGCTGGAAGCCTCCGTAAACAACAACACTTGAGATCCATGAATAAGTAGGATGTCTTTCCGCAAATGGATCCACAAGATGTGTTGATAATGTTATCGACCAAGCGAAAGGTGTGGATATGGTGACTAATCCCACTGTAAGATTCGGGGAAAATGAACAGCAGCCTCGATTAGTGTGCGAGGGGAAAAGGGCCATATATGAACCAGCCTTGAGGATCTCTGAAATAAGTGTGAAATTACAAAATTACAAAATGGGAAAATCTGAAAGAGAAAATCCACCTGACGTTTGGCAAGTTTAATCTTGAGTTATGACTCTAGCCCCGCTTAATCCAAACATCAGATAAAATAAATATTGTTGACGTGAACTGATTAGGAGGCCGATATTTCTATCAGAGGCGGCTATCAGAGGTGGATTATCTCTTCTCGCAGTGAGAGGCGTGAAATGAGCCGTGTTGTTCCTTAATGTACTTGTAAAGTTTCGAGGTAATGATGTAATACTCATGAAATGTTGTATTACGATGTAATATTATATTAACAAACACTTGAAAATACATCACAAATTAAAAGTGAATTAAATTTATTTTTTTCCGCAGTTTCATAATCTTTTGAACTTATTGCAAATTACTGATATCGATTCGTTAACTGCAACATTATTATTCCACTGCCGTAGGATAAACAAGATTACGTATCTCATTTTTAGGAGCGTCGAGTTACAAATTATTCTGATTTCCAACCCTGGAACATGTTACATAAGATTGACCATTAAAGAAACCTGGAGTTTACAAAATTAATCCCAGCAATTTTCAGCGGTTGTCATTTATTCTTGTTTACAGTCATCACGAAAGTTTTGTTACGCTGGTCATTTTCAGATTTATGGTATTTTCAGGTAAAAATTCCACCTTTACAGTACACTTGCTCTTATTCTATTCAGAATAACATTGAAAATCTACAGCCTGCTTCCAGTCATTCGATCGGGTTAGAAATGGAATGAATGAAACCCCCATCCAGCGGCGAGGATAGGAATTGTGCCGGTTGCCGAAGCCTGTCGCACTCCTCTGCGGCAATGATTAATGAATGACAGATAAAATGAAATGATATTGGAGAACGTTGCAGGAATTAAAATGTAGGGAAAACCGGAGTACCGGGAGAAAACCCTGTCCCGCCTCCGCTTTGCCCAACACTTTATTTTATATGCGTAAAATATTGTTTTCGGGGTCCCGCTAGGATATATCGAGTACTTAATACATTCCGTTGCAGAAGATATGATCATTTCGGAACCTTACCTTATGTATTAAGGTTCTGTTGTAAGGGACTGACCGGGATTTAAACCACGTAACCCAGTGGTGAGAGACAGGCGCGCTGCCGCCTGAGCCACGGAGTTTCTTTCAGAAAAACCTTATTTTAGTAATTTCATCCCATTGGGACATCTTCAGCCATAATCTTAAGACAAATTAAGCCTATACAAAATATAACCCAAGGATACATTAAAATTCACACGATAAAAGCATTGGTAGAACGTATCAAGACAAACATCTATGCTATTCTGTCTAGGATACAGGTATTTTAGAACAGTAGTATTCAAACTTTTTGGTTGGTATACCTCCAAAATCCAACTGTTGTACAGAATGAACCCGGGAAGACTGGCCAGTCAGATAATAAGAATTTTTGAGACCAGGAAGTTGAGGATCAAGGTCACGAAGTGGTGTCAAGTAAAAGCTAGATCGCGTACCCAAGTGCAATGGACAGAAGAAAGGAGGATATAGCTGAATGAAAGGATGAAGGAGAACTGGGCGAGGATTAAAGCCCAGAAACAGATGAAGCTGAATTCAAATTAACGTGATCCATAGTCGGCCAAACCAAAAGAAGAAGGAAAGCAAATGAATTGTAAAGGTGCTTATCTATGGCTGAGAGCGAAGAGTTTATTCATTCATACATGCATGAATACCATTAATTCATTCATGCAGCCATTCATTTATTCAATTCATGCACAGTGTCTTTTGACCGTGGAGAACTCTGCACAGACGTACGACAAATAAATAATAAAATATTGCAAAGGTGGAATTTTTACCTGAAAATACCACAACGCTGTAAAGGTGACAGTATGGGCTTAAATAAGAAATAGCAATTTTCAAATTTCTCATATATAATAAAATATCAAAAGCCATATTTAGGGAAACATACACAAGTGTTATGCTATTGACCATTCATATCGTACAGTTACTTAACGCAATTTTCTTTTCTAGCACATATTTAATATCATAAACGAATCCGTATGTAACATTATACCAGGCGGCCTGTGAGCGCCGTATTTTCTACTTACAATTATCGTCCCGCATGCCCTAGTGATACATGAGATGTACAGGTTGCGGCAGAAATACCTGACGAATTTCAGACGTAAATAACTCAGCAAAGCAACAAGCCATTCACAATTTTGTTGCGCAGTTTAAAAGAGCAGGGTTTGCCAAGTATGTCGCATACAGTAGATTGGAGTGAACTGTAGGTCGTATTGGCCACAGCTTTCAAACAGGTGTTATTGTTGTGGTGCGCGCGGTCTTGCCCTTGGCCTTGGGGAACACGTGCATCGTCTCGTCCAGAGTAGTCAGTCAGCATGGCGTGGAGTGGTGAACAACGAGGTTTCGCGATTGAGACTTATTTCAAAAATGCCGACTTTGTTACCACAACACAGCGTTTGTTTCGCGGACACTTTGGCTTAGGGCGACATGAGAAAGTTCCGAGCAGAAACACCATTCTGTTATGGGTGAACAGTTTGAGAAGAAGTAGTGTGAAAACGAAGTCGCCTGGTAGGCCTCGTAGCATCTGAACACGCCGTTACGCAATCTCCTCAACGTTCGATGCGTCTTCATTCACGTGCTCTGGGACTCTCGGATCGCACCGTAAGGAGGATTTTACACGCAGACATGAAGTTCCATCCGTACAAAATGGTGGGTGTTTAGAAACTCAGTGAACGTGATTGGGCCAACCGCAGAGCGTGTTGTGAGACTATCCTGGAAGCTGTACTGCAGCAGCTGACACCAGTGTCCTGGCAAGTGATGAAGCGCACTTTCACTTGTCAGGCTACGTTAATAAACAAAATTTTCGGTACTGGTCCGCAACCAATCCTCAACAGATCCGTGAGCGACCTCTCCACAGCGAGCGTGTTACTGTTTGGTGCGCTGTCGCTGATTTCGGAATTGTAGGCCCTAACCTCTTTGAAGAGGAGGACAGAACTGTAACATCGGATGTTACGTACAGTTACGCAACTTCCTGCAGCCGACACTCATCGACTTAGGGAATTCTGTTGTGTGGTTCCAACAAGATGGTGCCATTGAAGACACAGCCAGGGCGTCGATCGGTGTCCTCAGAGAAATGTTTCCAGGACGTCTCATCTCCTTACGAGGTGACGTTCCGTGGCCAGACCGTTCCCCTGACCTCGCTCTGTGCGATTTCTTTCTCTGGGGATATTTGAAGGATCGCGTCTTCCGACGTAAGCCGCGAACTCTACATGACCTGAAAGCTGCCATCCGTGAAGAAATCGAGGCATTACCACAATACATGCTAAACCGAGCCATGCGGAACTTCAGGGAGAGGCTTCAGAGGCGCATCGAACAGGACGATCGGCATTTCGATGACATTATTTTCAAAACTTATGATGTATGTGACGCAAATGGCAAACACTACTCTTTCCAACTGTGAAATAAAGATTTAAATGGCTTGTTGCGCTGCCGAGTTATTTAGTTTGAAATTCGGCAGGTATAATCACTTTTTTCGAAAGAGCGCTACAAAGTGCTGTGTTACGGATGTTGTGAAAAACACAGCAGTCATTTTACTGCACGCGTTCCATAACACGGTGCATTTATAAATACGTCAAAGATGTAGAAAAGAAAATTTAAAACCTATTAATTTATAAACGAGTGGACATTCCACTCTATAAAACAGTGTTTTTAAATGAGAAAACAACTAATACTGTTCAGGGAAATACATGTGTAGAAAGCGGACGCCTGTTTGGAAAGTACTGTGCATACCATTTGCGACCTTCGGCTGCATTCCGACCAGATTCTCCATAGGTTAATATGATGTCTGTGCATTCGTCGTTGCTGAATACACTGTCCATTGTCGATATGTAGACAACAAATGTAGCGCTGCTGTACCATACACCAGCCTAGTATTATGCGGTTGAAAACGAGGTTTACTAATGCAAGTGGTTACATTAGACGGGTAGCGCTGAGGAACATGCTGCAAGCGACCGTCCGGTTGTTATCTCTTCATATTCTGGTGTAATCTGACTGCCGGTTGCAGTGCCCCTGTGAAAATCAGTTAGTAGATATCCAGTTAATCATTCGTGCATGCGTGACATTTATATGTACAAAGTACGGCGCTTGCGAACCACCTGGTATGTATGCTACTATATTTCGGGAAGAAATTAATGTTGCTAGTTTTGCTTCATGCAAGATGTTTTCTAGTTTGATAATTAGAAAGTCCTCTCTAAAGAACCAGAGAAACAAGGAAATGCCATTTGGTGCTTGTTTCAATGACGGTGAAATTCTGACATTCACCTTCCCGCGGTAGAGAGGGGGCAACGACTGCATATAAAAAGAATATTTTATATGTAGGCGGCTAACGAATGAAGGGACCGATTATCTCCCGGTTAAGGAGATCCCCTATACCAAGTGCCAACAGTCTCTCTGAGAGTGGATGAGCGGGTATGGGTAAGGGCACTCTATTGTCCTGGGAACAAGAAATTGTTCCCAAAGGCAGAGGAACCAGTTTGGTCAAGAAGGCAGAAGGCAACGGGAAACCACTGCATTAAAGATCCTGAGAGATATTCCAATAAATCCACATGGCATGGCTGCAACGTCAAGATCGGAGCTGGCCGTGTGGATCGTCTACTTCCGTTTGGAGACGACGGCTTAAGAAGAAGAAAAAGAAGAAGAAGAAGTTAGAAAGTAGACAACATTGGTTTTCAATGTAATAAAGGTCGGTGAAAAAGAAAGTGCAATGAAAGAAGGATAAGGAAGCAAGAGATAAATACAATTTTCTTTACGTCACATCGACCAGATAGGTCTTTTGGCGACGATAGGATACGAAAGGTCTAGGAGTAGCAAGGAATTGACCGTGGCCTTCAAAATTTGCCTGGTATGAGAACGAGAAATCACGTAAAACCATCTTCAGGGTTCACGACAGGTGGATTCGAATCGACCCTCTCCCGAATGCAAGTTCCCAGTTAAGTGACCCGAACCGCGTTGCCAATTCGCTCGGCTTGTATTTAAATATACAGCTAGTAACTACCATGGATATAGAGGACTCCATCTATGTTCCAAAAGGGACTGCCTGACCGAGGCGCTAAAGGCGCGCTCGCTTCGCCCGGAAGGACGTACGTTCGATTCCCCGTCAGGAAGTCAAAAATTTAGGAAACAAGATTTCTCCTTCCGGAAGTGCACATGGTCCTGAGGTTCACTCAGACTACACCAAAGGTGAGTACCAGGTTAACTCCTGTGGGCAAAGGCCGCCGGGCGTAGTGCTAACCACTCTACCCCATCAAGTGCCGAGGTTAACTTCCACTCCTCCAAGGGTCTTCATGGCGTGTACGGAGATGACGTTGCTTTTCATCTATGTTCCAAACTTATTCCTTTTTCTTCAAACATTTATTGACAGAGGTCTTCCGAACTTTCATTCTGAGAAGCTTACAATTGACTTGGATACATGTAATTAAATTAATAGGCCCTTCAGTTTCTGATGTGCGGCAACTTAATTCTTACAGACAGGTGTACATTTGGGACGGTTAACAAAAAACTTGACATGTCAGTGACAGGAATACATTAATACTCCGGTAGACGTCTAATTCCTTGTAACTTTCTATATAATTTAATTTCATCTTATCGAACATGTTGATGTGGATTCACCACATTGGACATGATAAACCTATGCTTCCTCTACTAAATAAGCAATGCGTGCTACTTTCCATCATCGATCTTATTTCACTTCAACACTATCTGAAACATCTCACTACTCGTAAAATTAAGTTCGACGAGATAAATGAAGAGTTTTTCTGATGACAAACTGTGGAAGACGTAACAAACATCCATGCTATTCTGTCTAGAATACCGGTATTTTAGAACAGTGGTGATTATTGTTTTAAGAAGAAGTACAACTAGGCCACCATCCTCTGTATAGCACTAATCAGAGAGGAAAAAAATGACAGAGATCCGATTCGAAAAATGAAGGTATCAGCCAAAGAAAGGCCAAGGGCCATGAAGGGCGTGGAAATTAAAAACCCCGTAGGCCTCGAGTGCTCTATTACCGTCGAGGTCGGAGAAGAACAAAAGTTAACCAAAGAAGATCGGACAGGATACATGAAAGCGAGGAAAGTAAGTGGAAGAAATGCCAGGATTCAGATGGGGACCCCTTGGCCGCCAACCCACGCTCCAAAGTTCAGAGCCCGTGGGGCCCTTTTAGTCGCCTTTTACGAGAGGCAGGGGATACCGTGGGCGTTATTCTACCGCTCCCACTCACAGGGGCATTCCCCCAAAATCCAATTTTTCTACCTTCGTACTCCCGAAGTATGAGCATATTGCGATTCTTACCAGAAATAAATTATTGTTGCTGGATGTCAAATAAGATTAGCTATTGGCCTAATAATAATACTAATTAATACTAAATAATAATAATAATAATAATAATAATAATAATAATAATAATAATAATAATAATAATAATAATAATAATAATAATCACCATCTGCTGCAGATTACTCCGCTTGCTCAGGGTTCCTGCACGCATTGAGGCATGAAAGATTTGTGGCCGGGGATTTAAGACGGCTTGTATGAAGCCCTTCTTGACACTAGGAATCAATCCATGGTCGTCGGGATGACAGGCAACCAGCTAAGGCGCTACATCACCTATTGTGTACAATCGCGATCACAAGAATTCAGGGTGGAAAAGGAAACAGGTAACGTTTGGGCGAAGATTTTGGCCAACCCTGAAGATGAAGGGTAAGTAACCTAGTCTAGGTTACACGTGTTCTTCTTAAATCATATTCATATCAAAACCTTCCCCGGGATGAGTATACTCTAAATATGACGCGTGGTCGAGACCAGCCGTTTCACCGTGATGGTGGAACAAACAAACAGACACGAAAAATAAAAACCAGCAATACACTCTTGAATTACCCTAAAAAGTATGGGAGAAATTGGCAATACAAAGGAAATTATAGACAGCGGACTCCCTACAACTTTATATAGACGTAGCACTTAACACTCCCGTTGGTATGTTACCCTTAGATATGTCCTTAGATGTTATGGAGAAATTGACTTCCGTGATGATGATGATGCTTGTTGTTTAAAGGGGCCTAACATCGGGATCATCGGCCCGTAATGGTACGAAATTAAATGACAACAAAACAAAAAATCCACTGACCAAAATAATAAAAAGTCATGAAAAATGAATGGATGCACATGAACCCAAAAAACAAAAACAAACAAGAAACAAACAAAAAACCACAGTGGATCAGACTCAAGAAAGATCGTAAATAATAGTATTACTGACCAAGGGACCACTCATAAAGCACAATGATGCTTGATGTCAAAAGCGGTGCAAAATCCACGTCTAAGGCCCCACAGAATGGTACATGTCGCGAGTAAAGTAGAACCATGTTTGGGTACTAATCAAAAGTAGAGAAGACTCACGGTATTCCACACAACATGGCACTGCTCACAAGTATTGTACTTCGTACAGGGAACGCAGACCTATGGGTGTTTCTCACACAATAGCGCCAATCACAGCCAACGCAAACCGATGAGGCTCCTCACCTAGGTGTACTAATCACGGGCGCCGGTATTCCCGTGGTGTTCCTCACATAGTGGGCACCAATCACAGGCAACGCAGACCAACGGTGTCACTCATATAGTGGTACAACTCACAGGGTACGCCCAGACCCGCGGTGTTGCTCACATGGGTACGACGCACGGGTACTGGAAACCCCCAGGCCAGCCTCTTTACTGCTACTACTCACATACCTACTTCGTACCTAAGTTAGTGGTACTACTCGCAAGTACAGGTAACCCATGGTGTTCCCCGCATGGTGGTACGAATCAAAAGTAGTTTCATGGTTCTAATTCAATCATCCCTTGGTCGCCCCTTTTAGTTGCCTCTCACGACAGGCAGGGGATACCGTGGGTGTATTATTCGTCTGCGTCCACCACCCATAGGGGGTAAAAAGAGAGAAAAAAGAAAGAAGGGATCCGTCACTTCGAAAAATGAAGTAACGGACGAAGAAAGGCAAGGGCCACGAAGGGCGTGAAAATGAGACTCCCTAGGCCTCGAATGCTCTAATACCGTCGGGGTCGGAAAAGAACAAGAGTTGACCAAGGGAGGTCGGATAGAATAGTCGAAAGTGAGGAGCCTGGCACAAATAAGTGGAAGCAATGCCAAGTATCAGCTAAGGGCCCCGTGGTCGCCAATCCACACTCCCAAGTTGAGAGCCCCTTGGGCCACTTTTAGTCGCCTCTTACGACAGGCAGGGGATACCACGGGTGTATTCTGCATGTGCGTCCCCCACTCGCAGGAGTAAATTGACTTCCGTAGAGACCATTCATCTTACATGCAACAGGTATTTTTATTTTATGGCTCATTTCGAACCATTCACTCGCTTTAACGGGGATTTCAAACGGAACGCTCCTGACACACGAACTGACTTAGATCGTATGATTTAATGTAATTGACTGGTTTCACACTGCGAAAAGAAGTTACGATGACTACAACTAAGCGATAGGATTTGTTCTAAAGGTTTAAACATCGCTGAATCAGCTCTATATCTGTCACTTGTTTCCTGTAACTGGTCCCAATGGACCCGTACGAACAATGGAAAACATAGTACAAACAAGGTTTGAACAGTACATTTGTACATACCAACAGTTTTAAATGCGAATATAATTTACAGAGTATATTAAATACGATGTGCAATTTCATATCAGGAAAGTCAGAATCATAAAAACAGTAAATTTCGATTCTTTAGGTTTTCTGATGATGATGATGATGATGATGATGATGATGATGATGATGATGATGATGATTGTTGTTTAAAGTGGCCTTATGTCATCGGCCCCTAATTGTATGAGAAGGAACGAAATGAAACTTCAATTTAAACTTCAAAATGTATCCTCTGACTAGAAACTAAAACGAATGATGATGAAAAATGTCCATGAATCCAAAACAATCAGCAAATTCGCAATGCAGTATTTTCTGAGATGATGTTTGTTTTCCACAGAGGTCCAAAATCCAGGTCACCAACCCCGCATAATTGTACTAATCACTGGTAAAGCACAACCATGGTGTTCATTCTATAATGGTACTAATCACCGACAACGCTCAAATCCGTGGTGTTCCTCATATAGTGGTACTAATTACAGGCAACGTATACCCATGGTGTTCCTCATACAGTGGTACTACTCATAAGTAACGCAAACCCATTCTGAACACGGTGGAACAAACACATTCGAGCGCAGCGCTCGGAACCTTCTCGAGCTAGGTGCTAGTCTGTACAGCCGAGCTCGCCCGCTCCCCTGCCTCGGCGGGATGCATACTAGGTACAAATCACAGACAACGCCCAGATATTCCGCACATAAGGCTACTGCTCCTAGGTTACGTAGACCCATGGTGTTCCTCACGTAATGGTACTAATCACAGGTAGTCTCATGGTTCTTAGGGCATCATCCCTTGGTCACCCCTTTTAGTCGTCTCTTAGAACAGGCAGGGTACACCGTGGGTGGATTCTTCGACTGCTTCCCTCACCCACAGGACTCTTAAGGTTTCCTTGCTACAGAGTTACTTAAATCTAATAAATAAACCTGTCTCCACAGTAGAAATTAATATGTGGAAAGAAATTCGTAATACGAAATGACCATGTTCTCTCGATAGTTGACCACCGGATTGTAATATAAGACATTAAATCAGTAATTTTCATAAAAATGGAGACTATGTTTAGCACGCCATCGCAACGGAGTTTCGATGATCGTTATTTATTAGATAGCCGCCGTAGTGTAAAAATGACGCTGTGCTCAGCCTGGCGAACGTAATAGGAAGGCGTGGCATATAACGATTGGGACGTCAGACCTCGTTCGGACTGAGTAAAGCTGAGGTAACACAGAACGCTACGCTATGTTCACAACGTACGAGATGTACGCTATGTTCACTGCCCCCACGTGGCCACACAGAACGCTACGCTATGTTCGCAACGTACGAGATGTATGCTATGTTCACTACCCACGTGGCCACACAGAACGCTACGCTATGTTCGCTATGCACGCTACGTACGATATGTATGCTACGTTCACTGCCCTACGTGGCCACACAGAACGCTACGCTATGTTCGCTATGCACGCTACGTACGAGCTGTATGCTACGTTCACTACCCCACGTGGCCACACAGAACGCTACGCTATGTTCGCTATGCACGCTACGTACGAGATGTATGCTACGTTCACTACCCCACGTGGCCACACAGAAAGCTATGTTTTCTACGAGACTGGTCAGTCTTGACCGAGATGTTGACTGATAGTGTGCCATGGGTGAGCAGTGATGACCTCGACGACGAGCTATTGTTGTTACTTTCTGTATGTAAGCGTAAAAGGAAGTGGGTGCATGGCGTGAACTTACAAAGAACAAAGTTTGGCGAAATTCATCATTTGATAACGCAGTTACATAATGATGAAGTTAAATGTAAAGAATCACTTAAAGGGTCACTTTTAAATAAGCGAACACAGCGCTGAATAAGACTTAGTAACAAGAGTTGTAAGAGAGTTGAAAATTACTAACGAGGAATAGCCGCGCAATGACACCTCGCAGCTACATGCGCACGTCTATCCAGCGCGACGTTTTCCAAATATGGCCGAGCATGAAACACTCCACGACGCTGCTAAAGTAGCGAACAGAACGAACGTAGCATATGGTAGTCTGTGTGGTCAGTCACATTGTCAACAAAGGAAGCTATTTTTCTGTTCGCATGGCGACCATCGCGTGCGTAATGTGCATTGCGTACGTAGCGCTCCGTATGGTCGCACCGAGACCTCAGCGCATTAGATGGCGGCGATACTGTCGGCGCCAAAGGTATAAAACTCCATCTCTGAAGATGTGCAGGCATTGGGCTTTCCAAGGGTCACCGTATCAATAGTATACCGTGAGTATAAAAATCCATCTGGGCCGGGCTAAGTGGCTCAGACGGTTGAGGCGCTGGCCTTCTGACCCCAACTTGGCAAGTTCGATCCTGGCTCAGTCCGGTGGTATTTGAAGGTGCTCAAATACGTCAGCCTCGTGTCAGTAGATTTACTGGCACATAAAAGAACTCCTGCGGGACCAAATTCCGGCACCTCGGCGTCTCCGAAAACCGTAAAAGAGTAGTTAGTGGGACGTAAAACAAATAACATTATTAAAATCTATCTGCACCAGGGTGAACTGTCTTGGTGTACGGCGTGCTGATGACAGGGATCGCCATCTGCTAGCTCGAATCCTTGAGAGGACAGCGGGTTACAGTACAGAAAATCAGCCGTCAATTCAATGCTGGACAACAACGATGTGTGAACAGCCATACCATGTTCTCATCATGGGGTACCTCTGTTCAACATCTGTCGCACGGCACCATGAGACATGGGAAAAGAGTACAGCCCTTGGACGCTCGGAGTATGGAAAATGGTTGCTTGTTCAGATGAGTCGAGGCACTAATTACCAAGCGCCGATGGCCGCGTGCGTCGTCAACCACTTGAGGCAATGGATCCCTCTTGCCTTCAGGGTACAGTTCAGGCCGTATCATCGTATGAGGACTATTCATGAAGGATGAAATGGGACCACTGTAGTAGCGTAGCCAGTATCGGCCGATGGGGCTGGGGGTGGTTATAGTCTGATTATAGGACAGAGTGAAGGTGCTTGTGCCATTATAAGGACACTGACACAAGTGAATTATGTTGATATTCAGATTACAGTACAGAACAAAATCTTACATTAAAATACAGAAGAAGAATAATACAATCAAGGTTTTAAAGCGAATGATATGTTCAGTTTACAATCTAAAATATTCTCTGAATGTCTATTTAGTTTATTGTCAGTTTCTGCTGATCTTTTTGTGTGTGAAATTGCAATGGGGGGAGGAGGTTCTAACCCACAATAAACTGTCGCTGACTACGCCCCTGGGTCCCTGGTACATCTGATAACACCCTCACTGGTGATTTTTTTTTTTTTTTTTTTTTTACAGGAAATGATGGCAGATCATGTTCACAACTTTGTTCACCTCCAGTATCCTGCAGGCGACCTATACCTGCGGCTTATCCAGCCCATCGCTCTGGAATTGTAGCTGACTGGTTAGATAAGCAGTCCACGGATGTGAAGATGCTTGTCTTACCCCCGGGAGTCCCGATTCCACTCCCACGAAGCACATGTGAGATGCTGTCGAGAGAGATGTGCGTGCCCTGGACCTTGCTTCGACCAATCTTCGTGGATTACGGGAGGCTTTTTAGCGATCGTGAATCTGTGTCGCTCCTCAACGCTTGCTGTATCTTGTGGAGTCCAGCCACGCCGCATCACTACAGTCATCCAGGCTACTACCTAGGCATCTTTAATTCTATTGATCATGACTGTATATTGTCGTTGCGCCTGCGAAAACCGCTATGTTGTAGTATTTTTGGAGAAATACTGACCCGCAGCACATAGCTTATCATTACGATGAACAAGAATTCCTTGACTATATCGCACAATATTGAAAAGACCAAAGTTCTAAGCTAAAATATTTCACATAGTGATGTTTGCAGGTGCGACGACGATATGTAAGGTTGAACATTCCAGTTCGTAATGGAAAGACGACAGCAGGCGCACAGGAGATGCTTGACAAGAGTGCGGTAATTGGCCACACATTCCTCGCGCAGTTCAGAAGTAAAGAATGGACCCTCCTAATTGGATGCGTTTCTGAATTCCCGACATGATAAAACTATTACCCTTCTGAATTATTAATTTTAAGCAAAAGTTGATCTTAATTGCTTCTGAATTCTACGTTAAAATATAAATGTTATGAATTGTGAACTTTAAGTTATGGAAGCAAGCTTGCAGTTCTGCGTGGTTATTAAGTATGTGATCATTATTCACAGGGCCATCTGGCTCATATGGAAACAGCAACGTGAATTGACTAATGTTATAATCAGGGTCACCTTGTGAGACGCAATCAATCAATCAATCAATCAATCAATCAATCAATCAATCAATCAATCAATCAATCAATCAATCAATCAATCAATCAATCAATCAATCAATCAATCAATCAATCAATCAATCAATCAATCAATCAATCAATCAATCAATCAATCAATCAATTATTTTACAAGTTGCTTTACGTCGCACCGACACAGATAGGCCTTCTGGTGACGATGGCATAGGAAATGGATAGGAATGGGAAGGAAGCGGCCGTGGCCTTCATTAAGGAACAGCGCCAGCATTTGCCTGGTGTGAAAATGGGGAAACCTTTGAAAACCATCTTTAGGACTTCTGAGAGTGGGATTAGAACCCACTATCCCCGGTATAATGGGTAACTGGCCGTACTTAAGCAACTGCAGCTACCGGGCTCGGTAATCAATCAATAAATCAATCAAACTGTTCATCATAGCTTCGAGACCTAAAGTTTTACATGGAATTCGAACCACCAGGACTTAATATTTCAAAAATACAATTCTAGACGGACTTGCCCAGCCTTACGGCTGGATGTCCTTCCTTCGCGGACTATGTGGAACGCTCTATTCGACTGTTAAGTTTTTCTCTGGTGGTTGGTAATGTGTTTTTCTGCGTGTAAATGAATAAGTGTGTATTAAGACAAACACTATTACCCAATCCCTGAGCCAGAGGAATTAACTAGGTTCTCCTGAATCCTCCGACCCTCTTGGGTATCGAACCCGGCATCCCCGAACCGAGACCGCTGCGATGGCTATTCTGCTAAGAAGCCGGATATTGCACTTTCCTTAATAATAATACCGGTATTATTAGTAATAATAATAAAAATAATATCCTGGGGCGTGGCCAAAGGCGGGGGGAGCGTTACTGGGTGCTAGAACCCCCCCCCCCCAAGGGGGGCCGATCCTGGCTACGCTACTGGTAATAACCGTATAAGCCTACCCCCTTGAAAATCCACAGCCTGTTTCCAGTCATTAGACCGGGTCAGGAATGGAATGAATGAATGAAGCCCTATCTAGTGGCGAGGATAGGAATTGTGCTGGCTACCAAAGCCTGTCGCCCTCCTCTAGGACAATGATTAATGACTGACAGGTGAAATGAAATGATATTGGATAGTGTTGCTGGAATGAAAGATGACAGGGAAAACCGGAGTATCTGTAGAAAAACCTGTCACGCCTCCGCTTTGTCCAGCACAATTCTTACATGAAGTGACCGGGATTTGAACCACGGAACCCAGCGGTGAGAAGCCGGCGCGCTGCCGCCTGAGCCATGGAGGCTTAGACCTAGCCTCTTACTGGTGCCAATTCAGGCAGCGCGCAAACTAGTTTCAGCGTTACGATTACACCACCATATTAGGGACCGAAGTAGAAGTAAGGCAATCTATCTATTTCACAGCTTACGCTTTGAAAAAACTTGCTGTTATTCATCTCTTATTCTTAAGTAAGAAGCTTTTGATTATCTTCAGCAGCTTTTTATGTTGTTCTTTTTTTACATTTTTTCAATAAATGTTAAGGGAGCAGAGACCAATATTATTATTACTACAGCCTGGATGTTAGGGAAAATGCTTTTTTTATCTTGGTGGATACATCGAAGTATAATATAGAGACAAAAATGTTTCCGTATGTTTGGGAACGGTAGGACCAGTTCTTTTGTCTCTTTTGCCTATTTTAACTTCTGTAGCCTACTTGATAGTTTCAATTCCTTCTCTTGCCTTTCCTTAAGCTTTTGTGGAGATTTTCTGCTGGTTGTATTAAAATTAATCAATGGGAAGAAAAAAATATAATTCCAATGTACTGTAACAATAATAAAGGAAAATCAATTTAACTTCATAGATAAAAAATAACATTTACATAAACAATCCTTCGTTATGGCACAAATCTCTACTGAAAACTCGACAAGCCAAATGGTCGTGAGGGTTGCCAAGTCCCGTCCCTGCTACGTAAAATTAAGTGCTGTTGCTGATTGTTTAACAACTTGTTTCACATCGCACAGACACAGATAGGTCTTATGGCGACGATCGGATAGGAAAGGGCTAGGAGTGGGAAGTAATTGGCCTTGGCCTTAAGGTACAACCCCAGCAATTGCCTGGTGTGAAAATGGGAAACCACGCAAAACCCATCTTCAGGGATGCCGACAGTAGGCCTCGAACGCACTATCGCCTGGATGCCAGCTCACAGCTGCGCGCACCTAACCGCACTGCCAACTCGTCCGATGATTATTGGTTTTTTTTTGCTAGGGGCTTTACGTCGCACCGACACAGATAGGTTTTATGGCGACGATGGGATAGGAAAGGACTAGGAGTTGGAAGGAAGCGGCCGTGGTCTTAAGGTACAGCCCCAGCATTTGCCTGGTGTGAAAATGGGAAACCACCGTAAACCATTTTCAGGGCTGCCGATAGTGGGATTCGAACCTACTATCTCCCGGATGCAAGCTCACAGCCGCGCGCCTCTACGCGCACGGCCAACTCGTCCGGTGATTATTGTTTTAAGAGGAATAACAACTTGGTAACCATCCTCTACTAACACTAATTAGAAAGATAATGGAAGAGGTCTGATACTTCGAAAAATGAAGGTATCGGCAAAAGAAAGGAAAGGACCACGAAGAGTGTGAAAATTAAAGAATCCCTACGCCTCGAAAATCTAACAGCGTTGGGGTCGGAAAAGAACAAGAGTTGACCAAGGAGGTCAGACAGGGGAGTTAGAGCGAGGAACGTGACACAAGTGGAAGCAACGCGAGACTCAGCTAGGGGAACCGTCGTCGTCAACCCACAATCCCAAGTTCAGAGACCCTGGCCCCCCTTTTAATCACCTCTTACGACAGACAGGGGATACCGTTGACGTTATTCTATCATCCTCACCCACAGGGGGATGTAAGATTAAGAACTAAAATGTGATGCAGATGTGTGTTACGTAGCTTACATTAAAGCATCTTTATTATTTTAGTGCCCATTTTGTAATTATAAATGCCTATTTTAATTATATTTACTGACTCTTTCCTAAATGTTAAGTGCTTTTTGCCTGCCTATTTTAGCACAAATAGATACCTGAACTTCCTGGCTCTAATTATCACCATATATCTGAATAATATTGACATTAATTCTATAAAAACCGGGTGAGTTGACCGTGCGGTTAGGGGCGCGCAGCTGTGAGCTCGCATCCGGGGGATAGTAGGTTTGAACCCTACTGCCGGCAGCCCTGAAGATGGTTTTCCGTGGTTTCCCATTTTCACACTAGGCAAATTAAGTCCACGGCCACTTCCTTCCCATTCCTAAGCATTTCCTGTTCCATCGTCGTCATAAGACCTACCTATGTCGACGTAAAGCAAAAAGAAAAAGAAACCTATAAAAGGCTGGTCTCCTAGTTACTGGGATTTAGTGTTTCGCTAACGTAGAACGTCCAATTAAGGACGGTCGCATTCCCTGCAACGGCCGAATAATTACAGGAATCCCCTACCTTACTGTCAGTGCAAATAAGGTGTTTGCATTCGGCCATAAAGCCTGTGGACTTTATAAGAAACGCCATCGTTACTACGCCAGACAACATCGAACTCAAGATGAATTAGCATTACCATGTGATGTAGAACTCCGGTAGGAGAGGTGACAAGCTCTGAAATCAAGAAGTCGTAACTGAATCATTTTCAGGACCATCCTACCACTTGTTTTTCTTCCAATAAATGGCGGTGTTGCCCGACGGAATAACCGGTTGACCATCGTAAAAATAAATTGGTTCATTTTAAGATGTAACTTGATAATACCCCATGTAATTGAAAGATACCGATCTTTCAATATCATGTACCAATCTGACTATAAAATACAATCCTTATTTCTGGATATCAAGAATAAATATCTGATGATCAAGGAGGTAATCACATGGGTGGGTATAGTTTTGTGTATTTACTGTTAGGAGACAACACGCCTAATTTACTAGCAGTCTGGTACTAAAAGAAAAAAGGTATTAGTTGTCAAAATTCGAAATTCGCCGTTATTAGAATGTTTTATTTCTGGCTAAGTCAGCTCCGTGGTGTAGAGATAGTGTGTGTCTCTCACCGGGAAGCCCTGTTTCTGATCTACGACAATTAAAAGGTGTCAATCTTCGGCTGGGGATAAAACAGAGTTTGTGAGGTCAACGTACGAGCTATTTGAAATGAGAAGTGCTGAACCCCGTCAAGAAAACCAAGTAATACAGCAGAAATAGGTGTCAACCTGACCACGTGACACTCCAACATCTGCAGGCCATCTGGCTGAACAAAAGTCATCCTGGCAGGCGGTGGTTGTAGTTATTTTCTTATTTTAAGAAGAAGTGGGAACCATCAATAATATTTTGTAATGTGCCCATGCTAAAGGCATTCTTGGAGACTTATAATCAGCAAGAACTAGCCTCCTTCTAAATACTGAACAATACTTCATTTATCTTAAATAATCTAGTAGAGAACATACACTGAATAATTGACTGATTTATTTATATACGAGGGCTGTAAATGAAGTAGTATAACTCGCAGGAGATTGTCAGAATCCTCAAGATTGAAATCGTGAGTGGTCTGGTTTCCATAGACCATCGATGGACTATCCGGGAATTATCCATCATCAAACTGTGTGGCACATACCGACGAAATGTCTTAAAATTCTGGTTCCACATCAACTCACCGACGTACAGAAATGGCACCGGTATGCATTGGCTGTCATCCACCTGGACAGATACCGCAACGAAGGAGACGCATTTCTCCAGTGTGTTATTGCCATTGATGAGACGTAGGCACGAGCCTACGATCCAGAATTAAAGCGCCAATCCAATAAATGGCATCACCCAGGTTTGCTACGTCCGCAGAAATTTCGACAGGAAACCACTCGGGTGAAGCTTATGCTGATTGTGGCATACGACTCTAAGGATGTTATTTTTACACATAATGTGGCTGAGAGACAAACCGTCAAAAATGACATATTGCCGATTTCTGGAGCGACATTTGAGTCCGGCTATGTGGCACTAATGTCGCTGTTTATTGCGAGACGATCTTACTATCCTAGTGCATAACAACGCACGTTGTCATGTCACAAACAGTGTCAAACTCTCATTGCAATGGTGGCGTTGGGAGGTCTTGGAACACCCTCCGTACTCACCGGACATGAGTCCTTGTGATTTCGACCTGTTTCCGAAGTTGAAGTAACCCCTCCGAGGCCGTCGATTTCCTGACTTGGCATCGGTACTCCACGAAGAAGGGCGCTCCGTGGCTATCATCAACAGAGAACACCTTGCCGACGATCCCCAACGGCTTTCCGACATTTGGAAAAAGGTAATAGTTCATTGAATATTGCGTTCTATAAATATTGCCACTACTTTATTTACAACCCTCGTATTAATTACTTGTTTATATATTTTTCTGGCAAAATAATTAAGGTCAGATTATCTTCTCTTACCTCTAAGTATACTGATATAATAGTGCATTTTTTTTTTCCAAACGTTGTGGCAAAATCATTCCTAATACAATACTTGAGATGATGGATGAAAATAGCTAAATTAAAATACTCAATAGGCTAGAGCAGGGCCTCTCAGAGTGCATGCACCGGTGCATTGCACGGCGTAAGGTGTGAAAAGGCGACTTCACCAGGTTGACAAGAATGCTGACCCTCCACTCCTCGATTTTAAGCAATAGCGCTGTCTCTCTCTTCCCCTACTCCTGTCTCGCTCTCTCCGCCTGTCCCCCACTTCCTCTGCAGGCCACCACCATTCAAGGAGAGTTGAGCCGAGATTAGCTAAGTCGTCCCGAGACAAAACGTCGGTCCGAACCGAGGCAAGATGGACTGATGTACGCTGCAATGAACCTCTGCGCCTCGGTTTGCACGCGCGAGATTTTAGGCGTTTCAGAGGCCCTGGGCTAGAGACATAAGGCCATTTAAACCAACACAGATAGTATACTCCCTCCTTTCAAATATACACTAAAATTACAAAGAATAAGCATAATCCACTTATTGGTATTCCCTGATGGATGCAGTATTCTTGCACCTCTACCTTGACACGGGCCAGACCAAACTAAGTTTCCACTGAATCTCACGAGGGATCACATACATGTGTTGCACTCGGATTCGGTTGAAATTTGGTAGGCATATTCGTGGGAGGCAGTAGAATGCCAAGGTGAAAACTGCAGGTGCCAAGCGCAAGTTTAAACGCCAAATTTGAATAAATAAATAGTCGTAAAATTAGAAGTGCCGCTGAAGTGTCGGGGTGTGGCGGAGAGGTAGGGAGGAGCGAAGCAGCGGACGTGAACCAACCGGGCTGCGTCGAGCTGCGCCAGCAGCCAGGCAGCGTATAGTTAGCGCGTTCCCCGTAACTTCCCGATCAGATGTGCAAAACGTAAATATGAAACAGCACATGAAACAAGTGTACAAAGGACAATGTTTGAACAACGATGCCAATGGGGTTTGAAAAATTACAACGAGTAACAAGAACTCGGGCGTGAATTTTTCAAACCTTATTGGCATTGTTGTTCAAACATCGTCCTTCGTATACTTGTTTCATGAGCTGTTTTCATATTTGCGTTTTGCACATCTGATCGGGATGTTAAGGGGAACGCGCTAACTATACGCTGCCTGGCTGTTGGCGCAGCTCGTTACAGCGTGGTTGGTTCACGTCCGCTGTTTCGCTCCTCCCTACCTCTCCGTCACACCCCGATACTCGCGCGTCACTTCTAATTTTACGACTATTTATTTGTTCAATTTTGGCGTTTAAACTTGCGCTGGGCACATGCAGTTTTCACCTTAGCATTCTACTGCCTCCCACGAATATTCCTACCGAATTTCAACCGAATCCGAGTGTAACACATGTATGTGTTCCCTCGTCAGTTATTTATGGTTGAAATAGTACTTAAGCCGCTAAGATATGCGTAGTGCTAAGTAATGACTTTCAGAGTACGCTATTTGCTTTACGTCGCACCGACACAGATGTCTTATGACGCCGATAGGATGGGAAAGGCCTAGGAATGGGAAGGAAGCTGCCGTGGCCTTAATTAAGTTACAGCCCCAGCACTTTTTCTGGTGTGAAAATGGGAAACCACGGAAAAAACCATCTTCAGGGCAGCCGAGAGTAGGGTTCGAACCCACTTATCTTCCGATTACTGGATACTGACCGCACTTACGCGACTGGAGCTATCGAGGTAGGTTTTCAGAGTACGACTAGCGTCTCTAGATTCTATTTAAGTCTTACTTATAAGGTCACTACTTCCTGGCTCAGTGAAGAAAACAATGGAAAACTCACTCAGTCCTCAACTTCACTAGTATGTCCGATTAAAGAGCAGCGCTGTTTCTCGATAACGGCAGAAACTAAGGACTTAAAAGCCCAGAAAAATTTAGCCTTGGATAGCTCATTATGGAGGAAATAATTATGTAGAAATATGGAAATATTCTAAGTCAAATGTTCCGGTAGACGGAAGACTGAGAAGACATCAGCAAAATATTTGATTTTCCACGAGCAGCCCTCTTGTTTTGGAAGTATCTGCAGGCACTGTGGACGGATATGCAGTTCTCGCATTGGACTCACTCCGGTGGTAAGTCAGCCTCGTGTCGTTAGATTTACTAGCACGTAAAAGAACTCCTGCGTGACTAAATTCCAGCACCTGGGCGTCTCCGAAAACCGTACAAGTAGTTACTGGGACGTAAAAACAAATAACATTATTTCTTATCATACGAGCACAGTTATTAGAATATTATTTGCCTAGGTTCGTATGTAGTTATCTAAACGTCCCTTACCTCAGAATTCACTTTCATCTTAAATAAGGCAGTAAACCTTCAGACAGTGTGAATGTTTGGTTGAAATATCTTCACGACGCCACTTTTTGACGTTGAAAATATTTCTTCGCAGACAAATTAGGGGTCCCCATACTACGAAAAATGTAAAATTAAGCAATTTCCCAAAGTTTACCGAAAGTTGAAGAGCTCAAGGGCCCGGGAAGGTTTAAAATGCAGTCTTGGATTACTCTACCAAAATAGGAAAACAAATTTCGAAAATCCCTTTCGGCCTAAATGCAGTTCCGGGCAATCAGCCTCAAATCGCTCGTTTCTTTACTCGTTTTGCTCTCCTTTTTCATATCCAATACAATACAATCAACACTGATCTGCATTTAGGGCAGTCGCCCAGGTGACAGATTCCCTATCTGTTGTTTTCCTAGACTTTTCCTAAACGATTTCAAAGAAATTGGAAATTTATTGAACGTATCCCTTGGTAAGTTATTCCAATCCCTAACTCCCCTTCTTATAAATGAATATTTGCCCCAATTTGTCCTCTTGAATTCCAACTTTATCTTCATATTGTGACCTTTCCTACTTTTTAAACGCCACTCAAACTTATTCGTCTACTAATGACATGCCACGCCATCTCTCCGCTGACAGCTCGGAACATACCACTTAGTCGAGCAGCTCTTATTCTTTCTCTCAATTCCTTCCAACCCAAACATTGCAACATTTTTGTAACGCTATTTTGTCGGAAATCACCCAGAACAAATCGAGCTGCTTTTCTTTGGATTTTTTCCAGTTCTTGAATCAGGTAATCCCATACACTGGAACCATACTCTAGTTGGGGTCTTACCAGAGACTTATATTCCCTCTCCTTTACATCCTTACTACAACCCCTAAACACCCACATAACCATGTGCATCCCATTTATGTGATTACTCCAATGAAGATCTTTCCTTATATTAACACCTAGATACTTACAATGATCCTCAAAAGGAACTTTCACCCCATCAACGCAGTAATTAAAACTGAGAGGACTTTTCCTATTTGTGAAACTCACAACCTGACTTTAAACCCCGTTTATCAACATACCATTGCCTGCTGTCCATCTCACAACATTTTCGAGGTCACGCTGCAGTTACTCACAATCTTGTAACTTATTTATTACTCTATAGAGAATAACATCATCCGCAAAATGCCTTACCTCCGATTCCACTCCTTTACTCATATCATTTATATATATAATAAAACATAAAGGTCCGATAATACTGCCTTGATGAATTCCCCTCTTAATGTTTACAGGGTCAGATAAAGCTTCACCTACTCCAATTCTCTGAGATCTATTTTCTAGAAATATAGCAACCCATTCAGTCACTCTTTTATCAAGTCCAATTGCACTCATTTTTGCCAGTAGTTCCCCGTGATCCACCCTATCAAATGCTTTAGACAGATCAATCGCGATACAGTCCATTTGACCTCCAGAATCCAAGATATCTGCTATACCTTGCTGGAATCCTACAAGTTGAGCTTCAGTGGAATAACCTTCCCTAAAACCGAACTGCCTTCTATAGAACCAGTTATTAATTTCACAAACAAGTCTAATATAATCAGAAAGAATGCTTTCCCAATGCTTACATACAATGCATGTCAAACTTACTGGCCTGTAATTTTCAGCTTTATGCCTATCACCCTTTCCTTTATACACAGGGCTTACTATAGCAACTCTCCATTCATCTGGTATAGCTCCTCTGACCAAACAATAATCAAATAAGAACTTCAGATATGGTACTATATCACAAACCATTGTCTTTAGTATATCCCCAGAAATCTTATCAATTCCAGCCGCTTTTCTAGTTTTCAACTTTTGTATCTTATTGTAAATGTCATTTTTATCATATGTTAGTTTTAATACTTCTTTGGCCTTAGTCTCCTCCTCTATCTGGACATTATCTTTGTAACCAACAATCTTTACATACTGCTGACTGAATACTTTTGCATTTTGAAGATCCTCATATACACACTCCCCTTGTTCATTAATTATTCCTGGAATGTCCTTGGAACCTGTTTCTGCCTTAAAATACCTATACATACCCTTCCATTTTTCACTAAAATGTGTATGACTGCCAATTATGCTTGCCATCGTGTTATCCTTAGCTGCCTTCTTTGTTAGATTCAATTTTCTAGCAAGTTCCTTCAATTTCTCCTTACTTCCACAGCAATTTCTAACTCTATGTCTTTCCAGTCTGCACCTCCTCCTTAGTCTCTTTATTTCTCTATTATAATAAGGTGGGTCTTTACTATTCCTTACCACCCTTAAAAGTACAAACCTGTTTTCGCATTGCTCAACAATTTCTTTAAACCCATCCCCGAGTCTGTTTACATTTTTATTTACCGTTTTCCACCGATCATAGTTACTTTTTAGAAACTGCCTCATGCCTGCTTTATCAGCCATATGGTACTGCCTAATAGTCCTACTTTTAAGACCTTCCTTTCTATCACATTTATTTTTAACTACGACAAAAACAGCTTCATGATCACTAATACCATCTATTACTTCAGTTTCCCTATAGAGCTCATCTGGTTTTATCAGCACCACATCCAGGATATTTTTCCTTCTGGTTGGTTCCATCACTTTCTGAATCAGCTGTCCTTCCCATATTAACTTATTTGCCATTTGTTGGTCATGCTTCCTGTCGTTCGCATTTCCTTCCCAATTGACATCTTCCTTCCCAATTGACATATCCTGATTATCAACAAGTAATTACAGGTTTTGGAAACCTAGTATCCATCAGATACAATCTGGATTTTCTTTCTGTAATGTGTTCCTTGGTTCAGTACCCTCAGGCGTTTTTTTGTGATGTCTTGAATAATGTCCACACCGAATGTAGTTATAAGGGCTTTGCATTGACTCACATTAGCGCTCGCAGTGGTGCTTAAGTGAAACAATGCATTAACTCACAATAGCGCTCATAGTGGTGCTTAAGTGAAACAATGCATTGACTCACAATAGTCTCGTAGTGGTGCTTAAGTGAAACAATGCATTGACTCACAATAGTCTCGTAGTGGTGCTTAAGTGAAACAATGCATTGACTCACAATAGTCTCGTAGTGGTGCTTAAGTGAAACAATGCACTGACTCACAATAGTCTCGTAGTGATGCTTAAGTGAAACAATGCATTGACTCACAATAGTCTCATAGTGGTGCTTAAGTGAAACAATGCATTGACTCACAATAGTCTCGTAGTGGTGCTTAAGTGAAACAATGCATTGACTCACAATAGCGCTCATAGTGGTAGACAAAGGGAAACTGCTAATTTAATCGACTGGATAACGTATATTAAGAAAAGGCTTGTAATTTTTAGGAATAAAGAAAGAATATATTCTCATGCTTTATTACATTTCAGTTAACTAAAATTTATAGCTCATATCCCTAGGATGTTTCCAACATTGAGTTGCTTGCCTGAGAGCTAGACCTGCGGGATTTTCTAGCACTCTCTTCTAGGAAATCATTTGATGTCCATAAATTATTGGTTTTCGTATATCCTTACCGCATGAACATTAATCATCAATCTATCAGTAGTGATGGCAAAACTTTTCAAAATACCGATATATCGGTTTTTCGATACATCGGTATTAAACTATCGATGTCATTGAACTATCGGTTTTCAAAATATCGACATATCGCCGATATATCCGCTTTTAAAATATTGGTGCTATTATCCATTATTGTGAGTCTATTTTTACATTTGACACAATGATTAAATAATTCATTAGGTTTAATAAGCCTTGACACAGATCAGAAAACACATTTAAAACAATGACCAAGCAACATTACTTTTTCACTACAATGACACATAAAAACATTTACAGCCGAAAGATGTTATGATGCGTAGAAAAACAGTATATGCAAGGTGTCTAGTAACGAGGAAATAACTTACACCGGAAAACCACATGAAAAAACTAGAAACGTATAATTTGTGTACGAAGTACATCTGATAATTATCAGAGCTCTATAAAGCAATAAACCATTTCCTTCCCATCTTCTTCCTCAGCACTGGAATTCCATTTGTTCATGAAAAACAAAACATGATGATCTTAGGTCAATTTCCAATACCACTTAGGTAAACCATTTAGAAGAAACAGCTTGGATAACAGTTTACCATTTAATCGGTTTCTCTTTTCCGTGATGGTGGTACCGGCCTTAGGAAACCGTCTCTCTACTGGGACAGAGGTCGCTATAATGCTCAAGTATTGTCTAGCTGACGTATAATGCTATGCATACAAGGTATGCACGATGAATGAGTTGTGATATCACTGTAGTTGTGTCTGTTAAGTCATCGCCCCAGAGGCTGGTTGGATCCTCAATTAGCACCACCAAAGGTTATGCGGTTATAAGGAAACCCCAAAAACCAATGGCAGCACCAAAATGAGGCGTACTAGGCAATATGAGGAGTGAGGTAGTTTGCCATTGCTTTCCTCACTGGGTCAGAAAGTACTACTGCAGCACGACTGACCCTATGAGCAGCACCTTTCATAACACTCAGATGCACTAGTCATGCTCTGAATGTCATTACTCAGCACTACCCGTACCCCAGCAACTTCCATATTGTCACAGCCATGGATGTTGACTGGGACTTCGGTGGAAACTACACTTTACTCTGGCCTGTGCCAAGAGATGAATGCAAAAGTTCTGTATCCATCAAGAAATGACAGCAGGCAGATCACTGTAGTTACCGAAGTGAATTGGGAAATGAAGATTCAAATTTCGCAACTCTAGCATGCAAATATTGAAAAGGTCTGAACAAGAATCAAATCGTAGCCAAAAGTATTAAATTAGACAGAAATATCGATTTATTGGGCATAAAATATCGAATTAGACAATATATCGGGCCTCGAAATATCGATGTCGATATGCCATCTCGATCTATCAGAGTATGTGCTCCATTCTGGACTTTCATGACAATGTGAAAGAATGTGAAGGTATGCAAGGTGAATGTCAATTTAAATCGAAGCTCTGTAAGATTTTATCTCAGTTATCGCAGCGAACTCGTACTATAGCGTGTTATTTATACCGTTAATGTACGCACGGCATCTCATTAACAAGAAGCATACTTGTACAACACGGTACTTTCCCGACAGTATGTCTGTTATAATTCTATTGTAGTGCAGCGAGCAACACAGCGGGTAACGACCATATTCATCACTCCCACAAGCTGAGGGATACTGCCTTTACTAACAACGTGACATCGAAGGTTATAATGTGAGCTGCTGGCTTTGTCGTTGGTTTATGTAAAGGACTTAGAACATTGTGGTCAATAGACTCTTGTACTTGTACATAGTTGAATGTTTCTGTAAGAATGTGTGTATCTCGGTGGAGCAGCAATAATAATAATAATAATAATAATAATAATAATAATAATAATAATAATAATAATAATAATAATAATAATAATAATATGAGGGAGCCTCCCCCTGTGGGTGGGGCGGTAAAATAACACCCACGGTATCCCTTGCCTGTCGTAAGAGTCGTCTAAAAGGGGCCCCAGTGGCTCTGAACTTTGGAGCGTGGGTTGGCGACCACGGGGCCCTTAGCTGAACCCTGACATAGCTTTCACTTACTTGTGCCAGCCTCCTCACTTTCATCTGTCCTATCCGACCTCTCTTGGTCAACCCTTGTTCTTTTCCGACCCCGACGGTATTACGTATGGAGGCCTAGGGAGTCTTTCATTTTCACGCCCTTCATGGCCCTTGTCTTCCTTTGGCCGATACCTTCATTTTTCGAAGTGGCGGACCCCTTCCATTTTTTCTCTCTGATTAGTATTATATAGAGGTTGCCTAGTTGTACTTCCTCTTAAAATAATAATCACCACCAATGACCACCTGAATGAGCCTCCGTGGCTCATGCGGCAGCGTGCCGGCTTCACACAGCTTGGTTCCGTGGTTCAAATCCCGGTCACTCCATGTGAGATTTGTGCTGGGCAAAGCTGAGGCGAGACAGGTTTTTCTCCGTGTACTCCGGCCTTCCCTGTCGTATTTCATTCCAGAAACCCTCTCCAATATCATTTCATTTGATCTGTCAGTCATAAATCATTGCCCTAGAGTAGTGCGGCAGGCTTCGGCAGCCGGCACAATTCCTATCCTAGCCGCTAGATGGAGACTTAATTGATTCCATTCCTTACCCGGTCGAATGACTGGAAACAGGCTGGGGATTCTCATTTTCAACAATAATATGACGGGTCATCAGAGTCCTTAAAAACTAAAATTACTGCACAGAGAGGTAGCAATATTTTACGATCCACTAAATGTATTAAAGTACTATTTACTGTAGTATTGAACTACTGCAGTTTCTTGTTTTACTGGCAAACCCTCTAACAAACGACCATGTGGACATCGAACTACTCCTCCCCAACAGGCCTCTTTCCAGGGGAGATCACTTCGCAGCTCGCCCCACTGATCGCTACAGTAGTTGCCGACGCACAGGACTCGCGACCGTCTCGTAACTCACTCGCGTTTGATGCAGGACTTACTGACACTAGACGACTCCACTCTTTATACAGGCCAATGGGAGATTCTAGTGGTTTCCACTTGCAGATCATTCTGGGCACCTTCTGCATCCTTTGTCAGTTTCCACCTTCTTCTAGAAGCATTCTTATCGTGAGCCTCAATCATTCACCAGTCCCATTGCTTTACCCCCTGCTGACACCACACTCGCTATTACTACTGTGCCGATATTGTCCCTTCTCGTCGGACTTTTGGACTCGTCAGCTCTCCCTGCATTCTCGGCCTTCATTATCATTATGGTCATCATCTTCTAGGGCAGGGATGGCGAACCTGTGATACGCGTACCATTACGTGACAGGTGAAGACTATTTTTCTGGCACGTCAGACAACATACCAACATATTTTAATGTTTATAACATGTAATAAACAGTTCGGTCGAAAATCTAGAAACATAACATTAAGGAAGTATGTCTAAATTAATTCTATGGTCGTATTTACTACAAATTTCATTAGGTTAAAGCAAAAATATACCTTATTCTTAAAACTTAGTTTTAAAATGATGTTTGCAAATTAAAACCATGAAATATTCAGTCGACCGCCTCTGTGGTGTAGTAGTTATTATGATTAGCTACCACCCTCGGAGGTCCGGGTACGGTTCCCGGCTCTGCCATAAAATTTGAAAAGTGGTACGAGGGCTGGAACGGGGTCCACTCGGCCTTGGGAGGTCAACTGAGTAGAGCCATCCTGGAAGTGGTTTTCCGTGGTTTTCCACTTCTCCTCCGGGCAAATGCCGGGATGGTACCTAACATAAGGCCACGGTCGCTTCCTTCCCTCTCCCTTTTCTATCCCTTCCAATCTTCCCAACCCCCCGCAAGGCCCCTGTTCAGCATAGCAGGTGAGGCCACCTGGGTGAGGTACTGGTCATCCTCCCCAGTTGTATCCCGCGACCCAGGACAGTGCCCTTGAGGTGGTAGAGGTGGGATCTCTCGCTGAGTCCGTGGAAGAAAACCGACCCTGGAGGATAAACAGAGAGAGAAGAAGGATTTATATATAACGCATTCTAATGCCTAAATAAAGTCAAATGAGGGGTTTCAATGATGATTTTAAAGGAAAATAACCGATGGCACATTAGACCGAATGGTCAGCGTAGTGTCCTTCGTTTCACAGGGCTCCGGGTTCGATTCCTGCAGCTCGGAGTTTGGGTGTTTGTAATCTTCTAATACACTCTTCATTTTCATCTAATACATTTCACTACCAACCACTACAGAAATGCACAGTAGTGAATACCTTTCTCCATAGAAGACTGGCGTTAGGAAGGGGATCAGGTCAGGAAGCTGTGAGCTGGCATCCATGAGATAGTGGGTTCAAATCCCACTGTCGGCAGCCCTGAAGATGGTTTTCCGTAGTTTCCCATTTTCACACCAGGCAAATGCTGGGGCTGTACCTTAATTCAGGCCACGGCCGCTTCCTTCCCACTGCTAGCCCTTTCCTATCCCATTGTTGCCATAACACATGTCTGTGTTGGTGCGACTTAAAGCCACAGCAAAAAAAAAAAAGTTTGAATTAATTATGGAATTTAATTGCACGTGAAAGAGACAGAGGAGGAGGAAATAATATTAATACTGGATACATTTAGTTAAATCAGGACGCCATTTATCTTACAAAGACTGTAGCACTCTATCACAGGATATAGCAAACTGCTTTTCCGACATGATAAAGATATATATATATATCAAGATGATGATCTAGATTTTACTGGGTCATAATTCTGTATAAATGGGAGTTCTTGTGTGTGTCTCTGTTAATTTTCGGCGTGAACAATATCTTCCGGAATCTTCTGGGAGTTACATTTGGAAATTATTTCCCTGATTTTACTATCGTCAAGTTTATTATTTACGACTTCATGAAGGAAATACCTACCCTGACAATTTTTTTCTGTGAAATAGTTCCCTAGCATCAACAGTTTTGAGAATTAGGGCGTATGATTCGTAGTAGGGATAACCAAACTTCTTGTAATAAACATTTGACAAATTTTCTTTGTATTCTCTCAATTATATCGACATATTTCACCGTGAAGGGGTTCCGGATAATCTTGATCTTACAAGAGCATTATACAATATTATCAAGTTTCTATAAAAAAATCTCCTGACAGCAAATTCCATACATTTGCGAGATTTACTGACAATATTTTCTATATGAGTTTAAAAATATATTTCGCAGGTAAATTTAACACCTAGATCTCATACTTCGTTAACTACGCGTAGTGGTTTATCCTCGATTTCGTAATGATATTGGACGCTATTTATAAAGTGCATTAGTATAAATAATACCGATCCCAGATATTTCGAAAAAGAAAGGCCAGGAAAAGAGGAAGATCACTCTAATTCTCTGCTGATCTTAAGGGAGAATACAACTCCTATTATCCCGTTATACTCTAATACTTTATGATTAATAAATTAATCTCGACATGAAATTATTCCGTGCCAAGAACAGGTGGCGTACGAACAGGAACTACAGTATCTGCAGGCTTCATCTCAATGAACGACACTGACAGCTGTCAGTTTGTCAAGTCCAGATGTGCCTGTAGCCAAGTGCTAATCTCAACATAATCTTCTCCATTGGCTTGAAAAGTAGTGTGCGAGAGTATAATTGAGCCTGGAGCTTCCATTTAGACACATTTGAAGAATTAACAAGATCAGACCAAGCATCCTTCAAGTTAAATGAGTGGAGAACAGGTATCACGTGGCTATACAAGAATACAGCTCATTACCAGCCAACCTCAGAATGATATTGCGGTGATTATTATTATTATTGTGATTATTATTATTATTATTATTATTATTTTAGAATTTGCTGTACGTCGAGCCGACACAGATGTCTTATGGCGGCGATGGAATAGGAAAGGGCTAGGAGTCGGAAGGAAGCGACCGTGTCCTTAATTAAGGTACATCCCCAGCTTTTTCCTGGTGTGAAAATGGGAAACCACGAAAAACGATCTTCAATGCTGCCGACAGTGAGGTTACAACCCGTTATCTCCCGGATGCGACCTCAAAGCTAAGCGCCCGTAACCGCACGACCAATATTTATTTATTTATTTATTTATTCATTTATTTATTTATTTATTTATTTAGATAATTGGCCCCTTGCCTGAATGGTTATCGTAGTGGCCTAGTTCCAGAAAGTACTGAGTTCGATTTCTGGCCGGACCGATAATTTTAGACACATATGACTAATTCCACTGATTCTGGGATTGGGTATTTGTGTTTGTCTTAATGGACAGCTCTATATTTATGCACAATATTGCCAACCAACACAGAAACGCGTAATAGTATAATATATCGTCATCATAGGGTTGGTGTCGGGAAGGGCATCTGACCGCAACTGGGTCAAGTGCACATGTGCGACCCTAACTGGGTATTGGAAAAGCGGTTTGAAAGAAAGGAAAAGTAACTAATTTTTCCAAAAGTCTATACAGAGTTTTCTACAATTAGTAGACCCTATGATATTTGGAACATAAGTCTACCTACAATATTCATTTTTACATGTGCCTGCATGGGCGCATATGACAACTCCACCCCGAAGTAACGGATAACCACCAACAAGGGGGAGAGCGCCTCCTATCCTTCCCCGCCTCGCTGAGCTGCCAGCAGTTGAGGAGATCACGCTGTCACCTCATGCCCTTATCTCAGCTGTTTTTCAAACACACATAACTGCGCCCATACACGCACAATAGCTTACTCCCCAGGCAACGGATTACCGCTAGCTGCGGGTACAACTCTGTCTCTCACAGTGCCTGAGTAATTGTGCATAGAACTTTTATCACTTACCACTACAATCAACCTCCTTCCATACATTACTGCAACAACTCCTCTCCTGTAATTTTCGTATACACGTAGTTCTAACTACAGCTAAGTACTTGCGTACATTAATTCCTTCTTAATCCATCGTATACTTTTATGGTCGTTTTCTTTCTGGCTTAATGCTATAGGTCACTATTACTCAAAAATTTTCTTCTAATCACAATAATTCTTTTACACACATTAAGAAGATGAACTTCTTTTCTCATTTTCCCATACGACACATATCATACATTCTCCTCCTCCCTTGTCCATCCCCCGTTTTTGTAAATTCCCATAAAGGATAAATTTTATGTCCACAACAATTTCTTCAGCTTATCTTAGGCAAATCGTTATGAGCTTTGCCCAGTAAGACCCTTCCTAACATCACGAGATTTTTCACGTATAAATTTTAAACAGGGTTCCACCAATAATAAAATTGCGGATGTCCAAGTGGAGAGCTAGCAGCTACGTCACCGTGCTTTTTATACAGAGTTGCATTCATAGGTTTACCTGCCTCTTTCCGAAGGATAATCCTGGAAACGTGTTGGTGAGAGGTACTTATGAATAATGAAGTGTTCTTTTAACCATTACATGTTTGTTAGCCTTGAGCCTTGGTGTGTGAGTGACCTAATTGTGAGGTTCCATCCAAACGTTGGTGAAAGACAGTCAGAGAGAGGGAGAGTAGTGGGAGTGTGTGACCTACAATAAAACTTAACACTGGTTGGTTACTCAGCAGGTGGTTCACCTTCTGAAGCCACTCCTAGACCTCAAATAGAGCGAGAGTATTCCTAGACAATGCCAAGTGACCAACCACGTGTACTCTAAACTTGCCAGTCATAAATTCTCTCTCCAATATGGGAATCCCACCCTCTTACTAGTAATCTGTATTCTCAGCAGGATTCTAATTATACAGCAGATTCTATGTTTTCTTTACAAAGCCATTAATAATGCACCGATAAACATATCGAATGATTTCTAAAGCACATATTTATGAGGTGGTTTTTACATAAACGAATACCAATTGTCTACACTCTTGATAAATACTACTTGCACGCCATTTTCCTTTACAAATATTGTAGTTTCTCGGTTAAGAGAGAGAATACACAAGGGATCGCTGCCCTATAACAAGGGGTACCTTGCGGCAACAGCATCAAATCGACAATAATTTTCTCACTATTTATCTTAGGATAAAATGAGCTTACATATATATTTTTTTTATTTCCCCTGTTGTAGCCCTACAGCTATCCACGATCAGGAAAGCTTTATTTTTCTTTACACATACCGTACAAATTATGATTTACCATTGCCAATGAATCTCGTAGGTGGTGGGGGAGATAAACATTTACGAGTCAAATATTGTATTTTTTTAATGAGATGATAACATTTAACCAACGCTTCAACTATATGTTTGCAAATATCCACTTATGTCACTTAATGAGTCCCTTTCTATCGTATGCTTGTTGATTGTTGTCAGCGCCTTCCATTTGTATGCATGGTTATGTCGTATTTGTGGAATTATCAAGAACATTTGCAAGAAATTCTCCATTACGATGTATTTTCTTCTTGTTTTCGAATAGGTCTACTATGGACCACGTTAAGCATCATTCATTTACGGTTCTTCCTCTTTCGATCGGCCCAGTACTTCTTCATCCTTTCGGAGTGGGCTTCTTTACGTTCTCGTGACCAGTTGTTGCCGGTCCGTTTTTTGCTACTTTGATCTTGGAATCCCTTAATTTTGTTGATGATTTTTCTATATTCCTGTCTGTTGTATACTGCCTGCTGTGATATATTATTTTCCTCCATATCCTCCTTGACCCCTTTAAGCCAGCTAGTTTGTGTCTTCCTGTTCTCCATGTATTCCAGAATTCGCTTGGCTGTTCTCTCTGGTGGCATTCTTTTAATGTGTCCGTAGAAGCAGAGTCTTCTCTTCTTGAAGTATGTTGTGATTTTTTCGGTCCTTTTGTATAGTTCCTCATTTGGTCGCAGTCTAAATTCTTGACCCACTTTCCTGGGCCCTAGTATCTTCCTCAAGATCTTCCTTTCTGTCTTTTCAATGTTTTCTAGTAAGCCCTTCCTGTTCAGTGGAATACATTCGATCGCATATAGACTTTCTGGTTTGATGACAGTGTTGTAATGTCTGATTTTTGCAGTGAATGAAACTGTTTTTTTATTGTAGACATTTCGACATAACTGGTATGCTGCTTCCATCTTTCTTGCCCTTTCCTGTAATGCTATTCCTGGTAGTCCTGTTGGGGTTATCCATTCCCCTAGATATTTAAACTTCTGTACTCTTTTAATTGTTCCATATTTGGTGACAATATTTTGTGTCGGATCCTTTTTGTCCTGAATCATTAGTTCCGTCTTTTCGAAGGATATCTGAAGTCCCGTCTTTACAGCAGTCTCTTGAAGTGTTTCAATTTGTACCTTGGCTGTTTCAGTGTCTTCTGCCAGTATTGCCATATCATCTGCGAATGCTAGACAGTCAATTTTGATTCCAGATCTTCCCAGTATTTATATAAATAAAATTCTCTAGGCTCTGTGGTGTATTTTATGTTTTGCGAAAGTTAGAACACTTGAAAGGTAACTATTAAGAGAGAAAATAAGATGTTCACAAGAGATATCCTGAAGATTCCAGGGCAAATGAAATGGAGTATGGATTTTAGTGCCGGGAGTGTCCGAGGACAAGTTCGGCTAGCCAGATGCAGGTCTTTTGAATTGATGCCCGTATGCGACCCTCGCGTCGTGATGAGGATGCAATTAATGATGAAGACGACACACACACCCAACCCCCGTGCCAGCGGAATTAACCAATTATGGTTAAAATTACCGACCCTGATGGGAATTGAACCCGGCCCCCTGTGATCAAAGGCCAGCACGCTAACCATTTAGCCATAGAGCCGACGATTCTAGGGTATACTCTTGATATACGTGAAATTAAAATCCACAGCATGTTTCCAGTCATCCGACCGGGTCTGGAATGGAATGAATGGGGAGCCGTCAACTAGCGGCGATGATGGGAATTGTGCTTCTGCCGAAGTTTGTCGCACTCCTCTGGGGCAATGATTATTGACAGACAGATGAAATGATATTGGACAGTGTTGCTGGAATGAAAGAGAAAACCGGAGTACCCTGAGAAAAACCCGTCACGCCTTCGCTTTGTCCAGCACAAATCTGACGTGGAGTGACCGGGATTTGAACCGGTGCGCTGCAACCTGAGCCACAGAGGCCACTCTTGATATAAGTATTTAAATAATTTCAGCAATATAATTTTGTAAAACATGCAGTGAATTTATAGCACAAAATCCATTTAGCAGCAAATATTATAACGCTCTTGTAGGTAATGACTAAGTTTATTAAAAACCTTAATAATATTTTCATGGATGTAAAATTATACCAAGTTCGTGATATGTTGTTTAAATCTCATTTGTAATTGGTAAGCTATGAAATAGAATTTCATTATATTAGCGTGTTTCATCTAGGAAGACCCCGAAATGGAGTGGGAGTATTGACGATATTATTTGATTAATAAAACTGTTAAATTATCGTCAGGTATAAAATCCTGAAATGAATTCATTCAGTTCAAAATCTTATGTGAGTACCATCATCAGACGATTAGCGGTTCTAAAAGTTTCTAAAGGAAAGACAACGAGTGAAAACATGTTAATATGGTTTTTTTCTATTAGTCAACGTCGTGTGAACACGTCGAAGGTTTTTGATGAAGTAAGGATATGCTTTTGTTTTTTTGTTTTTTGCTAGTTGCTTTACGTCGCACCGACACAGATAGGTCTTATGGCGGCGATGGGACAGAGAAGGGCTAAGAGTGGGGAAGGAAGCGGCCGTGGCCTTAATTAAGGTACAGCCCCAGCATTTGCCTGGTGTGAAAATGGGAAACCACGGAAAACCATTTTCAGTGTTGCCGACAGTGGGGTTCGAACCTACTATCTCCCGAATACTGGATACTGGCCGCACTTAAGCGACTGCAGCTATCGAGCTCGGGGGTAAGGATATGAAAAGGCTAGGACTGGGAAGGAAGCGGCTGTAGCCTTAATATTGAGGTACAACCCCGTCATATATCTGATGTTAAAATGTGAAACCACGGAAAACCATTTTCAGGGCTGTCGACGGTAGGATTCGATCCCATGCAACTCGAACAGCACAGACAACTCGCTCCGATAGATTGTTGCTGTTTGGGTCAACGTACCGTAGTCTGGTTTGATGCAACACTCGATAACAACCTATCCCGGACTAACCTTTTATTATTTCTACGAAGGGCATACTATATTGTTTTAAACTTTATTTTTTCTACCCAAATGAAGTACATTACACATCAGGTCTAACGTTCACCTTTTAAACATAATCTCCTCGTAACTGCATGCACTTTTTCCATCGATGTGTCGGTCTCTCCAGACCTTCCTGAAACCATTCTTTCGGAGTGCTGCGTACCCATGCCTTGACAGCTGTGTCCAGTTCTGCAAAATCCGCAAAACGGCGACCACGCAGAGGTTTATTCATTTTCCCGAACAGGTGATAATCACTTAGTGCCAAGTCAGGGGAGTATGGTGGGTGTGGCAGCACCGTGAATCACATTTGATCAATGGCAGCGGTGGTCTCTCGGCTCATGTCGGGGCGGGCATTGTCATGTTGCAGAAGCACACCATTAGCTCATTTTCCTGGCCGCTTAGTTTGAATGGCACGAAGTAAGCGCTTAAGGTTGCCATATATGCTGCACTGTTAATCGTGGCCCCAAATTCCAGCCAGTCAGTGAGGGCGATTGATGCCCTTTGTGTCCCAGAACACTGTCGCTATTCGCTTGCCAAATGATGGCACTGTTCGACATATATTTGGAGGTGGATTGCCCCTATGCTTCCATTGCATCGATTGTTGTTTCGTTTGTGGCTCATGGTTATGGAGCCATGCCTCATCACCAGTCACAAACCTAGCCATGAAGTCGGCTGGATCTTGATCATGGCGTTGCAAAATTTCTTTGCACACTTCCACACGCGTCTGCTATTCGTCTGCAGACAGGAGTCTAGGCACCCACGTGGGATGACACCTTCCCCAATTGTATGTAAGTGGCCGTCCACGATCCGCTGCAGGGTGTTTCGGCTAATTTCCATGGCTACCTCCATTTCCATAAATGTGATGCATTTGTTTCCTTGAATGGCCTGTTCGACCCGGGCAATGTTGGCTGGTGTTTACACTGTGACATTTCTTCCAGAACTACTTCTCTTGTCCACCGATGTGCACCCTGATTTCCAACCTTCCACCCAGTTGTAAAATGTTTTCCGTGACGGTGCATGTTCTCCACAGACTGCCACCAAGCGCCGATGAATTTCTGCAGTGGTCACGCCTTCTTTCCATAGGAAACCAAGTCGTATAGCGCTGTCCCTGACGGTTGCTTTCCACGTTGTCTGCTTCTACGCTGACAGTGTTGTAATGAAATGGCCATGACGAGTGCTGCTACCAAACGGTGGAACAAGACACTAGTTACACATCACCATCTTCAAAAGTGTAATGTGAACCATACCCGGACGTACGAAAAATAAAGTGTAAAACAATATAGTACGCTCCTCATACATAACCATTGCATCCTTCGTCTACTCTAATCTGTTAGTCGTAGTTATGTCTGTTCTTATCCTTTACACTTTCCTAAAAACTAAGTGAAGTGGCTGCGCGGTTTGGGTCACGTAGCTATCAACTTACATTCCGAGGATAGGGGTGTCGAACCCCACTGTCGGCAGCCCTAAAAATGGCTTTCCTCGATATCGAATTTTCACACCAGACAAATGCTGGGGCCTGTCGAAGGTGTTCTTTTTTTTTACAATTTGTTTTACGTCGCACCGACTCAGAAAGGTCTTATGGCGACGATGGTATAGGAAAGGCCTAGGAGTTGGAAAGAAGCGGCTGTGGCCTTAATTAAGGTACCGGTACAGCCCCAGCGTTTGCCTGGTGAGAAAACGAGAAACCACGGAAAACCATTTTAGGGCTGCCGACAGTGGGGTTCGAACCCACTACCTCCCGAATGAAAGCTCACAGCTGCGCGCCCCTAACCGCACGGCCAACTCGCCCGGTGTCGAAAGTGTCTCAAGGCCAGTAGCGGCGTTGGGAATTAGAAGTCGGTAGGGGTGGGGGCAAAAATGTACAGACAATAAAAAGTACCTAGGTTTAAGGGATTTAGTGAGGGGGGCAGGGGGTGTAGTATATACACCTAAACAGAAAAATAAGCTACAAAATGGTAAGTTTCTTGAAGCTCTAAGCGGCTTAAGTGCGTTAATAATGCAATAGTTTTCAATATTCTGATTCAATACTATACAATAAACTTTCACCAAAGGAACAATGTGACACACGCAATACAATTAAATAGATGTGCGGCGTGATTATACAATTAAAAATCTTTTAGTATTTGACTACACACTGAGAAACGAAACGAAACTAAATTAAAATAAAGAGACTGCTCAAATGACAAATGCGCGCGGCAAGTGGGTGAATCATACGTCAGTGTCCGTAACCTCGACAAAATAAAAGAATATATCCCTGCTACTCCTCCTCACTGCACATGCAAAGTCTCCACTACTTGCTATGGCGCTATACAAATCGGTCAGCCGCAAGGAACGACTTTCTTGCGTATTTCCGCGAATATTTATTTAAAGAATGTTCCGAGGTATCTGTGGAACGGCAGAGGTGAAAGAAGGTGCGGGGGTGGACAGGTCCCAAAATACGAAATTAAAGTTAAGATAAAATTTAACAAGGTTATATTTTCTTTTAAAGATTAAGAAATAACAAGAATGGCAGGTACAGAGTAGCAAGACAACTAATGTACAATTACAGTATTCACAGAATTTGGGCTTCGAGCCCCGGATTCACAATTCTTGAGCTATAAGCCCAACCTTACGATATACAGAATTCAACAAAAGGGGCAGAAGACCCCAATCATGCCTAGGAGCACTTGCTCCTCTTTACGCGGTAAAGCCTCCTCGAGGCATACAACAACTCAATTTTCAAGAAAGAGCAACTTGTTCTCAAAATTTAATCCTATCAGAGGCCACACCAAACTCCACATTCAAGTTGTCCTCCAAGGACATGAAAACAGGGGTAAAAATACCCAACCTACTGAGGCCTATCAAGTAAAGAAACAGAAATATTACATGACCTCGACAATACCAATTTGAAAGAAGGCGAAGCTGCACTCCTAATACATTTTGTTTAAAACCTACTTGGCACTAGGTCGTTAATGCAAGGACTAATCCCATACTAAAGAGGTGACTTATATGGGAAGACAATTTACATTACGCTAGACTGGAAGAAACGGTTAAGAAAATAAGTTCACCTCAAAGCAATATGAGTGCGAGCTCAAGAGGGTTAAGCACTCTCTATCCCAATATGTAGTTTAAAAGATAGAATAGATACCGAGTGTCTTTACATTTTAAGGGAAAGTTACATGGTAGAAAGGCTTCGGACCTGCCCCGAGAGTTAAACTGCTGAGCTAGCAAGAAAAGAAGTTATTAAAAGGCCATTACCTAGTGGTTGAACTGCTGCCCGCAGAAAGAGGCGCTTCCCACCCCCTGCTACGTACTTTACACACTGAAAGATGTTACTGAAGTGGCGCGGAGAGCCGAAAATCAGCAGTTTATATACTCTCGCGGAAAGTTCGAGGCGTTTCAGGAATGAGAACACCCTCCCACAAGAATTTTATTGGTTACCCATGAAAACCCCTACACAAGATGAAGAAGAAACACATTATTGGTGGAAATTTAATTACAGAAAATTATGATTGGCCAGTTTTAAAACTGGCAGAAAGAAAGGGTTAATATTGCCAACTTAAACAACGACTGAAGGATATTTAACAAAGAGCAAACTTATACATACAAAATTTCTTCAAACAAATGTTCCTTCACTTCGCACTAGGGTGCACAATAGTAGTTCTTAAGTAGTGCCATCTAGAAGAGAATGTTCACACTTCTTGCTACAGAGAAAACAAAAATGAATCGAAACTGACACAGTTCAGAACTTCAAAACTTTACAAGTAGTGACATCTTCTGAGAAACTTGAAAATTAACACAGTAGATAAAGTTCAGACTTCCTCCAGTAGAGGAGTTTCAACTGGCGCAAGGTTTGAATTAGCGGCATGGAGGTGTACCACCCGGTACAAAGAATATAGGCCTAAAGTAAATAATTAGTTGATAAGACAACAGGGCTTGCACAAAATTGCGTGTTTCAATAATTCTTAGTTTCAGCCGGCTAAAGGGGAATAAAATATGTAATGTTTTTCTCCACAAAGTGGGGGGTGACTGCCGCTACTGCTCAAGACTTATTTGGTCAGATTTTATCAAGCATTCTCTTCTCGCAAACTTGACTCTACATCTTTTAATTTGTAATCCGATTTACCCATCTCAGCTTTAGCATTCTTCTGCAACACTACTTTCCATGCTTCACTTCCTTACGATGTCTTAGTCTTCATGAATATCTTTCCAACCACTACAAGTCTCTGTAAGTGCGCTGAGACATAATGAAAACCTCGTAACACGTAAACCGCGAATCTTCAGGTGTTCACTAACAGGCGTATTAAGTAAGCAAATTTTATGTCGCCAATTAGTGCATGTTTCTAAGATGTTATGCAATATAATTATCAATAAACCCAACGGAGAGTGACTTTGAAATCTGATGATGTTTGATGCTGATGCTTGTTGTTTAAAGGGGCCTAAAATCTAGGTCATCGGCTCCTAACGGTACGAAATGAGACGAAATGAATAATGGCAAATTAAAAGCCCAAAAATATCCATTGACCACAATTCAAAACGTGAGGACGAAGAATGAATTGCTGGATGAATATGAATTTAAAACGAACAGTGCCTCACATGCATAGAAGCTGGCGTAAAACAATAGTATTACTGACCAAGGGACTGCTGCTATAGCACGATACTGAATTGATGATACTTGTAGTCGAAAGGGGTCCAAAATCCAAGTCAGCGGTCACTCACAATGGTACTTATCGCTAGGAAGTAGAACCATAGTATTTGTCATGTTCTGGTACTAATGAAGAGTAGCGTAGACTCGCGGTACTCCACACATTATGGTACTACTCACAGGTAATGAAATTCGCACATGTAATACAGACCTACGTTGTCTGCCACCAAGGTAGTTAATGGTTTGTTTAGTGTAGGATGGAGTTACCCATGGTATGGTTATCCGCCTGGGTGACGCTACTAAATTAGTAGGGACGTAGGTAGTAGTTCAAGGGGTGTAGAGTAGTGATTGTTTATCTATAGTTTTGTTCTTTTATTTCTATGTATTTTGCATTATTTATTACCTGTGATCGTTTGGTGCCCTAACATATGGACAGGTCATCCGCCTTTGTTAGGAGCATCGTAGTAGATTTAGTGAGGTAGTTTAGGTAGATTTTAAGAGAGGATAGTAGATATTGTATGTTTGCCTTTGTATTTTTGTATCCATTTTGTCTTTATTGCTAGTAAGCCGAAGGTGCAAACTAGGGTGGCAATAAAGAAATGTTCTAAACCTACGTTGTTTTGCACATTGCGGCGCTATTTACAGGCAACTCAAACCTATGGTGTTCATCACATAAGGGTACTAACCACAGGGACGCCTACTATTCCGTGGTGTTCCTCGTATAGTGGGTACTAATCATAGGCAAACCAGAACCATGGGTTTTCTCATCCCATGGTGTCGCTCATATAGTGCTACTAATCTCAGGTACTGTAAAAGCCGTCGCGCTAACGTTTGCTACTAAACACAAACCTATTTGCTTCCCAACATAGTGGTACTACGTGCAAGTTAAAGCGAGTCATGGTGTTCCCCCTGTGGTTGTACTAATCACAAGTAGTTTCATGGTTCTAATTTGATCATCCCTTGGTCGCCCCTTTCAGTCGCCTCTTAGGACAGGCAGGGAATACCGTGGGTGAGTTCTTCACCTGCGTCCCCCACTCACAGGGGGTTTTTGAAATCTGAAGGAAGACCTGTTTCTTGCTTCTTCTGTAAAATGAGTGAAATCGGGTATACGGGGTTTTCATTATTAGGTGTTGTATTGTCTGGGTGACACCAACTCTGTGGCAAATTCACACAGGTTTAACCTCGCTGCTCGGGATCAAACATCTCATCCAATTCTTAAAACATGTTTTAAGACACTCGGTTATATTAAGCGTGTTATGTGAAAGAATGCATTGCTCAATGTTTTACAATGTGCATAGGTCGCTTCTAATTATGTGTACGTTCACTTGTTTAAAGCTTTGTCAACCATATGCTTTCAAAAGGAATTCCCGAGTAGAAGAATTCTGCCAAGTACATTCCAGGCAATCTGAAATTTAGTTTCAAGAAACAGATGTGTACCATCTGCTTCAAAACGAGTTAAATCTTTTTTACTAATCGTGAAAGTATGTGCAGGGAATTTTACCTTTCTTATGTTCTAGATCATTTAAGTAACACTGGACATTATCAACTGCTGGAATGGAAGACTTAAGATGTGTGAGCCACCCTTATCTTAAGAATTGTTATCATGCGGTATACAGAAGAGCTACAGTCCGTTAACACACACATCCGATATGTTTGTTAAGATCCATATAATTTATATCTGAAAAGAAGTCGGTTTGACGGTAAACATGGCGCATAGTAAAGAGCATATAGTAACTTTCGGTGGGTTAAAAAAATAGAGCTACATTTCTCGGTAACCGGTTCATGTATCGTATTTGCCACCCCCTCGAAGGAAAATCAAATACATTACTTAAAATAAAAGATAATTCTGTTTCACCTCAGTGAGTGTTGATGATAGAATAAATTCTTGGTTCGAAGTAGTTACAGGCTGTAATTATTCACCCTTATTGTTCACAGTTTAAAGGGACAACACTGATATAACCGGTTATATTTTTCAGTTCCGCGCTATGAGTAGTTACAAAGCCCATATGTAGTTTCGTTCATAACGTCCAATTAAAAAAACACCTTTTTTGAAATATATGAAAATGTCTAATTACTGAAATTAATATATATCTTTAAATCACTTATACTATTATTATTGCGTTAAAACCGGCAATTTAGACCTAATAGAATCACTAAAATCTTATAAAAAACTGAAATAAAAAATTATGAACAAAGTATTTAAGAAGGTGGAGGAAATGAAATGAAATGTCGTATGGCTTATAGTGCCGGGATATCCAAGGACGGGTTCGGCTCGCCAGGTGCAGGTCTTTCTATTTGACTCCTGTAGGCGACCTGCGCGTTGTGATGAGGATGAAATGATGATGAAGACAACACATACACCCAGCCCCTGTGCCATTGGAATTAACCAATTAAGGTTAAAATCCCCGACCCGGCCGGGTAGCGGAGCGTGGTTGAATGGGTCTCATTTAAGCCCCTTTTGACGGCTAAACATTGCTTTTGTTTTGAACTCTAACTGAACCGAAGACCAGTACGCTGACCGTTCAGCCAACGAGTCGGACAAGGTGGAGGGAAAATTATACCTTATGGAAAAGTATAAAGAGGACGAGGACTAGACTCATAGGACATATTTTGAGACACGATAGCCTGTTGAAAACTGTATTGGAGGGAATAACTGAAGGCAGAAGATATCGAGGAAGACCACGCCTACAAAATGAACAGCAAATCATGTCTGATGTAGGATGCAGAAGCTATGAAGAAATCAAGAGGAAATCTATGAGTATAGCCGACTGGAGAACTCCTGCAGACCAATCCATGGATTGAATACTTAAGAAGAAAAAATCCTTTAATTATTTTCTTCCTTCTTTGTATTCCTTGGATACTTGAAAAAACGTCAATTCATTTCTGCATTTATATGAATGCCATTCCTTGAAAGATTACATTAAGACATTAAAACGATAGAATTAAGAGCAATTGAAATGAAGCAATGTTAGCGGATTATTGCTGGTATTTAAAGAGGAGTACATCTCGAAATCAAAGCAGGACATCAAAACGGCGCAACATGTCGACCGACAAATTGAACATCTGAATGGCTCTAAGTACGATTTCTAATTCAGTGTTTTATACTTAATTTTATACACTCGAATTTTATATTGCGGTGTTAAAACACGCCTAAAATAATATACCTAATTTGACGTTATTGAAACTCTTGTTAAAATTTGGAAGTTTTTCGTTCTTATTGCTAAAAATATATATAAAACGGGACACGATAGAGAAAATAAGAATACAGACTTGGATTCTACATCCCTCAACGCCTAAGCAACCATTCTAGGTGTAATGACTTATTAAATTATATGTATCCGAAAACCGTGAAAGTAGTAAGTGGGGCATAAAGCAAATAACATTATTAACAATTTATATGTAGTTTTTAATGATGGTCTTTGCCAATTTTGATGCTTTCTTCGATTTTCTTTTCAAAATTACAAAAAAATTGCGTGATACAGAAAATATGAAAACAGATATGGATTCAGGACACTTTGGTTAACAAGAATCAGTAATATTTTCCCTTGTAGCAAAGAAAAACCTTTGATCAGTGTACTGTACCGAAATAAAATGGCACGGAGGGACTCAGCTGGGTGGAAGTGTTGTAAGTTACTTGGACCTATGCCGACGACTGCAATTTAATTTCTTACAGCTTAAAAGGGGATGCACCTGGTATGGTATGAAAATTAGCATTCACAAGACTAAACCTGTGTCAGTGGTGAAAGAACCTAAGAGGATTGAATGTCAGGTAGGGAATAGAAAGCTGAAACAGAAGCATCATTTGGAGTACTAACGATCTGCATTATCCCACAATGTTAGTATACGAATCTATTCAAGGAGTAGCCAAACTAATATATTTTATTTACGAATTGCTTTATGTGGCATCGACGCAGATAGGTTTTACGGCGACAATGGGATAGGAAAGGGATGACAAACTGAAGGAATGAAGCGACCGTTGCCTTAATTAAGATGCAGCCCCAGCATTTGCACGGTAAGAAAATGGAAAAGCACGGAAAAGCATCTTCAAAACTGCCGAGATTAGGGTTCAAATCCCACTAACTCCCGAATGCAAAACGGATGAGGATGATTATGATAATGATACTGTTTAAAGGGACCTAACATCTAGATCGTCAGCCTCTAATGAGACGAAATGTAATGACAATTTAAACATTCCAACATTCACCCACTTATCAGAATTCAAACTTCGATGAAGAATGGACGGATGAATATGAATTAAAAGTAATAAGTGGATCCAGCTCACAATTTTTGAAGTTAAAAAATTACAAAATCAGTCTACTGACTAGAATTCAAAAAGACGACGAACAATTATTATGAACTTAAAACAATCAATGGATCCGACGAGCAATGCCCCACCTTCCCAAAAACTAACTTAAAACAATGCTGTATAGTGGTCAAGGGGTCTGCTTCCAAAGCACAATCCTGAATCGATGATGCTTGTTGTCTCAAGGGGTCCAAATGCAGGTCAACGGTCCCTCAAAATGGTACTTATCGCTAGTAAAGTAGAACCATGGTATTTCTCATGTAGCGGTACTAATCACAATTAACGTAGACTCACAGTGTTCCACACACTGTGGTACTACTCACAGGTAATGTACTACGCACAGGTAACGCTCATGGCGCCACTCATAGGCAGCGCAAACCCATGGTGTTCCTCACCTGATGGTACTAATCACACGTAGTCTCATGGTCCTAATGCAATTATCCCTCGGTCGCCCCTTTTAGTCGAATGCAAAACGAATACAGTGAACTCACAATTACGATGATCGGTATTCTGTAACAAGGAAGCGAATTCTCGGACGAAATTATTTTCACAAAGCTCTGCTCTATGAGATAAAACTCTGAGTGGTATCGGGATATCTTATCCATATGTTGGAATTAACATTCATGAAGCTAGCGAGATTGTGTGCTGATAGAAGCACATGGGAACAATGGCAAGAAGGTATTCATAATGAGGAGGTAAAGCATAAGTTATGAATGCTGTTTGTTTTACGTCGCGCCGACACAAAATGGTCTTATGGTGACGACGGGATGGGGGCAGAGCTAAAACTGGGAAGGAAGCGAACGTGATTCTAATTAAGGCGAGAAAAGGGGAAGTTATGAATGAAGTCGATGGATGACGCTGTGCTTATAAAACGGCTTTGATGATGTAGTTATGTGAGTTGAGTGGAGACTGATAATTTAATTATAATAATAGAGTAAGTCGCGGGGTGTAATGAGAAGCACAGATAAACCAAGAAGTCGGTGGTTAGAATCATTGCTTAATGATTTAAAGGCAACATATGTTGACTAAACGACCCACCAAACTCAGGGTCTCTAGTAATTCATATAGGCTTGTAGCTGAACGTTGAAAAAATAAATATATAACGAAGTATGCATGCATGTATGTATGTATGTATGTATGTACGTACATAGAGTTATTAACCACTTACGCTCCCCATACGGTATTGAGTTTGCGACGCCTACGTTGTCTTTCATTTTCACACCCTTTGCGACCCTTCCCCTTCGTCTACCACTGCATTAGTTTTCGAAAGGTCGGACCTCCTCAACCTTTTCCTGTGCTAGCGGTAGCTCGCCAAGTTGTATTTCTTCTTAAAACAAGAGATTAATCAAATAGTCAAAATGAAAATGACGGTGTATTCTCCAAAGATATTTTCAGTATTGGAAGCAAGATAACTAATCAAATTTAGTTAATGTTCTGTTCAAACAGCATAGCAATTAAGTTGTTCCTTTTTTACAGACAGAGTATGGAAATAAACTGAAGGAATCTGAAACTATTAATGAAACCTCCACGCATTCCTTGATTTACGAGAACCAAAGCAACAGGCTTCGCAATGTTTAAAAATATGTAATAGAACATATAGCTAAGCAAAGTCATCTCCGTACAGGCCACGAAGGCCCTTGGAGGGGTGGAAGGTAAAGGCTTCCACTGTCTATAACCTCGGCACTTGGTGGGGTAGAGTGGTTAGCTCTACGCCCGATCGCCTTTGCCCCCAGGAGTTAACCTGATACTCATTTCAGGTGTTGGCTGAGTGAACCTCCGGACCATATGCACTCCGGAAGTGGAAGTCTCGTTTCTAAAATTGTTCGACTTCCTGACAGGGAATCGAACCCACTTGCTTGTTCGATTCCCCGTCAGGAATTCGAACAATTGAAGGTAACTGTACAAACACATTTTTGGAACATAATAATAATAATAATAATAATAATAATAATAATAATAATAATAATGTCGATATGTAATGAGGCTGTGATATGAGAAGTAAAATACATAAGGAAGAGATCGTATATTACGGGCGAAAATTAAACCTATATTTGTAGCATGCAGAGTCGTGGGTGGTTAGATGGGTGTAATAGAGCCTCTACATCACCACCAGGGTTATCAGTATTCAGAAACATGAGTTCCAAATCATTTGCCACTAGTGGAGCTGTAGATGTGCAAGGCTGGGGCTCCAGTAGCGTGGAACTCTCCACAAGACACTCTGCTTTCTCAACTTTAAAAGCTCTGCTTTTTAGAATTCTTATAAGTCACTGTATCCTCTCGAATGACTTTTGGATAATTTTAAAGCCAGTTCATGTCTGCAAATCACGATAATTTGCGAACAATTTTGTTCGCAGTTCTTCGCATCACAGTATCAAATCAAATCAAATCAAATCAAATCAAATCAAATCAAATCAAATCAAATCAAATCAAATCAAATCAAATCAAATCAAATCAAATCAAATCAAATCAAATCAAATCAAATCAAATCAAATCAAATCAAATCAAATCAAATCAAATCAAATCAAATCAAATCAAATCAAATCAAATCAAATCAAATCAAATCAAATCAAATCAAATCAAATCAAATCAAATCAAATCAAATCAAATCAAATCAAATCAAATCAAATCAAATCAAATCAAATCAAATCAAATCAAATCAAATCAAATCAAATCAAATCAAATCAAATCAAATCAAATCAAATCAAATCAAATCAAATCAAATCAAATCAAATCAAATCAAATCAAATCAAATCAAATCAAATCAAATCAAATCAAATCAAATCAAATCAAATCAAATCAAATCAAATCAAATCAAATCAAATCAAATCAAATCAAATCAAATCAAATCAAATCAAATCAAATCAAATCAAATCAAATCAAATCAAATCAAATCAAATCAAATCAAATCAAATCAAATCAAATCAAATCAAATCAAATCAAATCAAATCAAATCAATTCAAATCATCTGCATTTACGGCTGTCGCCCGAGTGGCAGATTCCCTATCAATTAAAAAACTTAGTCTTTAGTGTTTTTCAATCGTGAAATTACCAGCGTTTCGCCGCAGTGTAGCAGTGGGGTCATCAGTTGGATTGCTAAACCTTTCCAAGATGCTGGTGATAGTGCGCCGTTGAGACACCACTGCAAGCCTCTTGTGTAGGACAATGCAGTGACGGTGCACTAGGGGATGCATGTGCCTCTACTTTTACCCCCATATCAATTGTTTACCTAGCTTTTTCTTAAATGTTGTTAAAAAACTTGGGAATTTATCAAACATTTACCTTGATAATTTATTTCACTCCCTTACCCCTCATTCTCTAAATAAATATTTGCCCCAATTTGTCCTCTTGAATTCAAATAATAATAATGATAATAATGTTATTTGTTTTACGTCCCACTAACTACTCTTTTACGGTTTTCGGAGACGCCGAGGTGCCGGAATTTAGTCCCTCATGAGTTCTTTTACGTGCCAGTAAATCTACCGACACGAGGCTGACGCATTTGAGCACCTTCAAATACCACCGGACTGAGCCAGGATCGAACCTGCCAAGTTGGGGCCAGAAGGCCAGCGCCTTAACCGTCTGAGCCACTCAGCCCGGCCTTGAATTCAAAATTAATCTTCATAATATGATCTGCTTTTAAAAGCTCCGCCCCCAAATCCTATGGCACTACAGCCCTTGAAGGGCCTTGACCTACCAAGCGACCGCTGCTTAACCCGAAGACCTGAAGATTGCGAGATGTCGTGTGATCAGCACGACGAAACCTCTCGGCCGTTATTCTTGGCTTTCTAGACCGGGGCCGCTATCTCGCCGTCAGATAGCTCCTCAATTCTAATCACGTAGGCTGAGTGGACCTCAAACCAGCCCTCAGGTCCGAGTAAAATTCCTGACCTGGCCGGGAATCGAACCCGGGGTCTCCGGGTAAGATGCAGGCATGCTACCCTTACACCACGAGGCCAGCTTTTAAAAGCTCCATCAAGCTTATTCGTTTAGTAATATATTATTCCACGTATCTCTCTGCTGGCAGCTCGAAACATACCACTTAGTCGAGCAGCTCGTCTCCTTACTCCCAACTCTTCCCAACCGAAAGTTTGCAGCATTTTCGTAACACTGCTCTTTTGTCGGAAATCGCCCAGGACAAATCGCGCTCCTTGACTTTGTATTGTTTCCGGTTTTCGTATCAAGTACTCCAGGTGTGGATACCATACATTGGAACCGTACTCCAATTGTGCTTTTACCAGAGACTTCTTTACATCCTTATTACAACCAATATATACTCTCATAACCATTCAAATGTTCTGTACACAATAACCTCGTTTATCCGGATTAAGTGATACCGGAACTGATCCGTATGATCGAAAATCCGGATAATGCGGAAAAACTAAAAAACAAATACAGTATATGTTATATAATAACACAACTTGTACAGTAATACCTTTCCTTCAATTGTACAAAGGAATATATAAGAACACTTTTCTTACATTTACAACTCTGTTTTATGCACTAAAATAATGTGTGAGCTTTTTCTGTTCTACATTTGTATGGCGTTTCTGCGCAGCACGACACAAAGAAGCTTTACTAACACCAGTTCTGTCGGTGTAGTTTTAGTCTGGAATTATAAATATGCCATCAGTTTGTCAAGCTGAATTGTTGCATCTCCATGAGTCATTGTTTCTTCTGATGGAGCGCCTGTTTTATTTTTCAATTCACTATCACTGTCGCCATTACCTGCCGAGGAACAAGAGGCAATCATTTATTCGTCTGTAATTATATCGCAGCCTGAATTAGTCATCTTTCAACCAGTTATTTACGTCGTTCACATCTACGTCCGAGCATCTGGGAATGCGTACAAATGTATCAAGGAACTTAGAAGAGTCCACGGTTTCCCATTCTCAATTCCAGGCGAATGTCGGCACGGCACCTTTGATAGACCATGGCAGACTTACTTCCAATTCCTGCCCTTAACTCTCCTTGGCGGAAAATACATTCAAGAAGTATAAACCACGTAAAAGAAATACTGTACAAATAGAAATACACTTTTATTATTTTCGATCCGGATAAACGAGTTTCTTGTGTATGTGGTCCGTTTTGCAGTATATTTGTAGAAACAACTTAAATGAGTCAAATGACACCCTACACCAGGGCCTCTCAAACGCCCAAAATCTCACGCGTGCAGATCGAGGCGCAAGACCTCCGTGCACTGTCCATCGGTGTCGCTCGGCATGGCTCGGATCAACGCTTCGTCTCTGGGCTACTCGGCTAAGCTCGGCTCTACTCGGCTATACTCGTCTCAACTCAGCCCGGATTTGGAGCGCTACGGCGCAAGTGGGGCAGAGGGAGACAGACGGAGCGAGCGAGACAGGCGTGAGGAAAGAGAGAGTAAGCGCTATTGCTCCAAATGGAGGAGTGGGGGGTCCGCACTCTGGTCAACAAGCCAAGTCGTCTTTTGCACCGTGCACAGTGCATGCACCACGCGCATGCACCCTGGGAGGCACTGCCCTACACGATGTGCTATCACCAAAGCCCGGATTTTTATGCAGCAACAGGTTAGATTGGAAAATTAATTTCGTTAGTAGGAAGTGTCGGCCACCCGTTCTTCCATAATGTAGCAAGAGTAACATAAATTATAGGGGTTCTGATGGACCGTACCCCTCATATTTATGCAAACCCCATAGCACAATCGTTGTGAAGTTACTTGCTGCTCGCTTCAGTAAGTTTGCATTCTAACCTATTAATGCATAAAAATCCGGACTCTAGCAATCACGCCGGAGACTGCTACGCTAAATATTTAGCCGTGCTACTATCGTCGCACTTATTATCTGGACATGGTATCGATTATAAAACGTAACGCTTACCAACTCAAGTACAGTACCGAAACTAATGACGAATTCTACGTCAAAATTTAAATAATCTTGAGTCAGCTTGCCACTTCAGGGTTCGTATTGTGGGAGGCAGCCAGGATTCTACGCAGGACACCCACATTTTAGCCTAAGTTAGTTTGTTTTGAGGTACTCACGTTAGACGCGCTTTGAGGAACTCTATCCAGTCCTCCTGTTTGAGTAGGTTGTCGCGATCCTGGTCGAACAGCTGGAACAGCCGCTCCAACAGCTCCTGAAACATGAAAAATAAACCATTTTCACTGCTTGTTAGTGGTGACCCAAATCCTTGAAGACAGTCAAGGAAGAAGATTTAGAACAATACATTTCACTTCCCACCCAGCGAATTGGCGGCTGCTTGGCACAAGCCGCGTAGATGCAAGCGTGCATTCACGACACGGTGGGTTCGAACCCCATCGTCGGCAGTCCTGAAGCTGATTTTCCATGGTGTCCCTTTTACTAACACCTCGTCGTCGTAAAACTTGAGTTAATGCAACTTCAATCCGTCAGCAAAAGCTTTTCCTATTTCAATAAAACATCAGTACCTGCTTCGTCTGGCCTCACGTTCTTTTCTGACTATATTAGAGATTTACTACTCTCAAATATTCCCCTCCAGTCCCGGGCAGAAAACAGCCGCGAATAATAATAATAATAATAATAATAATAATAATAATAATAATAATAATAATAATAATAATAATAATAATGGTTTTACGTCCCACTTTAACGATTTTCGTAGACGCTGAGGTGCCGGAATTTAGTCCCGCACAAGTTCTTTTACGTGCCAGTAAATCTACCAACACGAGACTGGCGTATTTGAGCACCTTCAAATAACCACCGGCCTGAGCCAGGATCGAACCTGCCTAGTTGGGATCAGAAGGCCAGCGCCTAAACCGTCTGAGCCACTCAGCCCGGCGAGTGCATTAATCTGAAATGTTTAAATTTTAATCAAGTTCAAACCGGAGACTTATAGCTGATAGAGGTGATAGTTGATAAGATATCCAACTACTACTACTACTACTACTACTTTGTGTTTTTCCTAACTTCTCGGGGTCGGTATTATACGTGGATCAAGCGCTGAATGTAACTGAGTATTGTAATGATGTAATCATTATTGCCTGTTTTTGTTGCAGTTGGTAGTGAAGTGTTTTGTCGGGGTATGAAGAGGAGAGCGATGGGATGAACACAAGCACTTAGTCCTCGAGCCAGAAGAATTAATTAAACGCAATTAAAACCTCGTCATCCAGCTCAATGGCTAAGTGGTTGGCGTGCTGGCCTTTGGTCACAGGGGTTCCGCGTTAGATTCCCGGCAGGGTCGGGAATTTTAACCATAATTGGTTAATTTCGTTGGCACGGGGGCAAGGTGTAAGATTCGTCTTCATCATCATTTCATCCTCATCACGACGCGCAGATCGCCTACGAGCCGCACTTGTCCTCGAACACTCCCGGCACTAAAAGCCATACGCCATTTCATTTCCAAAACCCCTTCCCGGCCAGAAATTGAACCCGGGACCGTCTGAACCGAAGGCCTCAACACTGACTGTCCATCCAAGGAGTCGGATGACGCCAACCCTATGTGCAAGGATTTAATCTCTATTGCGTGTTTCTGTGGAGGTTTGTAGTGTGATATAATATCCTGAATGTAAATGTGTATTGTTAAAATGATTACAAACAGCCAGCCCCTAAATTAGAGGAATTACCCTGATGCGACCAACATATCCCTCTGAATCTAAGGTCTCTACGACGACCATTCAGCCAAAGAACGGGGCTCGATGGGGAACAAGTCTATAGTAATAATAATACTAATGATTGTGGTGTTCATAAAAGGGAAAGTTACATCCACGTGGTTTTGTTTCTACGAAGACTGGATGTCTTAACATTCACATAAAACTTCAAGATTGTTTTATTTTTGTCAAACTGTGTGCGTTGAGCAGTGATTCTTCCTTACAAAATCCGTTTAAGATCTACACTTCTGTACTTACAAGGAGAGATCAGACCCTGCGTCCAACCGATTTCAACGAGCTTCGATCTACCTGTCGGGGGACACTCAACAGTAACCCGTGTATAAGGGTGTTTTTTTTTTACTACAGGCTTTACGTCGCACCGACACAGATAGGTCTTATGGCGACGATGGGATAGGAAAGACCTAGGAGTTGGAGGGAATCGGCCCTGGCCTTAATAAACGTACAGTCCCAGCATTTGCCTAGAGTGAAAATGGGAAATCACGGAAAACCATCTTCAGGGCTGCCGATAGTGGGAATCGAACCTACTATCTCCCGGATGCATGTATAAGGGTTTAGGTCAATACGCTTTCTTTTTCGAAAAAAATGAGGTGAAATATCATGACGCAGGACACGATTTGAACCAAGTGGAGGTGATAGAACACGAAAACGCGAACACTTTTTACTTAAACATGTTAGGTCCGCAACCTAATAATTTCCGAAAAATTGACGAAATTCCGATTCCAGTGCAACGTATATAAACTTGGAGAGTTCAAATAAATGCGATATGTTCGTGGCGTCGACCTCTGAAGATTTTTAGCCACCACTTGCACCATATGTTATGAACCTGCATGTAACTGTACTTGCGGAAGTATAAAGTGTTAATAATTTCGTGTGGCTATTTCTAGCCGAGTGCAGGCCTTGTAAGGCAGACCCTCCGATGAGGGTGGGCGGCATCTGCCATATGTAGGTAACTGCGTGTTATTGTGATGAAGTATAGTGTTATGTGTGGTGTGTGAGTTGCATGGAGATGTTCGGGACAGCACAAACACCCAGCCCCCGGGCCATTGGAATTAACCGATGAAAGTTAAAATCCCCGACCCGGCCGGGAATCGAACCCGGGACTCTATGAACCGAAGGCCAGTTCGCTGACCATTCAGCCAACGAGTCGGACAGTATAAAGTGTTGAATGTGAGGAAAGCAACTTTAAGGACGACACAAACACACAATCTCAGGCCAGGGATATTAATAATTTACAATTAAAAATCCCTGACCCGGCCGGTAATCAAACCCGGGGCCACCGTGTGACAGGCAGACGCGTTCCCCCTACACTGCGGGGCCGGACTATTTGAGAGTTACACTGCAGGCAACCGGAGCAGTGACAGAGTGGTCATCGTACTTGTCTGTGAACCTCGATGGCGTGAGTTCGTGCCTAGTCGCAGCTATATTTTTTGTACAATATATATATTAACAATTGGCTTTACGTTGCACCGACACAGATAGGTCTTATGACGACAATGGGAATAGCTAGGATTTGGAGAAAGAGAGTCCGTGGCCTATCGTTCGATACAATAAATTATTGAGGAAACGTGAAGATAAAAGTGGAACAACACACCGGGCGAGTTGGCCGTGCGGTTAGGTGCGCGCGGCTTTGAGCTTGCATCCGGGAGATAGTGGGTTCGAGCCCCACTGTCGGCAGCCCTGAAGATGGTTTTCCATGGTTTCCCATTTTCACACCAGGCAAATGCTGGGGCTGTACCTTAACGCCACGGCCGCTTCCTTCCAACTCCTAGACTTTCCTATCCCATCGTCGCCGTAAGACCTATCTGTGCCGGTGCGACGTAAAGCCTGTAGCAAAAAAAAAATGAAAATGAAACAAAAATATTAAGCAATTTGCAATATAGTTTATTTTCTACCTGGAATTAATATACAGTAGGCCTAAACGTTATCACCTATCCGTGTCGGTGCGAAGTAAAGCAACTTGTACGAATAGATATGTTTTAAATATAACTGCGACGAGACTTGAACTCGCGTCGCCGAGGCCCGCAGACGTCCGAAGGCAAATACGGCGACCACTCGGCCAGCGCTCCGGTTGACTGCGATATAACTCTCCAAGTTGCATTGGAATCGGGGATTCATCAATTTTTCGGAAATTATTAGGTTGCGGACCTGACATGTTTAAGGAAAATTTGTTCGCCTTTAGTGTTCTATCACTTCCACTTGGTCTGAAGCGGATCCTGCGCTCCCCCCCCCCCCCCCTCAGGTACATTGAAGCTCGTCGAAATAGGTTGGGCGCAGGGTCTGGCCTCTCCTTGTTAGACAGTCGAACCTCATTAGCTCGACCGCTCGAGGAAGAGGCAAGCAGAAGGAGCGATAGTCTGATAATATTACAGCATTATCCCCAATTTAGAACGAGCGTCCGAAAGTAAGAATTACTGGGCCATAGTGATTAATGTTCTGCTAACTAGCCACAAGCAACCTTCAATCAAGACCTGGGTGGGTCAGCCTCAAGACAGATTATCTTTATGCAAATTATTCCTTTACAATTTGCCTAGCATTTGGTGAATTCTACTTGCCCTCTGGTGGGGAGTAGCTTACGTGGTTATTGTTTTACGCAGCAAGGAACGCTTCTACTTGACTGAAGGAGGTAGCAATAGTACCTTCATCTTTACTGATAAACTTTAGAATTTAAGAACATTCATCTTCAGAATTCGACTGAAATCAGTGTAAAATGTAATGCTGTTCTACTTTCGTACAGAAATTGATTGCTGTTATTTTAAGGGCCCTGTATACGTAATTATTGGTCCCGAGTGGCGATGAAAATGTCAGAATTCAATATTCTTAATCCAATTCTGAAAATATCGTACCAGCAATGAGTCTCAGTGTTAAGTAAAAAAAAAGCAAAGTATCGGAGTTCTTTCAAATGTATGGGAACTTCAATTGTCCTGCTATTTCGATAATCTGTAAAAATATACAGGAGGTAGTGAATGTCTTCTCCAAGGACTGGTAGAAGGAAAGAGAAAGCGTCTTAAATCAAACATTAAGGTGTCACCCTTGAAAGGGTACCTGACTTGCGAGTGTGGAGTGGCAACAGTGGGGTCCCTCGCTGAGCCTGATGTTGCCTTCCTTTTGCTTGTTTCAGGTTCGAAGAAACTTCGTCAACTTTGACAGAATCAGGATTGCGAGGCCTAGGGAATTTTCCACTCTTACTTATTTCATGGCCCTTTGCATTTAGTTCCAGTATCTCAGTTCGAACTTCTTCCTCTTTTTCTACATTTAGAGTTCTACTGAGATTTTCCTTAAACAATGGTCATCACCAAGAAAATGTCATGTTCGGTGAAATAAGAATTTTAAAAGTAGTGTGGAAACCATTATGACGACAGAAAGGAAGATCTAGCGGTAAAAATGAGAGAGAGAGAGAGAGAGGGAGGGAGAGATTTGAATTTATTGACAATATACATTCCACCGAGGATGTGAAACCTCTTTATGTAGTGTCTTCATATAACATACAGGTTTATGAACACATTAACTAAATTTTTAAAATATTAAAATGTGGAAAAAAACATTAAACTTCAAAATGAAATAAAATACATACGTGAATTAAAGTAAAATTAAAATATACATTATCTAATAAGTAAGAAAACATTGAGCCTATTTATTATTTTAGACTACAAGAATCTAAGAGATCTAAAGCAAAAGCGGAGAGTGAAACAATTCTCTAAGAAACGTACATACTGTATTTCTGATTGTTAGACAGAAGAATGCGTGATCTTAGCACCTTACGTACTCCTCCAGGTATTGAGAGAAATAGAGAACGCGCGCGCGCGCGCGCGCGGGTGTGTGTGTGTGTGTGTGTGTGTGTGTGTGTGTGTGTGTGTGTGTGTGTGTGAACTCAGCAGAAACTTGTACGGAAGATCTCAGCTTCAAACTTCGTATACTTCTTCCCAAGCTATGGCTTTCCGTAATAACATATTTCTTGCCTTGCTCTTCGGTTTACGTACATTTGTTCAATAAACGACAGGCGTAGGTTATGTTGTTTTAGGAAAGTAACAAACAGCATTTTGTAGCGAATATTATCCTTTAAACTCTTCCTAAAAGGCATATAAGAGCGCTCTTTTACTGGAGAAGTGCAGTAAACCTTCATGTAGAGATCAGTCAAAAATCGCTAGGATAATGTGCTCTTCCTTCCGGTCGAACTTATACTCAAGGACTTGGAATTTCAGCCGATCATTTTTTGTGACAAGAAGCATACAGACATTTTCATTATAAACTGGTATGCCGTTTTTTTTTTTTTTGCTAGGGGCTTTACGTCGCACCGACACAGATAGGTCTTATGGCGACGATGGGATAGGAAAGGCCTAAGAGTTGGAAGGAAGCGGCCGTGGCCTTAATTAAGGTACAGCCCCAGCATTTGCCTGGTGTGAAAATGGGAAACCACGGAAAACCATCTTCAGGGCTGCCGATAGTGGGTATGCCGTTTAGCGTTCAGTCTGCAAGGATCTCTGTGGAAACACTCTGCAACTCCATGATCCCCCATTTGTTATTAGTACAGTAGTCCCTCCTGCTACAAGGCCATAAAAACAATATATCATTCTGCTAAGATCGCATAGCCTTCTGGATTTGTCTTGCATGGCCTCACCACCGAAGCCCGTTCATATGCAAAGTTTCAGCCTGAGGTTCAACCATTCCTAACTTATCTCCTACGTGTCATCCTACCACTATTCTCACCTATTTGTACCAATTCCAATTAGTATTAGACTTTATGTCGCGGGAAACATGTAAGTGCATTGTTATAATTGCAAGTGGAAGAAAATAAAATTGACGGCAGACTGTCACTATTGTTTTTGAGCTGTTTGTATATATACTTCATTTTGCACGTTTTTGCCGAATCCTAAATAAATCTTTCTTTTCCACTATTAAATGTGTTATTCTATACAACTGACCACGATGTATTCTCAACGACAGATAACCTCCAACGGAGCGCGCGAGTCAACACAGCGCCATCTTATAACAGAGTATGCGTGTGACGTCATATTTAGAACAATTTTTGCCTTACTTTGAAACTCTACTTCGTGAAAATTACGATATTTTCAATTCTCTTTTGCAACAGGTAACCTCGTCTTTTACCTGTCAATTGAGACATTGAACATAATCGTAAATTAAATACTATAGGCAATATATGCGATCTACACTTAAGACGCTTTTAGTCTTAAATTTTTCTTTCCATGTGCCCGTTGTAGAGGAAGCAATGGAAAGATTAAAACATTATATTTTGAGGAGTAGATTAGAGTTCTGTACATACAGGAAGTTTCAGATGACAAAAAAGGGGAAACGTCTGTCTCGGCTTTTACAGTAATCTGAAGGATGTCCGTATTTTAGCCGAGTGTGACATGTTCAATCATATAATAATAATAAATAATAATAATAATAATAATAATAATAATAATAATAATAATAATAATAATAGCAGGGTGAAATATGGGTACATAGATCAAGGGAGGAGATATACGAGAAAGTAGAACCGATTTCAAGTGCATTACGAAAAGGAGGGTTGAGTTTCGTGGGACATTTGATGAGGATGGATGACAACATGTTAACAAAGAAGATATGGAATGCGACAAGCTTAACGGAAAATAACTGGATGAAGGAAGTTAGAGAGGACTGGAATGCTATTGGTATAATAGATAAATATCCACTAACGACTGTGCAGGATAGATCTGTCTACAAAATGCTCGTCGAAAGTCACAAAAAAAAAAAAAAATGGACCGATACCGGTACTAAAATCAAGATCCAAATCATAGAAGCGGAGAGAAATAGGAAGTGTGAAAGAATGAAGAGGAATTGGGAAGAACGAAGATGTGCTGAACATGTCACTCGTGATCCTAAGGGTCAAATAAATAAATAAATAAATAAATAAATAAATAAATAAATAAATAAATAAATAAATAAATAAATAAATAAATAAATAAATAAATAAATAAATAAATAATGTTATTTGCTTTATGTCCCACTAACTACTTTTACGTTTTTCGGAGACGTCGATGTGCCTAAATTTAGTCCCGCAGAAGTTCTGTTGTGCCAGTAAATCTACCGACACGAGGCTAACGTATTTGTTCACCTTCAAATATCACCGGACTAATCTAGGATAGAACCTGCGAAGTTGGGGTCAGAAGGCCAACGCCTCAACCATCTGAGCCACTCAGCCCAACACCCTACAACTATTGATAGACGAGCCAGATCAAGAAAATTTGCTGTTGACTTTAGCTGTCTTCAACCGAGCTCGATAGCTGCAGTCGCTTAAGTGCGGCCAGTATCCAGTAATCGGGAGATAGTGGGTTCGAGCCCCACTGTCGGCAGCCCTGAAGATGGTTTTCCGTGGTTTCCCATTTTCACACCAGGAAAATGCCGGGGCTCTACCTTAATTAAGGCCACGGCCGCTTCCTTCCACTTCCTAGACCTTTCCTATCCCATCGTCGCCATAAGACATATCTGTGTCGGTGCAACGTAAAGCAAATAACAAAAAATTAGCTGTCTTCAAACACAAAGAAAAGATACACAAAGAAAAGTCTCATATCATCTGATACGAGGGTTGGAACTTAAATAGTGGCAACATTGTTGTGGAGACGCTATGCATCGGAATCTAATATTGTCGCTGGTAGCACAGCTTGGTTACATACCTACTCGTACCTTACCTCAGAGCAAATGGACTCGCCCTTCCCACATCACCTGCGTGCGCACAAGCGAGAGAAACACTGTCACGTGTGAGCTAGCCGTCTAATGTAACGATGTCACTATGTTTTTCAAATAGGGACAACGGAGTTGGATCAAGATTGAATGTGCCAGAGGTCGTACAGCACGATAGTGTCATCAAGGTCTTCAAGAGGCTTGCGGGTAATCTGCATTTCCTTACAGAACAGTGGCACGTTGGGTAAAAGCCTCAACGATGGTCGGCAAACTGTGGCGGACATTCATGGGGCAGATCGTCCTACGAGTGAAGAAGTAGTGCATGCTCTTGCCGCGTTACTGGACAGTGATCGAAACCAGACGATTCCTAAGCATTCGCTTCAGAACTGTTGCAGAGATTCGAAAGCCAGTAAAGGTATACTACGACTTCCACATCGCTGGCAACGGGTTATGCACAACGCTGGTGACTACATTGAAGGACAGTAAAGGTTTCTAACATGCAACTCTTTTGTATCTGTTGTAAATAAATTCTTGCCACTATTTAAGTTCCAACCTTCGTAGGCTATATTGCAGAAGTATAAGTCTTCCAGGTAATCCGTCGAGCTTTCGACGAGAATGGTACTTCAGTCTAACACCTGCAGTGAAGAGATACCAACAATTTTCTTCTTTCTATTTTTATTCCTACTCCTTGTTTCTTTCTTTTCGAACGATGAATACCATTCTGGGCATCATGGCCCTGGTATAGCGAGTCCTTTTTCAGATGAAACCAGTCCTAGCCAGAGATAATAGCTACTCATTTGAATTCTGATCGGAGGCCAGTTCGCCGTTTGAGTCACACTGTGCTTCACCCATACTGTAATTGAAAGCAAGAAGCTAGATTTTAATCACACTGTTACAGAAATCAAATGGTGACCCTGTTAATTAATAGTCGTGTGTTTAAAGCGGAAATAATCATAATATCGGTGCATTTCATTAACACGCGTACTCCTACTTAACTGAGATAAGTGGAAAATGTTCTGGAAAATATTCATCTAAATTAAAGTTGAAGTTTTTATCAGTGTTATAATTTTAAAAATTATTTTTAAAGGTACGGAACGAAACGAAGAAATGTTAAAGTTCGGGAGACAAACTGTGCCTTCCGTCTTCCAAAGCTAAGTGGCTTGGACGGTCGAGCACTGACCTTCTGAGCCCTAGTTGACGGGTTCGATCCCGGCTGGGCGCGATGATATTTGCAGGTACTTAAAATACGTCAGCCTCGTGTCAGTAGATTTACTCCTACGGGACAAACCTGGTGCACCTTTGTGTTCCCGAAAATCATATAAGCAGTTCGTGGAACGTAAAACAATCATCATCATCATCAGCAGCATCAGCAGCAGCATTATCGAAGCAGCTGCCCGTGTGGTTAAGGTCGCGCAGCTATGAGCTTGCATTTGGGAGATAGTGGGTTCGAACCCCACTGTCGACAGGCCTGAATATGGTTTTTCATGTTCTCCTATTTTCACACCCGGCAAATGCTGGGGCTGTGCCTTGATTAAAGCCACGGCCGATTCCTCCCCACTCCCAGCCCTTTATTATTCCAAGACCTACCTGTATCGATGCTACGTAAAGCACATTTTACAAAATATCTTCTTCCGAAATCACCATTGTCTGGAAGACATGGACAGGAACAATACAGTCGTTGTTTCATGTACAGTGGACAGCTTGACCACGTTTCTAAGAAGTTTGTGACAAAATCTGCCATATGGACAATGTTTCAGAGAATTGAATAGCGGAGTTCTGGATCCCTATCTAAAGCTTTTCGTTAATTTTCCGCAAATTTTGAAGGGATATGTTCTGGATTAACTCCAATAAGATTGGGTTTCGGTTCCTAACTCTGTCGTCAATTGCACGGATAACCGTTTACAGAGCAGCTTTTTTCCCCCTCTAGTGTAGTGTGGTTCAAGCACATATCATTTATTTTTCAGTTCTTGTTTAGGGAATCTTCAATTGTAAGATTACTTTAGAGATCATTTTATCTTTATATGGAAAAGTCTCTCTTGTTACGAGTCATTGGCTGAATAGTCAGCGTTGAGGCCTTCGGTTAGGGAGTCTCGGGTTCGATTCCCGGCCGGTCGGGGATTTTAACTGCGTCCGATTAATTCTTCTGGCTCGGGGTCTGGGTGTTTGTACTTGTCCCAACACTTTCATCTTTATATTCAGACAACACACTACACTACCAATCACTAAAGAAACACGTAATAGTTATTATATCCCTCCATACAGGGTTGGCGTCAGGAAGGGCATCCGGACGTAAAACACGGCCAAATCCACGTGCGACAGAGTTCGCACCCGCCACTGCACTGATGTGGGAAAAGTGGAAGAAGAACAAGGAGAAGGAAGAGGAGAAGAAGAGAAATGGTAAGTTTATCCTGCTGTGTTATAAGAATTACCACAAGGGTGATTAGATTAAATTCTAATCCTTTTTTGCTCTCTTTACATTACCTCAATTTCTTCCGACGTTCATGTATTGAAATATGAGTAAATGAAAGTAGATGTTCGAGTCATCATCTCAGTCATCATCATTACTATCCATTCATTCGTGTCGTTTCGGCCAGCTACGGACTACATCATTTCAACTGTCTTCTTCCCCTGGAAGACAGTTGCCCGTTACACCCGCTATAGTTGCTTTCAGCTTTGGCTTTTCTCTGAAACCCTTGGCGGTCTTAGAGTTTCATCTGAAGTGGCTTGCGCTCCAGCATACATGCGTGAAGCCCGTCATCTTTTCGTACCTCTTTGAATCTGGTCCCTTTTTGCTCCTTATTCTGGAAGGATGAAATCAGCTTGGTTGACATCGCAGGGCTTGTTCTTGTCAGGTGACCACAGCAAACAACCCTTTTCTTCCGCATCGTATCAGCTGTATTTTCCACGTCGTTGTGCCCCCGTCTGTGTTCACGGTTGTCTCTGATGAGGCTCAAGATTTTCCACAAAATATTTATTTGCTTTCAAGTTTCTCAATAAGGCAGTTTCTTGATCACTGGAAGACACTCCGCTGCATACAGCAGGGCCTCCAGACGAATGACTGTGTGGTGTCATTAATAAATAATAAATAATAATACAAGTTTTCACTTGGATTACAAGAACTCTCTCGGGTATAATTAAGTTTTATCTTTAACTTTTATAGGCGAGCGGTGAAGTGATGTTCATAGTAAGACTAGGAAGCTGCTTCAGACCAAGAATCTAATTGAGATTTCCAACACTCTAGTTTCTTAAGTCATTAGCGATAATATTTATTCAAGTCCGGAGCTCCAGGCTCATATAATAAGAAGTACAGACACTACCACATTTACCAGAAAAATTGTACCTTAATATACACAGGAAACTGACGACTAAAGATATATCGATAACAATTTATGGCCTACGAATATCAAAGGTCTCAGATCAAAGTCATTGTTTGTGTGAATATTTTTCAATATGCTGTACTTTCGTGTTTTTTTTCTTGGGTGTATGCGTCTGATATCGGCAGATGTACACCATATATTAAACTCCTCCTCCTCCTAACTTACTTTCGAAGTAAGTGCAGAAAATCCCGTGGAAAGACCACCTGCGTTGAGACTCGAACCTGGAACCGTTGATTGCAGCATCTCATAATGTCTGTGTTGTCAGAACTGTAAGTCGGCGATGTGGTACAGTTCTATTCTCTCCCTTTGCGGAGGACTTACTGTTTTTAAAGGAATTCTCCTATTTTATCGTACATTGCGAGAATAAACTGGGTTATACATACAAATGTGTCACCACGGATCGAAATAAAGAACCTTTTTAAAGAGAAGTTTATTTTTATAGCCTGCTCTCTCATTTCTCTCTCCCTCCACTTTATCTGTCATTATACAATCTAAGTCTGTCGAGTAAACATAGGAGTTAAGAGAAATGTTGTAACTGGAGTTTCGCGAACTATTCAGTACGTCATTTCAATGAACGATATTCATAAACAATCATTTGTTTAGAAGTTTGTATCTTGATTTAACATTTCTAAATAGGAACTAGGAAATCTCCCCGGTTTTATTAATGTAATCAATCCGATTTTGTAAGAATGAGCACCTCTTATTCTACCAACTGTGGATGATAAATTTATTTATGCTTTTGAAGCTCTCGCTGTTTATAGATAATAATAATAATAATAATAATAATAATAATAATAATAATAATAATAATCCGTAGATGACTTAGCTATATTTGCCTGCAAAATCAGTTTAGCAATCAGGAAGTTAAATCATCTTAAAGAAACAGCAGAGAAAGTAGGACTACAAATCTCCTTCGAGAAGACGAAATACATGACGAATATCAGTGATGGTCCAGAATGGACGTTAACAGACCATAGAAATAGAATGGGGTAGAACAAGAAGCGACCAATATCCGCATCCGAAAATCAGAGCGAGAGTTCCAATTGAATAAAACATCCATAATAAGATAATGCTGAGTTTCGGAGCCAAATTAAGACATTACAGCACTATTGTTAGAGCGGAAGGCACATATGCTTCGGAGAACCTTTGCATGAATCGAAAAGGACAAGTCAATCAAATACTTAAAATATAACGCAGGCTACTGCGGAAGATCTTGGGCAACAGATGGGTTGACGCGCAGTTTCGACTGAAGCCCAATAAAGTAGTATACAGCAAGATGGAACCAATAACAGTAACAATAAGAAAGGGAAGATTGCTGTTTTATTGGTAAATCTTCCAAATCAATAATGACCGGTTCACAAAAATAAATCTAGAATTTTCTAAAAAAAACCAAAGGCATGAAAGTTGAGATGCTTCCAAGAGAAAGATCTGAATCAAGATAAAATCAATGCCAGGGTTAGTTTCAGAAGGATAGTGAAAAGCTAACAGGGTTTTATGGTGGAGGTCCTTTACCAGAGGAGCGGAAGATGATCGATGAGATCAAGATATACTGGCAGAATGTCAAAGCCGGCAGACAAACAAGACACAGACACTGAAAATTAGATTAATTGTTAACACGCAGTCCATAGAGGCTCAATTCGAAATAATAGTAATAATAATGAAAATAATAATACCACCTCAACTGCAAGGTTGAAATTCTTCTGGAAGCCGTGATATCGTCACAGTCTTCTCAGCAAAGTGGTCACGATTCGAAACCTTGTCGAAGTACGTGGGAAGTATGAAATGAAAAGTTCCTACGTTCCGATGGTTCAGATTCCACTTAAAATGCAAGAATGTGTGTCTCAAATGGTAAAACAAACGGCCGGTTCAATCTTGGCTCAGTCAAGAGGTGTTTGAAGGTGTTCAGATACGTCAGCTTCTTATTGGTCGATTTACCGATAATTAAAAGAACTCAGCGGAACAAAACATTGACACTACCAGTTAGTGGGACGTGGAACCATTTTTAGTTTGTTTGGGCTGTCTGTGGACCACGGTGCTTGTATTCTACCTTTGTTGTTGGCCACTTCTAGTATTCTCGATGATGGGTTTGGCGGCTGCTTCCTTGTTGGTACCTTGAGCTTTTCTATTGGCCCCGTATTTCTGCAGTTTCTTGCTGAAGTCTATCTTGTAGGAGAACGATGGAAAAAATATATTTAAAAGTTGCAAAAGGCATTTGTCACTCTATATGAAAATGAGCATGGTAGATAGGAGTTTAATCTACAACGTGATTGTTGTCAGATTCACAAAATGATCAAACAAAACCCATTGCGCTACAATTCCGATGGGCCTTAGGCTAGTAAGCGACCTCTGCTCAGCCCGAAGGGCTGCAAATTACGAGGTGGCGCATGGTAAGTGTGACGAATCCATAATAATAATAATAATAATAATAATAATAATAATAATAATAATAATAATAATAATAATAATAATAATAATAATAATTCGCACGTTCCTCATCGCCAGTTGTTTCATTCCAGGCTTGTGTCAATGTCATACACACCGAGCTCGATAGCTGCAGTCGCTTAAGTGCGGCCAGTATCCAGTATTCGGAAGATAGTAGGTTCGAACCCCACTGTCGGCAGCCCTGAAAATGGTTTTCCGTGGTTTCCCATTTTCACACCAGGCAAATGCTGGGGCTGTACCTTAAGTAAGGCCACGGCCGCTTCCTTCCCACTCCTGGCCCTTCCCTGTCCCATCGTCGCCATAAGACCTATCTGTGTCGGTGCGACGTAAAGCAACTAGCAAAAAAAAAAAAAAAAAGTCACACACATGTTATGTGACCCTCTTAGACTGATTCTGATGGTTCGGTCAGCTTCCGCTACGAACGCTAGCGCTGTGCCACGTCCGGGGAGCCATCTGGTGACGAATGGACGTACCATTTCCACTTCTATTATAACATCTAAATTTCAAAAAGTCATTGTTTAAGAAGTTTTCTCGTAGACAGTCGAGATTTCCTTCTGATTACGTAGAGCACAGTTCTCTGCGAAACGTAAAGAATTTCACCTTATTTTCTTGAGACTGCATAAGCCCAAAAGCATATACAGTATCATGTGAATAATAATAATAATAATAATAATAATAATAATAATAATACCGAACTCGATAGCTGCAGTCGCTTAAGTGCGGCCAGTATCCAGTAATCGGGAGATAGTGGGTTGGAGCCCCACTGTCGGCAGCCCTGAAGATGGTTTTCCGTGGTTTCCCATTTTCACACCAGGCAAAGGCGGGGCTGTACCTTAATTAAGGCCACGGCCGCTTCCTTCCAATTCCTATCCCTTTCCTATCCCATCGTCGCCGTAAGACCTATCTGTGTCGGTGCGACGTAAAGCAAATAATAATAATAATAATAATAATAATAAAAATAATAATCATAATAATAATAATAATAATAACAATAATAAAAGGGTACCGGGCGAGTTGGCCGTGCGCGTAGAGTCGCGCGGCTGTGAGCTTGCATCCGGGAGATAGTAGGTTCGAATCCCACTATCGGCAGCCCTGAAGATGGTTTTCCGTGGTTTCCCATTTTCACACCAGGCAAATGCTGGGGCTGTACCTTAATTAAGGCCACGTCCGCTTCCTTCCAACTCCTAGGCCTTTCCTATCCCCTCGTCGCCATAAGACCTATCTGCGTCGGTGCGACGTAAAGCCCCTAGGAAAAAAATTTAAAAAATAATAATGGCGAGTAGCCTCCGGAGGGGCCTGGCACAGGTCTTTCGAATTGAAGCCGTAATAGACGACCTGAACGATAAAACCCATGATCCTGCCGGCAATCGAACCCGGGACACTCTGGACCAAAGTCTAGCACGCTAACCATTTAGCCATGGAGCCGGACCAGTTCCAGGTAATAATTACTGACCTGGCCAAGAATCGAAACCGGGGTCTCCGAGTGAGAGGTAGTCACAGTACCTCCAGCCGGTGGGGCTGGCACAAAATGATCAAAGATGAATTTAACTTGCGCTATGAGTAGCGAATGAAGAACAAGTCTCGGCACGGATCAAAAAATCGCTGTATCTGAATCAAATCTGAATCGCTACGAGAACTCACAAAGCATGAAACCGAGATACCTTAAGAGGGTTCTAGTGGTATCTAAATTCACCCGAACCCGGTACGTACAGTATATGTTTTAGCCCGGGAAAAATGAAATGGCGTATGGCACTTTTTTTTTTTTTTTTTTTTTTTTTTTTTGCTAGTTGCTTTACGTCGCACCGACACAGATATGTCTTACGGCGACGATGGGACAGGAAGGGGTTAGGAGTGGGAAGGAAGCGGCCGTGGCCTCAATTAAGGTACAGCCCCAGCATTTGCCTGGTGTGAAAATGGGAAACCACGGAAAACCATTTTCAGGGCTGCCGACAGTGGGATTCGAACCTACTATCTCCCGAATACTGGATACTGGCACTTTTTTTTAGTGCCGGGAGTGTCTGAGGACATGTTCGGCTCGCCAGGTGCAGGTCTTTTGATTTGACTCCCGTAGGCGACCTGTGCGTCGTGATGAGGATGAAATGATGATGAAGACAACACATACACCCAGCCCCCGTGCCAGTGAAATTAACCAATGATGGTAAAAAGTCCCGACCCTGCCGGGAATCGAACCCGGGACCCCTGTGGCCAAAGGCCAGCACGCTAACCCCTTAGCCATGGAGCCGGACTTTAGCCCGATAAAACTTCCTGATAGAGGATTTAAGACTGCAAATTCTTCTACAGCAAACCCCGGCATACGAGGAACTTATGAGAACTACAAGAGAAAAGGGACTCGATCGAGGGAAGCTTTTACAGTAGAGACGCACTGATAAATAAGGATTGGATGAAAGAGGAATATGAGTTGAGACAGTGACACCGTATCTGTGCCAAGAAGTCCTACCACCGGGCCAGCCAGGTGTGTGTGTGTGTGTGTGTGTATAGTGCAATGAACAGTGTGATACATATCACGTAATGAAGAGCAAGAAGATAACAGTCTCTCTCACTCAATTTTGCCCTGAACAAAGTTCACCTTGAGTGAAATATAATTTACTTTTAAGTAAATTAATATGAAAATTTTACTCATTTTGCGCAATAAAAATGCATTATGAATCGAATGTTAACTCCTTCGGTGAGGTAAACCATTCAGGACGATCAAATTTGTACTGCATGATGATCCAATATGCATCCTTCAAGAGTGGTTACACATCTGACAATGACACCTTTGTAAAATTCCTATCTCCTAAAGATCACCTTGCAATACTGACATCAGAACCTGTCAGTTATCATTTGGGGAAAATATATTACTTTTACCATTAAGGGACTGATTATTCTTAGCTGGTAAATCTGATACATTAAAAATCCCATGGCACAACAGCCCGTCAAGGGCCTTGTCTCAAATTGTCTCCCTTGAATTGTGTGTAGACCAGTTCTTATTGTGTTCGCCTGTACGAATAGTTCTCAGAATACGTTGCTATGTTTATGCTTGCTAAGGAGCTTTAGCAACTGAATTCGTTTAAGAAAACGATTTTCATGATTGCTTGTAGGCTTGTAGCAGACCTTGGTGTTGGTAGGCCAATGTGATATTATCATACACACACGTGCTAGAGCTGCAGGCTCGGTAAAGATCCAGGTGACGACATGCGTGGCCCATTTCATTGGTTCGGCACGCATTCACATCCGTGTGTAGACCCATACACAATTTGGTAATCTGTGGCATGAACTAGGACACCACTACAGTTCCTAGAAATTTGTAGCTAACCATGGTGACACAGTAGCAATGAGAAACTTCTTTGGTACAGCTTTTTTATTACAGTTCTCTTTAAACTGCCTCACAGCAAACAAAGGAAGTCTTAATTGGGTTGTGACTACTAACAGAGTAAATACTAGGGTTCGTAACATACGCGAAAAAAAGCTTTCCCCTGAAGGCGAAATGTTTTCTTATGTACAGTAAACCTATAGATTTGAGAAGTGATTAACCATGGCCTGAAGTAAATTATAATTGACAGAAATAGAGAACGTATGTACAACTTCTGAAGGCGATTCATATTTAGAAGTAGGCCTGGCAAATTTGAAATGAAGTAGGCAGGGCAACGTGTTAATAGGAGAAATTATATGCTCTGTGGAAATAACAATCATGATTTCACTTATCAACAGAAGAAGGACAGAGTTCAGCCTTCTAGACCTACACCACCCCTTCTAATTGTACCAGTCCGTGCAAAAATCCATAGTGGATTTTACTTATAAATTATACTTTAAAGTTTCTCCAAGGGAGGGCTGGTGACAGTATTTTGCCCCGAACTAGGCTTTCTTTCCTTGAACTGGATTTTCTAACGTGCCACTAAACCTACTACTGCCTTGAAATGTGTTTTCTGATCCGACGCCTGAACCATTATTGCCTTCAACGAGATAATCTATTTCCCCTGGGGCAGGGGCAAAAAAATATATCCATAATGTCCCCTGCCTGTTGTAAGAGGTGACTGAAGGGGAGTGCCATGGTATATCAACTTGGTAGTTGGCCGCTTAATACTATCAGAAAAGTACTTCAGTAGCTGTTGTAGAGTTAATGTAGTCTTGAAAAGGACTGTTATAGTAACATGTAGAGATTAGAGTTATAATGATTAGACTTTAAAGTATAATGTGAAATTGCCGAATATATTCAGCTTTAGCGGTGACTCTTTAGATTTTACATTCAAAACTAGTGTCCAAATCGTTGGATGAAAGGTCAGCGTACTGGCCTTCGTTTCAGAGGGTCCCGGGTTCAATTCCGGGCCATAACGGGGATTTTAATCCTCATTGGTTAATTCCAGTGGCTCGGGGGCTGGGTGTTTGTGCTGTCCCTAATATCCCTGCAACAACTCACACACCACACATAACACTATCCTCCACCACAATAACTCGCTGTTACGTACACATGGCAGATGCCGCCTACCCTCATCGGAGGGTATGCCTTACAAGGTCTGCACCCGGCTTGAAATAACCACACGTAATTATTATTATTATTATTATTATTATTATTATTATTATTATTATTATTATTATTATTATTATTATTATTATTATTATTAAAACTAGTACTTATAAAAACGTATAAAGTACTTATAAATAGTACTTTTCGACAATATATTACTTACAGAACAAAAATTGCCAACTGGGCACCCACAACCTTTCGAGTTCGCGTCAGATACTCTTACCACTGAGCTATGGTGGCTTAGGTCAATCATTCTGTTGGAAAGGATCTAAGCTGCAGGTCTGGCAATACTGACTGCACAACTATAGAGTGCACACTAAGACGTAAATTTTCAGTTGACAAATCTAAAATGCATTGAGCGAGATTACAATGGTGTTCGCTTTGGTGAAAAATCGGGCAACCTACAACACTGAATTTAAATTGTGATAGTTATTCAAGCGATATCTCAACTGGAAGAGTCTAGAAATGGTGCTAGGTGGGTGTACTGTAGGTATTACTCATTTCAATTCGATCGTGTTATAGTGTCAATTATTTGTGAACTATATACATACTTATCAGCTGAAATTTATCTCCAGCTATAAAGAAGGTAACAATTATACGAAATGAAGTTAAAATGAGGCCACACTTGAGGAGCCTAAAATGGTAACGACAACTTATCCGGATTAAAAGATACCGCACCATAAATCTCTATTGAGGCCACTGTTTGGTCTAGACAGGCACTCTGTGTGAATGTATTCAGCCGTGATCAGTGACCAAATTAATTTACACTATGCGTATGATATCAGGGACAATTAGATCTACTCCCACATTCTGGCTACCTGTTCTATCTCATATTCCACCACCTCACCTCCGTCGGGAAAATGCTCTCCTACGAGATTATAAGAAAATAACTAACAACAGTCAGTTGCCAATCCATGGTGACATGAATGATGATGCTCTTATTAACAGGCTAAAATCTAGACACCCACCTGTTAGAACAGCCAGAAAACTAGCAGACGCTAAATTTAATCTGCTTCAGGCCTGGAAGCAAGTATGGATATCCAGTGCCGGATTAAGGTGTTTGGGGGCCCTGGGCTATTTAAAAATGTGGGGCCCCTTCTTCGTAACATCACGTAAGACTAGCATACTGAAGTCGTTATAGAACTACTTCCACCTAAATTAATGAATAGGGAAGTGTTGAAATAGACTACAATTTTTCTCTATTTTTCATGTTAATATTTCATAATGCCAAGACATATTTTACATTTGTCTCATCACTATCAAATCGACATACAAAACAGAACTTACGTTTTTTGGCACCATTAGGATATTTTGTATCCATTTTACAAGAACATTACAGTTGTAACTTACGAATGGTTCAATAATCAGAGGTGAACTGGAAGTTATCTTACTGATGCAAAGATATAGTATAGCATGCGCATTCCACAATGCTTCCCCTGTCCCCTCCCGCTCACTTCCTAGACCTCTTCCTCATTTCCCCTCTGCCCGTACTCGCAAGCTGCCTGATTTAAATTTTCGTCAACAATAACCTTTACAATAATTACAGTGCGTGAGTAGCGAGGATTCATGTCTCCGGACGGTAACTGATTTTAGCAGAGATGAAATATTAACGCCGACAGCTGATAAGAAGGAAGGAAGGAAGGAAGGAAGGAAGGAAGGAAGGAAGGAAGGAAGGAAGGAAGAGTGCGTGTTCGATATTTTGCGAGCGTAAATATTCATATACATCGACGGAGGTGGAGCAGGAGGCCTCTTTATACAATTTTAGGTTCGGCCAAGGGCCGGGGCCCCTTAGCACGCGGGGCCCGAGGCTGCAGCCCCTTTAGCCCCCCCGTTAATCCGGCCCTGTGGATATCCAGTGCTCCATCAGAATATCACAATCTACCATGGCTGAAAAACAAACCAGAGTGTTTTGATCTTCCACGGAAGACAGGATTCTAACTGGCCATGGCAGATGTGCCGACTCCCTCCATAAATGGGGAATATTTAATTCGACAGCGTGCAGTTGTGGTGTCGTGAAGTAAACAGTTCGGCACATTGTGGAGCAGTGTCCTCTCACCGTCTACTAAGGAAGCCCTAGAGACTTTTTTCTGCTCTCACCCTTGTGTGTTGACTATGTAAATAACTTGAACCTGTAAACACTTCAAACTGTAAATATTATGTATTACTACTGTATTTATATGTAATGTGACGTGTTAGCCATACGCTAAATAAATAAATAGTGACAATTTTTAATATCGTGTGGCTATTTCTAGCCGAGTGCAACCCTTGTAAGGCAGATCCTCCGATGAGGGTGGGCGGCATCTGCCATGTGAAGGCAACTGCGTGTTATGTGTGGTGTGAGAGTTGCAGGAATGTTGGGGACAGCACAAATACCCAGCCCCCGGGCCAATGGAATTAACCAATGAAGATTAAAATCCCCAACCCGGCCCGGGAATCGAACCCGGGACCCTCTGAACCGAAGACCAGTACGCTGACCATTCAGCCAACGAATCGGACAATAGTGACAATATCAAGGGAAGATTAGAGAGGTCTGAAATGAAGGTAGTCATCATTAGAGGGTAGAAACAGCCCCACGGTAGAGGGATAGTGTGTCTGCTCTTATCTAGAAGTCCTCGGTTAGATCTCCAGTTGGGCAAGAATTTTAATCTTGTACGGAACGATTGAACTGGATTCATTCAGGCACGTGAGGTCAACAGGTATGTAGTTGATACGAGAGGCAGTGGACGCGGTCACGAAAAGCAATATAGTTAAGAAAGGTGTAATTTGTTGCTCTTCTTCTTCTTCTTCTTCTTCTTCCAATAATCCGGTGGGGTCGTGGATTCGAAGGACTGTTTCGCACTTGCGGACTTGGTCCTTGTTTTACGGCTAGATGCCCTTCCTAACACGTCATGGGATGTATTCACTATTGCGTGTATCACTGCTGTGTATCACTGCCAAATGCGTTAATCAAACACGACAAAAAATCCACAAACCGGTTGGGAATTGAACCTGGTACCTTCTGAACCGACCTGACCTTTCACTCAGGGAATTGGATCTATTGTTTTGTTACCGTGATCACGTATAGGGACTGAAGTAATTTATTACTAAATACATAATCGCTTAAGTATTGTGTTAATTAGTTAGGTTAATATATCACATCAGTACTTTGTCAACCCCAAGTTCCAAAACCACAGTGCGCTAGTGAGCTTCGTTCGCGTCCTTCTTAATTCTAGCTACAACTAATTACAAATACATCTATAAGCTGAGAAACCACAGTCGACGCTATGTTATTGACCAAGGTATACCAAGCACTTCATATACAACAACAACAACAACAAGGTGAAACGGGGAAAGTCACTCGGACGGTAAAAAAACTCAAGATGGCAGGTTCGACCCCGGTTCGTGGTGGTGGTGATTACTGTTTTAAGAGGGAGTACAACTAGGCAACCCTCCTCTATATAACACTAATCAGAGGAAAAAATGGAAGGGATACGACACTTCGAAAAATGAAGATATCGACCAAAGGAAGACAAGAGCCATGAAGGGCATGAAAATGAAAGACTCCATAGCTTTCGCAAACCTAATAGCGTCGGGTTCGGAAAAGAACAAGAAATGACCAAGAGAGGTCAAATAGGATAGATAAAAGTGAGGAGCCTCGCACAAGTAAGTGAAAGCAATGCCAGAAGTCAGCTAAGGTACCCGTGGTCGCCAACCCACGCCTCCATGTTGAGAGTTCCTGGGGCACCTTCTATTCACCTCTTACGACAGGCAGGGGATACCGTGGGTGTTATTACACCGCCCCCACCCACAGGGGGACGACCCCGGTTCAGCCCGGTGGTAATTAATTCAAGGTTCTTATATACCCCTGTCTCATGTACTGTAGGCAGATTTATGCACACGTGAAGAACCATATTTCAGCATATGGGCGTCCCCAAAGGTCATAGAGGCACGTACACCCGGCTTCATGGCTAAATGGTTAGCGTGCTGGCGTTTGGTCACAGGGGTCCCGGGTTCAATTCCCGGCAGTTTCAGGAATTTTAACCTTAATTCGTTAATTCCGCTGGCACAAGGGCTGGCGAGCCGAACTTGTTCTCGGACACTCCCGGCACTAAATGCCACCTCTATTTCTGTGGGACATAAAACCAATATATTATAACAAAAGTGTTTATTAATTTGAAAGATTAAAGGCATAGTGGAAGAGAGCAGAAGATGTTGCAAGTACAGTATTATGGTAGAACTTAGTTCATTACAGATGTTTACAGACTGAATGTAGGATAGTATAACAGTAAATAATAATAATAATAATAATAATAATAATAATAATAATAATAATAATAATAATAATAAGTGCTTTTTCCTGAACACAAAAATTCGTCACTACAGCACTGTCATCAAACCAGTATCACTGTATGCATCTGAATGCCTTATCCTGTCCGAGAAATGTTTGCTTGCGGATTTAGAGAGGAAAGAAAGAAAGAAAGAAAGATCCTACACACCATACTTGGTCCAAACTACAAAAATGGCATCTACATTAGAAAATCCAGGCAAGAAGTATACTCTAAGATAGAGAAGATCACGGACACAATGCGTAAAGGCAGAGTTCGCTTCTACGGTCATATACGACGGATGATCGACTCTCGATGGACGAGACGTATCTTCAGTATATTTGACGCAAAACCAAAAACGGCAATGCCATGGTACGTTAATGTCAAGAAAGATCTTAAAGAACTGGGCCTACAAGCAGAACATGCACAAGACCGAAATCTTTTCAGAGCAGCCATCAAGACTTTTGGGACTTTCCGGGACGAAAAACGGGCAACTGGTGCTAAATGGACAGAAGAACGTCGTGCTAAACACAGTGAGCTAATGAAGACGATGTGGATCAAGCGTCCCTAGTTGGCCGATTAGCGAAATTGAATGAATGAAATAATAATGATGATGATGATGATGATTAACATGTAATCCATGATTACTTCACAAGCCGAGGTATAGTGTTGGGCTACCGCACTGCCGGTAGCGTGATTACAACCGAGGTAGTGAGCTCCAGAGTCCTTTCCCCTGGGGTGGGAAGCCTTTGAGATTCCCTTTTCTAACCACAAGGTAGTGGACTAAAATCAGTCCAAAATTGAAGGAGATATGGAATGCGACATGCTTAGCGGGAAATAACTAGATAAAAGAAGATAGGGAGGACTGGAAGGCTATTGGCATAATATATACATATCCACTAACGATTGTGCAGGTTAGATCTGTTTACAAAAAGCTCGTCGAAAGACAGAAATGGACCGATACTAAATTCAGGATCTTAATCACAGAAGCGGTGAGAAATAGGAGTGAATGAAAGAGTATTGGAAAGAACGGAGACGTGCTGAACCAGTCACTCGAGATCATAAGGGTTTCAACGAATAAAATAATAAATAATAAAATAATAAATAATAAATAATAAAAATAATAGAATAAATATGTAAATAATAATAATAATAATAATAATAATAATAATAATAATAATAATAATAATAATAAAATCGCATATTCGACGTTTTTAAGTTATATCGGGACATTGTAGTTATATAATCCTGAAAAAACAAAAACAAAATCCATGGCGCAGAAGCCTCGAAGGGTCATGGGCTACCAAGCAACCGCTGCTCAGCCCGAAGGCCTGCAGATTACGAGGTGTAGTATGGTCAGCACAACGGATCCTCTCGGCTGTTATTCTTGGTTTTCTAGACCGGGGCCGCCATCTTACTGTCAGATAGCTCCTCAATTGTAATCACGTAGGCTGAGTGACCTCGAACCAGCCCTCAGATGCAGGTAAAAATCCCTGACTTGGCCCAGGATCGAACCCGGGGCTTCCGGGTAAGAGGCAGGCACGCTACCTCTACACAGCGGGGCTGGCATATAATCCTGAAAAGAGTTCTTTAATGCATGAGTGAATCCTCTGACACAGTTTTTTCAATTACAAGTTAATTAACCGAAATACTCCTCCTCCTCCTTCTTCTTCTTATTTATCTGTTTACCCTCCAGGGTCGGTTTTTCCCTCTGACTTAGCGAGGAATCCCAAATCTACCGCCTCAAGGGCAGTATCCTGGAGCTTCAGACTCTGGGTCGGGGGATGAAACTGGGGAGAATGACCAGTACCTCGCCCAGGCGGCCTCACTTGCTATGCTGAAGAGTGGTCTTGCGGGGGGATATGAAGAGGGAAGGAAGCGGCCGTGGCCTTAAGTTAGGTACCATCCCGGCATTTGCCTGGAGGAGAATTGGGACAATACGGAAAACCACTTCGAGGATGGCTGAGGTGGGAATCGAACCCACCTCTACTCAGTTGACCTCCCGAGGCTGAGTGGACCCTGTTCGAGCCCTCGTACCACTTATCAAATTTCGTAGCAGAGCCGGCAATCGAACCTGGGCCTCCGGGGGTGGCAGCTAATCACACTAACCACTACACCACAGAGGTGGACCTGAAATACTCTACTCTAATATTTACTGCGAGGTTATCTAGAATGTTTAATTCAGGCAACGTGTCGGTCATATAAAATTGGACTGCAGTGAGAATGGTCAGTTTCTCGTAAAAAGCCTACCTTTGAAATCTTGTTCTTTAACAATCACAGGTGTTCAGAACAGCCGTAAACGATCGTTAAAATTAAGTGGGTCTGCTTTACATTTCAGGTCATATCCTTAATAGCACGACTTACAGTCACGAAAGTGTTTAATGGTGTTATATATAGCCTGCCGGAGCAACCATGAATGTGAGTCTGGTGTGAGGGCTGGAACAGGGTATATTCCGCACAACACAATTGGGAACATGCATCATTTTCAAAAATATTTTTTTTGAAAAGTACACCAATGAAATAGTATGTAAACGTATTACATTGTGGTATGTTGCCTTGTTTTCTACCATTAAAAAAATATTTAATAGTGCCTTTCCGCAAGGCGAGTGAAACGGCCTCTGACGTAAGCGGCGCGCTGTGACGTCACGATCCTGTACCGCATGGAGCTCAACCAGCCGTTATGCATCAGCCGTTGCTAAAAGCCGATTGTTTATTATTCATGATCGCGAATAACTTCAAAATGACAGAAAGAAGGTTCAAAACAGCACAATCAGACAATCTATCATGTGTAGATGTCGTCATTCTTGAAAAATAGTGACTTTTGTGGCCGCAGAATTTCGCGGATAAAAAACAGGTTTGTAAGTGGCATCTTTTATATACGTGCAATGTACTGTAACCCATAGTATTAGGATAACAACTGAACCTGGATAGATATCACATCACTTTCAACATTTCCTTCTAGACTGATTCCCCTATTAAAGAATAACATTACATTTTCGGGCTTTCAGCATTAGTAAAGTAAGAAATCGGATTTCAGCACTAACATAAACATATAGGTAGCATTGTATTACTAGTCCGCTTCTGTGGTGTAGTGGTTAATGTGTGCCACTCCCGGAGGCCCGGTTTCGATTCCCGGCTCTGCCATGAAAGTTGAAAACAAATAGTACGAGGGCTGGAACGGGGTCTACTCAGCCTCGGGAGGTCAACTGAGTAGAAGGGTTTCAAATCCCACCTCAGCCATCCTCGAAGTGGTTTTTCGTATTTTCCTACTTCTCCTCCAGGCACCTAAGGCCACGGCCGTTTCCTTCCCTCTTCCTTGTCTATCCCTTCCGATCCTCCCATCCTCCAACAAGGCCCCTGTTGAGCATAACAGGTGAGGCCTCCTGGACGAGGTAATGGCCCTCCTCACCAGTTTCATCACCATACTCAAAGTCTCACGTTCCAGGACACTGCCCTTGAAGTGGTAGAGGTGAAATCCCTCGCTGAGTCCGAGAGAAAACCAACCCTGAAGGATAAACTGATTAAGAAAGAAAGAAAGAAAGAAAGAAAGAAGGAAAGAAAGAAAGATCATAGTACTACAGGGCTATAATCTATCATTCCCCAAAAAATATATATTTATGGTTGGGACAACTGGCCTACCCACTACCGGGGCCCATGAAAGAGAATTAAATATCTTTGTGGAGGGAAAAAGTTAAACATGATAAAGGTAAATATGACTTCATCTAGTTTTCACAAGTCGGGCTGAGTGGTTCAGACTGTTGAGGTGCTGGCCTTCTGACCCCAAGTTGGCAGGTTCGATCCTGGTTCAGTCCGGTGGTAGTTGAAGGTGCTCAAATACGTCAGCCTCGTGTCGGTAGATTTACTGGCACGTAAAAATAACTCCTGCAGGACTAAATTCCTGCACATCGGCGTCTCCGAAAATCGTAGTAGTTAGCGGGGCGTGAAGCCAGTAACATTAATTACATTTGGCTTTTAACAAGCTGAGCATATCAGGAAAGAAAAGTGTCCTGGTGACATTTTAGTCGCTCAATACAGCAATGTCTTTGGGTGCTGTGACTAATTTTTTTCTGTTTGCTTTACGTCACACCGTCACATAATGGCGACGATGGGACAGGAAAGGCCTAGGAATGGGAACAAAGCGGCCGTGGCCTTAGGTACAGCCTCAGCATTTGCCTGGTGTGAAAATGGGGAAACCACGGAAAACCATCTTCAGGGCTGCCGGCAGTGGGGTTCAAAACCCACTATCTCCCGGATGCGAGCTCGCAGCTGCGCGCTCCTAACCGCACAGCCAACTCGCGCGGTATTTTTACCCTTTGTTTTTACCAATTAAGCTCTTCAATAAAGACATACATAACTGTCCCATGCCAAGATATACTGGTAGAATTAGAGCTGTCAAAATGGTTCATAACCCCTTTGATTTATTATCTTGACATGGATCACCCAAAACATAAGTTAGGTTTGGAGAATACTTTAATAATCAGCATTATATAATGCACCATTTATTACTTTCATATTCCAAGATGTAATTGAAGCATTTAAATAAAGCATCATACATTAAAATTTAAAGTTTTACCACTAGAACAGCTGACATGGAAAAGTTATTTGAAAATTCAAACAAATTCATCTTACGTTAAAATCTTCAAAAAAATAAACTGTAGACTTTTCCGATATATCACCAGCATTTCTCCAGCTCGCCAAAATCCATTTCTCCCTAGTTTTAGCGTCTTTGGAACGTTTATAAACAATTTGTTTGGGATGGTAAACGATGTGCTATTGCACATCGGAACTCTACACCATTTATAAGTTTTCTGCCTCACTGTCTGCGCAGGATTCATTTTAAGTCTAAAATATACCACTCAGATTATTATCCAATGTATAGACCTCGAATTTAACCATACTAGACACTAACGTAAAGTAGAAATACGCGAAGTGTATCCTGCTTCTCACAGCACACTACGTGTTATTTCGTCTGCTAATTCAGTCAACCTGTACGATGACGTCAGGCCAATGAGATCGCGTACTTGCGTGACATGACATTTTCGTAGATTTTTATCATGTTTGGAGTTATTATTTGTACATTCTGATCACATTTTTGAATTCTGCATGTAATTTTGTATCAGATTAGCATATTTTTAATTAAAACCCCGGATCATGCATGTTCCCTATTAGCAGGAGAAATGAGATTTCAAAATTTCAACCTCCATCATCCTAGAACTGTTTTTAGGTAGTTTCCCCTCCTCAACTCAGATGAATGTCAAGGAAATGCAAATCCTAGTCGCAATTAATAAGTGGTTATTGTTTTAAGAGGAAGTACAACTAGGCAACCATCCTGTATGTAACACTAATCAGAGAGAAAAGATGGAAGGGATCAGACACTTCAAAAATGAAGGTATCGGCCAAAGGAAGACAAGGGCCACGAACGGCGTGAAAATGAAAGAATCTCTAGCCCTCGAGTGGTCTAATACTGTCGGGGTCGGAAAAGAACAAGAGTTGATTAAGGGAGGTCGGGTAGTATATATGAAAGTGAGGAGCCTGGCACAAGTAAGTGGAAGCAATGCCAGGGCTTATGTAAGGGCCACGTGGTCGCCAAACCACGCTCCCAAGTTGAGTGCCCCTGAGGTCCCTTTCAGTCGCCTCTTACGACAGGCAGGGGATACCGTGGGTATTATTCTATCGCCCCCACCCACAGATTGCCTTTGCTGGCAGGACCTAGTGTTTACAGTGCACTATGTCTTCTTGTATGGACTAGAGTAATTTTGTTACTTTCATTGATTTGTCTCTGTCGTATACTTGGCTTTGACAATATGAAAGTGACTGAGGTATGAGTGATGCTAGTAATGCCATTCCTTCTGCAGCCAGTCCCTGCTATGAATGGTGTGAAAATGTTGCTCATAGGGTCGGTTGGTGCATGCATTTCAGTGGGCTTGGCAGACTGGTATGTAATAGCAACTTCTGGCTCGGTGAGGAAAGCAACGGGAAACTACCTCACTCCTCATTTCCCTAGTACGCCTCTTCAGTGATGCCTAGGCCATCTATGGCAGCTGATGGCGGAGCTGTTGAGGATCCAACCAGCCTTAGGGCTGAAGACTGAACATACATATCACCCACAGAGGAATCGCAGTTAATAAATATTCGGCTGCCACAACTAGATGTGCTATCCCAGTGGTATTCAAACTTTTCAACTGGCGTACCCCCAAATGTGTTACCTTACTAACCCTGAAATACGAGTATATTGCGATTATACCAGAAATAAATGATTGTTGCTGGATGCCAAATAATATTAACCATCATCATCATCATCATCATCATCATATCCCGCTTACTCAGGGTCTCTGCACGCACTGAGGCACGAAAGAATTGTGGAAGGGGATGTAAGGTCACATGTCCTTCCTGACACCACGGGATTTTCAACTAAAAATCTCACCCCAGCAACACCAGGAATCGAACTAGAGTCGCCGGGATGACAGGCAAGCAGCTTAGCCGTTACACCACCCTGTTCCTCAATAACGATAAACAATATATACTGTAATTGTATCTGGGGAAAGAAAACCTCGTAACTCCAAGTACTTATACACAAGAAGTCCACCGGGCGAGTTGGCCGTGCGGTTAGGGGCGCGTGGCTTTGAGCTTGCATCCGGGAGATAGTGGGTTCGAATCCCACTGTCGGCAGCTCTGAATATGGTTTTCCGTGGTTTCCTATTTTCACACCAGGCAAATGCTGGGGCTGTACCTTAATTAACGCGAACTCCTAGGCCTTTCCTATTCGATCGTCGCCATAAGGCCTATCTGTGTCGCGACGTAAAGCCACTAGCAAAAAAAAAGAAAGAACAGAAGTCGTCCAAAACTGAGAGGTCAGCAATGGCCGGAGAACTGTTCCTGGCATTTTCGTTGCTTAATGATAGCCCTATCTTTCGACCACCGGGTCTTCTGTTCCCTTGGAATTACGAGTTTTTCATTGGCTAGCAACGATATAATAGGGCTGATCAACAAAAACTGAGTGTGATTTTTTTTTCACAGATGTTTATTACTCCATTTCAATGTTTACATGTTCTATTTCAAAGTAGTCCCCTCCTGCTTCAATGCAATTTTTATAGCGTCTCTGCCCGTTCCTGAAGACATGCTGCAGACCATTCTTTGTCACGCCCTTGAGGATCGCCTCACTTTTCTTGAAAACTGCTTCGGAGTTCTCAAATCGAATGCCCGTAATCTTTGCCTTTAGTGACGGGAATTTTTAAAAAAATCAAAGGGTGCAAGATCAGGGCTATAAGGAGGATGCTGTACACAGGTAATGTTGAATCGAGCCAGAAACTGCATGACTTGATTTGCGTCGCGAGGCATGATGAAGTCGCCACCCAGTCCGAGAAAGCTCTGGTCGTCTCTTTCATATGTGCTTCTTCAGTGTAACTAATACTGACATATAATAACAGTAGTGTGAGGGGGAACTGCATGCTGGTAAATCATTCCATTACAGTAAAAAATGTGATCATCACTTTCCCTGCGGATGGAACAACTTTTGCCCTTTTTTTTTTTTTTTCTTTCGGTGATTTCCACACAGTGCTGGCTCGTTTTCCCTTAGGATCATAATGATGCTTCCGCTTTTCGTGTCAGTGGCTGCATGGTTTAAACGAAAACTATTTCATTGCACTGTACTGCTCCTCGCGCGTCACCTCCAATGTCTGGTATGCGAAATGCACGTAGCGTCTACAAAACAGAGCATTGCTAGCAACCTACCGATATGAGAGTGCTGCCGCCTACGGACATTATATATAAAAACCCGCTATTTTCAAATATTTATGTTACAGATAGGAAGCTATCACGGAGGCTAGAGGAAAAAAATCAGTCTCCGTCTTTGTTGATCAGCCCTCGTATGTACACGAATGCAACAATTAGTTGTAATACATACACTGCCACTGAAAAAATGAAGTTAGTGAGTGGATTTACAAACAAAAATAACAGCAAGAGCATTGCAGCATGAGGAAGGTACAAACTGACATATTTACAGCCTATATATATATATATATATATACACATGTTATTACTAGTTGTTTTACGTTGCACCGACACAGATAGGCTTATGGCGACGATGGGATAGGAAAGGGCTAGGAGTGGAAAGGAAGCGGGCGTGGCCTTAAGGTACAGCCCCGGTATTTGCCTGGTGTGAGGCTTTTCTGAATAGCTCACTGAAAACCGTTAGAAGCTACGATAAATTTGACCCCTTGAGATGACCATGCCGGTCCCGCGGTGTAGAGGTAGCGCGCTTGCCTCTTATCCGGAGGCCCCGGGTTCGATACTCGGCCAGTTCAGGATCTGAAGATGGTTCGAGGTCCAATCAGTCTACGTGATTACGTACAATTAAGGAGCTATCTGACGGTGAGGTGGAGGCTTCCGTCAAGAAAGCCAAGAATAACGGCCGAGAGGATTCGTGGTGCTGACCACAGGACACCTCATTATCTGCAGGCCTCCGGGCTGAGCAGCGGTCGTTTGGTAGTCCAAGGCCCTTCTGGGTTGTTGCGCCATGTTGTTGCTTTTTTAGATGACTCCCCGTACCCCTAGTGGTACGCGTACCCCAATTTGAATATCATTGTGCTAGCCGACAGGTCATACACAGTAAGCACATGAAGCTGTAACAATCATGTTCAGAAGACTGCTGCCTGTCAGCTGGCTTGCAATGATTGGAGTGTCACGTGGTCAGCACGTCGACTTCCGTAGCCGAATTGCTTGTCTTCGAGGCTGAGTGGTTCCGAGAACAGGGAACTGGCTTTCTGAGCCCAAGTTGGCGGGTTCGATCCCACCTCACTCCGCTGATATTTGAAGGTACTGCGAGCTGCTATTTCTTGGTGGATGCAGTCATTTTGAATCTGTCTCTTGGCACGTGCTAGAGTAAAATGTAGCTTTCACCTAAGCCCCAGTCTTATTTATGACTGTGACAGTATGGAAGCTCATGGTGTATGAGTGGTTAGGAATGACATATATGTTAGAACACGTCTAATGCGTCTGAGTTCTCTGCAAGATACTCCTCATAGGATCAGCAGTGCTGCAATAGCCCAATAAAGAAATGAATGACTGACTACCTCACCCCACATCATGCCTACTACGCTATCACGTCCCATTTAATTATTATTATCTTCATTATTGTGTTTAATATAATCCACTGCAAATCAATACCGTTGGCTACATACAGGCTATCGTAGTAGTCACTCGACTTACGTTTACCTTGACATTAGCAAGGTCATATTTTATCAGATTTCGCAAAAAATTAAATTATTAGGAATTATCTCTTCAAACTCTAACCGGTCTTTATACTGACCAGTTAAAAGGAAAAGATGAGAAATCATTTACTAAAGAACCCGTTAGTAACATTGCAACTATGAAACCGTAGGATATAAACATATATGATCTGTTCACCTATCTTCCCAAGAAAACCGTTTATCAAGTTACTCAATTGAAACCACATTAAAGAAATTGAAATCTAAGTATTGCAACAACAATACAGTGAGTTTGTAAAAACACCAACTCTTCCCACTTTTGATGATTCAGTTCCTAATATTTGAAATTTCTATTTTATGATGTCCCGTCATTTAATTGTATAACAGCTGTAGACTGAATTAACTCCAAAACAGGTATATAACAATAAAGCTATTCGGAATATATAGGATGAATCCAGAGTAGACCGTAGCAAACACAATTTATAACGACACCAACAACATGTAACATTTAACATGCATTAAAATTTTGTCTATTCCCCAACCCAGGCTCCGTCTAAAACCGGAAAAGAAGAAAAGCAAGCATGTACAAACAACTAAATTTTGTTCCCATTGATTTGATTGCAAACTGTAGTATTGATTCCAATTATGAAACAAGAAGTATTATTTTCAGATGGAAGTTATTAACATTTTTATGTAATGACTTGTGTAATGATCTGTGTATCGAGAGGTCTTTCCTCTTTTCTTAATTCTGAATAAGAGCAATGAATAAAATAAATAAATATCTTAAGCTGATGAAAAAATATCAACTCATTAAAACATGTATAATTAATTACAGTACAACATTACTCATATTTGATCTGTGTTCGGAGTTACAAAGTTGATTGAACTAACGAAGCTTTTCTAGCCATATTCAACAATTTACTGGTTTCATATTCCACGATTCTGTTCCAATCTCTTCTGTCAGTAATTTCAAGGCCACAAACGATGAACATAAAAATGTAATGCCGACATAGTACTAGTTTAATTACAAACAAAATCAAAAAAGTCAACTGACCTTAACAGTGTGAAGATATCAGGTATCTTCCACCCTTCCACACCATTCTCCGCACAAGCACGAACACACGCACGCAGGCAGGCATTCACGGAAACTTGTACGAACCACGACAGGAGCGCAAGTGTATATCTGTCAAGCGCAACACTACTTCATTTGAGTAAGTTGTTGAAAATTCATGCCGCGGTTGACCCCATCGAAGCGAGGTAATATTCTAACACAGCCTGAAGCGATTTTAGTCCTCCAAGAACCTGGTATAGAAAGGACGTCTAAACGAAGCTCTGTTTCAGACCGTGCGTTCACATGAACCAATCACAGTGCGATACTCGTTAGCTTGTGCTGGAAATAGGGCAAGACGAGTCGAGTATCCACGAGGTCGGTGAGAGTGTTGGACGGATCAAGGTCTGTCACCATTGTATAATAATATATTAGAGCGGTACTGATATCTGATATCAACACTGTCGCTCGCGGTGCGCTATGGACAAGAGGAAATGTGAACATAATTATGGTCCAAATATGTATGTGCTGGAAATTTTGGACACCATATGATTCAAACCCAAACCTCTTAATGTCCACTATTCACTGCATAGCATTTCCGAGTTTGCCTTTGGAAACCAAGAACTGTGGATTCAAGCCTTAGTATATTTGCAATAATGGATGATAACAGTAACAGATTCATGCTGACTACTGTATCTTTTGTGTATGTAAAGGCAAATCGTATTGGCCTTGACTAGTTTCACATATAACATCATAGGTAGCCATCTAGGAGGAGGCAGGTTTGAATCCTACTTTAGACGAAAATTTCATCGTCGCTTCTTTACCAAACCTTGCCTAAATTAATTATAATAAGTCCTGGATCTGACACCAATATAACTAAAATTACTGACAGATTTAACACCCTCAATCATTGAATTACTGGAAGCTGCCAAATCACAATGTGCATGACCTTTGTATGAAGTAATTAAAGGATAATTTACATATTTTTAAAGAGGGGCCATGGACATCTATTTCTTCTTCTTCTACTTTATTATTATTATTATTATTATTATTATTATTATTATTATTATTATTATTATTATTATTATTATTATTATTATTATTATTATTATTATTATTATTAACTATTTAAAACGTCTTGTCATAGTATTATTTCTTGCCTTTTGACATTGAAAATTCTCAAATACAATGTTAACAGAGCACACAGCGAATGAAATTTTGCACTTAAAGTGTTCAACTAACATACAATGCTTATATATACAAAAAGTAAAATAATGTATACAATGTTTTTTTTTCTCGTTTGTTTAAGATGTCTCTCATCCACATTTCTCCACTTTCTCTTTCGGTAAATGCATCCACTTAAGGAATTCTTCCTCTCCTTTCCTCCTTGTCAGTGTACACTCTTATAAGAGGTGTCCCATGGTCTCTTTACTTTCTAGCCGGGCTGACTGGCTCAGGCGGTTGAGGCGCTGGCCTTCTGACCCCAACTTGGGAGATTTGATCCTGGCTTAGTCCGGTGGTTTTTGAAGGTGCTCCGATACGTCAGCCTCGTGTCGGTAGATTTATGGGTACGTAAAAGAACTTCTGCGGGACAAAATTCCGGCATCTCGGCGTTTCCGAAAATAGTCAAACGTAGTTAGTGGGCGTTAAAAATAATAACATTATTATCTTCACTTTCTCCGCAGATTCAGCCTTTTTTTATCTTCTTTAGCGCAGTGTCTGTTGGCCAGAGCTTCGTTCGCGCACTTGAATCTCGCAGTGATGATATTTGATCTTGCTTGGGTCCTCTTCAGCGTAGATATTACTGTGGCCCGTGGTTCTAATTTTCTTGTATATTTGGCAGTACTGGACTTTCTCGATCCTGCTAAATCTGACTTTCCGCTGTACGTTCTCTTCCCTCCTGCGCAAGCTGTCAAGAACGTTTTCGTCTTGTCACCACCTCCTTCTGACTTCTTCAGATGACAGGCCGTTCCGATTGTGATATTCCCGTCGGTTCGTCTCCCATTTGGTTAGTTTTCCTTTTCTGCCATCTATTTTTTTCAAGCATTCCTTATGTTTTATTATTTTTGCCGTATCTTTGCTTCGAATTTTGCTGCACTCATTCCGGTGCCTATTCTGACTTGTTAATATCCGGGCGTGTATTTTATCTACTTTCCTAGCAAGAGTACTTAATATTATCGCAATCTGTTATGCTTATGTTCTCCAGTTCCCCCCTCCACCCTATACCCGTGGCAGCACTTTTTTTATATCGGGGCTTGTTTTAAAAACAGTCCAAGTCCACAGGTGGCAGTACTTACTAAAATAGGCACTAGTTTTACTTGTGTCTCCAGTCTCCTAGTGGCAATACATGTTAATAATAATAATAATAATAATAATAATAATAATAATAATAATAATAATAATAATATTGGCTTTACGTCCCACTAAATAATTTTATGGTTTTCGGAGACGCTGAGGTGCCGGAATCTCGTCCTGCAATAGTTCTTTTACGTGCCAGTAAATCTACCTGATGTATTTGAGCACCTTCAAGCACCAGCGGACTGAGCCAAGATAGATCCTGCCTAATTGGGGTCAGAAGGTCAGCGTATCAACCGTCTGAACCACTCAGCCCAGCATACTTGTTTATAGTGGAGGTTGATTTTCTTTTATGTCTACCATCTACCAGTAGCAGTATTTCATAATATCCGAGCTTAATTTATTGACATCTCCTTTGTTTGATAATATCGGAGCTTGTAATTGCGATATTTAAAATCTCCTGATCCTATAGCTGTAGCCAACTCATTGCCTAGCTAGTGACATATGTATATTTTTTGCTCCCTTTTTCTTTATTTACACGCGTTACAATAGAGTATATTCTTGACTTCCTCATTGGAAATAATAATAATAACAACATCATAATAATACCAATAATAATGATATTATCGAGCGAGTGGTTATGCGATTTGGGCCACGTGGCTGTCAGCTTAAATTTGGGAGATAGTGGTTCGAATCCCACTTTTAGCAGCCCTGGAGATGGTTTCCCATTTTCGCGACAGGCAAACTAAGGCCAGTATCAACTCCCTCCCACTCCTAAATATTTCCCTATCTCATTATCACCATAAGACCTGTCTGTGTCCGTGTGACCTAAACCAAATGTTTAAAACTATGAATGTGATTGATTTTATGTCCTACTAACTATTTACTGTTTTCGGAGACGCTGAGGTGCCCGAATTTTATCCCTCAAGTTTTCTTTTACGTGTCATTAAAGCTACACAATACGCGGCTGCCGTATCTGAACACCTTCAAATACCAACAGTTTGGAGCCGGGATCAAATGCGCCAACTTAAGCCTAGAAGGCTGCACTTTACTGTCTGGGCTTACTCAGCGGGCTTAGTGGAAATAATGAATATAGTAGCGTCTTTCTACGAGATATAATACTAGAAACAGACAGGCGAATCATTCCAAATATCCAACACTGGAAAATGTTAATGTCTAATAAGTTTAAACTTCTGAAGAACTTGTAAAAAAAAAAAAATCTTGGAACTTACGATTAATATTTTATCAATCCCGTCCACCTCTGTGGTGTACCGGTTAGTGTGATTAGCTGCGACCCCCAGAGGCTCGTGCTCGACTCCCGACTCTGCCACGAAATTTGAAAAGTGGTACGAGGGTTGGAACGGGGTCCACTCAGCCTCGGGAGGTCAACTGAGTAGAGGAGGGTTCGATTCCCACCTCAGCCATCCTCGAAGTGGTTTTCCGTGGTTTCTCACTTCTCCTCCAGGTAAATGCCGGGATGGCACCTAACTCAAGACCACGGCCGCGTCCATACCTCTTCCTTGTCTACCCCTTCCAATCTTCGCAACAAGGCCCCTGTTCAGCATAGTAGGTAAGGCTGCCTGGGCGAGGTACTGATCCTCCTCCCCGGTTTTATCCCCTGACCGAAAGTCTCACGCTCCAGGACACTGCCCTTGAGGTGGTAGTGGTGGGAGTCCGATGGAAAAAGCAACGATGGGACAGGAAAGGGCTAGGAGTGGGAAGGAAGCGGCCGTGGCCTGAATTAAGGTGCAGCCCCAGCATTTGCCTGGTGTGAAAATGGGGAAACCACGGAAAACCATTTTCAGGGACATGCGAATTATACAGAGTGAACTGAAATTCGCGCACTTGGGCGTCGCAGCGCGATTCCTTACATGCCAGCAATAATTTAAAAAAAAACGAATCTCACAAAAGTTCGTCCTGCGAGTATATCCGGCAGAAAAGAGACGTTGAAGAATGGCAATCTGGCAACACTGTAACCACATGTAGGGTAACTACCTCTGTCAGCACATATTACTTGTGCTGTGCAGTTGGTGCAGTGGATAGAGTTTTGGGTTAGCATGCAGGAGGTCGAGGGGTCGATCCTGGGTTAAGGCGTATATTTTTTATTTCGTAAATGTAGTCCAGGTGGTATGGTATCTGGCATCTTAATCGTTAACAACGATTACAGCGGGTCCTTTAGAAACAATTTGCACCTACATACTACGATCCTAGAAATGGACGAACAATCGTTTTCATTGGTCAGCTTTGAAAGACGCCCTTTACTTATTCGCTGTTGACGATTAAGATGGCAGATACCATACCACCTGGACTACATTTCTTCTTCTTCTTCTTCTTCTTCTTCTTCTTCTTCTTCTTAATCTGGTTATCCTCCATGTTCGGCTTTTCCATCGGACTCGGCGAGGGATCCCACCTCCATCGCCTCAAGGGCAGTGACCTGGAGCTTCAGACTCTGGGTCGGGAGATACAACTGGGGAGGATGATCAATGCCTCGCCCAGGCGGCCTCGCCTGCTATGCTGAACAGGGACCATGCGTGGGGATGGGAAGATTGGAAGGGATAGACAAGGAAGAGGGAAGGAAGCGGCCGTGGCCTTGAATTAGGTACCATCCCGGCATTTGCCTGGAGGAGAAGTGGGAAATCACGGAAAACCACTTCCAGGATGGCTGAGGTAGGAACCGAACCCGCCTCTACTCCGTTGACCTCCCGAGGCTGAGTGGACCCCGTTCCAACCCTCGTACCACTTTTTCAAATTTCGTGGCAGAGCCTGGAATCGAACCCGGGCCTCCGGGGGTCGCAGCTAACTAGACTACATTTACGAAATAAAAAATGTACGCCTCCACCCAGGATCGACCCCTCTACCTCCTGCATGCTAACCCAAAACTCTATCCACTGCACCAACTGTACACCACGAATAATATGTGCTGACAGAGGTAGTTACCCTACATGTCGTTAGAGTGTTGGCAGATTGCCACACTTCAACGTTCTTTTCCTGCCGGATATACTCACAGGACGAACGTTTGTGAAAGACATATTTTTATTGCTGGCATATGAGGAGTCGCGCTGCGATGCCCGAGTGCGCAAATTTCGGTTCATCCTGTATCTCACGAAGTTCCTGTTTAAAGTTTCTGTAGTGATTTACAAATTACCGAGACTAGGATTGGGTAAGAGGCACCTGTGCCTAGAGTGTTCTGTTTTCAGCTCAAAAGCAAAGTTTCGTACATGACCAAGGGTTTAACGTCAAATGCTCTTCCTGTAACCATGAGCTTGGTCTATTGAAAGCAGAACTCAAGCTCAGGATACTCAGATTGGTAGCCGAATAGCCTGACCACTGCTCCAGCGCACCCTCGAGGTCGTGGCTAGAATGTGCATCCAATCTCGCTATTCACCGGAAAAGTTCACTTCAAAAAAAAAAAAAAAAAAAAAAAAAAAAAAAAAAAGAGAGAGAGAGAGAAAAATTAATTTTAACCCATCTGTCCTCTTTGCTGCATTTCTGAGGTTAAGAGTGCCCATTTTAAGATCCTTCAATCAGTGCTGAAGTCGCTGCAGAATCGAGATAAGAAAGCGGGCCAAACGGACGGGAAGCTACCTAAAATGCGACGGCAAAACGATTGATGATACCCAGATAAACCTGGTTTTTAGGGACGAACCTCAAGGATTTACCAATCCATCAAAAAAATAAAACCGTAATGGAGAGCAATATAACGATTTATAATTGACGTGGCTCTATTAAACCCTAATATCACATAATTACACATTAAAGCAGAGACGAACGCGTGCAGATGCTTGGTGGTTATGGTACAATGGGAAAAAGAACTACCAGTATCGTAGCTCACCCTGCAATTTCTGAAGCACAAATTATGGCTTGGTATTGTATTTACATAGCATTTAGCAATAGAAGTAATTATAACTTGTTTGTGATTCAATCGATTAATAATGGCGTAAACTCTACTGGACTGGATTTGTTTAATAGTTGCTCTTAGGAATACATCATTATGGCGGGAGGAGGCCCCACTTTACCACAGGCGTTCAGGTGATTCCTCTCTAAGTTGGCAATCAACTTCCTTTATTCTTGTTTCAACTTCTTTGTCGATTTCTTGTGCTTATCATTTGACGATGTTTGAAGTTAGGTCACTGACATTGCGAGTCCAAGTTTGCATCTTAGGGTTCAGTTGTAGCTCTTTATTTGACTATTGATTTTATGGCGCACCGACACAGGCAGGTCTTATGGCCACTGTGGGATAAGACAGATCGAGGAATGATAAGAAAGATCTTGGCTTTACGTCGCACCGACTCCGACAAGTCTTATAGCGGAGTTCGAACCCACTATGCCGAATGCAAACTTTCATTGTTCCTGGGCCGTGTGGTTAGGGGCGCGCAGATGTGAGCTTGCATCCGAAAGATAGTGGGTTCGAACCCCACTATCGGCAGCCCTGAAGATAGTTTTCCGTGGTTTCCCATTTTTACATCAGGTAACCTTAACTAAGGCGACACTCCGGAGATAAAAATATATATTTTACCTAACGCATGGATTTTCACGAAACTCGGTGGGAATGTCACTTACATAAAAGTAGCGATACTACAAACATTTCTTTCATGTACAATTAATAGTTTTTCCGAAATAATTTTTTTCTTTCGAAATTTTTTATCCCATTTTTTCACGAATTAATATGTTAATGTTTTGTTATTGTATTTGCTGTGTGTTTGACAGACTGAAAAGCCTTTGTTACATTTAACTAAGTCAACACTGGAAAACATGGCTTCATTTTTAAGAAATTATTCGGCCAGTCAGGCAAATTACGAAGCCAGAAAGCTCGAATCACTTAAAATTAAAATCATGAACATTGACAAATCAATTACATTTAATATATATTTTATTTTATCATTATTGTTTCATATTATCTCTATCATTGACAAGTTTACGCTACGTAAACAATACTGTACATATATAAGCTTGTTTTTAAGTGATTTGATAGAATCTGAGGATGTTCTTGTAGAACGAAACATGTCATTCTTTGTATGTTAGTGTGTGTTTTACAGATATGTTTATAGTGTTTTAATTTACATTGTATTTGCTGTGTGTTTGACAGACTGAAAAGCCTTTGTTACATTTAATATGTTAATGTAAATTCAAAATTAGGTAGATAACACTTCTTTTAAAAGCACTACGTATCGATTTTTCTGTACATAATTTATATAAGGAGATATATCGTACTAAAGCTTGTGTGATTTTCACGCTCTAAAATTTTAGACTTAAAAATCCCTACTACTTGAAAAAATTCTGCAATCAAAAATTCCACACGCTGGTTTCTTAATATAGCTGTGATACCATACAAATTTTGTTACAGCTGGCAGAATATTATGGGGGCAAATGGGATTTAAATGCAAAATTACAGTTGGCAAACAAAGCATTATTACAGTGATAAGATAAAGCGGAATAACTTCATGACAAGAAAAAAGATATTCAACTTCGGTCATAAAAAATTCAAAAAATGACCAAAACATCGATTCTTATTTCCGGAGTGTCGCCTTAAGGCTACAGCCTATTCATTCCCATTCCTAAGCCTTTCCTATCCCATCGTCGCCATAAGACCTATCTGTGTCGGTGCGACGTACAGCAAATAGCATTGCTCCTGAATCTAATTGTTTCATTTCTTATTATCTAACTCATTCGTGAGAAAACTTTACACTTATGGGCAAATCCGGTGACATGAACTATTTCTACGAGTACATTAGGGCATAGTGAGCAATGTGGTCGCAAGCTACAAAGCAATGATCAATTGAATTCAAAACTCTCGGCGTTATTAGAAAAGACGAAGTCGCTCGTGGGTCTCTTCTGAGGAAGCTGCACAACAAAGTCTTCACGTAACGTTCAGTTTTCCTGAATGAGCATTGGTGTGGATTCTCCAGTCCTCAAACGTATACCGACCGCGGCAATAGACTAGTTGGGGAACTTGGACACTAGAAACTATCACAGTCATGGAATATTCGTTATCAGTCCTGGTTTCGGTGCCTCGTTTATGATTAAATGCTGCCAGTTACACTTTGACAAAAATATTGCATGCAATAACTCTTGTACTTCTCTTCTTCCTTCGACGTGGACTCTATGATGTAGACTAAATTGCAAGCATTTATAAAGTTCTTATTTCAAATTGATTGGGTAAAATTGGATTCCACGGAATTTATTGTTTGCAGTAAAAGGGAGAATGAGGTAAGTGGAGTGCAATGATTATCATTTATCAATGATACAAATTCAGTAAACACTGTTTCTGTTTCTTATCACATATGGAAAAGCAAAGCAGAAACATCTTCTTACAGGTCATGAAGACCTTTGGAGGGGTAGAGGGTTAAGGCATGCACTATCCGTAACCTCGGCACTTGGTGGGGTATTGGTGTAGGATGAATGTAGCTCGAGGCTATGTGCACCTCCGGAAGTGGAAATCTCGATTCAATCGATCCCACGACCTTCCGGGTGATCCGATCACGCTTTTACTGCCTTAGCAAGGCAGCCCCTTTATTTGTAACATATATAGCCTCTTCATTCTCTTTTCCTTTTTCTTTCTTTCTTTCTTTCTTTCTTTCTTTCTTTCTTAATCCGTTTACCCTCCAGGGTTGGTTTTTCCCTCGGACTCAGCGAGGGATCTCACCTTTATTGCCTTAAGGGCATAGAGGATGGTTGCCTAGTTGTACTTCCTCTTAAAACAATAATCACTACCACCACCATCACCACCTTAAGGGCAGTGTCCTGGAGCGTGAGACTTTAGGTCGGGGGATAAAAGTGGGAAGGAGGACCAGTACCTAGCCCAGGCGGCCTCACCTGCCATGCGAACAGGGGCCTTGTAGAATTATGGGAAGATTGGAAGGGTAGACGAGGAAGAGGGAAGGAAGTGGATGTGGCCTTAATTTCTTTGCTAGTGGCTTTACGTCGCACCGACACAAATAGGTCTTATACCGACGATGGGATAGGAAAGGCCTAGTTGTTGGAAGGAAGCGACCGTGGCGTTAATTAAGATGTGCCTGGTGTGAAAATGGGAAATCGTGGAAATCCATCTTCAGGGATGCCGACAGTGGGATTCGAACCCACTATCTCCTGAATTCAATCTCACTGCTGCGCGCCACTAACCGCATGGTCAACTCATCCAGTGTGGCCTTAATTATGTACCATCCCGGCATTTACCTGGAGTAGAAGAGGGTAACCACGGAAATCCACTTCGAGAATAGCTGAGGTGGGAATCGAACCCTCCCCCCCCCCCCCCCTTCGCCCTTGACCTCCCGAGGCTGAGTGGACCCCGTTCTAACCCTCGCACAACTTTTCGAATTTCCTGGCAGAACCTGGAATCGAACCCGGGCCTTCAGGGGTGGCAACTAATCACATCAACCGCTACACTACAGAGGCGGACATTTTTCCTTTTAAGTTGGAAATACTTCTCTTCAAACAAGCTAGCAAAATGTGGCGTGGAACAATTAAATATTGCATTCCTTCATATATATTAAATTACATGTTACAGACGTTCTATGAGGATGTTGTAGATTTCTTTTTATCCAGAAACATGACGCAATGTAAGAACATCTGGAAGGCTGCCTTCTCTTTCACAGTAGCTTTTAAGATAATTATGTGGTCAATAAGAAATGTATATACGAACTCGGAAGTGATCAGACATATAAGTGGCTCCCTTCTTTTTTAAATGTGCTACCCACACAAATCAAGAGTTTTATTGCACAGTTTAAATACAAGACACCGAAAAATACATTATTCGAAGCTTTATCTTATTGAACGTCGATGGAACATGTATAGGTTCTTTGCTCAACAAACCGGTTGAGCTTGGACTAATTAATATGGTTGCAGTATATGTGGCCTAAGGCTGATTGAGACGACCCATCCCTAAATCTATCCACATTACTATCATTAGGAGCGAGAGTAGGGTAGGTAAATATGCCGCAGGTAAGGACATTGAGTCACCTGCCATGTGTATTTCTTGTAACGAGAAGACTGTCGCCGGTTTGTGTCTGGAGAATTATCGAAGGAGTTTCATCGCTTAAGAAGGGGATTGTAGGTCATGAATCTTAGAACTTGCGGCAATAATCTTTCATCATGGGAGCCACAATAATTTTATTTCAAATTGTGATTAATGTGTAATTAGCAGTTTCCCGCTGGCTCCGCCCGCAATGTACAATGTATGGTGCGGCTAGTTACTATCCTTACGGATGTATTTGCAAAGTTCTGACTAAATGAAATAAAGCACATGATCTGCTGTGGTAATAGAATGGAATATTGTGTCAAGAAAACACTTGAAAATACATTACACAAATAAATTGAATTAAACGTTCCTTGGAACAACACTACGCGCCGAACTATTAAAACGTCCTTCAAAGATCTTCGTCATGGAGACAAATGTACTCATAACTATTCTCATAATCTACCAATACCGAGCTCGATAGCTGCAGTCGCTTAAGTGCGGCCAGTATCCAGTATTCGGGAGATGGTAGGTTCGAATCCCACTGTCGGCAGCCCTGAAAATGGTTTTTCCGTGGTTTCCCATTTTCACACCAGGCAAATGCTGGGGCTGTACCTTAATTAAGGCCACGGCCGCTTCCTTCCCACTCCTAGCCCTTCTTGTCCCATCGTCGCCGTAAGACCTATCTGTGTCGGTGCGACGTAAAACAACTAGAAAAAAATAATCTACCGATGTAAGTAGTTATTACATCAAAAGAAAGCGCTTGATCCACTGAACGTTTTAGACCAAAACGAACTGCGTACCTCAATTAGAACGGAAGATATGATTGGTTCAATGAGAAAAAATGTTGAAGAAATGAGACGTCAAATTTAATGTGCACTCATAACTTTGCTCAGAATGAACCAATTGGAATAGTTAAAAGCTGAAATGAAAGAACCTGATCCACTGAGTGTTCCTAAGCCAAAACAAGCTCCGTACCTCAATTAGAACCAAAGATATGTTTGCTCCAAAGATACAAAAAATTGAAAAAATGAAATAATTTGAGGAAGGTGGAAGTTAAGTCATTTATAGTACCTGATGACAACTTTGTGCATGAATACCTTTAAGTTAAAACAAAAATGAACGAAATCGACCGGATAGAATGGCCGGACTGACTGACTTTAGTTTTCATAATTTTTTTAATATATAGATAAGAGGAAAAAGTGTACACATGCTAAAATTTATAAGATTTGTGAAATATAATGCAGTCTAAAAAAATGTTAATCCTACTCTACTCCAATTCCTAACTGAACTAATAGTAATAATGCTGACTAATAAGTTTAAGCAATAGTAGAGGAGAGAGGTTTTAGAACAAAAAATGCATCAGCGTTTTTAAAGAACATCTTCGTTATTAATTCGTGAATTGAAGTTGTTATTAAAACCAAGCAATTTTACATACATTTTATTACCACGACGACGAATAACACGTTCGATTAAATAGTGATCAGGACATTATGTTTCCTGCAGCTCTTCGATGTACGTAGAATCCACCTTCGATAAGACTGTCCGGATAGTTTCTAAATTACATATTCCCAAAGTGTGCGCCTCGTATCTCAGGGAAGCCTTCTAACTTTCGCAAGAGCGTTGAGCCGAGGACGCCCAGCACGGATGCGGATATTCGCGGATTTATCCGCGGATATCCGCTAAGTTAGTGTCTTGGCGGATGCAAACTGTATGGCAGTGCGGATAATTTTGCGGAAATTTTCTAAATAATGAAGTTTATTGATTTTCACTCAGATATACTCTTATTTTTACTTGTGGTTAGGCCACCCTTGCCATTGGTATGGGAGAATGGTGATATGAAAAGAGCCTTGACACCATAAAGCTGTAAATGTGACCTAAGCCTAACCGGCCTCTGCCCGCAGTTAATGGAAAGAAGAAACTACTACGTCGGTAATAGTCGCAAGAGGAAATCCCTCATATACATGTGCCTGTGGGAATTCTCGCCGGCCCCGTGGTGTAGGGGTAGCGTACCTGCCTCTTACCCGGAGGCCCCGCGTTCGATTCCCGGCCAGGTCAGGAACTTTTACCTGGACCTGAGGGCTGGTTCGAGATCCACTCAGCCTACGTGATTAGAATTGAGGAGCTATCTGACGGTAGATGGAGGCCCCGGTCTAGAAAGCCAAGAATAACGGCCGAGAGGATTCGTCGTGCTGACCACACGACACCTCGTAATCTGCAAGCCTTCGGGCTGAGCAGCGGTCGCTTGGTAGGTCAAGGCACTTCAAGGGCTGTAGTGCCATGGGGTTTGGTTTGGTTTGGTTTGTGGAGATTCTCGTGTCAGGTACCAGGCCTATTGTATTATGTTGACAGATCTATCCGATTCAAAACCTTGGGTGTAATATACTGTAGGCGGGTGCGGATGAAGGAAGTGCAGATGCAGATCATATTTTGTATAACCGTGCAGGGCTCAACTTATCGAGTGATTAGAAATAATAAAAGGCAACACACACACACAGGCTTAATATTGCTCCATATTTTAATACATAAACGAGTTCCTATGGCATAGTATTAACTCTCTTGTCATTTATCACCTTATTTTTCCTATAAGGGAGCTCAGTAACTTAATATTAATGTATATAATGAGAATCCGCATCAGGCTTATCCACACTCGGTGCAATACTTTCTGGTTGTTACACTCTGTGTTCCAAAGCAACGTTCTTTATTCAAATGGGTTACACCTTTCTTCTCTACATTAAATCACTTTTATATATTGAAAGGCTACCGAACTTCATTTCTCTGCCTGAAGTAGTAACCTACCCAAAAATGGATCCGACTTAAATGATCATAACTACTACGAGAGCACCTCCGGTATGATGTCAGAAGGAAAAGAGGATCGTGGGTACCAAAAAAAAAACAATGGAATAAATAATGATTTGTTTAGTGATGTTATCATGAATTTGTAACCATTGCCGTGTCGACTTTCAAGCAGTGTTGCCAACTTAGCGGATTTTACGCTAAATTTGGCGGAATTAGAAGATTGCCGGCGGAGAAATATATCATTTAGCGGACAGCGGATATTTTGGCGGAATTCTACATTTATTATAGCGGAATTTAGTGTTTTATCCATTTTACGTTTTTTTTTTAATTTGTACTCCAGTCTGTCTCCGAGCTATTCCGTATTTCTTGTCAAGAGCTAGCAGTCACATGAGGAAAACATGTTATTTAGATTTGATGTTATGAGATCATGGTATCATAAATTTGTAATGCGTGAGGAAAGATTACTTATCTCTTAGTTGACGAATGATGACAGATAATGAAACTGTGAGAGAGTACCATTTATTTTATCCTGTGAAGGTAGACCGTTAGTGAACTGGCCTGTTCTGTGTGTGGCCCTTGAGGTAGGGGATTCACCTAGTTTGCACTCGGCAGTAAAACGCCTACAAGTTTTACCTCGCCTGCTTCGAGGCAGGGGGCTAATCCCAGTGAAACTCACAGATCAGGTGAGTGCAGACATTTACTTGTATTATTATTATTATTATTATTATTATTATTATTATTATTATTATTATTATTATTATTATTATTATTATTATTATTATTATTATTATTATTATTATTATTTATTTATTTATTTATTCATTTATTTATTTATTATTGCTAATTTTTATTGCTCATTATTTGAGATCGGATTTCTTGGCGGAATTTTAGCGGACTTTTAGTAGTATTTAGCGGATCTTGAAAATATAAGTTGGCAACACTGCTTCAAGTAAGATATTTGGTGGTTCAGTGCGAAAATAAATAACAAGAGAAAATAAACAATGAATTTAATCCAGATGTTTCTAGTTTTCGGGCTTACTGTATAGTGCTCTTCATTGACTTGTAGATTATTATCATCAATGCTGTTTTATATTTTGGGTTGTACTGAAGAGACATTTCTCCATTGTACTGTAAGTCGTTACTGCTTTCGGCGTTCAGTCCACCAAACTCACGAGGAACTCATTCAGTTTCGAGGTTGGGAAAGTACAATGTTGTTGATACAGTAGAGAGTGCGAAAAAGAACGTTTATTTCACTTGAGCAATATTAGCTGCTAATGTAAGTAAACTCGTGTCCTCATCCCCATTGGAGGTGAGCTGCATATACCATTTCAACCACATACCAGCCCCCTGCCATTCTTTCTGACAGTACTGGGAATCGAACCCGAGCATCCGAGGACGGCAGCTAATAACACTAACCGGTACGCTACGAAGGCGGACAGCTGCTGATGGAAAACCTTGACGACAGAAAAAGAATGGGCGGTCTATTTTTTGCCGGCCCCGTGTTGTAGGGGTAGTGTGCCTGCCTCTCACCTGAAGGCCCCGGGTTCGATTCCCGGCCAGATCAGGGATTTTTACCTGGACTTGAAGGCTGGTTCGAGGTCCACTCAGCCTACGTGATTAGAATTGAGGAGCTATCTGACGGTGAGATAGCGGCCCCGGTCTAGAAAGCCAAGAATAACGGCCGAGAGGATTCGTCGTGCTGACCACACGACACCTCGTAATCTACAGGCCTTCGGGCTGAGCAGCGGTCGCTTGGTAGGCCAAGGCCCTTCAAGGGCTGTAGTGCCATGGGGTTTGGGTTTGGTCTATTTTTTGCGTGTGTGGTGCGAGAAGGAGAAATGAGTCCCTTTTCGCAAAGTAGTCACCACAGTTTACGAAATGCTGAAAGCAGGCTTTAAATTTGCAACACGAGCAGCGAATGAAGAACGATTTACTTATGCCGATCATGAAAACTCGCTCCCTACAAACCAAAATCTCACTCCTTCGGAGTAGTAAAAGAGGGATATATTTGTTTAACGTGTTGATTTAGTAAGAGTTATTTAAGAATGGTTAAATAAATAAATAAATAAATAAATAAATAAATAAATAAATAAATAAATAAATAAATAAATAAATAAAGAGGCGCAACAGCTCGTTATGGGCCTTCGCATTATAAGACGACTAATCCTCAACTAGATCGCCACCGGGCGAGTTGGTCGTGCGGTTAGGGGCGCGCAACTGTGAGTTCGCATCCGGGAGATAGTGTGTTCGAACCCCACTGTCGGAAGCCCTGAAGATGGTTTTCCGTGGTTTCCCATTTTCACACCAGGCAAATGCTGGGACTGTACCTTAATTAAGACCACGGCCGCTTCCTTCCCATTCCTAGGCCTTTCCTCTCCCATCGTCGCCACGTGTCAGCGTTACGCCACCCTCAGCTGTATCGCTTGTTTTTCACGAATTTGTCCACTGCCTCTCATATCAGTTGGTCTCATGAGGCTAAGTGAACCCCGTACCACTTCTCAGTCTAAGGGATAGGCCTCTATCTAAATAAATAAATAAATAAACAAATAAATAAGTAGATAAATGTATGTATGTACGGGCCACAGCCCAAAGGTTGGTTTGATCCTCAACAGCTCTACCAATAGCTGTCATAGATGGCCTAGGCATCACTGAAGAGGCGTACTAGGAAAATAAGGAGTGGAGTAGTTCCCCGTTGCTTTCCTCACTGAGCCAGAAGTTATTATATATCAGTCTGCCAAGCGCATTGAAGTGCATGCACCAACTGACCCTATGAGAAACATTTTCACACCATTTATAACAGGGACTGGCTGCATAAGGAGTGGCATTACTAGCTTCACTCATACCTCAGTCACTTTCATAGTGTCAAAGCCAATGATAAGGCTGAGACAGATCAATGAAAGTAACAAAACTGCTCTAGACCATGCCAGAAGACCAAATAAATAAATAAATAAATAAATTAAATAAATAAATAAATAAATAAATAAATAAATAAATAAATAAATAAATAAATAAATAAATAAATTAAATAAATAATTGTTTGATCTCTCCTACGGTATGAATACATTTTAGTTTAGCTTCACTGAAGTTGACTTGATATTAATTTCGAGGTTTCACTTTACCTCATGGTAAAGAAACCACACGCTATTGGACGACGTATTGATAAGTTTTAATTAACTCTATCGAACAAACACAGAATGAGTCAGCAGAAACTCGTACATGGCATATTAGCGCAGAATAGATGTCAAATATATCGATTACACCTGCTGGGTATGCACTAGCAATCATGGGATCTGGAGACTGACTCAATCACTGACCCATAGAAGGAGCTAATAAAAATATGTAATTGTTTGCAACGGCTTTTTATATCTTCTACCTTTAAAGAGACCGATGACCTTGATATTTGGCTTCTTAAATCATTTAACATCAAATCTATGTAAATATAATCAAGTACAAATATAGTACAGCTGTAAGAAAAGCACATCAGGTTATTATATGTATAGTATTTATTGAGTGTTAGAATATTTAGGACCATACACTACGTATTTTAATTTACTGCAATATTTAGTTATTACCTGCTTCTAACTTTCTTTAATTTATGGGCTAAAAATCTCATGTCATAACTTTAATGATCTTAATTATTTGATATGCCTTTGCTGGCGAGATGTAGTGTTTACAGTGCACTATGTCTTCTAGTATGGGCTATATCAAATTTGTTACTTTCATTGACCGGTCGCAGTCTCATCCTTGGCTTTGACAATATGAAAGTGACTGAGGTATGAGTGATGCTAGTAATACCATTCCTTATGCAGCCAGTCCCTGTTATGAATGGTGTGAAAATATCACTCATAGGGTCGGTTGGTGCATGTATTTCAGTGGGCTTGGCAGACTGATATGTAATAGCAACTGCTCGCTCAGTGAGGAAAGCAACGGGAAACTACCTCACTCCTCATTTGCCTAGTATGCCTCGTCAGTGACGCCTAGGCTATTTATGACAGCTGTTGGCGGAGCTGCAGAGGATCAAACCAGCCTTCGGGCTGAATACCCAACATACATACATACATACAATTATTTGATATTTTACTTCAAGTCTTAAATTTAACTATAATAATTTCGTGTGGCTATTTCTAGCCGAGTGCAGCCCTTGTGAGGCAGACCCTCCAATGAGGGACTTATAGACTAATATGTAACTTTTCAAATGTTAATTTACTTTGTTATTTATTTAAATTATTTTTAATTTTATTTTTTTAATTTCTTTAAAAATGCTGTTTGTTCGTGGCGTCGACCTCTAAAGTTTTTTCGCCACTACTTGCACCATATATTATGAACCTGTGTATAATTTTAATGGCGGAAGTGTAAAGTGTTGAAAGCGAGGAAAGGAACGTTAAGGACGACACAAACACCCAGTCCCTAGGCCAGGTATATTAATCATTTACAATTAAAGGCCCCTGACCTGGCCGGGAATCGAACCCGGGGCAGCCGGGTGACAGGCGGACGCATTGTCCCCTACACCGCGGGGCCGGACTACTTTAATATTTACTTTAGATCGTAAACATCGTGGTTAAGTGTAAGAGAGGGCATAGAGCTCAAACATCGCCACTGAACAAGGCACTGATAAATAAATAAATAAATAAATAAATAAATAAATAAATAAATAAATATGTTACAATAACTTCTTCCATCGATTTTCCCATATCTGTGGGGTCGCTGGTGTGAACTGTGTCATACATATGTGAATTTGGCCTTGTTTCACGGCAGGATGCCTTTCCTGACGCCAACACTACGTTGAGGGATGTTGCGTGCTGTCTGAATTGGACTGGGAGTGTGTTTGGACAAACATCCAGTCCCCGAGCCAGGATAATTAGTCAGACACGAATAAAATCCCCGATACGGTCGTGAATCGAACCCGGGACCCTATGAACCGAAGGCCTCAACGCTGATCATTCAGCCAAGGAGTCGGACAAATATGTTACAAGAACCTATCACCAAAACCGATCGATTTTACTTAGACTTCATTTTGTCCTACCCGTTTGCCACGTAAGAATGACGGACCGCAAATCACTACAGAAAAAGCATGCTACATTTTTAATATAATATTTTAATGCGATAATCAGTTCAACACTGAAAGGCTCAGTTCTTGATCACACAGAGTACAGTATTTCAATGCAACCATTCTCAGCACTCAACAGGACGTATCTAGACCACGCAGAACAATGCTATATTCATGGGGAAGTTAAATCGCCCTTGAATTAGTCACTTCTCCCTTCTCTTGCTGTTTATCATTTACAAGAGGTCAAGATTAGCAGGGGTAGACACGTACGAGAAACATGGATTAGGCTCGCGTTCACTGCGCTTACAGTAGCCTACAAAGGCGAGCGAGAATTTTTGTTTTACTGTCAGTGTAGAAGTGATAGGATTGCAGGTCGGGAAGGCCACTGCAGTTGACATGCTGGCAGGCTTCTGAGTCTTGTTCATGTAGTGAAAGTTTGGTATACTCTGATTAAAACATAGCTCATTATAAAGCAGTGGCATGCAATTTTCTCACAACCCGCGATTACTGTGCTGTGAGATCCTAACTAACTGCCACCATTCATTCGTCTCTCATATTAAATTGTTGTTTTTAAAATGTCCCGTGTAATTCTGGGGTGATGTAAGTTCCCTCAGAAAGTACTGTTTGCCTTTTTATAAGAACATCAAATTTCCTCGTAAAAATATACACTATTGTAACACATTATTGCTTGTTTAATAATGTGGACTTTAACAGGTATGTTATAGTGTAATATTTAATTTGTGTGTTCGAAAGACTGAAAGGGTTTTAAGTTACATTTGAATGTGAAAGTATATATTATGAATATTTTTCTTTTTTCCTTTTTTTTTTTTTTTTTTTTTTTGCCAGTGGCTTTACGTCGCACCGACACAGATAAGTCTTATGGCGACAGTGGTATAGGCCTACGAGTTGGAAGGAAGCGGCCGTGGCCTTAATTAAGGTACAGCCCCAGCATTTGCCTGGTGTGAAAATCGGAAACCACGGAAAACCATCTTCAGGGCTGCCGACAGTGGGATTCGAACCCACTATCTCCGGGAGGCAAGCTCACAGCCGCGCGCCCCTAACCGCAGGCCAACTTGCCCGGTATTTTTTTTTTCTGGTTACAGTCTTTTCAAAATGATTAAGTGATTATTTATTAAGAGTTCATTATTGTTTTTATACAAAACTATATAAGTATTCGCGTTGGCTGCTAAGAATTGAAATACAACTTAGCAATTTAATGTACTTCTTGTTCACTAACTCTCGTCTGGATGTCTAAGGGGTGGGGAACCTTCAACAGGGAGTAGTCTTCTTTTCCTACCGCTTCTCCCACACGTGTGGGGTCACGTCGAACATGTGGATTTGGCCCTGTTTAACGGCCGGATGCCCTTCCTGCCTCCAACCCAATATGGAGGGGTGTAATAATTATTGCGTGCTTCTGTGGTGGTTGGTAGTGTACTGTGTTTTGTGAATATGAAGAGGAGAGTATTGTGGCGGACACAAACACCCAGTCCCCGAGCCAGAAGAATTAATCAGAAGGGATTAAAATCCACGACCCGGCCGGGAATCGAACCAGGGACCCTCTGAACCGAAGTCTAGTACGCTGACCATTCAGCTAACGAGTCGGACAACCTTGAATAGGGAGTAATCGATATTATTGATTTTGAGTGCAAGGTGTCATTCTACCTCATATGGCAAGGAAGACGCATTATGTCATAACAACAACAACAACTCAGAAACGGAGGCATTTAGTTTTGACCCTTTCAGATGTCACCACCCTGTATGTCATATGGTCTCTTCAGTTATTGTTTGTACACCGAGCGGTGCCCACCTATAACCAAATGTAGGCCGTTCTTATCCATCTCTGACCTAACTACTGAGAGCCACTTCTTAACTGTAGTATTAAGCGCCAATACATACAGTTAAAAAAAACTTTCACGAACTACAGAATTCAGAATCATCATCACCATCATCATTATTGGTTCTCTGGCTATCGGCAGGTTTTCGCCTGCATTTTCCAAGCCCATCTGTCTTCCGCCCTCCTTTTATCGTCCAGCATCTTCCATTAATTTTCACACTGTCCATCATCTGATAGCTCTTTCTTCCTCTCAGCTTTCTCCCTGCTACTTTTCCTTCCAGTGTCTGTGTTAATAAACATGTCCATCGTGAACAGTGACCTAACCAATTCTTCTTTCTTTTTTGAATCGTCTCCAGTAACTGTCGTCCTTTCTTCACCTACTGTTTTCATTACTACCTACTGTTTTCATTACTACCTACTGTTTTCATTACTACCTTATTCCTTAACTTTTCTTGCCAGTTGATCTCCATTGTTCTCCATACCCACGTTTCAAAACATTTCAATATTCTTTCTTCCTTCCTTCTCAAAGTCCAAGTCTCAGATCCATAAAGGGCAAAGCTCCGTTCAAAGCACTTCACTAACCTCTTCTTAAGGTCCATATTCAGCGGCCCACTCATCAGTACCCTTTGCATTACGTATGTTTCCTTGGCCATCGCAATCCTACTCTTCACCTCATCCAAACATTATAGATCACTTCTGATTGTGCTTCCTAAATATCTGAATGCACATACTTGTTCTATTCCTTCACCTGAGAGAACTATCTCTCCAGTATTTATTACACAGCAGTATCCATATAGAGGTCGGCTCCGCTGTGTAGGGGTAGCATGCCTGCCTCTTACCCGGACGCCCCGCGTTCGATCCCCGGCCAGGACAGGGATATTTACCTGGATCTGAGGGCTGGTTCAGGTCCACTTCGCCTACGTGAATACAATTGAGGAGCTATCTGACGATGAGATGGCTGCCCCGGTCTAGAAAGTCCAGAATAACGGACGAGAGGATTCGCCGTGCTGACAACACGACACCTCATAATATGCAGGTCTTTGAGCTGAGCAGCAGTCGCCTGGTAGGCCATGGCCCTTCGGGGCTGTTTCGCCGTGGGGTTTGGGTATGGATCCATACAGAGCCCAAAGTGCAAGTCAAATACCCTTGACACTACCTGGGATTCAAACTCGATCCTCCCAGTCCAACTCCTTAACTGTTAGGTCACATGAACGAATATTTTCTTTGTCTCCGAGATTGGTGACCTGTCAAACTGGTATCCCAGCAAATGGTCTTGTAAGTAGCTTTTGCATGCATGCTGGTGCAGTATTTTATGGAGTCTTAGTCTGTGTAATTTAGAATTTGAACTTGGTTATATTTCTCCCACGCAGCAGGGAAATTGACACAGTGGTTGTAGGAAATGCGACTGTCAGAAGAGTTCCAACATGGATAATAAATATAGGAATCCAGCTGTAAATACTGTATCTAAAACATTATTTACATACGGTAAATGGATCGAGTTACCACACATTGGTATGCCTCACATATTTATTATTTTGCTACAAGAGTAATTTTCTCACAATGATGGTACAACATTTCTTAGATAAAGGTTTAGTCACCTATTCCACTGAGACATGTAGCACATTTTTAGCGGCCCGAAAAGCATGCATACTTTCATGTTCGTGCGGCAAAATCTTCTCTCAACTGGGGTATCTAAGAATTATCCGTAAACCCTGTGGGTGGGGGACGCAGACGAAGAATACACGCACGGTATCCCCTGTCACCACCCTGTATGCAATATGGTCTCTCCAGTTATTGTTTGTACACCGAGCGTTGGCCACCTATAACCAAGAATACACGCACGGTATCCCCTGTCACCACCCTGTATGCAATATGGTCTCTCCAGTTATTGTTTGTACACCGAGCGTTGGCCACCTATAACCAAATGTAGGCCGTTCTTATCCATCTCTGACCTAACTACTGACAGTAAGAGGCGACTAAAAGGGGCGACCAAGTGATGATTGTCTTGGAACCATGAAACTACTTGTGATTAGTACCACTACGCGGAGAACTTTATGGGTCGCTTTTACTTGCGCGTTGTACCACTATATTAGGTACCAAATAGGTTTGTGATTAGTAGCACAAAGGAGCACCGTGCGGTCGGCTTTTGCAGTACCTGTGATTAGTACCACCATATGAGCAGGACCATGGGATGATAGCTACCACACCGACCTCGATAGCTGCAGTCGCGTAAGTGCGGCCAGTATCCAGTATTCGGGAGATAGTAGGTTCGAACACCACTATCGGCAGCCCTGAAAATGGTTTTCCGTGGTTTCCCATTTTCACACCAGGCAAATGCTGGGGCTGTACCTTAACTAAGGCCACGGCCTCTTCCTTCCCACTCCTAGCCATTTCCTGTCCCATCGTCGCCATAAGACCTATCTGTGTCGGTGCGACGTAAAGCAACTAGCAAAGATAGCTACCATGGTTCTGCCTTGTCTGTGATTAGTACCCACTATATGAGGAACACCACGGGGTAGGAGAAGGTCCCTGTGGTTAGTACTCTTATGTGATGAACACCATAGGTGTGCGTTGCCTGTAAATGGCGCCGCAAAGTGAGAAAAACATAGGTCTGTATTATATGTCGAATTTCATAACCTCTGAGTAGTACAATAATGTGTGGAATACCGCAAGTCTCTGCTACTTTTGATTAGTACCGCAACAGAACAAATACCATGGTTCTACATTCCTAGCGATAAGTACCGTTATGAGGGGCCGATAACTTGGATTTTGGACCCACTTTAGACTGCAAGCATCATCGTTTCAGTGTTATGCCATAGAAGCAGTCCCTTGGTCAGTAATTCTATTCTTTTACGTCAGTTTGTGTGAATGTAAAGCACTGCGGGTCACATCCACTGATTGTTTTAAATTCATGTCCATCCATTCATTCTTCGTTCTCACGCTTTGAATTCTGGTCAGTGGAGAATTTTAGACTTTTAATTTGTCATTCCATTTCCTCTCATTTCGTACCGTTAGGGGCCGATGACCTCGATGTTAGGCCCCTTTAAACAACAATCATCACCATCATCATCATCACGGGTATACCGGCGCCCGTGATTAGTCCCACTATGTGAGGAACACCACGTGTCTGCGTTGCTTTCGAGTTGTGCCCTTATGGGAGAAACATCATGGGTCTGTATTGTCTGCCAGTGGTGCCATTATGTGTGACATACCACGGATCCGCATTAACTGTGATTAGTACCACCATGCGAGGAACACCATGGTTCTGCTTCACTAGTCATTAATACAATTATGGGGGGCCGGTGACCTGGATTTTGGACCCCTTTTTATAACAAGCAACATCTCAGAAAAGAAGGCGCTGTGAATTGAATTCTCTGATTGTTTTGAATTCATGGTCATTTTTTATCATCATTCGTTTTATATTTTGGTCAGCGGATATATTTTGAAGTTTTAATTATCGTTTCATTTCGTTGCAGCTCGTAAAATTAGGGGCCGATGACCTACCTGTTAGGCTAGAGCAAAGTGAAAACACAAAGTAGGCCTAATATCAATAAAGAGCTTCATTGAAGAAAATCTGCGATTAGTGGTGGGGAGTTATGGGTCAAAATAAATAAATAAATAAATAAATAAATAAATAAATAAATAAATAAATAAATAAATAAATAAATAAATAAATAAATAAATAAATAAATAAATAAATAAAATTAAAACTCGTGTCCTCGAAGTGGTGCACCTCTTTTCAAGCAAACCCCCAATGTTTGGGGGAACCATGTATCAGCTCTCTTGCATATATAAAATGCCTTGCAGAATCGGGAAACGCACCCGGGCCTTCGAGGACAACAGCTAATAGCATTAACCCTTACGCTATGGAGGAGGATGGCTACTAGATTACCACGGCCTGATAAAGATAATAGATGGAGGAAAAAGAAGAGAACTCTCAAGTATTACGTGGCTGCTGATGTCACAACCATAGCTATCGGATCTGACGTTTTAAAATGAATTGAATCACAGGGATGTGATTCTTCCTCTGAGAAAAATTCACATACATTAACTGGCGGAAGGTATCCGGAGATTATTAATCGGTTTCATTTCTATTTATTCGCGCATGTCTCTGTTGTGTACTCCGGAGGCCTCAACATGGCCGTAACTGGTAGTGCGGAAGAAAGGACAAGAGAGAATGAGGATAAAAAGTCCACCTCAAATGTCACTGAATATTATTTCCTAAACTCTTGCAGTAATATAAAACTTCTCCTATGGGCACTCTTTCTTCTGAGATTATGATAACATGCTCCTGTCCCATTTATCCTTCCATGATTAATTTGTATTTCGTAAGTGATCCCGTTATGGTAGCCCTTGCAGACGTTCACGGCATCCCCATTACTGGTAGCGCTCATTGAATAGATCGTCGCCCTGAAATCGTCCGACTAATATCGCAGCCAGAGATAAATGCCTTTCCTTGTCAACGTCTGCAATAGACTCAAAATCAGCAAAGATCCCATCCATGCCGTGGCCTTTAAAGTACTGAAGGGATCCATCAGGATATTACATGCATTATGTTAACGCACCCAGTGGACCGCAAATCACAAATTTCTTTGAGCGTGTGCATTTCATTTTATTTGTTCATAATTGCTAAAGGGTATTAATATATAGATACTGTAGTAATATTCTTGACCCCCGACCGGCTGAGTGGCTCAGACAGTTTAGGCGCTGGCCTTCTGACCCGAACTAGGCGTTATTTGAAGGTGCTCAAATACGTCAGCCTCGTGTCGGTAGATTTACTCGCACGTAAAAGAACTCTTGCGGGACTAAATTCCGGCACCTTGGCGTCCGAAAACCGTAAAAGTAATTAGTGGGACGTAAAAACATTATTATTATTATTATTATTATTATTATTATTATTATTATTATTATTATTATTATTATTAATGACACTTAAATCCCACCCACCTTATGGTCCTACAGCTCTAAAGGGCCTTGCCCTATCAAGCGACTGATGCTCAGGCCGAAGACCTGCAGATTGTGTGGTGACGCATGGTCAATGCGACGAATACCCTCGGGCCGTTATTCGTTGTTTTCTAGACCGGGTTCGCCATCGAACTGGGGTGGAGGACCAGTACCTCACCCAGGTGACCTCACCTGCTGTGCTGAACAGAGGCACTGTAAGGGGGATGGGAAGATCGGAAGGAATAGACAAGGAAAAGGGAAGGAAGCGGCCATGCCCTCAAGTTTGGTACCATCCCAGCACTTGCCTGGAGGAGAAATGGGAAACCACGGAAAACCACTTCAGACATCCTCGAAGAGGGAATCGAACCTCCCTCTACTCAGTTGACCTCCCGAGGCTGAGTGGACCCCGTTACCGTCCAAATATCACTTTTCAAATTTCGTGGCAGAGCCGGGAATCGAACCCGGGCCTCCGGGGGCTGCTAATCACACTAACAACTACACCACAGAGGTGGACGTCGAATAAATTACTGTGTAGAGTGACTTATTTCTTGAGATACAGCTACTCCTAGCTTCTGCAGTCACCGTTACATGACACCAGAGATTTTTTTTTTTTTTTTTTGCTATTTGCTTTACGTCACACCGACACAGGTAGGTCTTATGGCGACGATGGGACAGGAAAGGTCTAGGAATGGGAAGGAAGCGGCCGTGGCCTTAATTAAGGTACAGCCCCAGCATTTGCCTGGTGTGAAAATGGGAAACCACGGAAAACCATCTTCAGGGCTACCGACAGTGGGGTTCGAACCTACTATCTCCCGAATACTGGATACTGGCCGCACTTAAGCGACTGCAGTTATCGAGCTCGGTCACACCAGAGATAGGTTACTAAATATTCACATCTCGGGTCTATGTTGTGCAGACATTCTGGCATGTTATTAGTCCTTGTTAAATGTCTAGGATGTGAGAGATTGCTTCCCTTTTTCAATTACTCGCCTTGGAGCAATTATTGTTGTCCTGCCTCAGGTGACGCACACATGGCCAGTGATGGATGAGATTAATGTCGAGCTCTTCTTCACCGTGGAATGAATGAAAAATTGTATAGAATTAAAGTGATAGGCTTGGTATCAAGTGATGTTCTCGTCGATCTAATAAAGATTCAATTAAGCTTGCCCCACATTTCGTTCTGATTACGTCTGGTCCACACTTCTTCAGTATTGCCAACTCAGGTTTTTTTTTTTTTCGCTAAATTTGCCGGAATTTTAAATGGAACAGCAGATTAATTTTCCATTTAGCGGATAGCTGATTTTTTTACGGATTTTCGAACATCTTTTAACGATTTTCAGTGGTAAAATTATCACCTTTCATCTCCGTGAGAAGAAATAATATAGAACTTACTACGGCATAATAGTCTATTTAATCCCTTTGTATTGCATACTACCACTCGTTTTCTAGACAATCTCTGGTCCACAGCCACAGTCACTGTACTCTTGACGAGCTGGGTAGTGTCGTGTTTGATATTGTGTTCCTTTTGACATCAGGTTCTTTTTGGTACGTCAATATGTCCAAAGAAAAGGTTAAAAAGTAGTCAGATACTTTTTAAGAGTGGTAAAATAATTAAACATTAAAAGACTAGTTGGTTGAGCTTCCCATTGATCCCAAACACGGACGGTGCATCAGTTGACAGTGCAATATAAACGCGAAATTGTTTGACGTTATTTCTTCCCGCTCTTACCAAAAACAATGAAAACTACCGAAAATGAAAATAACTTTCGGAATAGATTTGAAAATTTCCGCATGTGCTTTGTTGCTTTGAACTGCCAGCATATATTTTGAAAAATACTGGTACATGCTATTTTGCTTCAATTAATATTTAGCGGAGAAAAGATGTATGGATTGGCAACACTCCTTCTAGGAGACCTTTTTGTCAGCCATACGCCGATGTATACTCGGTCACATGCATGTTCGTAATCAACTTAGCTTTTCGCAGTGCCTATTCTAGTGTGACGCTATATTTATGATACGTGTGGTGATTTCTTTCAAATACCAAGCAGCCAGGCTTGTAGCTGAGGTCCCTCTGTGGTTCAGTGGTAGAGTATCGGCCCCCGGATCCTAAAACTATGGGTTCAAACCTGACAGAGAGCCGGGTTTTTGAAGGTGAATAAAATATCCATTCGACAACTCCATGCCACCTGATGTTGGAATGTAAAACAGAATCGATTAAAACTCAGTTATAGATCACCCAAGAAAGTACAGGCTTTTCTGCCTCCTGGAAAGGTAAAAAATGAAACGTCCAAGTTGACAAGTGGGAGCCTGAACGACGTTAAAATAAAATTCTGCTACACGCCAGCTGAGGCTGTACGATTGTAATAAAAATGTTATTAATTTTACGTCACACGAGCTACTTTTTCGTTTTCTGGAGATGTCGAGGAGCCGGAATTTTGTCCCGCAGGAGTTCTTTTACGTATCACTAAATCCATCGACACGAAGGTGACGTATTTGAGCACTTTCAAATACCACCGGACTGACCTAGGATCGAACCTGCTAATCGGGGCTCAGAAATCCAGCGCTCTACCCTGTGAGCTACTCAACTCCACATTATTATTTCTTCTTCTTGCGTTCCGGCCTTCTAAGGACCACATTACAATTTCGATTCTTCCTCCTTAGTTCTTTCCTTTTCTTCCAGTATTCTTTCATTGTTTCACTGTGCTTCTTTTTCCTGTCTTCAGTCCACTTTGTGCCTGTTTTCTTTTCCTTCCTCCCTTGGAATCCTTCCATTTGTAAGACTTTCTTCCTAAAAATCTTTCTTTCCAATAATTCTTCTTCTCGTATGTTGTTCCTTTCCAGGTCTTCTTCTTCTTCTTATTATTATTATTATTACTGCATTTTTTTCTCAGTGTGGTTCATTTTCCAAAGTACGTCACAGGCGATCGCTGGGCGCGTATGTAATACGTGCTCGATATACCGACACACATACACACGCTCCATGGAAACAGAACAAGACCTGAAGCAGTGTGATTAGCCTGTAAGTTGTCTAGGTGTTACTCAACGTTGTTACGATCCCAACTGAGATTATGTTCATAGAGTAATGCTTTCATCGACCTAAATTCCACCGCCTGGCACTACTCGTAGCTTGAATTCTGCTTGGTCTGGATCCAAACACGTATCAAATAAGCGCATCCTCAGTGAGAGCGCATTGTTGTCCGTTGTCTTTTATTCTCACGATAGGGAGTTCCATCCCGAATGAGAGGTTTGCTTTGGTTAGAGAAAGGGAAAGGTTTTCCGTGGTTTCCCATTTTCACACCAGGCAAATGCTGGGGCTGTACCTTAATTAAGGCCACGGCCGCTTCCTTCCCAGT